>NW_019211457.1:25698048-25852415 GCF_002443255.2 Varroa destructor
ATAGTGCAAAGCCAAAAGCAATTCTATGTAGTCTCGTATTTGTTGGCCTCTGCCGCAAAGTCGTTAACGGGCACGTTGTGCTATTTATTCGTATTATGGTGATAGCTAACATATACGATCTCTGCTTGTGCCGCCCCCTTTGGTGTAACATCGCGAGCCATTCTCTGACAGTGGATGCCCCCTTGATCCTGCCGCCTTCCTGCAGTTGCCTTACAATTGGAAAAAATAAAGAGATTGCAGCCAGTTTTTGCCAGGGAACAGGCGATGAGACTTTAATACCGGAATTAGAAAAGCGAATCAGCTGTTTTCATTTATGCGTCATTTACAGAGCAGAATGACATCGTGCTACACGGTTCTGGACTGATTAGCTATCCGCTTTCCCTTACACTGTCTGTAATTTCAGAGGATTTCTAAAATAGGTAGCGAACAGGGCAGCGCTTCAGTGAGGGGACGGAGATTACGGGAAAGAGCGGTAGCATTAGGGAATCAAGAAAAAAGAACGTGCTGTGCACAGGCGTAAGCGCATAGAGTCAAATTAACGTCAGCCAAGCGGCTGGACTGCTTGGCCTTCAACAGCCATAATAATCACGCAAGGCAGTGCCTTTTCTCAAGGAAAATGCAACAGATGTAATCCCTCCCCCTTTAAGAGTATCTACTGATATCATATTTGAGAGCCGCAAATTACGGATGACAACGATGCATTAACTCGGAAACATTACATTCTAGGATCGGACATGCCTATCGATTTGATATAGGTGATGCGTTATCTAAAAGCATCTAGAGAAAGGAAAATTATCTACGCGACATCTAGGACAGCTCGCAAATAAGAGTGCACAGTGTCTGTTCGCACTTGTCCCATGAAAATAAAACGTGGATGCCGGTCACCCAGATCTATCCTGTTCTGAACGTGATCCGAAAAGGCATAGCTCCTCTCTGAACTGCATTACGCCTAAAAACAGTGAACTGCACCGAACGTCATATTGTTTTCGCTGCAAAATCGCTTTTCCAGTCCTTAAATGTGTCCTAACGGTGTCACCTGTTTATAAAAATTGCTCGAAAGCAAACGCTTGAAAACAAAAGGAAAAATGGTGGTCAGAAAGGCGTTAACAACCTCCTAATATAGGCTACCCAATTTAGAGGTTATACAGGCTTAGCGAGCTGGGTGATGGTGATGCCCTGTAACGCCTCGAAAGAGGTCCATACTTAGTTGGCACTCTTAGTAAAGACGATGGTTCCACTATAGCACTGAATAGAGTATTAGGCAAAAAGAGAAAAAATTTCACGTCGGTTCAGTTATTTCTGTCGTCTCTATCGTTGCTTGCAACGTCTACAAGTCCCAACGAAGTGTATGCTGTGGATGGGAGACAACGCCAGTCAGATAGTATCAAAAAATTAAGCGTGCCAACGCACAGTTACGAGTGGCACAAAAGCAAATATATAATCGTAGTAACAATACATAGATACAATGATAGCCAAATGGTCTTCAGTCCTCCGCGATGCCAAATAAAGGAATTATTTCAGGAACTAATTGTATCTATCTTGTCCTATACGTTTTGAAATTTAGAAACTATCACCGAATAGAAACGACATCTCCTAGTGGATGGTTGTGTTCGTGCAGTAACAGTAAAGGTATCTGTTACCTTTAGAATAATTGGATTGCAATGCTATCCAGTAAATTCCGCTGGCAAGGTACTCGCAGCACTCCGTAGACTCTGTATTTCCCTTAAAACGGGTATCACGAATGAGCTTTCGTCTGAGGTTGTCACCTAGAATTTCTGGAATCTATCGTTTGTGTATAGGTCAATCAAAATTCTCAGGAGTGAAGACTTAGCGTACATACATAGTGTCTAAATAAAATAACCAATCAACGTTGACATTCTAGGACTGAATATCGGTAAGTTTGAAATGTTGAGATACAATACAGGATACCTATACTGAAGTACTTTCCACAGGCTAAAGGATACAGTAACAATGAGAAGCCTATAAAAAAAAATAATTTTTCCTAATTATCTTTTTATTACTTATTATTATATAAAAACATGTGCTTGTAAAATATATCGCGTTAGTATAAAACATGAACAAGACAAAATGGCGTGTCAATAGTAATCCTAGATATCAAAGATCAACTTTATCGGATCGAATATACGCAACCTAGTCAGAAAACTTCTCTTTTGAACAGTCTGGAGAAGAGAATTGTGCAGACATAGTACATCCTGCCCAATTTTTTGTTTTTTCAAAAGTCGTCATCATCATCATAAAGTTCTGTCTAATTTAATATGTCTGTATCGGTCCGGTACGTTCTCAGCATGGTGACAAGTTACCTATAGGATGAACCTTATCGATAAGTACATTTAAAGAAGCTCGTCAATGACTTTAACGTCGTCTTAATTATTACAATGACGAAAGCTCTTGGGTAAACATTCGTCGACCACATTATGTCTCAGTGTACTGCTTTCTTTCCTTTGCCTCTCTGTCCCTATAGATCTCTTGTCTCGTTAATTATCCACGCCACTAACAGGCCAGCGAAGAATGAATCATTATTTAGCTTATTCGAAATTAATTTTCGAGCACTTTTTGTAACTGCCGAAACTCGGCCATTCCTGATCGAATCAAAAACGCAGCTAAAATAGCCCCGTCCCGCTGGTCTCTGACCAATCGAATTTTATTCTTATTCTTAAATTATGCATATTAAAGATATTTTTCAGATATGCGAGCACGCAAAGATCACTGTCTCTGAAGTAAGGTTCCATTGATAGCATTAGAAAGGAGGATATTAATTCGAGTCTTTAGCCGAAAAAAATTCAACAGATTAAAGGCCAAGAAGAACGTCGATCACTCTTCTGTTTTACTATAGCATGAAACCTATAGCATATACATTTGGATTACATGTTATCTGCCATACTGGAATAGAAATTGAGCGAACGTAAAGGTTATCTCGCTAGGAATTAGAGCTGAATATGCAAACTCAAGTCAAACACTGAATGCCTTAATTGCTACATTATTAAACATTTAGCCATTTTTACTTCTCCTATTAGGCTATAATTGCTGGTTCCGTTAACATTAACTGCAGCAGCAGCAGCAGCAGCAGCAATGGTATTTCCTTGGGGTGCTTGTGTTGATATCGTATACTTTCAAGACAGTCTAACAGTTGTCATAGGCGTATCTTAAAACGCCTTTCATCAAATTGTCTGAAAACATAAAACGATCGATTCCTATATTGTTTGATTACGTAATCTCTTCCAGAACGGACGCTTTCAACTAATGCCCAACTAGGCATGTTTGACAGTTTCGATGCCATGAATCCGTTGGCGTTCCATTTTTGTCCAGAACTGATTTTGAGTTCGTGGCGTCTCTACTGTGGCGAGTATAAGGCAAATGCCCATACTCGATAAGAGGGTATGTAGCGTTTTGTCAACGCTGTGTGTTCATGTTCAGACGGCTATTTAATCATTTACCTGTCAACTATTCACTTCAGGCCGATCTGTCTCTTTCTACCAATAGGGCTCCTTGTAAAGTTAGATAGAATTAATTTGTCAATGGTTTAAGGAGGGTTTAATGTGCGCAGAGCAAACTAGAATATGGTAACTCGGTCGATACAGTGAGCAGACGAGTACTCAAGAATAATAAGTGATTTTACTACTTTGCGTTGGCTCTGAGCCCCTGACCTCCCTTTTCCCCTCCATTGTTTCCCAGACCTGGGCTTGATCCTGTTCGCAGCGTACATAGTAGACGGCCTTTGCAGCTATAAAAGCTGTTCAAGCTGAAGAAGCAGCTAGTTCTTCGAGCTACACTTCGAGAACAGAAATCTATATTGCTGAGCCCCCATTAGTGACTAACTCACTGCATCACAGACCGTGGCTAGCATTAATCCCGCTTCTGTAGGCATCTTTAGTCTGACCGGCGCTAACGGCTAAAGGAAACGAATCGAATCGAATGCTAACTCGAGAATAAGGGAAGAGGCTCGTTAGAATTGTTCCGATACTAGAACCTTACCTAGCTCGTCACAAGATAAACCATTAACGCACCTCAGTGGAGTCTAATCGAGTCCAAGATGGCGGGAAAAGCGGGGCTACCGAAATAGCAAGTCTACCGATTTCCTGAAACGACGGAACGAACGAACCGAATAAAGGTATCATTATGATAATCGCCATTGTTATTATTCTTTTTATTATTATTATTATTGCCTCGTTGGGTATATAAATAAAGAATGAGGTAGGTAAAAAGGGTAAATGGTAAAGGATAAAGGATGAATCATCTGTGTGTGTTTACGCATAAGACCCCCGGTAGAAGTGGGGTTCATAGCGCCGCTCATAAACCGCAGGCAACTAGTAGCAGAAACGGCGAAAACGCTAACTGCATGCGATGTAACGGTATTTTGGGAAATATATGATAGAGGGCAGTTTCGAGAAATAAGCATTACAACTAAGTGAAGGATTTTTTTATTATATTTATTATGTTCATTTACTCGCTGTAGTCAGCTGCCGAGAGACGGGCAACTTAAATCTGTGACACAAGGAAGGATGCTGTTATTAATGCCACTATAGGCAGATGGGATAAATTGATCACGCTTATGACGATTAATTTTCCGGTTCCGGATAGATTTCGTTTGAACAAGCAATCGTGTGAAATGAAAAAAAAATAGAATATTTCCTCGTACTTTACTTTTGTATGATATCTATGTCTTCGAATTGCAATTTAGACTAAATACAATTTTGAAAGTATTTAGCGAAAGATATTACCATCAAGGCTCCATTCGTTACCTACTTTGTAGTCGTTCAGTTTGTAATTGATATAATCATAACGTTGCAAGTTCAACTATGGCCGTTTAATAAGGTAGCTAACTGTCAAAACGTAGCTATGAGCTGTTAAGGCCTCTGGTAACTGAGTACTTCCACCCGTTAGTCCCAGGTCGTCGGCAGGATCACTTACAAGAAAATCCCATTCACCTTAGCATTACAGACGGAGTGGCTTTCTTCTGCTGGAGTTTTGGCGTAGCTAACGTGTGCGTCCTTTGTGTTTTTCTCTAAAAAGTCAGCAGAACCATTCGGACATCCAAACGACATGTTGGCGGCTGAGAAAGAGTTTCGCATCTTACAGCTATCATTTTTCACCAGATCACCTACTGTATGGCTTGTTTGGCTACGAAACAACTCAAAAGGGAAGAGCGGCTTTAAAAGCGGTATAAGATTTTGCGACAAGACATGCCGAGGTCTCATTTAAACTAGAATAAAAGCCATTCTTAGAAAAAAAAAGAGTAGTGCTCAAAGTCCGGAGGAGGGCAAATTGGAAAATAGTTTTTTTCCTTTTATAGCACGAAGTTTAAGTATGATTTAGAGTATTAACGGTTGCCCTGTGAGATAAGCATGTTATGAGAACGCTTAATTTTTGTATGCATATACATGTATACATTCTGTATTTAGGTCCCAGAAGTGCTCTACAAAGCCATGGCAACGTCTCTCGAAATATCCCTTTACTCCAACAATCTGCATTTTTAATTGAATACAAGGAACTTAAAGTGGATTTGAAGTTAGCTTGTACGGAACTAGACTACAAGGGACATTCGGCCATCCGGTATTCTCAGCTGCAAACAGGCATGTTCCAAGAACTTAAAAAAAATAATGGCGTCATTCTTAATTTGTTTCGAACATCCGACGTAGGTCAATAAGGAAAAAGTGTACATGGTCTGTACTAGAGCTGCGAATTTCGAGTAGATAATTTAACGAGCTTTACGTCCGGTAGAAGCGTCGTTAATTTATGGTTCATATGGGGCTTGTTGCATAACGAAACGAAGTTTCTTTACGAGGGGATTCGAGCCTAGATTACCACGGGTCCTTTAGTTTAATAGGCGAACACGCTACCCATTGCACTGGCACGGTCATAACTGGCCGATGCTTGGTATACACTTGCACCCTGCATGTTTAATTCGATTATAATATAACGGAGAAGCATTGGCTGAAAAATGAATCAGTTTTATCTTACTTGCCTAATAACACGATAAGCATAATCAATAATTCATAGTCTTCTTCCCGCCTTTGCCTGCAAATAGAAGCATGGGCTAATTAGAAAAATTTCGGGCGAGCGAAGTTTTTGCAACGTGGCTTTGATTTTTGAGATAGGACACGGTTACAAGATGAAGCTCTGCTTTACGATCCTATATTTTATGATGTAGTATGTATTCCCCTTAAATCATGCATGTGTATGATATGGGCTTAATGGGTATGTCATTAAAATTTAACTGGGAATAATTCTTAATACATAATATTTAGAGAACCTAATCATTGGCGTGATAGCAACAGCCAGGTTCTATTATAGGTTCGGACCTACTTACCGCACGCTGCTACCACGCTTCCAGTATTCTATGCATATTGTAGAGCTCGCTGATAGCCTAATTAGTGCATTGTTAAAGTACTTGAAGTGATGAATGCTAAGCTTGTAATAGTTCTGTTTCTCATTTAATTTAATCGTTGGTAGTAACTTCGGGTTTTCTAGAGGCGCAGACTGCCATAGACTACGTCTCATGCGAGTCCTGAAATCACCCGCTCACCGCATAGGACGCCACGACCATTCTGGGTATTCGATTATTAGGTTTTAAAGAAGAATGGCACGATCCAAAACGCTTATATTGAAAAGGACCTCTTAAATATCGAGAACTTTAAATCGAGTCTATGCCTCATATGTGCCTATGAATGCGTGACAAGCTTACTCACGAGCTACACATGATGCAGTTCGTTCATTCACAGTAAACCCATCGTATGGTCAATCAAATTTCACTCATTCCCATCAATTGGTAGTAACCAAGAAGTTTCAGTACGCCGGTAAACAATACAATATCTTAATATCAGAGAGAGTATGTAAAATCATTTATGGGTTAGCGGAGTTTTCCCATCAATTTAAGAGCTTTTCCAGATGTTTTAAAGGTGGCACCGAGGAGTAACGAATAACATGAGATCTATTACAATGTTCTATATCAGGAGCGTGTGTCGTCAGGTTCGTGGAAGCCGGTTTCCTGCTATACCTACGGCAAAATTTATGCACGCCAAAACCTATGGCGACACGTCTCTTTAGTTAGTTCGCTTCTCTTTGTTTTCCACCCGTCGTTTTTCGTCGCACCCACAGCAAACAGATCCCTGTCGATTTCCGTGGATTTTTCTTTTTAGTTCCTAATCTTGGCCTTGAAGACTTTCGCTGCTATGAATTCAAAGCAACAACATAAGCCCTCGGACAACAGTGACGAGTCGGCTAAGAAATACGCAAAGCGATTTCGGCTTACTGTGTAGTTCCAATGTTCTTTTTGGGAAGACTGCTCCGACACGATTTAATCGTTCGCGCTTCTCTACTGTGGGGTCTTTCCCCACTGACGCTTACTCCGTACGTTAAGATCGAAGCTACCTCGATCAATTTGAGAGTAGTTACAAAACACGAGACATGAGGTGATTTGATCGCCCAGCCCGGCTAACACTGCCTTCCTGCATCTTTCGATCATGTATGCGGTAAGACTTCTGCCCTGTGTAGAAAAATATAACACCTATTATGAAAACTAGTTTACCTAGGCAAAAGACGACTTGGTGGTATACAAGGTGCCAGCGACCGCTGTGCTGCCTTTCTTTTGAAACTTTATCGCTTCCGTCGCTGTCAGGTTTACGTTCAGTCTTAAATCTGTGATTACCACGTAGAACTGGGTTGAGGCTTGCTCTCCCTAAATTTTGTTCGACTCGTGTATCACTAAGACGTCCTCGTATAAGATGATATTGATTGATTTACTTGACCCCTTTATTTGATCACTAGGGCCCTTCAGAAGGCTGTAAGCTTAAGTTGTCCCCCTGAGCCAGGCCTGCGTAAAGTGCAGGACTTCGGCCGCTTCTTTGTCGATGGTTATTCTATTTCTAGTGGATAACCTTAAGGCCGCATAGGTTTTGTAAGACTTTTGATTAGAACACTATATCCACGTGGCATTTGGATGTTGCAGTTTCGTTTGGCTAACTTGGCACTCATAAATGAGCGCCACAATTGATTGACTGTTTATTTGTAATCGATAAATTTTTTCATTGGGCGAAAAGATGCCCCGCTTCTCAAAAACTCGTTCCGATAGTTACCTCAAAGGATAAAAAATACACTTTCTTTTTACACGTCTAGAGCAGTGCCCGGAAAAGAACCATTTTATTTCAGTGTGATTTGTCACAATTTCTTTCGAAGGTTTTTGCGCTGACACACTTCATCAGTAAAGTGTTTTGGTTATTCCAAAAACGATATATCGATAAATATAAGCAAGCCGGATCTTAGTTTTACAGTTACTATATTGTAAGTACAGTAAAAATGATGTACAGTCGAGTAATCTGTCAGTGTATATGTGTGAAATATAGGGGAAAAAAGTCGCCCCCATGGACATAACTATAACGCACAAAACGTAAACTCTTATACAAATAGTTCCTCTGTTTCAGCAGCAGATCTCGTATTTACCGTTGTACATAAGTGAGCTCTTAATATAAATTTTTTATTTTGAGTGTCCCCCGATGATTCATATGCGAGTTTACAGATACTTAGATAACGGGTCATTACTTTTTTGTTCTCAGGCATAATTATTTGTAAATAATGAATGGACCTCTTAAACAGAAAAAAAGTATCGAGATCTTCATGAAGTATGAAATTGCAGCGGTACAAACATAATATCGCTAGGAATTTCAAATAGGTACACTTGTGTATTTTGTAATTTAAAGACAAGTTTAAATCAAATGAAACGATTCAGGGCACGTATAGACAACATTTCGAAAAATCGAGAACACCAGTAACACCGATTAGTCAAAAGAGAGTACGGAAAAGTTATAGTGTAACATTTCAAGAATCTGTAAGGCAATCAAGTTATGAACTTGCCATCGGTAAATCTAAAGTTCATTGCACTTGTTTAAAGGACGTTGCGAATTATATGGTTACATTCCAACAATGGTACATGCTATCGACAAGAGTGACGCACACCAAAAAGGAAAACAATTTTGCATATGGTACTTGAAAAAATAGTTCTCGGGGAAATTATTTGGAGCCATATTTACATTCATACCAAAATAGCGTATTTCGTCCTATTATATCTATTAAGCAATGTTAAAAATGTCAGAAGGTACACTATGGTGGTTTAAAAAAAAAAGTAAAAATTTTACTGGATGAATATTTTCCGTCAGTACAATGGTCTGTGCCAAATACTTATTTTAGGAACCTGTTTTACCACGCATTAAAGAAGACTTATGTTAAAGATGGCGATTTATTTTCGATAGCACGGATCACCAACATATTAGTATCGTGATGTGAGATTGATGAGAAGCCTTATAACAAATCGTTGTCGACCACTGTTAACCATTTTTTTACCCGTTTCGCCGCGTAGAAAGACGCTAACCTTGAACCCTCTCATGAACGACTGATTTCGAAGCGCTAAATAGCAGCTTGTATTCCTAGTGCAGAGTAAACTCACACTTTCTGACAAAAGATGTCTCGTTAAATAAATCAGGCGATAAGTATAATTTGCTTGTACTATATTTTTGAAAAACTCGAATTTCCTCATGTGGAAGTTATTTCACTGACTTCAGAGTGCGCATGTAAAAGAGACCGTTCGGTGGAGTTCATTGCGATTCACATTATCTCGGATACTGAAAAAGCTATTCTAAGCACATATATTTATATAGCATATATAGCACTTACTAATTGCAGTTACCGTCATTGCGTCATAGAAACGTTCGACGCACCTCACTTGAAATAGACAAATTTATATATCGGCTGGTGGATTATATGTACATATCATCTTTGTAACATGTAAAACATTTCCCGAGGGGAACAATATATGCTTCCTTCAAGCGTGTTTACTTTATCAGTGGCACCATTCACGAGTTTTAAGTGAGAAGTTGTTAGTTAGAAATCGTTCAGAGCGTATACTCCGTACGTCACTATTATGAATCAATTGTACTGGAAAGCAATCATTAGATCAGACAAATAACGTTTGTAGCAAACGACTACGATCACTGAGCTTTTCATCGTAAGCGGTCGGTCCGACGACAGACGCTTCTCAACGTCTCTCGAGGTATCAATGAAAACAGCTAATGTTTTTAGCGCCTACGCCACTGAACAAGATATTCCTCAGTATATGACAAATATTATATGGTTCTCTAAGTCTCACTTCACTGGAATTAAGTTTAAATGGGAGTACATAAAGGCGTGGCACTAGAATATACTATAAAATTACGCTTGTGACTGTGCCCTTCTATAACACTGAAAACTATTTGCGTACAGCGATAGATAGAAAATAGAAATCACACAGTTAACAGCAATTGAACTTACTGCAACATTGAATGTATATATCCAACATGACGTACAGACCAAGACAATCTACATTATTAACTTAAATTAACGTTGCGATATTTACACAGTCCAAAGATGATCTTAAGCTCGACATCTTTTTGATTTCGCAAGTTATTTCGAAACAAAAAAGAAGGGAAGCAATCGAAAACAGCTCAACTTGAAGAACGTCAAACGTTGGCTTAAGTTCTGCCAATGCTTAAAGTCATTCTCCACTAGGTACCTTCCGGAATCACTTCGCTTCTTCCTTTACGTTAAAATGTGCGTCATTGTTTTAACATAGGTTCAGACAGATATAGCCTAGTATATAGAAGAAAAGTAGCTTTGTTTTTTTAGCCTTTTACTGTCGTTATGGGGACTTGCTCTGTATCAGTATTGGCTCTGTTTGCATTAGGCCAGTTTTGCTCCGCTGTTCCGTGTCATGGCGCGAGAGACAACTTAAACAGAACGTGACCTTTGAAATTATCAGACTTTGGTTAGGCTCTCATAGGATTGCGTGACCCCTTAAACACTCTATAAGGCGACTTCAGTCACACTCGCAGTCAAGCAATTGTAAAAGCAAAATGAATCGATGAGTCGCTATTTAAGAGACAATATTTTTCGTTCTGAAGTGCCTTCTGCTATAATACGCGTGATACGACCCGTTCAGGCCAGTCGTCGAACCGCACCTTTGACGAAGCTCAATTATTTTAAACCAAATGGTAGAGAAATGCCATATCACACACCATAATTATTATAATATCATACGGTCCTGGTGATTGCACTTTTTAAATAATTATTCCATTTTCTTGGAAGTTCCTCGAATCAACGAGATAGTCAAATTTCACTAGAGAACTAATGCCCGAATCGGCGATAGCCTCAATGCTAGGTTCGTCAACAAATACGGAAATTCTCAACGTGGTGGCGCGACGTTTAAAGTGGGGAAAATATCCGCCTAATTCATACCCTTGACATTTCGGAAGCACGCAAAGCGAAACGTATGATATGTACTCCATGCACAAAAAGTAGTTCGTTCGAGGTTAAAACATTATCCGCAAGGAACCCTGTAGATTCTGCGAAAAATGGCTCTTGAAAAATTTCCCTAGGTTAATGAAGGTCTACGACATATTCTCAAATAGACACCTCAAAAGAAATCATGCTTTTAAAATCTGCAGATTCTGAAGGCATTGTCAAACCAGCCTATTTTGACTATCCACTGTACTACTAAGGAAAATCTGCCTCGAACGTTTGGTACACTTGGTATATCTATAAAAGCTCATTGTAAAAATGCTGTGAGCAATAGAAAAACGAAGTCATCGGCTGGGCTAACATGGCCTCCTGTAAAAGGCCATGTTAGCCCGGCCAGACTAGGACTTTGCTGAGTCATAAAAACTCCCAACGACAGGCCTGGGTAGGATATTAACCCTTACTTCCTTGTTCAACCGGCCAAGTACAAAGTGTTAATAAGAAAAAGCTAACTTCGCATTAATGTAACTCTATACATATACTTATATACACAGTCAATGCTTAATTGAATAAACTCGAGTGAATTCAAATAGTTTTAACTTCTAAAGCCAGTTACCTACCATTAAATTTAGATATTGTCAGATAGCGATAGTGGAGTCGAAATACAGAGGCTCGTACCCTAAATGTCGATAAAGAATCGGCAAACCGTTTCAAAATGCTGACATAGTCGCGGGCATCAGTATTTTGTAACACCGCCTGCTTGAGCATATTTTTGTCCCAGCTATGAATAAATCTCGTTGCTTACATTTGTTATTTCCTATCTCCTCCAATATTTTAAGACGTCCTCTATGGCGTTAAAATCGGTTAAATTAGCGTTTCACGGCTGTGTTTGAACGCCAATGGCAGCGAGTAGCTTAGAGGTGTTCCGATTTCTGTGGCAAGGCGTCCCATTGTGCGTGAACACGTGGTCAATGTCAGAAAACCATTTATGCCCCTGAGGCAACACCTCACACTCGATAACCTCATCATATTCCTTCTGCTCTAGTACTCCTTGTGGAAAATGTGCCATCATTCCAGTGCCCTGGTCAAAAATCGCAGGCCATATCTTGATCCTGACGGTTTTCGGCACGACGTTGTTTTCGGCAAGCTGTTCGCCAACTCGTCTGAAGACATGATTTGACAGAAACTTCCAAAGTAAGATTCGTTTAACAGAGAAATCTTTTTTTAGTTATCACTGGTACATATTTCAAGAGAGTTTTGAAAATTAGAATAAGCTCCTTCCATTTGGGTATCGAATCGAGGTTTATGTGCAGCTTTGCTACCTCTTAAGCCAGCCTCTTCGAGTTTACGGTGAAGGGTAATTTTCGACACCGAGTTTCGATCTGCCCTGGAGGGTATTATACGAGACGAACCTATATTTTTCGAGTTCATAAGTAATCATACGATCCTTCCGCTCTATGGAATACTTTTTTCTATTATTAATACCGATTTCATGCGACGATAGCGAAAGGTCTTCATTCAGCGCTCGAACAATGTTGGCGATGGCATGGCGGGAAACATGGAAAATTCCGCGTTGTATATATTTGTTTTCACGAAGCGATCTGCTAGTTAACGTTTTGCTGTTCGTCAGACGTATTTAACATTCTCATTTTGATACTAGACGTAGGAAAGTACACGAAATCACGAGAAAATAATAGAAGCGGTCGAGGCCATTTAAGTGTCATCACCTAATTATTTGCAGCGGCAACAGTCGCGTCAGATAAAATGCGCCGGCTGAATTAGAACGAGATATTAGCGCGAAATATCGATACGAAACTCGCTGAAATTTGGTTGCAGCCAACGCTTACGTCTGCGATCACTGAAGTTCAATGAATCAGTTTTCCATATCACATCGTTAAAAACGTTCGCTAATATATGTAGCGGCATGTGGTACACCAGCATGAAATCGAATGGCGCCAGTTTTAAAATCCATCTGAAAATAAATCGCTATATAGTCTCGCAATCGGCCTTACGAGTTTAAACTTCTCTTAGTAGGGCCTATTGATAAGGACCGCTCATTCGTAAAGATACGCTTTCTGGGGGGATTTCGCATTAACAGCCACAGAAGAACGAAAGAGTTTCTTCGTTTCTACAAGTTTTAAATGGTATGTCGTTCAAAAGTTCAAACGCAATCGGTCTGTACTTATCCTTTTTCCGTTATACCGTGCTTCCCACACAGCAGACGTAAGCAACCTTATTTCGAAGTAAGCACTGCTAGCTTTTCCTTTGTTCGTTATCGATTGTGTGCAGTGTATCGTCTGTCTGGGATTTTCTAACCAAGCCAACTATATCCCGAACGCCCCATCATGCTAGTATCATCACAGTGACTCGGGGCGTCGCGTGAGCTCCTCCAGGTTTGTTCGTTCCTGTTTTCTCGTTTCTAGAGGGCGTTTTTAAATATATTTTTTGAAGAAGACCCAGAAACAAGACTTTTGCTTCATAGTTATAAGTCAGCGAAGTGGACATTTTCACTACTTACAAATTTTATACTTGCTTTTTTCCGTTAGACACATCAAAATCACTAAGACACTATATTCAACAGGCATATAAAACGAACAAAATATGTTCCACTATGATACGATCCAGTATGTGATAAATGACAGTTTTTACTGCGGTAACACTCAATTACAATTAACAATAACTTTTTCCTTTAAGGATCCACGAAAAAGTCAATATCAATCAACGAATGTTTTTCTACACGAATTTAATAATCAAAAGAATAATAGAATGTATCCATCGAGACGAAGCTACATAGCTATGTGATGGGTAGAACACTCGCTCTGTGCGTTCAGGACCACTATCGTGTTTTTATTTTGAAAAACTATTACAAACGTTGTTCATAAAAACCGGCCTCGTTTATCGTGCCTTCACAGAGACATTAGCGTGCTTTAATTTAATGTAAGTGCACGTCCAGCCCATACTTCTAGATACAACCTACGTAAACATTTTCTGCCCATGCAATCATGGCGTACAACGTTCAATGCATGCTTGACATGCCTTCGAGCCAAACCTCAAACCCTGCGCGCACGATGATTATGGACATCTTGAAGTAATTCGTCGTAAAAATGTTCTTTCCCGCCGCGACAAGCAAATTTAAACAAAAAATGTATTTCGTCATTTTCCTAATACTGCTGAGAAAGTTATCGAGCCCGATTTCGAAACTTAGTTTGTTTACACGAGCTGCTTGAATGCTTCATTTGTCTTTAGCGTCTCCGGTGGAAAATTGCTTATTCTCAATTATTCCCAGAAAAATCCGCCTTGGCGACCAACTAGCTGAACTAAATTTGCAACGCTTCATATAGACTCCACCGCTCATTGGCCACAAACTCATCTTTCGGGTAGCTTCGCTTAAGAGTTCGAACTTTCTAGTGTATAAATTCTGCCTATATTTTTTGAGGAAGAAACCTGACGGCTCCATCCACTTGTTCAGAGACCTAATTGTCGCCTGTATTAGGTCGTTCGCATTAAGCATATTCTTTGCAATTTCAATATAGTCAACGAAGTAGCCTCTGCAAGTGCTCAAAGGCCACTGTCGCTACACCCTCATAGCTATAGACGTGAGTTTATACGAAAAAAATCACATAACAAACTTTTTATTTATTTGTTCCTTTTGTAAATATCTATTCAATACGGGACTGGAATGTATTCTATCCCTGACTTATTCACATGAACGTTTTGCGCAGACTCCATAATACTCATGCAGAATGTCGGGAAAGTATTTGAGGTGCATGGGCTCGTTAAGCTGATTAAAACTTACAAACGATTTCGATATTTCTTATATCTTTGAATATGTAGTTGCATTGAACGATGACAGGGATTTCCTTTGCCATAAAACCACCTTCCATAATGGCTACAAACATTGTACAGTGAACTCGTTTAGTTGGTCCGTCCGATTAATCGAGGCCGAGTCGGGCTGCATTCGAATCGATCGTTCTTACAAAATATGTCAAAAGTGACATAAATTAATAAGTTGAAAGTCTAACCGATAGAAACCGTCTGATTTCCATCTCGTGTATTGTCACTGCCTTCTATCTATCTATCTATCTAGCACCACCTTTCCGCTTGCCGAGGCCGTCAATGTATCACTCCTGTTGAACTCATAATCGACAGCTACGAATAGCGTTTAATGCAAAGCACAAGAAAGAACTACGATCTGGTCCTGGTCGGTGCTGTAACGTGTGTTTTTTTCAGTTTGCAGTTGGTCCTTTGTAAGCCTGATCTATTACTACCTATTCATTCTTCTCGTACAGCCAATTCAAACAGCAGACCTTTCAGTCCGCTAACGCTGATGGCTATGCGATAACCTGTCTCAAGACAGCTCCTGTAAAAGGTGACTTGATAGATCCCATAGAGTTCTTCTTGAATAGAGGACAATCAAAGCTTTGGTTCAACCGAAATTGGCCTACGTGAATACTATAGCATACATGGTACCTTTTTGCTAGTAATTCCCCTATTTGACACTTCAGACCATACTTTTTTTTAACACTGTTTTCAGCTAAGTGGGGCTAACAGGTTTATACATTTATCATCAATAAAATGCTATATCAATATCCAACGCTCTTAAATTCGATCATTGAAACAATGTGTGCTCTTCGTCGGCGGAAAACATCCGTGATATTAATAGGCATAGCATTTCCTCTGCTTTGGTTTTCTTGTTCAGATACAAACATTTTAAAAAAAAAGCCTCGTCCTTCATTAGCAATATACGCTGAAATTGACAGGCCATCTTGGCTAGAATATTGTGTTCCCCTACAATACAGCCGTCAATAAATAGCAGACACAAACTGATCGCAAAAGCAGCCTTGTTTCATTAATGGGCCGACGAGAAAGTACAGCCTGAAGATACAAAATGACTGGCGCCATTAAACGATAACGGCGGGCTCGTCGCACCTCTCGGCTAAATAACATAGAATCGCGCTCGACTTTTCCAACAGCTCCACATATAGTGACCCGACAGAGTGCCACGGAACAGCCAGAACAAGAAAGCATGAAAACTGGAAAAATCATCACTTCCCATCTCGGTTATATCTATTGTATAGTAGGTATACCAGCAGTTCGTGTCTTTAGGAGCCTCTATACGAACGGCTGCCTATTGCTTTACTATTAAGGGGATGATGATAAAGTAGTCGTGGCAAAATCGTCAGGTATAAGTTCTGCAATCTTCAAAAGGACTATCTACTACGAAATTGAAAAAGGTATATTTGTAAAAGCCCAATAACTTCTCATTGCTTATTAATGTAGTTGCGTCTGGTTTGTCACTAAGGAAACACCTAATCTAAAACAAAATTATGTGGTAAACGTTACTCGTGTTTATCAGTGCGCAAAAAGTAATTCAGAAGTGAATCTACCTTTGGTAGGGCCTATATTGATATAGGCGAAAAACACGACTGGGTGTTGCCTGTAAGGACTTAATATGCTTTGTCGTATCGTGCAAGTTACCTTCAATTATAAAGACTACGCCTGTTACGGAAATTAAAACTGTTACATATACGGGGTAAAACGAAAATCTTTCAATTTGAAAAAAAAGATTTACAGATATATATACTCAGTATATATATCCAAGTGACTTTCGCACAGCCCTATACGTATATGCCACTAATTATATAAGTGAGATAAGGCCGATTGCCAATGAAGCAACCGGCGTTATTGCGTGTACCATAGACATGCATGTGATAATATGATTATCAACATTCATAATCATAAGAGAATTCGCTAAAGCACTCAATAAAATCGTACTTTTATTGTCTCTTATCCGCTATCCAGTGCTGATAACAAACAAATGTACTTATCATCATCGATTTGCTGTTTTACCACCAGGAATAGCCAGACTTTGACGACTGAGGCCAAACACGAATGACAATTTAATTGACGTACTATAAAACTTTTGCAACAGGACCCCTCAAGGCCCCGCTAATCATTTAATTACCACGTGTTCCTAATTTTAGCAGGCAAACATTTTGTATGCCATGCTTGCCCGAATTTTACTTAACCGCTCATTCTGCGTTGTTGGTGCTTTGTCGATCTTCCACTCTACAAAGCTACTACAACGTAGTCCCCGTCCTAGGGCCATTTCCCAAGGGGAGGACAAGCTGCGCCTTTAGCTTTTTACCGCTTCAATTTCTCACTGCGCCAATTCCGTTCTTTTATATGTATTCGATATATATTTATTTACAATGGCAAGGAACCACATAGACACGTTTCACGGTGCATAGCTAGCCTAGACCTGGTTTTATCGTCTGTGAAATGAGCCGTTTAGGAAATCATAACGACACTTGATATAACGATAAGCTGACTATATGTACTCCGGGAATTCTTCTTTACGCGAATGCGATGGCTACTATGGCCAGTAGAATCTTTCGCAGGCCGCCTGCTTGCCTTTACCTGCTCTATGGTAAGGGCAACGGTCGACCTTTGAGAAAGCTTCAAAATAAAATGGCCATGTTTGGTCTATTATGTCTAGGCGCGCTGTATCTCAACTATACGTAGTTTCAGGAGCCTACTATCTGTCTGGTCAGCATACTTAGCTAGATTTTGTTTTGCCATGGGTAATGTGAACGAAAAGAGTTTCAGGACCTCACCTCTACTCAGTGGCGCTCCATATTTACTGCTCGTATCCTTTGTTCTTTTGGCCATGAGAGGCTGGCCGTATTGGCAAAAACAACAACAACAACAACTATTTCGTCAGAGCAAATCAGAGAAAAAACAGGATCCGAATGCGTCCAAGAAGGCCTCAATAATATCGATACGAAGATGGAGCGAAGCGGGTACTAAAGGCAGGGAAAGCGAACTGTCTAGAAGATACCTTGGCGCAAAAAGCGGAAAGAATAGAAGAGTCTAGTTCTAGGTAGGAGTTCTAGAAAAATTCAATAAAAAAAACAACAGTCCGCGTTTTCTAATAGCGAAAAACATATAATTCCGACGTGGAAGGTATTTACTGTTCTATCTATTAGAGAAGCTCTCAGTACGGCTTATACTTTGTTAGTACGTATTAGTTCAGCTAACCAACGGATATTAATTATATCAACGTTTAAACTTCGGACAAACGAAAAGAGCACGTCCTCACAAGTAAAGAGAGCGCTATAAGGCATTATTAAAACACAATCAGTACTACAAACGGACTGAGAAAGGTTTAGAACGGATTTATTATTATTATTATTAGTGTCAAAAAACAGATGTTTTAAACGGTTACCTTGGTAATTCTTGTGAAAGCTACGCGTTGCCTGCTTAGCTTAAATGAACAGAGTTTGCATTTAAGTATATAAAATCCCTACGGAAGGCTTTTAGAAACCGTGGTCTCATCAGCTTCAAGTATGCTCTACGTGTCAATCAATTATATTTAACATAATACTATAATCATATGAGAATAATTATTATAAGATTATCTGCGCATACATTGCCCCCTAAATTTAATCTTTCACTTACTTTGGCACAATTTCTTCGTTTTTTTAACACGAGCTTCGGTCGCATTGACCGTTCATGTAAAAGTTGAATGTAACAATTGATTTCACCAAAAACATCTCATATGACCCAGTGGCACCTTCGTTCGCAAATCGACACCCGTACCAAAGGCACTCCAAAGGCAATCTATAAAATCTATATATTTATAAATCTATATGTAACTATCTATATATCTTAAATTATAACTTTGTCTCTTCATAGGCTTTAACCATTATGATTCTACCTGTCCAGCCGAATATTATCCACAAAAGGGTCATATTTTTCCTTTTATGGAGCAAACCAGCAGCTAACTATCCTAGAGCTAAGCATCGTTGAGAAAGGTTTTTCAAGCTAGCAAATCGCGAATGCATTGGGGCAAAGAACAAGAAGAATAGCCCTAATGGAATAGTGTCAAACATGTACATCCTATTAACAAATTCCAACCCGAATGTATATATTATATGTAAAATGCAATCAATCTGCTTGCACACATGACGTTCTACTTTCTTCCACAATGTATACTTTGTATTTCTGACGGCACTCGAGCACCATACCCTGCCCATGAAACTACGCCGATTGTCAACGTTATTAGAGTTAACGTAACAGTCAGATTACGTCTATGACAAAAGCAGATCATTTACACGAATGCTTTTGACGTTCAGGCGGATTTTATGCGGCCAAGATGACGCCGCGATATATTCAGACAAGTGGCCCTCTCGATATCTTCTGTCTGCCGATCGAACTGAGCAGCTGCATAAGAGTTTAAATAAGGCAACTGCTACTTATCTATTTGTTCAGGTACGTTTTTCGAGCTCCTACCTATTTATCACTTAGCCTCCAGCATGGCGTACCTTAAAGCTGTTCCTTCAGGAGACAGAGGTCACGTTTCTACAACGATTAGAGACACGATGGATCGTTTCGGCGCGTGCAGATTATTATTTCCTGTTAGTTATTTTTTGTTAAGGCTGATATTTAGAATTATTTTTAGATTAGACCACTAGTTGGAGGCAGACAACGAGCAAATAAGTTTTAAGGTTAGGGTCTAGTAATATCATCTGTACCTGGAAATGCCTGTACGCTTTGCGTAAATATGGCTCCTCTTAACATCGAGTTAGACCCCGCTGTAGGTCAACTGTATGGGCCCTAGAAAACTATCGGTAGCAATGTCGCCGGCACGCTTATCGGCGCACCCGGAAAAATGACCGCTAGACACATAATTAAATTTAGCAGTGAGAATCGCCTGACATGTTTGAATAAGATGCTGCGCGTAGTTTCTACATTGCCCACGGATGGAAGGGCATCCCAAGCTTCGTATAGTTTATATAGTCCTCGTGGTGGTAAACGCGGCATGAGGACTTATTAGTTGGAGGTTTGCGTCATAACGAATTGTTTGGCACAGTTCAATACGTACGTTATCATTAATATTACCTACCTAAAATACCTAACACGAACGAACCGGTGCACGTACCCAGGTACGAGTTTGTCCGTGTTTAAATAAAGTCATAAATCGACTGAGTTTCGTCGAGTTCTCGATTATCTATCATTCACCGGACGTATTTTATCGATTTTCTGGTGCTTGTCGATAGGGATAAACGGCCAGTCGTAGTTAGGTTAACCGCATGCCGCCTGAAAAAAACTTCTGCACATTTAAAGAAATTTATCATAATCCAAATTTATAATCTTTTTTTTATTTTCGCTAAAATGCGTTTTCCTGCCTACAGCTAGTTAAAGATGGGTCTTTGTAGTCGTATCGTGTTGTTCAACACGAATACTAATCTATTGTATTCCGTCAAAGATTTCAAATACTAGACGTGCATTCATTTATTTCCTACTAATCTCATAGAGCTCGTAGAAAAATCCCATGCATAATAAACTGAGGATAAGCACACTTGCACGTGTGCAGCGGTACAAATCTCCACCTCCTATAGCCTATCGATGGCCAAAGTCCACCAGCCAATTACAAGCGACAAACGAGGAGAATAACTCCTTCTGCCATTTACACTAATTACGCTTGTTTGTCCTCTCAACATAATGTACAGCTAAATTGCACCCCAGGCTCTTTTCTTTCCAGACCTCTCTTAGCACAATCGCGTCATATAAATGGCCTTTGGGGAGTTGCTGAGCGCCTAGTTCGGTTCTCCCCTTAGCGTAAATCCGTTGAGCCGTTCTCCTTTTAGCTATCTTTTTTACAATGAAGTAAGACGATGACATATCAACAAATATGATACACGTGAACCGTATGATGTCTGTATGGACGAAAGGGCGATGTGCTTTTCCATAGCCTATTAGCTTCTTGTCAGGAAAAAAGAGGGAGAATATGCCCGCAAACCGTACCTAGCTATTGGCGCAGCAAAAGCCGATGCACGTCGATGGACAACTACCAAAGATCGTCGCTAGTTGACGCAATCGTTGTTTATCCTACCGTTCGGCTACCCTGCGTGTACTAGTTTCAAACATGGCACAATGCTTTCTATGTTCGACGCGGTGCAGCTGCAGCTGTGAAGCTGACCGCATCGTTACGCTAGGATAAAATTCGCAGCGGTTTTTATTTTGGCTCCTGGTCTTTGTTAAATGATGTGGAAATAACATAAATGTCTGAGCATTCGGCAACGACAGCGGGCATCCCGTACCTCAGACCTATACTCGAAATCCAAACGCAAGTTTCATTACCCTATTGTTTCTTGCATAGCCTCACATCATTCCACGCACTATTATATATTTTCTATTATTGAAATGCATAGAAAAAACGAGAGATACGAAGTCTGGAAAGAACAGTAATGCATGTATGCGTTCGTTTTGTAACGGTTTTGCCCACTTGTTGTGTTCGCTAGTGAGGTGAAGTTGCATCTGAGAAGGCACAGAAACGCCACGCCAGCCAGAGATACCAAGTCAGTCGTGTCTTACATAGAAGAGCCTTGTCTTTGCAAAACTGGGCTAGGCGGGGCAACTTCAACCAACAATACTGAGAGCAGTAGCAATTTATGTCACAGACGAACCCAAATAGTTATGCGGATGAGATCTGACAGATTGCAGCAAAACGGAACGATGCAGGCGAGAATGTTACGGATAGTTGGCGATGGGTAAGAAAGCAGCGAGAAGAGCGTGAATAACGTTGAAGATGATGCCACTAAGTGATTAAATTCTTGTCACAACGATAGAAGATCAAGGTCAAATTGTCGTTTCGATTAGTGTGGCTGCTAACGATAATGCGGGGCAATCTGTGGCTTAGAACAAGAACGCGGTACACGGTAGGGCAAAAAGTGAATGTCCAAGTAAACTAGGTTAGTTGTACAGATAATGGTATAAACGATATATCTCTGAGCTGCTTTTTCTCATAGAATAAGTGAAGAATCTGGTAATTCTTCTACTTGCCTGCTATGTATTATTGTCTTGTTATTATTTTGGATAGTCCCGGCACAATCGACTATATATATCGATATTTAGTGGCACAAAAGCTTAGTTCCGATAGACAATTGATACAATATGTCTGTCTTATTCTGTTTTTCCTGCTTTTTTTTTCCTGTTTTCAGCTTTCCTTGGCCACTTTGGTCTTAATGACACATTCTTTTAGTTGTATCTGAATTAAATATCTATAATTTACCCACAAAAAATCCCTACTGAAGCAGGACTTTAGACAACGGTGTGCAATTCGGTTCTGTTAGCTCTTTTTAATTATGTATCTATAAAAATGACACATGGTACAGATAACAAGACACTTTTCCTAGCATTCATATGTGGCTAACGTTTAGTTTAAGAGAAAAAAACACTGTAAGATAGTGTGGGCGATTTTGAATACGATCTGAATTCGAAATCGCGCGTAGACTCATTGTGTAGAAAACACTTTAAAGATTTATTTAAAATAAAAGTTGCACAGTTTTCCATAGTCTACTGTTTTATTGCTTCACGTTTCCAATACACTATTAACTCTAGGAGGTCGTTCTATAAAATAATATACATTAGCTTAAAGTACAACTTGAACCATTATCTATACTAGTTACAAGAATGTAATATAATCAAGTAACTACAACTTACACAATAACCTCCTGTATTGCAATCCAAAGGTATGTAATTGGCGATGTAGCTAAGTAATTGGCGATACAGAATAAGCTCAGACCTTCGTTGCTAGTCTACTCCATTAGCGGTACATGCATTTTGAATCATTTCCAATCTCCGTTTGGTCCTACAGGAGGCCTAATGGCCATCAGGAAGGGTTTGGATTGTGCTGCTCTGTCTCCTGCAGTAACGCGCCTTCATCGACAAAGCCAACTTTTCCCAACAAATACAACAGACAGAGGAACAAAGCAAATGCCTTTGAGATTCGCGGCTCTTTTACGTCCGGTTCTGCCTTAGTCAAATGTTACCCCCCCAGACAGCTGGCCCCTTCCAGCTGGAAATAAAGTGTATCTATTTTAAGCAACTGCCTGAGTTTACCCTGTGTCATGACAGATGGAATTACAGTTTGTACCACGGTCTATTCCACCTGTGACGCTTTCAAACGCATTGCTTGTGCCTTCGATCCCATCCACTGATTACGACCCTCTTCGACCGTTTACTTGATCGTTCCACGTGAAACCTTCGCGATTCAGCCATCATGTAACTCCGGCGAACGCGATGCTAATTTTCTTTGTGACATGGTTAATAATTTGTACGACGCTTCCTTATCCCACTCGAATCATCATCGGATTTTGATTTTGGCGCCACGTTTTTTCGAATTGTATCACCCTTTCCTTGCATCGTCCGCCATGCTATGTTCCTGTATTCGAACCTTCGCATATCCTTTACCCCTATATTTGCGGCCAGACAACGAAACGAAACGAAGCAGAAAACGAAACCAGCGAACACGGTTTGTTCGAATCGATTACTAAGCCAGTGTCATTATGAATCACTCGAAGTGTGGCCTTCACCACCGGCCAGTATACCAGGAGTCTACCAAAATTATTTGGGCGAAAAAGGTCAGACAATATACTGCGGTAGGCTTAGGTTCTACCAATAATCAGGCGTTGTCCAACGCATTGAGGCAGTTAAACTGAGCGCGCCTTGACCAAGGCTTGGTGTAGGCAAGGTCTGGAAGGTGTATTTTGAACACACGATGAAGTATAGGTACTGACAACTCTGGCCTGTTAAAGACTTGAAACCAACCAATAGAGCTGGAGCAAAATTACCACAGCACTAAATGTAAACATTATTTTCCTACAGGCATATTGTTGTCGAGGCAACGTATTTAAAGCTTTGATGCACCGATGGGTTTCCAGTTGACCATAATGCACGGTTATGGCTTCAAGGCTCCAAGCACCAACAAAGTAGTACGATGCCAACTTCTTGACCTAAAGACAATTCAGCTCAACTACCAACAGTAATTAATGCCGTAGGACAGGATGGTAACTTTTACGACAAAAACGCCCCTATCAAGTGATTTACCAGGTAAACCTCAGACCGTTCGTGTCGTCGATCATTACGTGCCGGTTTTCGCTTAATAAGAATGACCCCCGACGGAGCCTGTGATGTTGCTGGCGGCTGAATGCAACAATAGTATCCGTCCTCACTGGAAAATATGGCCACGAGTGAAGTGAATCGTAAGTCGTTAAAAACGATAGTCAGAAAGTCTGGAGTGGCCGGAGCTGGAAAATATGTCAGAACGGAAGAAAAAGGTTTTGGGATTTGGAAAATGAAAATGTTAGAAAGGACCCTTGATTAAACAAAGTAGCAAGCCATGGGGGCAGCTAATGGTGAGTTTGCTAATTAGATCGCATAATGTGTCGGGGCCGGTACGAATTTCCTAAAGGAGTTGCTGCGCAACTTGGCTTGGGTCCGCTATAGCATGTAGCTGAAAGATTACCTGCAACTTTGCAAGGAAATTTTTCATGGGTGCTTAGAGACTTTTATATGATCGATATATGCATAGGACAGTATAGAAAAGTGGTAGACCGTATTCTCTGGTTCTCTTTATGCAGCCTGACATCTTGATGCGTGATGAAATCAATGAACTTGATAGGCTTCTTGTGCTTTTATTTGGAAGACAGTTATGTCGAAATCCTAATAATAAGAGCTAAATATTGCAAGGAGGGTACAACAGCCGCCTGTCTCATCGAGCTCTGTATGGCAAGGCATTAATAGGCAGGACGCTATAATATACAATACAGAGGCAGATCAACAGTTACAAAAGGTGCTGGTATAACGGGTGTCAACCTAGCTGATTCTCAAAATTTTTCAAGAGGAAAAGAACCCCCGAACGGATAACAAGCAGATAATTGAGATCATGGAAGGTCAAACAACGAATTGGGCCACATAATATCTGTCTTTTTTTCTCTAGGTATTTTCTAAAGGTCTTCCAACATGTGATGAAATGGTCACAACTTCTAGAAATCTGTAGTCTATGAGGAGTTATAAATGTGGTAGTAGTGCCTTTCGCGGGAACAAAACCAATTTCTCTATAGAGATTAACGAACAAAAATGTTGCGAAGAACTCACTCTGTCTGTTCCACGAGAGGCCCTGGTACTGCAATTCAATATTGTTTCAAAGACTTTCTCAACTAAGGGGCATGATGCGTATAATGGAAGGTGTCGGTCAGGCGTGGATCATGTTTTTCTCTGTTCATTGCCGTGTCTTTTTGATCGAATTTTTTAGGAGCGTCGCTCTTACTAGAGATATCTGAATTTCCTCCAATAGACCTATATAACTCAATTTCAATCGTATCTGAGCATCTACGGCTCGTGGAGATAGAGCTAGATATCGTATATTTGGCTGCGTTCTCTAAACTGTATCTATGTGAACTACCTATTAGGTACACAAGACAGAAAGCAATAGATTAACGAATTAGACTTGCCGCTATCGTTTTTTAACTAATCGTTACGTGCCTGAAGTGCTTAATCACAACCTTCAACTTCTTTTCGGATTTTACTACTACCATAAAATGCACGCGCTTGGCTTCACGGCCGCAATGTATGCTTCTGCAGTATCGTTAGTACCCTTCGAATTGTGGAGCTATAGTCTTTGTCAGACAGATCTTTAAAAAATCCCTTCGCGTGGAAATTTAGGTTTAAACATGCGGCTTATCTAAGACATGCTGATGATACCTGCCTTGGTATCGCCTCAACCATGGGCTACCACTTTCGTTACTGCATATGTATCGTTCGTCATATTATTTCCTATATTTTCTTATAAATAAATAAATCAGGTAAGTCAGGCTTGAAAATAGAATCAGCTCTAATAATATATTATGTGCCATAATATTAAATTAATGCAAAGGGAAACACTAATTTAATGAATTGTGAGCTTAGTTGCTCTGAGCCCTAACGAGTTATTGGTTTGAGATTGACGAGTTCTGACGATTTCCTTTGTTAGCAATAAAACACAAACTGTTTTCGTTTCTCTATTATCGCGGGTATTTTTTTCTAATGATAATAAAACAATTTTACTTAAAATATTGATGTTCGAAATAAATAAATTCGTTTGCACTTGTTGGATCTTGTCTCATTGAATGAAGCTAGTACGCGACACACTAGTTTAAATTAGAGTTTCCAGTTGAGACGGAGCTGAATGAATATTTATTATTCATCAATGTTCTATGTTTGTTTTAAGTACTAGAATTTGAATTGTCTCTTTTTCTTTTTTTTTTTTTCAATTTTGATTAGGCCGATTAAGTGATTGCTTTTTTGTACTGTCGTCCGCCTACGCCTTATAGAAGGCAGAAGAGCAGGTGAAACAAATGAAGTTCAACGGCTTTTATGCTTCGACGCCTAAGGGTTTAATGGCAAATATTCAGTTGCCCACACATTACCATACGCTCGTTCGTTGCGTTCCTGCAAGCTCGTACGAGTAGAATATAAATGTTCTCAAAGATATGGGTAGTCCGAAACACAGAACAGACGATACGCCTAACAATAGTATATGATGATTGCGGTTTCTGTTTTTTTTTTTTGTTAGTTTTTGGTAATAACGCTGGGCCATTTAAGCTATATCTGCACCAGTTCTAGATTAAGCCTTCTATTTCTAAGGCTGTTGCAAGACGTCTAAGATAATGTTTGTTTACTCACCTTTTCCTGATATTGAGCGAATAGCCTAAAAGCTCGTTAAACGAAGGCGGATCGATCTTTGAACACGTTTACTTTCTGCTATAGAGTACCCTTCGCCGTCCAAGAGGGCCATTATTGGCAAAATAATCAGTCGATCAGAGGTAGGAAGAGAGGACAAATCACACTGTGCTTATAAGTCAAGGCCTTTTTTGTAGTGGAACTTCTACGCCATAAGAAAACTTGAGGATGTTGGCCAGACCGCGTGGCGCATTGACGTACACGAATGCTATTCAAAGTTTGTTAGGTTTATTTGATAATACTGTCACTTTAACGCAAGTTCTTTTGACGTGAGTACGCAATGCTAAGGTAACCAACCAGTCTGTTTAGCCTATAGTGAACTTGGCTACTGGCTCGTTATTATCTTGTGTAAAATCCAGCTTCGAAGTTATATTACGTAATCGTATGCTGGCGAAGCAACATAAATTGAATACGCTAACTGCTTTCCACTGCAGCATAATATTAATGCTGTGAATTGTCGTTTAGCGAATTCTAATTCGCAGCATTGCTTGCGAGCTTCAGCTAGATATGCTTGTACATCGGAAAGGGCTTACCTTGGGCAGACATCTAGACAAGTTCACGCTAACAATTTACGCGTTCATTTTTGAACGGATGTCCATATTTTATCATTTAAGAACGTACATTGGTTACCAACAACGGTCACGTATAGCGTGTCTTTCCAGCCACTACGCTACCGAAAGATACACCACTCGATTACCGCCGTAAAGCAAAATGATACTTCGACGGCAAAAACCCAACAAATCAATCGCCGCCAAAGTTCCATCGAGCAGCTGATGGTCACCAAGGTGACAACGGTCTTTGGTGTCCACTCAACAAATGGCCAATCAGACCCGTTTGTCATACACACGCTGCAGAGTTCTGTCCCTTCGCTTTTTCAAATGCGAACTTCAAAACCTGAACTCGAATAACTGTAGCTATAGATAGTTGGGTAAGATATTGCATTAATGCCGGCACAGACGCGATTGATTCGGATTATTCCTATGGAACAATAATGATAGAAATGTCTTGGATTAAATATACCGGTACGCGATGTAACGTTATATATACACACATATTCGTTACATAAACAAACTTCGGTGACATAATATTTTTTTGTTACCTGAATTGATTGGGAGCGATTGACAGAGAAGCTTGTGATGATTTTTTATGGAGCACTGAGAACATGCCATACGCTCAGGTCACTGCATTACGGCGAAGCGTTA
Source organism: Varroa destructor (assembly GCF_002443255.2). Lineage (NCBI taxonomy): Eukaryota > Metazoa > Arthropoda > Arachnida > Mesostigmata > Varroidae > Varroa > Varroa destructor. The sequence continues at coordinate 25,726,098 of NW_019211457.1, forward strand.
TTTAGTCGTCCAAGGTTCTTCGTGAGCACAGAATTACGGTAAATACGTTGCGATGCAACGGCAATAAGTCCACCCCGTTTTGTACTGCACTTTGTGCTTTCTCCATAATTACAATTCCCTCTTTAGCATTTTCTTTGCTATAGCAGTACAGAAATACGAAATCGTGTTCGGTAGAAAAGAGCACCTTTGTATGATGATTGCAATTGTAACACTGCAGATATTCAGCTACTGACTTCATCAGTTTAGTGAATCTCATTGTTTATAGGTCACATGCAGTAACAGAGCAAGGGTAAAAGATCATTTCGAAAATCGAAGAAATATCAGCTATACCACCGAAACGGGACGCATCGTTTGGTTGGGCCATAGACGAACACGGCCTCATTTGATTTTCGGATTAGATGCAGTGCTCTGCGGTATTGCCGGGCCGGTAAATGCTAACTGTCAGTTTCTATCTCCAGTCTAGCATCGTTCATCACGCCGGTAACTAACCTGGTTCCGCGTTGGGCTAATAGCTTCTTTGCCCATGTTTTCAGGACCACGATTTTGTCCGAGTCCACTAGTGCTTTCGCGCAAGCAAGACAAAAAAACCGTGAAACCTTCGTTGAGGAAACAAAGGCAACACAGAACGAGCTTTGTTCTAGATAAATAAATTGAATAATATTCGTTTCTTATGAAGTCACTCAAGTCGTCGATACCACAGCAAATTTAAGCACTTATTAATATACCTATACTAGAAAGGATACAGATGACGACCTCTGCCATCTTGGAAGAGCGAACAGGAAACCTGCGAAAACATTCAACTTAACCGTACCATTTGATTAATTAAAGAGAACGTGCATTCTCAGTAAGTTGCTCACGGTATCGATAAAGCCCGCACGTCCTAAATTTATAGGAACATAAAGTTACACTGGGAATCTTGCAAATTCACACACACAAAAAATGCGTCGATCTCAGATCTCCAAAAACAGCTATCAGCTAGTATTGCGTTCCGAAGCCCAAACCGACCGTCATAGAAAGTCTGATCAGTTTTGAGGGTGCAATCATAATATGAAATTATGATAATCATATATATCTAAACACATCAAAATCTGTTGTTGCGGAAAAGGGCTATTTCAAATGATTCGTTGATAGGAAAAACTATTCACACTTGTCGAATCTATAGGCTCAAATGTTTCACGTTCCCGCTAGCCATTGAATTAGATGGTGGCTCCCACTACGAAACGAGGCCTATCTATGAGGGAACTCGAACCTAGGCTACTATACGACCTTAATTTTAGTAGGCAAACACGTTGTTGGTGCACTAGCATAGGGGCAATTTATAAACCTAATGAACGAATTTAATATATAAACAGAAGCTTACTTGATCTACTGCTGAAGGTCAAGTGCCAAAGTTCTCATGCCTGAAATTTGCTATTCCTTTTTAAAGCTTTATAAATAGCGCGATCCATTACCGCGATTGTACTAAGCTGATGCACTAGATAGCTAATATTAATTAGAGAAATTGCCCGTATTTTGCACAACTCGTTCGCGCTTCTGAACGTTCGAGGCTTGCATTGGCCGAAACGGCTCTGCTAACTCAGTTACCTCGATAATTAACGATACAAAAAAGGGTAACCTGTAAAAAGAGGTGATCTAATATTACTTCAAGAGCCCCTTGCTTCCATTTTATTAGTATACTCTTCGATGCATTTGGTTACTGCTGTCTAAAATAGGATTAGACAACATTGAGAAGAACACGTTTATGAGACTCTCCACCCGGCATCGACTATCCACTTACATAAGTTTACGATCCTAACCATAGCGACAAAGTTCCCATAATTAAGTTTTAAGTGACAGACGAGTAACTAGGAGTCAATCCTCTTCTAAAAGCAGAAGTTCAGAGAAACGATTTTTATTAACATAATAATATACTTTACTACGCCGAAAACATATTATTCGAAATAATCCAATGGCTGTAGGCATGCTGAAACAAACACTATACATATATAGAGATGCATGCCTAAAAATGCGAAACTACAATCTATATAATCGGTAAGAACGAGTGTCTAAACCAATAATAAAAAATTACCATTCAGTGTGAATTCGTGATGTTTTAGCACCGGTGACAAAATAATTCATCATAATCGTAAGAGTTATATTAGCTCCCCTTGCAACAAGACTATTTCTCCTAGATTAGGGTTTACTCGGTAAACCCTAACCTAGGGGAATACATAGTTTTTCTCTAATAAAATACAGCGTTTTACCGATGAACACGGACAATTTACGAAGCGTGATATAACTGTACAGTATCAAACAAATCGTACACATATTCCATATATTTAATTCCAGTAATTTAATAACCGGCGATGACCTCAGACTGGTAGAAGTGATCGGAATATAGAGCGTTTAGGCAGGTGGTCGTACATCGTCGTCGAAGGGTAAGAGTTAAGGGATCAACTAGTCAAAAAAAAAAGGTGTCCTAGAGACAGCGTAGTGGGTAACGTGTTTTACTGCTAATTCGTAGGGCATGTTGTGGTCTAGCGACTTAGTGGCGCTAGCGGACGTAAAAGTTAAAACCTATAGAGAGAGTGTTTAGGTTGAAAATGGTCTTTTTCATTTTATTAAGCTAGACCAAAGCCATATATAGCTAGGTTCTGCCAGACCATTGTGTCGTAACGAAAACGTGGAGGTGCCAGATCACGAACTTTTCCGATTAAGCTCGTGGGTTTGTCCGGTTCCTTGAGTTCAAATCACGTTCAGTGGAAAAAGAAGTAATTGAATAATATAGGGGTAGACTATACGTTTCAGTTTTTTTTTTTATGGTGTTTTTAGTTTATCGCTATACGATTATTACGACATATCGCTAGACTATGACACTAGAAAAACGCCGGATTAATCTTTGGTGTTTTACCATTCGACTTGAATTCACAACAATTCTAGAAACAGCTAGGCTGTACTCTTAAACTTGTATAAACTGATCAATAATAATATACAGGAGTCTGAATAAAAGCTACTATTGGACTGGATTTTCCAGTTTTTTTTTTTTTTTTTTCTAATATTAGACAGAAGTTTGCTATTCTTGCCTACTAAACTGCCATTACTTGCGAGTCGCCTTGCATGAAAAAAATAGGATGTCCGTTTAGGGTCGAAGACCCTGATTGATTTCGTCATTTTGATAAATTTCATTGTTCATAGGGCACATGCATTTAGTTTTTGTCCAAGTCAACGAGTCCCTATGCTGCTTTCGTACAAACCGTGAACAGTTTGTTGAGACGATAAAAACAAAAAAGAAGTGTTCTTTTCTTTGTTTGATTCAATTGGATATCCCGTCTGTCTATCAAGTCAAGTAAGTCACTGTAGTTTCGTTTGCTTCCAAAGTCGCCAGTTAAAGCTGTCCCATACGTCGTTCTTGGATCGATGCTATTGTTGGCCATTTTCAATAGGAAACAATGTGTGTTTCTGGGTTCCTTTCTAGACTTTTAAGTAGGTTACGAAGTCCATGTACGCCTGCACGCGCAATCCGTGACCCCTACGAAGACTGTTCGGACTTCAGCGGTAGTAACATCAGCTGGTGCAGGCGTAGTGAGTGTGTCGTTATTCTGACTTCACTGAAACGTGGACCCTGTCTTTCGGTAATGGCCATACGATTGCACGGTGGCTCGGGTACACACTATGTGAAAATAGAAGACACTGCTACTAAAGGCGAATTATTACTTCAGTGAGGTTCTGCTGGTTCAATGGACGAAATTTGTGAGAAGATAAAAATGGTTAAGGTTGTTGAATGGATAACGGTTCTCGAGTACGCAGGCTCATGTTGTATATATATATATATATATATATATATATATATATATATATATATATGTGATATTTGGAATTGCGTGATGATAAGAAAAGTTCTGCTTAAAGTTTAAGATACACAATGTCCCTAGTCGTATTCTGGCGCAAAGTAGTACAAATATTCGGTTTAATCCCTGTCTCCTCGTCAGCTCGAAAGCCCGATAGTTTTTTTTTATAATGATATATCTCGGATCGTTCGGTAGCTAAATCTTTCGACTGTGTGTCCATCTAAATCAAAAACACTGTGACACTCGTATAAATCGTAATAGAAATAATCGATATTTGTTACAAAGGTGGATATAAGCAACTTTTTGTTTGCGTTTCGGCAGCGCCATTGTCTGGATGCAATTTTCTGATAGTACCAGAAATAATTGACTTTGATGCGTCATACGTTCCCTCCATTCGAAGACCCCGTTATCAAAAATATTGTTTTGTCGACGCCAATTGAGTATGCTCAACTATCAACTAAATTTACCTTTGCGATCATCTTCAATCATGCCTTAGAACTCTTCCTGACATGAATTTCAGTTTTTTGTTGACACCTCATCCTCAATCCACACGAAACCAGACTACCTCTCTGGATTTAAATCGGTCCCTTGACATTTTTATGAATATAATGGTTCGACTTGGCGAAGTGAACTTTTTGCAACTACGACCCGCAAGAGAACTAACACAAAAGCCAATTGAGAAGAAGAATAAATCGTACATCGGCCGCCATCTAAAAGACATACATCCGTGGGGTCGTCCTTTGGTGTCCTAATGTCAAACAAGCGTACCTAGGTCTAAATTGTGATCATTGACGAATCAAAGCACAACGAGTGGCAACACAAGCAGTCCATGATTGAGTTAGCTAGTAATAGGAACTCGCCCGCAAGACCGATGCGTATATGGAAAAAATGGTAGTTTGCGTAAAGAATTCACTTTAACTGTCAAAATGTTTAAAATAACGAAACTTAGCCAGATTAAAATAAGTTCTGAGACGCACACGCATTACCTCATTGGTAGTGTATTTAATTGTACAATAAGTAAGAAATGATCGACTCACTGTTGAAGTTCGGAGAAGGAATCGTTAGTTACATACAAGATAGATGGACGCTCAAAGAGGCCCAGTACGTGCGCGAGGATCTCCGATCCATAAAAGCGGCACTAAAATACCTTTTACTTCAATTGGACGCTATAAGACGAAAAGTTGGTGCAGAAGAGCAGGGTCACGTAACTCTTAAGGACGTCCAAGAACTATTGGACATAAAATTAGCTCCTAATCCACCTCCAAGTTTTCTGTCCTACTTGGGCTGGCAGTGGTTCGCTGTATTGCTAATCCAGGTCGCTGTAATGGGCTTAACGGCCTTCACGACGGTCGACTTTGTCCGACGCATGGTATTCGCGCAAGACACAGGTCCTCTTCTACATAGGCGATGTCATCATAAAATATACGACCACTGGACTTTTAGTTGGAATTGAAATATTGACAGAAGTTGGTCATAAGACCGAAGTAGCTATAATCAATACCGTCTGTGTATCGACCCGATGAGCGATAGTGCTACAGCAAGCAACGCTCTCGATAATATTTTCAGCCTATGTAGGGAAACCTCCGAAAGGAGCAAAAGTTTAAATCGCATTCGAGCACGCAAACTTATCGATATAAGTTGTTAACATCGGATATAGCTGTCCATTTTCATCCCGCAAATCATTTCCTTTGAAACAACTTGACCCACCTGGCAAAAGTTACGTGAATCAATTTATGGTGTAATTACGACGGACCATATTCTCTGAAAGCATTTAATCATGTATATACATAGAACTTAAAAAAAAATGCAGATTTTAAAAATTTAAGAAATCAGATAACGGTGGGAACCATATAAGTCAGTAACTGTAGCGGTTCATTGCTAAAATAGCAACCGCAAGATCAAACAAAATAAGTGGAATGTTAGATAAATTAGAAATACTGAACGGCATAAATGAAGTCGGGTGTTTTTTTTTTTATTTCCGAATATTCCGAGTATTTTCGAACGGGTAAATCGTTTGTTTGTCAACCTAGATCAATCCTAGATATAATCGAGTCTGAGATCGTAAAAGACCGTCACGTGACAGGTCGTTTTATGCTGTCCATATTATTTTTACCATTCCCCTATAAATTCCCTAGCAAAAAATGTCCTCAGCTATCAGCAGTAATATTGATCCTTTAATTTCGCTTTGTTTCTTGCCTTTATGTCAAGACATGACTTAGTCACTTTAATTGCAGCCGTTAGATCCGGCAGATACATTTGCGATTGCCTTCGCAGAAGTTACATAGTACATCATTCAAAGCAGTTTCTCATCAGAGGTCGTGTGTTGGCATAATTTTCATCCTCATTCACAATAGTAGGGGCAATCAGACGCAAGGCTAGTTGAGCGGACTACTGCATGATTACCTCCGGGACGTCTGATATGACGCGCTCTTTATAGAAGCATGTGCATTAATATAGTGGCTCATTACTGCAGGCGCTGAAATTCACTGCATCAATGAAGCGATAATGAAAGAATGGGTGGCGCCATCTTGAAGGCCGTCTCTTTATCTTAGCGTACACTGCTCAGAGAAACATAACGTCGACGACAATGATAGATTGCTAGCGTATTGGTTATATCGGGCAACGATTCATGAAGAATGGAACTAATCGATTGTTGCTTGGTAAGGTACAATTGTGGCTACGCGGGCAGGTCAGTTTCGCCGAAGAGCTATAGTTCTGGTCCGTTCATTTACCGTGTCTCCAGATAGAACATATTCAGCTCGTAGCAAATTCTCAGAGTAATAGTCACCCTCTGGTGTTTCTGTGGTTGGCTATAATATGGTCGCTGTCGAACGAAATGATAGGACCATGAAAATCTTTGTGCGAACGTAACATGGACGTTGTTGTTTGAAACTAATCAAATTTTCGCGCGTAATCTTTGTTCTTGATACATTCTGTACGAATAAAATTTGTGCCGAAAATCCGAAAAAGCGTATACGTTCCAACCTATATATAGCGTATACGTTATAACCTATCCTATATATAAGATCCAACCGTAAATACTATCCTCAATACTAATAACAGAAAACTACATTTCTGAAGTAACACTTGACGAGACCTGACGTCTGACGCTAACTAAACGGACGAGGCCGTATCGTAACAGCGAAAAATGCTGTTATTTCTTTTTTACTAGCAAAGGGGCTTATATAATCTAGGCGGGGGTTACTCCACCAGTGTTTGAAGTTCGCTGTAGCACGCAAGCCCAATTGAGTAGCTGTCAGCTGGGCTTTGGCCAAGTATTTTGTGTATGCACAAGTAACTTGTGATCAGTGGATAGGTGATAAGTTATATGAGTCCACATGACGGGGTCAAGCGTATAGTACAATACGGATCATTCTCAAGGAAAGGAACTCGACAGTGACTGAGCACCGGTAGGCTTGCTGAGATGCTCGCATATTGCTCGAGTGTCTTTGCCTGACGTGCTAAAAGCACGATCGTTTATGCTGTATGCAAGCCATGCAATTGGGACGAGCTTTTTCTGACGGGGGCACTAGTCAACCTCGAAATGTCAAAGCCTAAAGATGCACCTCCATCTTTCCAAGCTACAAAACTATTCACTAGAACAAAGTTGTTCTAATCAGAAAAATGTTATACTGTTCACAAATTCCGTTTACGTATACACTGCTTATGGGCACTAAGGCGAATTCAGGCCAACCACTTACTAATACATGATAATTGGTTACTCACTGTGTTATTAGGTCATAATGCTACATTGGCGAATCATCGGGTGGCCTCTTAGCAACACCTGGAAGAGTAATAATATGATTTGTTTTTGTATAATATGTTACTATCGTCTTCGACAAGGCAACCTATAAAAATATGAAGCGCGAAAAAGTTATCGCAGCGTTTTTTAATAGATGATTACGAAGTCGTATGTTTTTCAACCCAAACCTCAATTTTTTAGGCGACACTGTAATCTTCTTACCAAAGAGCTGTCTAAGTTTTGTCTCTAAAGAAAGATTCGGTTTTTCTACTAGAAATTAGGTAGACGACAGAAAAAATACACCACCACAAGTTGATCTAACTGAGCGTCCTGTGTCGACATATGCGAATGGTTGGTTAGTAAACAGGACAAAAGCAAACTCAGGTACATTTATTTAGAAGATTACTCATAACGTGTTACGTGTAGTTTCGTACCCAAAAAAATCACTTATCAGTATGCCAGCAAAAGTATTACAGTTGGCAGTATATAATATATATATGTATGTATAAAATACAACTTGTTATGCTGACCATCGTAAATAAGTTCTGTTTAGAGTTACAAATTTTACCAAACATCCCGGCCTCATATTAATACTAATAAGTTTATACTTTAATAAGAAAGATTTTCAGTATTCACTTGGCATATTTTTTAGGTTTATCTCCGATACCTTGTTTATTTCAGGTCTACATGAGAGGTTGGCGAGATTTACGATTTTAAAATTGGAAAATTTATAATCAGTATAGCAATCTAACCCATCTCACAACCTGGTAACATTCTACTACATTCATTTACTTGTAACATTCAGTTTAGCTAAAATGTTTAGACCCATATGCAATGTCGGGTCCATCTTGACACGACTTCAGTTCAGCACCCACACAAGTTTCCCTATAACAGACAAACTCGTGGGTGGGCGAGTGGTTCGACAAGAATGTTCTAACAAGAACCGTAATCCACTCAGCTTCTTCACCTACGACGCGACAAACTCGGACAGATGGAATAGTGAAATTCAAATGGAATAGGTTGTTGACGGCGTTCAAATCCTTTGAGAGGTAACTTCGTGTGAGTGGTGCCATATGTTTACAACGCCGCAAAGATCTGCTTCGAGGGAGCGACTTTCAATATCGGGAAGGCTTGGATAACAGTGGTCCTTCCATGACTTGTGACGCCAAAGAGAATTCGTCTAGAGTGCTCTGTAATCGTTTTCTTTGCTTTTTACTCCACCTCTTATCAACGCTGTTAACTTGTGTAGGCTAATTGACAACTACCCGTTCAACTCTCCCTGTTTAAACTGCGCCATTGCGAGGCCTTCGTAAACAAATGTTAATCACCGGCTAGACATCATACGCAAACAGAGTGCCTTAAATGCCTCCACGAGACCACGATCTGTTTGTTGGGGCCTGTTTTGGTGTGCATCCAGACATATTAACCATTCACAATATGATGGATGCGACTATTAGCACAGTCAGAAAGTGACAGAGATTGATAGATGTGTCACCTTCCCCGTTAACACAACAAGTAAAGCGGACAACAACATTTAGAGGCGTCGGTCTGCACGAAGTCAGTCATGTCTTTTCTCTGCCAATCCGACGTTTCTTATGTATATGTATGACGAAATATGAATTTAGATTTCTGCAGACTAAGTCACAGACGTGACTTATTCCGTCGATCTTTGTGACTGTGTTAGATGTGTAAACCTCCGCTCAAACGTCAGCGAGAATGTGGTCTACTTTGAATGCGTCTGTGATTAGGACGACAAATGTGCTGCGAGCAGAAATCGGAACGACATTGATTCCAATTGCTACTAAATGAAGGATTCCAGTCAAACTCGTTGCGAGAATTCTAGGGGTAAACTACGGCGAGATATTAAAGACAGTAAGGTCTTTTTCGTAGAGTTATTAGTTAATACTATTTTTTTTCAGTACCAATCCAAGGATATGAACAGCAGCATGTACGTCTTTATTCTATTTGGGCAAAATATTGTTCTATTTATAATCCGCTGTAGCGTAAAATGAAGTTCTGGTGATGTGGGTCTCGCTTGGGCTTTTTGCTACTGAAAATTATTAATAATGTGCAGGACAAACACGGCCAAATATGAGCAGGAATTCAAAGTAAAAAGAAGTTGAGCAGCAGCGCGCTGCTACCATAACGTATCTTCACATTGTATGTGAGCAAGACAGTCTGACAATCCACAAAGAATCTCTGAACAAAAAATGTTATTTTTGGGCTTTCCTTCGAATTTGTTCCTTCTTCGCGAAACGCAAAGCGGTAGCAGATGCTGAATTTTGCGAGAAGCATGGACAAGCAAAAATGTACTTTTTCAATCTCGACTCGTCTTTGAGTAGACGTTCCTTTTACAATAAGTTTTTATGCTACAGATCGAAAGTCCTCTATGGAGTCTTCACCTGAGGAATAGTTTTTTTCGGACATTTGACGACTCGCTTAGTCTTCACCACTTTGACCTCGAGACAATGTCAAACAGGATAGGTTAACATGTACTATAATCGCCCTGTGATGTTGGCTGAATGAAAAAAGCACCAAAATCACATCTATCTATCTGGAATAGCGGCGACTGTCGTTATTATTGTTAGATTAATGTTATAGATTATAATAGCACTAAGTTGAAGGCACTGCGGAATCTAAGCTCCTTTTACATCCTGTACTAGCATTAAGCGATGCCTCAGAGATAATAACAATGCCAATAATAATCATAGTTTTTATTATTATAGTCACTAGTTTTTTTTCCGATCTATGCGTCCAGGCTCTGTACAATTCTGCCGAAAACTCACTTTTAAAATCGTGTTTTTAGTGACGTGAAGTAGCTGGTGCAACAATTATCTGCACACAAATCTGCACCAAATGGCAGCATGGCAGCGTTGGACTAGGCGGACGAGAAGCCTCGTTTTCATTAGGTTTTCAGGAAATGTCCTGCAGTTCATTGACCGTTTTCGGTTTATTGAATTGTTCACGATGGCTTACACCAGGAGGAGGCATGGTCGCTTCTTCTCGGATCATTTTCAAACAACGAGCATACGAATCCTTTCAAGTCCGAATGCCGGACGCTAGCACGAAAGCGGTTAATTTTCCTAACAAGAAGCACCAATGTAGACGTTAGAGAAACACGCTGCTTCAATACACTGCCATTGCTATTAGGATCTATTTTGTGAAGGTAATTATTTGGCAATATTTCTAAATTATTATTATTTCACAGCTTAGGCTTAATTTGGTTTCAAAGTAATGATGCCCCAAAGAAAATGACGGGCTTGCTCAGCCAGATATACGGTGTAGAACTTCGAAAACAGGTCTATACTGTCTCTCACATCGTTTACCAGCTACGACGCTAAGAATTATTTGCAGCAAGAAGCTAAACAACTTCTTGTGTGTATTAACTGTGTAAATCCTGTAACTAAGAAAAATTAGGTAGCAATGCATAGTAAGGGAAGCTCTGTGAAGAACCTAGGGCAAATCGGTTCAAGGTCAACCATACCGACGAAAGGTTTCCCTTGATTGAGCCATTGTCGCCCGATTAAATATGGGACCTTGATGTATTTGGCGACTCATGAACAAATTATAATAAAAAAACACAGACTATTGCCCATTGCTGTTATAGCTTATTGGCCCTGACTTACGCACCTACGTATTGTACTAAAGATCTACATTATAAAAAGACAGGAACGATATATTAAATACGCTAACCTAAAACATATGTTATATAAAACAAAATAATAGCGGTGTCTATACTGTTATAGTTTCAATACTTTTCAACGTATCAGTATTACCACGGCGTGCTCACAGTTTTCCGCCGCGATGTCGTATGACTCTAATCCGGACATACGTATGAATTTTACGTTACGTCCAGGCCTTCTCGTCTGTTTCTGCTAACCAAAAAGCTTAGTAACAGATCAAACGGATTTCGAACCCAAGCTACGTTCCCATCGGAATATCATTACTCGGAATAGATTCTAAGATGTTAAATTGCGAAGAATCAGTCTGCCTTGCTGATGTCCAGGCTGCAAGATGATGGAACAGCTGTCGCTTCCCATACTTTCATTGCTGACAGCAAAAGAAACAGTAATACGAAGGTCTAGTGTCCTACGAGGTGATTCATTTTATTACATTGTCAAAAGTTTGAAGTGGCCACAATTGACGCAGTGCAATCGAAGTTATCTAACGTCATTGATAGATGGGACGCTAACTGACACCAGTTCTAAAGCAATGTTTAATGGCAATACCAGATGTAAAACTTAAACCCTTTAAACTAATGCCATAGCGAACATTCGAAAACAATTTCACTTGTGTTATCTGTATGATACTTGGGATTCAGGTTCGAAAAAAGGCTCAGAAATTTAGTTTGCTCTCATCGCCATTGTTAGGAATATAGTAACGAATAGGTGACAGTGCTCATAAATGTTAGCTTCGATGGAAATAGGCTCATACCTCAACTTGACACTAAAAAAGAGTATGTATTCCTGAAAATATTAAAAACATTTCGTTAACGCGCCGCTCATGTTCTAGATGACAAATGGTTTTAAGGTGAACGTAGCTGTTAATGTTGTATGGTACTTTAGTTGCGTAGCCTGCAATTGAAGGCGTTTGTCGGCCTATTCTTTCAGTAACTTCATCGAAAAACGAGCATGTAGTTAAGTCTTCCCAGAACCCTGCTAGATTCTCGTAACGACTTCACAAAACTATTAAAACTGTGTTCAGTCTATTCATAGCTAAATGTCATACTTGTCATGAAAACATTACTCAGCCATTAATAAAAAATGAAAATGATATTTAGGCAAACAAATGTAAGCGTAGTAAAACATAGAAATTTGGCCGTAAGGCATGTCCGCTTCTTTCAAATGATTAGCTATGTACAGTCTAGTCCAGTCCCAAGCAGGCATGTAGAATAGGTATTTTTAGAGCAGACACGCGGCCCGGGATCATAGAAAAATCTAGACAAGCAACTTCATCATAAAAATCACTGCCAGATCACATAGAGACGAAAAGCCTTGTATGGGAAGCATAGGAATAGTTCAAAGCTAAAAAGTTGTTGAAATAGGCTTAACTGTTGCAGCGTATTTGTAACAGATAATAACGCGCTGTTTCGTAGATTATGTCAAATTTGTTGCAGTTCAACAAATTTAGCGTCTTGCGTCTTTGACGATGTGCGCGCTCTGTGTTGAAAGCTTGTTTTCTACAGCTGCATGGACCTGTATATATATATATATATATATATATATATATATATATATATATATTACAAGCTTTGTTTTTGGACCTATCCAGCTGCGGCTAGTCGTCTTAATAAGTGTTTTGTCTGGCTTTTATTACAAGCCCTAAACCACAAGCGGTCAACCCAAAGCATCCCCGAAGTAGAGGTCACAGCAGTAACAGCAGAGGCTGATTGCCTCGCAAAGCGTAAGCGTCAAAGCGTAAAGCTTTGATTTATGGCCTCTGTTTGAGCCGCGTTTAGGCCAAGATCGTGCTAACTGCATACCTTTATGCTGACGAACAAAGCTTTATGTTTCATTTGCCGACACACATGCTAAATCAAGATAAAGTAGGACAAAGTGCGCAATAAGCAGGCTCATTTGTAGGGTAATAGCGTCTCGAGTAGCCTTCTGTAAGTGATCGGTTGACATCGGATGGGCTATTAGTTTAGAATAGGGAGTTTAGTTGTTAATGGTTGATTGATGTAAACATACATATGCAGGTTGCGATTATTTCGAGTTTGTTGCGGAGCCGACGAGCTGTGACTGGATGTAATGGTAACAAAGAATTAACGAGGAGCTTTCAAGACGTTCAGTTTTACAGCCGATTTTAATCCACGCGCGAAAAAGTCCACAGGCGTCTTTCTCTTTATAATATGATAGACTGATTTCTTCTGTTAAGAACTGTTTTAATAATCCGTTCATATTCACCTCATTAGCTATGCAACATGGTTGATATTGATGAAAACGTTGTACGTCCATGTATCAATTCATTGATTTTTTTTTTAAAATCGAATCAAGTTCAATTGTGGTTGACTGAGGAGGCGTACGTAGAGCTGTATTTGTTTGGGATATCGAAAATCGTTTAGTTTTTTTTTTTTTTTTTTTTTAGAAAAAAAGCTTTGCAAACAAAATAAATATACTTTATAATTAGTAGAACTATTGAGTAGAATCAGGTCGCAAAATCGCACCGTTAAACTTGCACGTTAAGCGGAAAAATACTCTTATCGTATTATGAAATAGTTGGACTTTTGAGAATACATACGACCTTCACAATCGTAAGGAGCTTATCAGGTTAAGAGTGATTTCAATCCTTTTTTAACACTAGAATTGCTCTAGAAGCCCCCTCTCTAACGATAGCTCTTTCGAAGAACTATCGCGCTAACACCTCATCACTACAAAGACTTCTACAAAATATCCGCTGCACGTAGAAACGCGAACGTTATATTCTACCGAAAGAGAACTAAGAGAAGCATAATATCTGATTAAAAACGTACGCAAAAAAAAAAACATTTAGACTTATGCAATCCATAAAACACCCACCCAAATATTGGATGGCTTCACGGTACGTATCGTATCTGGTTAATACAATTGAGCCGGTATCACCGCAGTTGCCTCTAATGGCCCTGCAAATGAGGCTTCTAAAGGTATGTCGTGGTTCTGTTAGCGACATTAGATCCAGGTGACTTTGTAAAGACACCCACGACACAGTGGGCTGATATAGGCCAAGCATTTCACTTTGTCAACCCCATAGCGGTCTTATTTTCTCATCTCTTTATAATTTTTAAATTATACGCTTGCATTCTATGTCATCTTGAAGCAAAAGAAGTTATATTTCATCACTTAACATTTTCTCCTGTTATTACATATATATATACTTTCAAAAAATTTACTCAGACTTGGGAGGAATATAGCTTCATTATTTACAATAGTAGGCTACAAATCTAAACAGAATGTATAAATCTTTCTCTGATCAGAATGGTTATTGTTGTGGTCAATGCAGTACTGATAACGGTGGGCTGTGCACTGGAACTTCAATAGACATCTTATTTCATACTGTAACGCTCAATCGCGATTCGATAGACCTTATCTCTGCCTACGAGAGAAGCCCACTGGCTTCAGGCCTGGGAAATGGGCAAGGTATTCTACGGAACGTCTTAGTCCGATTCATATGTTTAGAAGATTCTTATAACGCCTTCACATGACGCTAATCGTGCGTCGATATTCAGTCTGCTAAAAGTTTCACTAAAGGTGTCCCAAACGCGTGGTAAAGTAAATTCAAGTAATTAGCACGAGTCTTTGTACTGTCGAAAGGAATGGCTCAGTGTATCCCCTACTCTTAATTCTGTGTCTCTGGCTCAATTTATATGGAACATCTGGACTCACAGTTGTCTAGCCAGAACAATCACGTTAATTCACTTGAATGTAACAGCTTTATCACTTCAAACCTTTTATTTACGTCCTTCCAAGAAGCATCTGCAAAATTGTGTTCCTCGGTTCGGGCCACTTTTATTGATAGGACTTACCATTGTTGGAACGTAATTTTAATGCGATAGACACTTCGTTTTCTGATGCCAAGCTTACAATTGGATTGCCCCTGGAAGGTACTTCGAATGTTTCTCGAAAACTTTTGCGTACTCTTTCTTCACACGAAGATCTCGCTAAGCTTCTTGATCTTTCGATGCGAACATCCCGAACAGTTTCTATTCATTTCAAGCCTATGTCTTATCTGAATGATTATCAATCGCATAGATGAATGGGCCTAAGACTTTCTGCTGTACTTCTGCTACATACCTATACTTACGCAATATTTTAAGATAGACCTTCTTTGGTTGATAATTGGTTTTTTAAACAGTGTTCATATACATATATATATTGCGATATGATCGTTACATATATTAGTAGTTTGATTTTAAACTTAAAAAAGAATTTTATGTCTAGTGCGTTTTATTCAACCATAAACAGTTAGTTGAAACCTCTTATGAGACGCACATAGAAATAGCTTATAAAATCCGCATTTAACATAGTAGAAGAGCCGATCACGTTAGCATTGCTTTACTATACCAATAGAAATTGATACAAAAAATGGAAGGATAGTTTTATTAGGTAGAGGTCTTCCTAAAATTCGATATATCCTTGACTTACTAAGGTCTCCTCGACGTGTAGGATAAAATTTTTCTGTGCAGCACATGTGCCCGACGTATCAGTACTTTCAGACTGAGAGATACACGCTGCCATATACCGTACATAGTGAGATTTCCATGTCGATTTCCATGCCCCTGCTACTCGCCGTCTCGTAACCTCGTGCCTCTTTACAAGACTATATATGTGCCCTGGCCAAAGACTATTTCAACAGTAACATTACTTATGCAGCTATGGCAAAGGTGTTGCCATTGCAATTAGCTCTGACCTACGTGGATCGATTGCAGGCAGCCACTAGACGCGTTCTATCGAGCTACAAATCAAAGGCAAAATTTCAACAGTCAGATCCACTAGTGTGCGACTGAACTAGCTCATCCATTGTAAAACCTGTGAAACGATCGTGAATGAACTTTATTTCTTGAGCGATGCACGAGTGTCTTCGATTCGAGTAGGAAAAAAAGTATATCCGATACAAATACTTTGCAATAACTTTTTGTTAATAAAAGATTTATTCCGTATAGGTCTATCTATTGGCTGGCGTCTACCGGCATCGTCAGATGATTGCCTTTAGGAACACGATCTCCTTGGAAGGTCGAACAAGCGTCATATCTGACACCAGCATTTAATCTGACTTGGCTGAAGTTCTGCTTAGAAATTATTACCGTCGTTTTTTTTGGACACTTTGGGCCATAACATAGAGTTACAATGCAGTTCACAGTTCTTTTAGAGAATGGAAAGCGAGGGAAATTCTGTTCGCATGTAAAAGTGCCGGTGCTAATGCCTCTGGTGGCAAGGTCAATTTCAGTGAAAGCTTATGTTGATACTCCGATGATTCATCCAATTCGATCGAGCAACTTGTATCATAAAAGGCATTTTCCTCCACGACATGAAAAATACGGAGGCATTAAGGCCTGTATGTCTGGCAGCAATTGACTTTTCAATAGTCGATGCTTCACCACGGCTGTTCCACTAGGTATACTCCCTATCGCGACTTTACAAAGGAGGTGTATCGAGACATCCAAACGTAGTCTAATAAATATCCAGCATAAGAAACGCAGCAAAATGTTTACAAGACAAACATGCGACGTCTTTTTGTAGGAACATCTGAAATAGAGTCTACACTAATAGTCATCAGACTGTTGATAGGAAAAAAAGAATAGAGAATGACTTGTCGTTTTTTACGAAGCTAATGCAAGATTATAGTCGAGTCAAGCATAGGCCTATGTGATTACACTAGTAACGGGCTCTTCTCCTTCAGTGCTGGGTCAGCACTGAATTTTATAGTAAAACGTTATACGAACACAGTTCTGCCTTGACTAATCACATGGGCTATGGAAACTTGAAACCCATTACCGGGCCAGAGCTGAGCGAAAAGTAACGATCACAGCCGCGATCGCGGATGCCTATGGCTGCGCCTAAATTTTTTTCCTGTTTACGTCTATTATTTAAACTATTAGGCGTTAGTTCGGATGGCTGGCTGGCTCGAAACGCAGGATGTCTACGCCTAGATTCAAACCTAGACGATTTCAGGTTGTGGATTCTCTAGGTCCGTGAATCATTTGTGTTACTTAGGACTAAAATCAATTTCGGACCTATTGACCGTTCTGAAGCACATCAGTGATCGTATTCGTAAAACGTAGTAATTTATGGGCTACCAAGGAGTTTCGAAAGCTTCGAAAAGAGATGGCTTTTTATTTATAGTTTTTGATCTAGAAATTACGTCATTTGCCTGTTACGCGCTATGAGTCATTTGGAAATTCGTTACGGTGGTTAAATTAAAATTGCCTTCGTAGAGCAACTAGTTAGATCTTTTCTGAATACTTCTGCTTTCGAGTGCTCAATACAAACCTTTTTTCCGTTGTGGAAAGGGCCCCTGACACCCATCCCATTCAAGAAATCCCTTAATTGTAAGAAAAAATGTCCTTATATTTCTTCCCCTTTGGTTAATAGTCGTTGGCAATGGGTTAGGTTGATAACGTCCTTTATAGGATACCGAACATTTTTCAATTACGAAATATACTTAAAATTTATAAGAATGTCCAAAATGTTTAAGAATTTCTCATCCAAGCCACCATATCATGATTATTTGGTAGATAGATGCTTCGATAGGCATTATAATTTTTTGGTTAACAGTGGAAGGAGCTACCAAATGCAGTCAATAATGGTAGCATGATAATAGGCCAACACTATAAAAAAAAAATCGGTCCAGAAAATGATTTTTTCCAAAGGCTCAAAAAATTTACCGAATCAAATGGATCGCAGACTTTTTCCGCAACAACATTTAAGATTTTAAAAAGGCGGTACTTAACGAAAATAAATGCAATAAAAGTTACACGATTTGCATTGGCCAAAAAATCTGCTTTCTTCACATACTTCGTACTTCTTCTTGAGGTAGGTGAGGAAAAAAGCTAGGGTAAATGGTCATTTTACGTATTGCACATGCCAATACGCGCTCCTTAGATTTACCAGCACTCCTGTAAATCTTGTCTTAATACGGGCATGCCGGGCCTAAAAGATCCCATTCTGTTTATGTCCACATTTCCAAGAAGTAGCCGTGCAGATAGATCGATGTACGATCAGGATTTGCCACATCCGATTTACCATTTTCTGCCTTCATCAAAAAACTACAATCACTCAGGTCCGTTGTTGTCATACGCGTTCATCTTCATGTGTGTGGCCCTACAACCGCCGATGGCAAGACAGCTTCGGTAGCGAAGCAGTATCCTCTAGTAGGTTCGACTGATATAGTTGCTGGAAAATTAGGAACAGTACCTTGACGTGACATGGCCCAGTTACTTTGTCTAGTTGAATCTAGAATTGCTTTGTATAAACAGTTAGGTTTAGGGAAAGAATATCAGTATAATTCATTTTAGATATATGATTTGATATATATATATATATATGAGTGACGTGGTAATAGCCCCCTTCCTTCATCTAGGAAAAGGCCAACCCGAAGAAAAGCACTAGCCTGTACTGCGGCCATTCCAATACTATTTTATTGTGTCTCTCTAACGGAGAAATAAACCCATGTGAAAATGAATGAAGTCATTATAAAAAATGCCAGTTGCTATTTTCCACCAAATCTATCCTCTAATAAAGAAGATTTACAAGCCAACATGAAGAGAATATGCGAAATAACAGTTTCTAACAGCGCCAGCCGAAGAGGTAAAATTAAACCTAAACATTTGGTTTCATTTCGCCTGAAAAAATGAATTACTTATCTATCTAAGTTCTACTTTAGCGTAGCGTGGCCAAACAATGAAATATACTTTTTAATTAGAAACCGAGTAATACTGATGTTGTTGTTATAAGTATTTAGTAAGAAGTTCTTGCTAAATGAATCTAACGACTATCATCCGTTTAAGAAGATCGGTAAGTAGTGATAATTTATCAAGTTAAAGGAAACAGCAGTATAATAAGTCTTGCTGTAATTATTTTCTTTTAGAAAACGCGTGCTGACTCGCGACATAAATCAGTACGTTGGACACAACGAAATCTATCGTATATAGCTGTGTGTATAACGTAAATAGACATAAATGGCAACTTTATATAAACACATATAGTATATATGTATTTATATACAGTTTATGACTGGTTATATTACTGAAGTACAATAAAATTTAGTAAAATACAATCGATCGAATACTTAATCATGACAACATGATCTGTTCTAACGTTTTATAAACCTGCATAAATTGTGATATCGATAGGTGACCCTTACTAGTTTGTGTATCTATTTAGAGGTGTGTATTATGATGATGGGTGAGCAGGGGGTCAGCCTTTTAACGATACATCAGCGGTAACGTATACCCAAGTTAGATATTTATTCAAATGTCAAATTTTTTGTTTCTGTTTGTTAAAGAACCAAAATACGAAACGCTTGAAGTAGTAATCAACGTGATCGGCAGCCGGTATATTCGCAATATTCGACGTTTGATGTACAAGGATTCACCGGGCACCTGAGGTAAGCCGTAAAGTTGTTAAGAAAGAAAAATGGTGACTACGTGACATAACTCTGGTACTAGTTCAGGAGGTCTCTTAACGTACTGTTCGTGTAGATAAAAAAGGTATACAACGACGCAAACACTGCATTTGAACTATGCGCTCGTTTCCGTGTTTCTATTGATGTTATTCATACATAAAGTATTCCCATTTAATTATCCCAACCGATTTTCTCTTTCTCCTATACAACTCGAGCGTTGCTGTGCTACGAAGATGTCTGATTTCCTTCGACGCTCACTTATCGATAAGTGTGCTTGGTATGTGCTTAGCATGGCCAAAGATTCGCTCCTCTCTACAACTGTATAGAGAACTAGAATTAATTAGATTGAACGCAACGGTAAAAAGAAAGAAACTCTAACTAGAATAGGTGGTATTACGGTGGAAGATTACCTATCAAATCTTGGTAGGAAAGAAAAGGTAAGACCTGCTTGTGTTTGCTATGACCGATTTTCGGAGCGAAGTACTAGAGCAATCTCTGCCAGGCCGCTATGTAGTAGATATCTATCGAGCGACCGGTGACAAATCGGAATATCGTTATCCGTTCTTTCTAATCGTGTAATCTCACAGGATTGTGCCGTACTGCTGCAAGGGCAATTTTTCACCCCCTGAGGGGTAGCTTCAAGGACAAATACACCGGCCCTTTTATCCGCTAGAAGAGAGATGATCTACGGTTTCAATACAAATTTAGTACTTGAAGAAACATCGGAACGGCAACGTGTAGGTTATCGGGTATCTCAATATTTCAGTCTAGTTGTGGGCTTTCACTTTGAAGTATTTATCTGTTTGTAAATTTAACCGTATTGGTAAATTGGATATGTGTATTTAAATTTTTGTAAATTGAGTAAAATTGTCGTACTTAGTAATACCAGTAATATGACCAGAAGACGAATATATGTAGTAATTGTTACTTGAGAAAATTCATGGAATTTCTCATTTCTCAATCAATCTGGTTTGGAGGAAATCTAAAATGAAAGCATCGCTTAAAAGATTCAAAAACTATGGATACAGTCCTGCTTATATATAAATCTGGATATAGATAGAACTATATCCATAGTCTCTGATATATAGCTAGCTTTTCTGTGAAGCTATATATGACAGTGCGGATATTTCAGTCATTTCGAAAACAGGCCGATGCGTCTCATAACTTAGAACAATAGCAGTGGTTCCTCCCGTGGCATCTAACTATGAACAATCGTATTTTTGCGAATACGGTATAACAGAGCGAAGTCTGACGTACGATTGAATATGTCACATCTGCGCAATTTCTGCAGTTGACAGCGGTTCTCAGAATACAGGCGATATTATACGTATAATAGGTAACCTTGGGATAGAATGCCCCCTAAGTGGCGCTTACGTTCGAAGCTAAGGGAAGAAAGCCAAGAGCGCTTAGCAAGATCTCGTGATCTTGCATGAGTAAACGATGAGTAACGAAAATCAGTTGAGATTTAAATATGATGTGATAACCCAACTATGACACGACAACACGTGCTTTTTATATATCTCAGTGCCTAAAACTTTTACAAGCGGTACCTCAAAACATTCGACCCTTTACTCTGGCTCTTTCTAAACTCTCAGGCTATGTAACTCTGCTGCCAGGTACAGTTCCGAAAGCCATACCTAATGAATGATTTTCTTATAATACGTGCGATGATTTCGTAGCCACAGGCAATGCACAAAAAAACCAGGAAACTGCCTTCTGCAATAAGAACACTGTAATCTAGCACACAGAGTATATCCATTGGCCAAGTCCATGTGGTGTTTTTGCTAGAACCTAAATTCTCTGTTTCCGATAAAGGTACGGGTAACTCTTTAGCTAGAGGATTCCCATCGCTAAATTCCCAAAGGCTATACGGTCCCTTAGATGGCTAGATGTTCTATCGTGTGTCTCGCATGTCCCAGTGAAAGCGGACTTGCATTGTTCCAACTCTCTGCCATAAAAATAGAAACGCCTACAGGCAAAAATGCTATGACAGATCTCTTTATTTATCCTTAGAAGTCCTTAAATACAAATAAACCTTGTTATGAGGCAGGGCCATCAGTGCTTCAGATTCACGTCTTGTAGTGTTCGTATAATGGAAAGCACAAATGACAGCCTCCAGGCTTTCTTTTTTATTCGTTTATATATCGCACACACAGGAAGTGTTGCTTATGATCAAAGCTTGAGTGATGCGAAGTCTTCGTCATACTGCACGCAGAAGGTGCACAGATGTATTAAAGTTGAGGCAAACCTCAGTAGTTACAAAGGCACCTCCTAAATTTAACCTGAGGGAATTGGAACACCTGACAGAGGATAATGCACGAAAAAGGCTTGGTTATAAGCGCTATTTCCATATCCTCGATATCTGTCTATCTACCCTTCAGACTGGATATGGACATGTATCTATTGACAAATCTCTTCTTTGAGTAATCATACGTTTAGTAATAATCTAAGAAAGTTACACATAGGACCACGGAGATTAACAGCAGGCTTTGCGTTGCTTGGAGCTGTAAAGGGCAGAGATCCATCAAAGATGAAAACTGGAAGAGTTGAAAGTAATAATAAGCGTCGGAAATGCGGCCGCTGAGTCTCCCCGCGATGTAGAGAGAAAAAGCGCGCACATGTAATTCTTTCATATATGCTCTCCAGGAGCGTTCTATACGAAGTAGTTAGTTTTTTTGCCATGAAACGAAATTTATAGGATAAATTTCCAGTGTACCGCATAGATATGTGCATATACATCTTTTAGTATTATTATTTATCCAAAAAATTATGTAAGTTCATCTTTATCATCAAAGCGGTGATGAACCTAAAAGTTCAACTATATTGACAAACCTAAGTGTAAGCAATAGATCTACAGTTTTCTGCTTATTTTTTACGAGGTCAAACGATTAGTTGCAATAAACAGAGCTTTTATCACACGCCCGTTATCTTCTCAAGTTTGCAGGGCTGTATTGCGAATGCTTTGACTAACACGCTTGGTTTCACACCAGTGTAGCACCACTCAGGTTAAAAGCATACAAGCTGGTCTCTATGGTGCCCCTCAATTTACATAGACTTCTACGTTTCTATGCTGAACTTCCGTACCGAGTTAAGCCTTTTGTTAGATTTAAGTTAATGCCGCTGCGAAGAAAATTCAGCCGAAGTGCAGAGGCGCATACGTGTTTCTAAAGAGAATACATGTTTGTTTGGCTGGGTAATCATGAACGTTACGTAATACATTTCTGCACCTTAAAAAGTCAAACTAATACGAAGAGTTGCTACTAACCTAGCCAAGTCAAAAACCACAGGAAAAAAAAATCACATTCCTTACAGCCCCGACATACTGTATATACTGTTGCCCGACGCTGTGGCCAGGGAGTTTTTCAGGCTGCCATTCTCGTCTTGGCAGCCAAATACGAAGGCTGACGCTGAAAGAGGAGCGGTCGTAAAGTGCGTTCTGAAAAATTTTTCACCGGCCTCTAATCCCTGCCGCTAATGAAATGAAGCGCCGACGATCGAGTAAGCTGGCCGACGAGTGAAGCTCAAGGAAAGCTCTGGATTCACCGTCTGAAGTCGTCGCATGCACGTCGATGATTAAAAATACTACGAGTCGAACTGAATCGGACTGGACTTCGACTAAAGAAAACTTTTCATTGTCATCCGGAATTATGCCGACGGGCATTTTTGGCAGTATTGCCAACAATTCACTTAGTGTTTAGGAAACTGCCGTACATTGGATGATAATGTCGATGTTTATTGTCGAAAAAACTTATACACATTTATACCAGATATTTATTAGCTACATTATTGTATTAACGCTCATTAACACTAAACATACCGATACCTCTTGTAACCCTGTTCCTTGAGGACCCGGTCAAGATAAATGAAGTCATCCTTTTTGAAATATTTCCTAGCCAGATTTTCCATGTTGTGAAGTTTAATTACGAAATGATAACATTTATATATGTGAACTTGTAAAAAATCCAAGTGGATAAATTAACTAATAATAGTATGGTTAGTATTAAAACATACAGATGGGTTAAACGAGTGAACGACTAATTATTGTTGAAATTAGGTCGATTTATGCACACTAATTGAACAAAACAAGATACGATACGACCTTACAAAAGGCCATATTTTTGCCTAAATCATTCTGGATTTAAAAGTTGTATGAAAAATTCTTACCAGATCGACTGCAAAGCGCCTCAATATAGAATTGTAACAAAATACACTGCTATAAAGGCAGCTGCGGTGAACAGGTAGTAGGTCTATTTAGAATGCAAATGTGGTAAGATTCCATTATCTATAGCCAACCGAAACGTCCGTTTAATTACGACGCCACTTCCCCGTCTAAGCGTTTAGGGCAGTCTCTCAAAGTGAAGCGCGCAAGACTGCTTTGAGGCCAAGGCGCTTAAAATCTGTCCCAACGTTCTGACGCAGGGCGTCCTTCTAACTGACTTTCCCTAGAGAAATGGTCTTTCTGAAAGTCTTCGTCCACTCACGCTGCTTGGCCATCCACTGAAAAGCTCGTAAACCAATCTAGATTCAAGTCAAGCTTGGCGAGCTCGGTTACTCCATTTTCGAATCAACTCTGTAATGCTTAACAATTGGAACAAATTGGCAGTCTCGAAATATAGTTTCGCTCGAATTCTGACGCTCGGACTAAAGAGCGATATATGGCGTCAACCAAACGGGAAAAGGACCCAGAAGACCTTTCTCAAAGATATTAATGGGAACTAATTAACACACTAATAAACACATAGAAGGTTACTGAAATAATAATAAGTTACGAGTTAAGTGCTACATCCGTAGTAACAATAACAACTATATCAAGCAATGCTCTCAGGTATGTTCAAGTCGGCTATATGTATGTAAAAGGCATTTTTTAATGTGCTTGAATTGATTCTTTCATCCCTTTTTTTTTTTTTTTTTCTAGAGAGCGTATACATTTAACATCCAGGTCGATACGCACAATTCAGATATCAGAAGACCTTACGGAAGAGCAACAGAATTCGATAGTCAGACTCAGACAGCAAAAGTGAGTGGGTCGAAATATTGAAGTGGGCAGTTAACAAAGTAGCCCAGAAGGTGAATGATAATGTCTTTGTCATTAAGAAAAACTAAAGCAAAAGACGAAAACGGTACGCAACGTAACGGGGAGACAGGATCATTTAACTGCGCTACAAAAAAATCAGTTTCTCAACTGAGTCCAGAGGTGTGAAGGTTTTTTGACGTTGTATCGAAATAAGTCATTCCAGCTTCGGTGGATCAGCCAAAAAATCGTTAGCTCTAAACTCTCTGCACATATATTCGTGTTTCAAATAGGTTAAGCCAGGTAGTATAATATTAAAGAAGGTCGTTTTGAATGAATCATACATTTGGTAATAATGTTTAGCGTATTTAGGCAATAGATCCTTTGTAAGCCTGCAGGTCAAAAACTCAACAAAGACAATTGTGTGATCCGTAATTTCCGCTCAAGGTGCAGGAGACCTACATTTGTCAACGGGATTACGGAAAAAAATGAGAACACAGGGCGCGAGAATTGTTCCAAGATGAGATCTTTGTATTAACGCGCGACAAGCCATTATGTCATTGACCTTAAACTACTCATCGCTAATAATATTAGAGCTCTGCCATAGCCTGAAGATTCATCCAATATGAATCCAATAAAGAACGTATGGTATTATATCAAAGAGCGAGTCAGAGCTGAACAGGAGATTACGAACGCCTCATAACTACAAAATTACACTGTCTTATATATAGGCCTAAGACCTTGGCATGACTGAAATTGCGTGTTCGGATCATGCAGAACCGCACTGCAACAGTAACCGCAGCCAGCTATGGGGGGCCGAATACTGGCCTCAGTGCCTTAACTTCTACGGTAGTTAAAAATGCGTTAAAAAACAGTGTTATCAGATGTGCCACCGCCAAAAGATAACGAATGGCAGATTCTTCACAAAATACACCATGTGTGTATGTTCGAGTGCACACGTATTTTCAATTCTGCTTGGCAATCTGTAAAATTTCTAAGTAGCCTTATTTGATTGGTTAATGACGATATATATAAAAAAATAGCTTTTATATATCCATGAATGAATGCAACAAATATATATAAGCAGTGAGCAACTGCGGGTATACATCGCTTTGCTTACTTAAACCTTTCACGCTAATGAAATTGTAGAAATTGTAATATATAGAAAAATGCCGTACTCAGATCCGAAGAATGAAATCCACCTATAATTTGAGAGCTTTCGAGTACTATCATATTTTAGTATGCCTGAAAGCCAGGTAGGGCTGGTCTTAACGCAGTTCAGCTAGTTGACATTAAACCCCAACCGTTATCATTTGTTGACTCGCATTACGGCAAATGAGCAACACGTAGTGTTCTTTTATATAACGGTATAACGGGATCGCCAAGGCTTCCCGCATAGCTTATTGGGCCCTCAGCTGTTTCCCGCATAATACGCCATTGAAATGCACATACTGTATTTCCTATTCGAAAAAGTATCAGCGGAAACCCGCCGGCATGAGCCTTTTGCACTGCCGCGGATATTGGCCACTTACGGAATTGTCAGACGTTGTGTTAGTATCATTGTGGCAACGATAAACAGGAGTGGTATTGGTAACTTTGCCTCATCGATTCGGCTGAGTACAACGAGTAAAACAGTATATGGCCTTTGGAATTAGCACACAATCGCTACTCAAGAATATTAGGGTTAGTTCGTTCGATGCGAACCATCTTGTTAATAGAAACCTTTTCGCAATGAGCTACTGCCGTAGGGACATTAGCGCTCACGTTTGTTCTAAGGAAATGTGATATTTACATAAAGTGTTTTAATATAATAACACGGAAAAAAAAGCGTATTTTTGAAAAATCAGTTGTCGCTGACTTTCAACTATACACGCTACGCCTGTCGAAGGAGAGCTCAAGTAATTGCAGCAAATTGGGACAAAGAAAAAAAAAAGGATAATTCTGTGTATGTACACATGCGTTCCGTTTTACTGCAGTTCATACATAAAATACGCTTTGATTAGACAATAAGGTCTGATTTTACCAACATTTTACCTGACCGTTAGGAAACTGCATTGGCCTCGAGGAACTTTTAAGTTTATCAGACCAAACTCAGCTATAAACAGGTGAAATATCAGAAACTTGACGTACCGATATGCGCTACCTGTTCAACATTATTTTTACTATGTAATTATATTATAGAGGTCCTCAGAAACTTCAAACTTTTTCAATCCATAATCGGACGTATTGCCCCTGGCTGTCAGGTGCGAAACAAAAACACAACGGGAAATAGTTTCTGTTTAAAAAAACCGGCGGTTCGGTGGAAAAACTGACAACAAATCAAAAAAACTATCATAATTCACATATTTCATAATAACAAAGCAACGTACAGACGCTAATATAGACGAAATAATGGATGTTGGGATTTTGGATTAGACGGCATGGCTGGTGTCATCCACAGACTATCGTAAGGATCGTTAGTAACCTTACTTCAAGGGTGGCCTACTTAAGCGAATCATGGTTGTAGATAACGGCTGTATATAACCAATTATATTATGCTGTTACCCTGTACATATGAAACAGGCGTATTATCACAAACTGAGTAGACTTCTTTATTCTTTTAGCTTGGAATCCACCTTTTTCTCACGTAACAAACTACAAGTTATTACAAATCCGTGGTACATACAATATCCGTATCTTATCTCTTGTTATGCAATCTTGCATGAGGCAAAAGAAGAGTCTTAATCATTAATTTTATAATCACCTATCTGACGGCTTTAAAATGATCGCATATTTACGGCAGTGTTTGATTTCAAGGTTTCCTTTAAGCAGACCGAGGACACTATG
Organism: Varroa destructor; assembly: GCF_002443255.2. NCBI lineage: Eukaryota > Metazoa > Arthropoda > Arachnida > Mesostigmata > Varroidae > Varroa > Varroa destructor. The sequence continues at coordinate 25,753,603 of NW_019211457.1, forward strand.
ATTCGGCACGTCATATCATAAGTTTACGCCATTCTGCAAATTGAACCCGCCCTAGGTTTTCTTATGATGCAAAGAACTTTCCTTCCAAATCTTATAGGTCTTTCTAGTCGCAGTCTTCGATCAATCCCAACAGCTCACGTTGTTCCGTATCGATTCTGCTTCTGTCTCGGCGATTTTGTGATAAGTTGTCCACAACTTTCTCCCAGAACTTCCGGTCCTGAGCAGTTCCGGCATCAGCGGTAATTTTTGATCTTTTTAGATTGAGATTTTCGAGCAATCTTTCTGGAAAGAAAACGTACATTACGTTGTAACTTGAAGAGCATATATGGATAGCTATAGAAGGTAAAAATACGTAACGGGCTCCATTTTTGCAGTCACGCGACATTTAGAATTCGGCAATCCATTTAAATTTTCAGAGAAACATTTAGTACAATATTGTTTTAAGTAACAAGTGTTCTTTGTCAACACATGCGCAAATGAAGAAGTGCATTTTTTCATTGTTCTTTTTTAGAAGTCATGTTTATTAATCCTGAATGTAGAAAAGAAATTGGGGGTGAGCTGTGACTATTTTACAAATGACAGATTTACAAAACTATATATACATTTATTTATCTCAATCGGAACTAGGTTCGCCCTTGACATTTGCATCGGCAAGAGAACACGAATTAGGCGTCATATATAGTACACTGCTGCGGAGGAAATAGCTTACCTCGCGTTAGCTTCAGCCTACGGATACTCGCGAGTCGAGTTCGTTCCTTCTCCTCGAATTGGCTTTCTTCTATCCGTTTTAATTCACGACACCTTCAAATGGTAAATTTTAATATTAGATGGTCTTGACGAGCCCATGGAAAAGGAAGAACTGCAGATCAGCTTCTGAGAAAGCTTAATTAACCATATCGAAGAAACCTTCGTCAATTCTCATAAACGTCAGCGCAAAGCGAATTCTGTCAGTCTTAAAATTTGCATTATCATGAATAAACTCTATTAATAGGTATGGTGTTTCAGTGCCTACCGTGCATGTTCCTTGTATATTCGTTTCTGGTAATCTTTCAATTCCATATCTATGGCTTGTTGTCGCTCCTTTACGCCCAGCTGAAGAGCCTCGCAAAAAGCGACCCATTTTTCTTCATGTTGAGTTCGGCATATGCTTTCACTTTCTGTAATATTTAAAATGGGTTTGCGCAGTTCAAGTGACGGCGTAGACAGCGCCTAGTAGCAAAAAACGGGTGTAAACATTTTACATAGAAGGAACTCTAGAAAGACTAGAACATTCTCATTGAGTTCGACTATTTATCCAGCAACACCGACTGAGTAAACACCTGCTAACTTCCAAGTGCGTTTTAACAAAGTACTCAAGAAGAAGCTAGCTTATAGGAGACGTACTATTAATCTCACTAATTCTTTCTCTTATGAAAGCCTCTTCAGTCGCTTTTTGGTCGTCTATCAGAATAAGCTTCTTCACGTTTGACTCGTAGAGATGTCTCTGCTCGGCCAATGTGTTTGTCAAGTCCTGCATTTTCTGCTTCAATTCCATGTTTTGGTTTGCCTGCAGACCCTTACTCTATGGCAGTAAAAATAGCGTTATGACTGATTTGAAAATAGATGCGGTAACTGGCCCGCTCCTCTTCTACTCCAAGTTACAAATATCTTTGCACCTCTATCATCCATACAGAAAACGTTTGAAGGCATTTCTTTCGGCACCTTAAAAATCCAACCTGTTCAATGTAGGTTCGCGTCCTAATCTGAAGGTTCGCATCCCTTAGTGCAGTTAATCTCGATTGCAGCACCTGCGACTGAGCCTCCGTTAACTCAACCTGCTTTCGAAGCTCTCGTTCATACGCACAAAAATGTGCTTTACGCAGCTGATCACATGAATAGTATATTATGAGGATTTTCGTTGCTAAAACATTCTAAAAACGATAGATAAATGTATCTTGAAATGTCACCGAGATAAGTTAAGTTGAAAATTCACGATCAAGCTGCAATAGCGTTTTGGTAACCTGTTTCCTAAAGGATAATTCATTATCCACGTACAAACGTTCAGCTATTTATTATATTTTACTGTTGTTAATTAAATGGATAGGAGCTTTCTATAATATTGTATTAGAGCTATAGCATTTAACGACGTAGCGATCTAACGGACTGTATAATATTTTTTGACTTTAGCTGGAAAAAGTCAGGGGTTGCTGGCTGAAGCCTTACCAAAGGTGAAAGTATTAGACTACTGTGTGCTTAGATAGGAAAATAGACTACAGCGCGTTACCTGTTGCTCTTGTCGAATCGCGTTGGCCTTACGAATCAGATACGTACGGTTAGACAAACTTAGCTTAGGAACGTTGACTCCTGCCTCGTTTTGCCGACAACAGTCAGTGAAATCCATCCGTATTAGTTGAAGCCTGTCGCTGACTTCATCGCGACAATCCGCTGCGTCAAGACAAGTAATATAAGATGAACAGTCACTGTCAATAGAAATTGAAGGTTTGTCATAGTCCATCGCATGAAATTTACATTATACTTCAGTTTTTTACTCTATAATCTTCGTGACGTATTGAAGTTGGGCGGCTATTATGGGGTTGATAAGACCATTTTATCTCTGCACAGCGTAGCTTTTCCTTGTGCTAATAGTGTTAGCTTTCTTTTTGCGATTTGGCCTTTTCAGGTTTTCCGTGTGCGTTGAAAGGTTAACTAGGCAAAGCCGGTCTCATAGTTTAATAACGGGTTGATGTGGGCGTATGATTTTATCGGCCAGCATTTGAATGACGCGGAAAATTATCGATTAAGCCTATCACTCTATGTGAACTTGTATCAAGCATTGTGTCACTGCCTTTAGAGTGTCTATAGAAGGAAAGTCAACACTTATTCGTTGTGTTATACCACATCGTCATCATATAGGAAAATGCAACCACACACAATACGCTCCATATTGTTGTTTTGGCGGATTTTTTTTAACGTATCGCTTCTACAAATGACGCTTGCTTAGCTGAACGTTTATCGAAATCGTCTCATTGTGTGTGTCGTTTTATCGAGCCAAAAAGAAAAACTTAGAAATGTAGTTAGCGAGTTTGTGTAGGGTGTGGAAAATATATACTGCAATAAGCCAGTCACATGAGATACAATTCTGCTAAATGTTTATGGCTGGAATGTGTCATTTACGTTTTGTATTACGTTTGCAAAAGATAACGTTATTTGTGACTAACGTGACATTATGTTTATTATAAAATACTGGATCATATCATACCTCTATAATTAATAAAAAAATATATATATTAGTATAAGTACAACCTACATTTATAATAGTTAGTACACATTAACTAGAATAGCACCTGTTAGTGTCGTTAAGATCCTCATCCGCAAGGATTTGTGCAAGGGTTCCTAAATACCCGTAAACGCTTTTCAGGACAAACAAGGTCATCTTTTTAACCTGGCTAACCATGAAATTATATTGAAAATTATTATGGAAAAATATGTATCAACTGTGATACAGTTTATGTAAATATACTATGAAACTGTATTGCATGACACCTTTGTATCACTTATGGTAACCACCTTACCACGACTTATAGTCGTTTCAGGGGAGAACCTCATGTTATATATACAAAGGCCGATCTAGCGTACTTGATCATACGTACTTGATTTGCCGTCGAAGCAGCTACTGTAGTTAGTACCTGCTAATTTAGGCCCGCATAAAACTGACGCGTCGCCGGAACCTATTCGTCGACCTTGCCGTCCGCACCAGGCTGCCATTTTCTCACCAGTGTTTTTCCTGCCGTTACAAAAGCCAAAGATTCGAGGTAACCGAAGGCTCAAGAATGCTCAAAGCAAGAGTTCCTGCTAGAGTATCGGATAGCCGTAGAGAATTATTTTCGCCCGAACATTTCAGGCTGCCAATTGTACACATTCTAGATGTGAAAACGCGTACATTTTTAAAAACAATGAAAAAGTGGGAATTTTTTTTTGTTTTGTACTGCATCGTTAGCTTCGTAGCATATTATCACTACTTATTGCTCGCTTAACTACTACTGTTTACTATACATTGCGCAATACTGATTTCCAAGTGACGATTAAATTGCTGAGGTTGTCGTATGCGATCTTATTCGTAGGTTGATCCTAACTTTCGCTCAGGAGACACGATAGCCACTCCGTAACAATAGCAGCATTTATCCGTCGTCTAGTGCATTCAAAGCCTTGCTTGAATTTCGTGGTCGGCGACGCTGATACCCGTCGAAAATAACTTTCGTAATATTAGACATATATTAGCTCTCTTATTTCTTCCAAGAAATATGGGAAACATTTCACTTCTTCGAGCCCGAGCGAACCGGCGGTGAGTTTTTTGGGGACGTGTGTTGTTTTTTTATCCGCAAGGATCATACATGCAACCTGTAATCATAGAGTTATGTGTGCGCATGTGTATAACGCGCATTCACGTATCGTTTCTAAACGATATCTCTAGCGTTTGTCACTTCTCGTATAACGAAGATGGCGCGTGTCGCGTGAAAATTAAATATCAGTATAGTGATAGATTGTTAATTCTGCTAACAATTTGTGTGTCGTTGCCTCAATTTGCATATCTGATAAACAAACATAGTGCAGGCATTGCCCATGTAAATGACCATATGTTACTCGAAAGTGTGTTGTATACCTCAGAGCTATATTTTAGACTATTCAACTGATATTTGCTGAATAATAGGTAATTTTTTAAATGCATTTAGCAGTTATCTAGCGTCTGGTATGCCTCGGATGCAGGCAGCATGGGCCAGATTTGACGATGTACATATGCATGCACCCATACGAAAATAATGTAGGACAATTTCATTCAGCTAAGGGTCGAATTATAATCTCTGAAGTCAGTTTTCCACATGCCTGTGCATAACACTTACTCTGTACGCAGATCTTGTGACCAGTTCGCCCATAAATGATAGTTGACACGGAGTTGGATGTTGGGCAACTTCCTCTGTAATATAAAGTCGTAGACTTTGATGAAGTACAAATGTGCATATTCTTCAGTAGCCTTTATTAGTATTTTCTTAGTAAAAGAAGAAGCGCTCTTACTATACGCAAGTTGAATGAAACTAACAACGATATCAAAATTAATTAAGTTTCTGAGATTAGCTCAGTATGGCCGCACGCCGGATAGCCCTGAGTGTGACTCACGGGTCAACGCATACTGTAAGAGAACTACACATAAAATCAAGTCTATCTGCAGATACGAGCCACCTGAGATTTCTAATTCATCATAATTATCAGGTTTTGTTTACTTTTACCAATAAGACGGCCCTCACACGTGCATTGCAACCCTTAGTCTAGTTTTACATTGGCAGTACGTGTTGCTACTGGCTAAATTCTTTATTTGATGTTACACTAGATGGCTACTCAGCAATTCTATATATCGCACATTTACGCTACTGTATATGCTTACATAATATTATCCCGGGTGTGGCTTGCCATCGTAGGTGGTAAAATAATGGGATAGCGATGACATGTTCCACCAACATGGCCACGTTACCTTAGGATGAAGAGAACGACTTCTTTATTCGACAGTCTGCATGCTTCCCCGTCCCTTCGTAATGGTGCTTGTTCTAGATTTCTGACATCGGTTAGGCACGTGGAAGATACGCTTGACAGGCATTGTTCCTTTGCGGTGGTTCAGTCATACGCCACAGGCTGCACGTCGTTGTGTGGCGAAGCGGTACCATTACGGCTCTGCTATCAACACATTGGACTGATTACCCCTCCCACATTGTGATGATTGCTAGAGCCGAAATAGGCCGCTCCTTTGTAGGACTTCCGTGTCACGCACTGCCATGTAACCCGTCGTCACGTATACAAACCTCATGTGCATGGCTTGGATCTTCGTCGGCGTAATGCTTTTTCACTAAATATGATGATCCATCAAAAAATGTTTAGTACTTACCTCCTACTTTCAACATTTCAAGCGAATATCGTTTAACCTTTGGATTTATTGCACGGTGTGTCCTTGACCATGCTGTGCGAGTCGAAGTCGTTCGGATGATTTCAGTATCGTTCCTTTAAAACGAATTCTCAATTTAATCAAATTAGAGAATACATTTATATTGACAAACTTCAGCTTGAACCATTTCGCACTCGCACACCAAAACACGAGGTTGCAAAAGTTTTTCATTATGAATTTGTGTACGTTCTACATTCTTCGCGTTCCTCCTATTGCACTGGGGGTAATTAAGAACAACAAAAAACCTAATAGTTAAGCTTGTAAATACTGAAGGTATTCGTATACGCGAGATCCTTGATAAACTTTTCAACGTGTGATAGAGTGTTTGGCCTGAGAGGAAACGCAGGCAAAGATTCGACGAGTTTCAGGTATGCTGTTTGTTCTGTAAAGTACACGTCAAAGTCGAGGGATTGGTCCTTAGCCGAATTGCACGAGACTCAGCGTAAGGTCATAAGAAACTGTTTTCATGAGGCCGCAAAAAACCTTACAAGCCATATGTAGTCGATAGCGTTTAAAAAATGAGAGACATGCTCAAGTTCGAGCAAGTCAGAGGTCCATTTTATTAATCCAAATTATAAAATTTTTCCAAGAATAAGTTTATGTTTCGTCATATACGTTCCGGCACTACTGTCTACCGCATAGAGAGGTGACTGGGTTGGCTTGAACATTTAATATTTCAAACGGTAACAAAATTTTATACTTTAAGGTGCAATTTGGTCTTAGACTAGCCTTAAGGATGGGTAGACTAAATAAAAAAATATTTCCAATACGGATGGTCAAGGTCGAAAAATATACTCACGGTCCTTTAGAACAGAACAATGGCAACACACGATAGGCAAACATAGGTAAGCAAAACTGAGCTATCCGCCATATCTACTATACTGAAGTGTCCACCGTAAGAATCCCCGTTATTGGTGACAGCTGAGATCGGTCAATGCTTGCGAGTAACTGTGAGTGTGGTTTGCCAGCTCAATTATTACTAGACTAAAGTACGATCGTTTCTCTTGAAATACTTCGAATACCCTTACCCAATACCTTACTAATAACCGAAACAGTTATATCCAGTACCGATGGCAGCTCAATTTCATTTTGCGTCTAAATCTCTCGAAAGAGCCAAGCCCGTGGAAGAGATCGGTATTCAGTTTCCATTGGACAAAACGGAATTGTAACAGCAGTTTATTGTTTAGGTCTACACTTTTATGCATTCAGTATTTAGCTAGCAGAATATTCAGCTCGAAACCGTTGTTGTATTAGTTTTTAACGAATAAACCTAAGCTTTGCTCTGTGCCCCTTTTCCGCTGATTAATTCATCCAGTCCTATTCGTTTATATAGACTAACGAAATCCATAAGTCAAAAGCTCATGATCATAACAATTTGCTATTACCCACTGTTTTTGCCCCGTCCCACCTAATTCGTTACTCTTTTGAAATTAGGTCATCAGCCTCATCCTTTATGTTTGTTAGGGCTTTCAGCTGGTTGTATTTGTCTCTTTTGTAATATACTGACCTTTGGTACATTTCCACAATATAATACGGAACTTCAGTAGTATTCCTTGATTGATTCTGGTTACTCAACATATATGAATAATATTGGTTGTCAGCCGGACCTTTAAGGCACGTACGCGAATTGGGTCGGCCTTCAGCTTCCTCTAAATAGATCTTGCGGTCGGCTAACTTATTGGTTTTGTTCTAAAAACATCGCCAAGACTTTTTAAACCTTTTTTTTTTTTTTTTTTTTTTTTATAGGAAATACTTACACACAATTTATAAGATGGAAACTCTGTTCTCAGGTTTTATCTTTTCTTTATAATCAGTGGTGACACATATTAAATTAAATTAAATGAAAAGATAGCACATATTTAGTTATCATTTGATGGGTTTTAGTTAACGTATTGTTATCTAGGTGGAACGTGAACAGCTTAAGGATTTTTTTATTGTTTTTAATAATAAATCTTTAGATATATATTTTTAACCCTTCGGCGCTTTAAGAGAAAATTTCAAACCATTTTTGCTTCAAGTTCAAAGAAGTTGCTTCAAGCGTTCGATTGACACCTCATTTTTACATGAGTAAACTGAACTTATGGTAACGGCCGTACTTGTATAAAGGTAAAAGGCTAACTATTTTTTCTATCGAGATAACGTCGGATGGCAGTCAATAATCTTTCAATGGCCATAATCTAAGAACTTCTACGACAATTTAGTTTAAACATAGCTTTTTTCTTTTTTTTTTTTTTTTTTTTTTTTTTTTATATATATAACACGTTGTTTAGCGTAACACACTGTTTACACTAATAATATATCGATGTGGACGATGCTGATGGCCGTCTGTCGGTGTGCGTAAACGTTTGTGGCGTTGTTTTCAAATATGGAAAATGCTGAGGAAATTGCTGCTATCGCTTTATGGTCAACTAAATCAACACTACGTCCTCTGGGAAAAAGCAAACACTTCTATGTAGGAGAAAAAGTCCTTGGCTAATAGGTCCCGTCTTCCGCGCAGATCTTCGTAGAATGAAACTCTAGTGACTCAGAGAAATCACTTCTGTTCGGACTACATTGAAAAATTCCTTTTCGTTTTACGAACAAAGAGACACACGTAAATCTAATAGCGTAGTAAATTATCCATGTACTATAGTATCAAGTTTAGGACTAAAATGACCCACGAGCTTTATTACGCGCAGCTTTGTTTGTTGATTTATTGAGGTTGATTGTTTTCTATCTTGTTTCGAACAGTAACTATGCGCACACCAACTATTATTTCGTTGCAAGTGCGTTGGCCTATTTAACCCTGCAGTATTTTGCTTTTATTTCATTGGCCTGTTCTAATAGAAACGAGTGTCACTCGCGCTAAATCTAGGCTGACAAAAACTACAGCTTGACTGCAAGTTTATTCGGCGTTCCCAGACGTATGTCCTAGGGTCCTGTAAGACTGATTCCGTTGTTCCGTTACAGGTATCCCAGCGGAGTAATCCATTTGCCGTAGACGATTACTATAATCTTTGCTAAGCCATGCTGAATGCTGGTTTGCCTAACCATAAAGTAAAGTTGAAAAAAGTGGCAGTGTACGTCGTTTTGTGGCATGAATGACTCGATTTTAGGATTTCACAGCACCCTCAGGAAAATGGTACTTTTTAGTTACACCGAGAAGCGTCGCCTGAAATTTGTAAGTATTGTGTTGCCTGATACTCGTTTGAAAAGCTTTTGCTACAAGGTATGCTGCTTGTATATAAATCGGTCTAATCGGAAGATAGTTATATGTCACGTAATGAAATTTACCATCGAACACAAAAGCCAATCGCCGTTTTATCCTTGACAGATGCGCATTACATGTCAGCGAATTTTGTATTATACATCGTACAGACATGTTTTCGTGTTTGTTGATTTGTTGCGGCCTAAAGCTTTTATCACCAACGCGATGTTCATCGTTTGCGTCTACTACGGTATCTTTGTGCCGATAGGCTGCAGGTGTCTCTTTCGTTGTCTGATCTTCTGACACACTGATTATCTGTCCTGTGTTCGGCCTCGTATGGCGTAAGTTCATAACAACTTAACGTTTCAAAAAATGGGCACAGCTAGAGAGCATAGAGAGTTATCGTCATATAAATATGCATATATACAATCGTACATAGATATAATATTTCTCAATAGCAAGCCTTGTGTGGTTTTTGGCTAACTGGAACACAAGTTCGTTATAACTCCAAACGTTTCGCAAATCAGGCACAGGGTGATCGAGCGCTCAAAAATAGATGCATGTGGTACAATTCGTTCTCGGTAGAAAGCTTTATGTATTTGTCAGCATTGTTGTACCAATCGATCTTATGATTCCAGTGGAATAACATCACGCTGTACGGGAAATACGGTTTTCCCTGTAGGAATAAAGGTTCGAATGGCTTCTTTTACAATATAATTAATCATACATATATATTGCGTACTTGTTCGTGCAACAGAATTTGCACTGAAATGTACACTTGAATAGTTGATGAGATATCAGCTCAGGCGCTGGCGGTTGGCATTTCTAAACGGTAATCTGGCGTTATTTTTAAACGTGGAAGCTGTTACCGTTGGTAGGAATGGAAGTATCTACTCAATCTGCTCCATTTTTTAGGGGGAAACTTTAACGACTCACAAATCAGCCTAATCTCAGCCCGCCGAGAGGTCGTTTTGGACTGAAAAAATCCGCTGATCAAGATTTTTAATAGGTTAGATAAATATATACGTTCGGGATACAGTTCAAGCATTTTGTCATCCAATTTACTCGCAAACAACAAACTGAAACATAAACCCATAGTTAATTTTAATATTATCTATCAGTATCAGCTAGAACCTTTTAAAGTAAATCTGTTTGGAGAGTTTACGTAAACATTATTGAGTAAAAGAATAGAAAAATATCAATACGACTGCACATACGATTCCTGGAATCTTGGAGCCCCCTTTTATTTTTGTGTGTCTTAGGCGTTGTTAGAAAAACATTTTACATTCCCGTAGACACATGTTTTACATAAAAATACCATTGTATATTTTCTTTAGAATCCTCCCTAATTTAGCCGGTAGTACTATAATTATTCAAATTGTTGCACTAATATTATTAATATAATCATCATTATTACTATTATACAAAATATTTATAGATGTTAACATAATTAATTATACGTCGAAGACATTCTTCTTAAGGAGCTTAGATTTCCACCAAAGGCAGTTGTGAATCAATGACCTCTAACCCACCTCATAAAACTCTATAGCTGGCAAAACATGTCGTGACCATTCATCCCAGAAGATACCTTTCTACGTTTCGAGTTTTACGCCCGGCAAAACATACGTTGACATTTATTAATCGCCACTGCAATGCGAACCCATGAACCTTTGACCTCGCTAGTGCAAATTATGAAAATCAACTGACTTCCTCATTCGAATTGGGGTGACGTATTGTAATAAACTTGGACCCACCGACACTTGAACACTTGCCCGAATTTTAATTGGTAAAAAGCATTTTTCCGTGTCTAAAATTTTCACCAACTATTGCACTTAACTTGAAGAATCGTCGGTTAGCTTTAGATTGAGCGAAAACCTCGAAGTGTGTTAAACAAATACTTTGCGTAATCGTATGAACGATTGTCGGTTTTTATTCTATTTCATTGTGTTCTTTTGTAAGCGCAACTCTAACAAAGTAACTAACTTCGAAGCTGCGACAAAGACTGCATTTTGGCCTTATCTGTAGAATCTTTAAAAGAAAAGATTGTTTACAGCCGGATGTTTATCTCCTTTGAACTTCCTTCTAGATCTAGAGTGCATTCATCACTTGAGTAGGCCAAAGAAATCGACAAATGGAACAGCGGGTCGTCGTTTGCTCGTCTTTATATTAAATGGTTAGTGACTCTTAAGCAATGGCATTTGTTTATACAGATATTCAACATTAATCAACCTGCATTGACATGATCAGACGTGTCACTCAGTTATCACGTATGTATTGTTACTCTTCTACAAATAAGAGACTGCCAAGCATCGCTTTATATTTAAAAAAAACTGCATATTTTATAACATGGAACACATAATAAATGGCTAGCAGTTCATGCGCCATCGTTCCCTAAATTGCTGCGAGATCTGCTCAACTGGCGACCAGTAACTCTGGATTTACTTTTTGTTTAGATAGCTATAGTAGTATACTAATAGCCTGGGTCTGCGAATTTATCCGATACAAAGCAACCCTTAGAGTATACGCATTGAGTTGCTGAGGGTGTCGTCAGAGCTCCCTTTATGGGAGGGTTTGCGCGGAAAATAGAGCCTATTTGGCCAAATACATTTCCTTTTAGAGCTCGTTTGCTTTTCCCATGAAGCGTAATGTTAATTTGGTTGGTCGTAAACCGTCGGCAGTGACTTTATTATCAGTTTCCATGTTTGACAACATCGTTGCATTACCGTTTAGCAGCGCCAAAGCGGCTATTAACATTATTTGCGCTAATATATTGTGAAATGTACAAGTGTATGTTTGTGTAACACTTGCGTTGCATAAACATGTGCTCGCTGTGTGTTACAAAATAAATTGTGAAACTCAAACTATATTATGAAGGAATCTATCAGGGTATCGCTGTTAGAGAACAACTAGGTCGCTAATCGGTATTCCCTTTATTATAAATGAAATTATCCTTTTATCTCTATAAAAGTAAAATAAAATGCCTTTAACGGCAAAGCAGTCGCGAGGTGAAGGCCGTGGGCCACACTCAAATTCATTGTAAAAAATAATTATCTTGAATCAACTGAAAATGATAATGCAATTCCGACAAAAACTGACTGAACTAAGTTACTGACATATTTTTAGCAAAGGGTAGTTCTCTCTGTCACCTGCATTCGGTTGCATCAAGTCAGGAAACATCTAGTAATAACGACCCTTTGGAGGACCTATTCATCGACAAAAGATAGAAGTTCGACGAATCTTGGACTTATGTAGAGTCGTTGTCATTTAACCAATGTGTCCTGAAAAGATGATAGGATTTTAAGCCCTCGTAGCAGCATCGGAACCCATATTGCAAAGCGGTGCTTGAATCTGTCTAAGTGAATATAAAACGGATTCAATTGTATAAAGCTAAAGATAAATTCTATAATCTTTTTCTATACTTCAGATTTTGTACTTGTAAGCAACATCACAGTGTAGATAAGCGCCCTCTATGCTATTCGAAATATGGCGGCTCTGCTAGGCTTGAAAGGATTTTATTATATTGGTTTGTAAGTCTTGATGGCTCTATGACCCACCTAAACAAAAAAATAAGTTGAAAAGTTTGAAATACTCGATGTTGTTTTGTAGATTCGCTAGCCTTGGGAGCTCTGTCGTCAGTTATTTTTTTCTACGTCTGTTCAGCTTTCTGCAGTAAAAAAAAATTCAGTCGTATCAAACTATCAAGCGCCAAGCAATGAATTTTATTCTGCATTCTATCGACCCTATTCTTGATGAATCCTGATATGTAAACTTCGTTTGATTCGCTTTCAGAGCATTACTTCGAAACGTGGCCTCGTCATGTCCATTAAACAAGAACGTCATCGCCTTAGTAATAATGGAAATCCTGGTCAGTTATCAGTGGTTATGAAGTGTTTTTTATAAGCCTTTTCCTGTTACGGCCGAACATTTTTACAATCTTAATTTTTCGTGTGATTATATTTTAATTGGTATAAAGAAGCATCATCAAAATTGATGCCAAGCTGTTATAAAACCATGGTTGATGAAACGGAGATGTTCAGTTCAAGCTGTAACAATGAAAAGTTAACTTTTAAATTTCGAGCTTGTTTTGAACAAAGAGACATATCGAATTTATCTATTTACGGTTACCAAATAATGACCAAACACATGGTTAGAAACCAAAATGAGCGAATTATTGTTTCTATTTCTTCAAATTATATTCTTCAAAATCTATATCTATTTTTATATATAGCAACGCCCGAACATAACCATTTTCACACAAACATATAGGCACAATGAAACATCCTTCAATGCTTTCAACTATGAACTCATGTTCATACTAGAAAACACTGAAAAATGTTTTTCACAGCGGATTATCATACTATCACATGCGCTTAGCAGGTCCCCTAACTTGATTTTAATAGATTCTTTACGACGAACCAAAAATGCTAAAAGCGCCTCTTTTAGTCCCAATAGCCAGTCGAAGGTTGCGTAAAACTGCTGTCTTATTTCCGTCTTTCGAAAGCAGTGAGACGTGGCATATGGACACTGACCCATGCAGGATAATGAGAGAGCAGGCAGCTGACACGGGTAAACGAGGATCATGCCAACGTAATAATTGGCGATAGAAGACATGACACTTTCTCTTGCAAACGTGCTTTCTCTCGAAGATGTTTCCAATCAACGGCGATATGGAGGTCTTTGACATTATCGCTAGCTGTACCAACGATAGGAAACTGGGTAGTCACAGTCTCCGATTAGTAGAATCTGTCATCATCTGGAAAGGAACGCCATTGGCTACAGTTACTTTAAAAACTGATCGACTATAAACTCTACATTGTACTGCCAAAGTGATATACTACTGAGGTTGCGAATCGAGCAAAGAAGACAAGTGTCGTGTCGGTAGGAGTACGTTGACAAGAGACCGTGTCAGTGGAATATATTGCCATTTGTATACTACTAATAAGAGTGCAAAAGAGCTACTTAAGACGAGACCGCAGACAACTGGTAAAAGGTGGAAAGAAAGAGAATATTTGATATTGTTTAAGGATGGCTAGCAAACCTTTATCGGATCCGTAGACTTAAAATGAAAAAAATCGGCCACTATTTTTCCTCCTTTCGGAGTGAATGGTAAATTGACGTGCACTTGACTACAAATTGCAATACAGCGCGAATGTATCATCAGGCCACTCCCTTAATCAATTCTTGAAAACGTTTAGCTTGTACATCCACTTGCAGTAATCTTTATTAAATCCTTTATAAATCCGTAAAGCTTCTCTTAGTGAAAAATTAAAAACAAACCAGCATACCCCCGCTGCAGCAATACCGCTGCGGAAACCAAAAGCTCGAACTTTTATACGAAATCCACTTTTTCAATTATGTTGAATGAAAAATTATAATTAGATATTCCTGGTAAAAGTAAAAGTTCTTCTTCAAGCTGTGATAATAGAATAATAATTTACCGTTAGGCAGACCAATTGAAGTACTTCGGGCTTTTATTTATAAGCTGGGATATTTAAAATGGTTTTATAGAAAAAAATATTTTTTGTGGAAACTGCAATGGCAAGGCTTTTTACCCTTTATTTAAAAATTTAAGGACCGAAGCTAGTTCTTATGAATCCTATGGCTGACCCAGATTACTAGGCCACAGTCAAAGAACTTTCCGGAATCATCTTGGCATTGCGTTAAAACTTCTCATTGCTAGCTAATATTCTGCTAGGATTTCTATACCGGCACATTAAGTGATCAAATTCAACATAACATCCACCATTAATGTAAGTAGGTTTCTTTAAACGCTATGCATCTGCAGAAAACAACAGAAAACTGCGACCGTTGCTAGAAATAGTTCCTGCTTAACTTATTAAAAAAGAGCATACAATTAATTATAAATTATTCAGTTAAATTATTTCTTTACGTTTATTATCTGTGTCAATAGACTGTTAAGCGTACTACGGCGAACAAGTGCAGCCTAAATTACCAGTTCCATTTACTTTCCTATACAAACTATAAAGGAAGTTAGTAACATGGCGCTGAAAAGAAAAAACGGATTCTTTGTAGGCGTAACAGAATTAAACAATTAAATGTAAAAAGATATACTCAAGTATACACCCCCAAGTTCGTAGGGCAATATAAATCGTTGAAAAAGTATCACACCATTAGAGGGTGCCACGTAAAAGCTTAGAACTTCAACATCCCGATGGTCCTGTCATTCAACTCCGTTTAGTCTTCAGTGAGTCGTATAACTGTCACGATAATGTCTTCAGTAAAATAAGAACTACCTAATAAAAGTCTTCTCTGTCCCATCATACTGGATGAGATTTCAAGAACATGTAAAGCGTACTCACACACGCAAATCTATACATTTGCCTTGTGCTGGCATATCATTCTACACACTGGAACTTTCGGCAAAACACAGAATATACCCGATTGTGAGTACCTTAAATCAATATTTATATCGATTCACACTATTGTTACCCGGTTTTTGAGTGAGGCACGATCATACTTCATGAAGAATTGATACATCAATACTCTTATTTTGCTAGAAGATACACGAAGCGCCCCTTTCGTGGAAAAAATAATATACAGATCGGCTCATCGAAAAAACTGACAATAATTCCTGTTTAAGGGAGCACCTACCGAAAATTGTGATCATCTTTTGCTAATTTTAAGGCTTGTAGGCAATAGAATTGTATACATATTAGCATATCAGATGCCAATGCAAATACAGTGAGACTAGTGAGTGATAGAGGAACGGAAGACTACTGCATCTAAAGGTTTATTTCACGATACTTTTGAAGACAAGAACTGTCTGACTACACTGAATTCACTTCTTTGAAAGAATGACATTGGCATTGTAAGACTTGCGATCTAAAGTGCATTAGAGTGATATTTCCCTTTAGTAGCCACTACTAATGTGGATTTACTAATCGATCGTCTGCATCTACAAGTGTGTTACTCGCTTAGTTTTCTACGGCTTTCAGTATTGAGATCCTTGGGACAACTTGGGAAGATTAATAAATATTAAGTACATGAAATTCAAAATGATCTCCGCCGCACCTCGAAAAATATGGCCATAGGAAAACTAATATGTAGAGAGATTTTCGCGTTTGTAAAAAGCTGCACATAGGCAGAATTACGACGTACATATTTCGGTTTGTGGGCTTTGCAGCTTGCCAGTCATCCGCCGTAGCAACAAACAGTAACATGCTATTGACTGACTAATCCATCATGTACACCGAATATATGTGTTTCGCTTCTGTTGCTAATTCTAGACATAAAAAAACGAATAGGCACGACAAAGGCAAGGTGCGGGTCGGAGTAAATTACAGTGCAAACGGGGTTAGAGGAGTACCTAAGGTCAATGGCTCTATAACGATGTTCGCCACCTGTCGAAGCGGCGATAAGACGGAAAACGGCACTATCGACGGGTCATCAAGTCACCCACCAATTATAACATAGAAGACACATAGCCGTCAAGTTATTCTGTCTATAGGCTTTTGAATTGTGAGGCTGAACCTCCATAGGAGGCAGTTTTGCAAATCTCATAGGTTAGAAAATGTTTTACAATGTCTACTAAAGCCACCAAGTGACTGTGGCTCTATGTTTTGTGATAGTTTATTCGTGTCATATGTGTATAGTGTAATATGATGTATTGTGTGAAAAAATTTTTAAGAATCACCGCCAATGTCTAGAAACGTCATACTGTTGCAGGATTATTGCGTGAAATAGACATATTGTGCTTAAAGGTGCGATTCATTGATTTTAGCGCCGCAGGACAGCCAAAAAATCGACTTTTATCGAAGTAGGCTTAGGGATACTTTTTACTAACATTTTGTTCTCTAGCACGAAAAAAAGGCGTGGTGATGGTATCAAGTAGAGTAAATCAGGTTTTTCCTAGCTGGTATTTGAGCAATTTAGAGTAAAATGTTTTCCTGTTAAAAGATAAATGTGGACTGATCTCATAGATGCCCGGAAGACTATGTTTGGTTGACAACAATAGCTAAATTACCAAATCTTTGGGCGAACAACTACATCTCTTGCTTTTGCTTTCAAAGACTCGAACTGGTTTAATTGAAAACTAGAGCTCGTTATAGCATCGTACCATTATTAGACTTGACAGGTGGCAGACGTTATCATCTTGCAGATGCGGTCTCTATTGAACATCGTCACAAAACCCTTTCTCTTCCTTGATCATATCCAATCACGGATTCAGGGCATATATTTGGTGTCGAACCGATGTTTGCATTATCCTACAGAGCGGACGTTGATCACTGTATCCAGGATAGACCAGACCCAAAAGCGATCGAAGACTACTTCAGCAACTGCTGAAGTAATAAAACTAAGAAAATATGTCAGCAAACTCAACGTTTCCGAGGCATTAGATAAGGCTGGCAAGTTGTTTTGACTGCTTTTCATCGTTTTTAGTGTTTGGTAGTAATAGACCTATAGATGTGTTTTTAATAAAATTGCATCATTCTTGTAATGATATACATCTATCTAAAATACAACGAAGAAGGATTTCAATTTATAAATTTGAATTTAAACTCTAATTAGCATCAAGGAAAAATGACGAGTCCTTTTCTACAAAAAACAGAGACAAAGAAACAGCTTCATCTACTTGTTGTTGAATTTCTGTCGATTAACCTTTAATTAATCGTTGAAACGTTAACGCGATATGAGTCTTTGCAATGTAGCATTCGAGAACTCTACAAAAACCGCGTACCTATTTAAAGACGGTGTTAGCAAAACCTTCAGCGAGTTCCACAGGGATGTGGCCGCATTTGCAGGCGGCGTACAACACTTAGGCTTGGCCAAAAATGCAAGGGTTGCTATATTTGCACCCACCTGCTATGAATGGCTCGTGGCCAAATACGCAATCAACTGGGCTGGATGCGTTGTGGTAAGTTGTCTACTCATAAAACAAAAAGTACTTTCTGACTAACATATTCATCAAAATTAATTATCATCGTTTATTCTCTTTGCAAATCGTCTATAGACAAGTAGATAAGGTGTACTTAGGTGTATGCAAAGCATTCATCCGGGGCGAAATACGAATCGGAACAATTGATTACTAGAATGGGAAATCCAATAGAACTGCTCTGTTTATATATATAGAGCAGGGGATGTTTACTGATTAACATGATTGCGTCAATCAAAGTAATCAGTTGTACTGTAACTTTTTATACGAGAACAAAGCTGCCTGAGAAGTGGCCCTCAGGCCATGCCGCGTTGCACAATAGCAGACGATATTACTTGAAAACAATTTTTGAAGATTCCGGTTAAGTGCAGAAGAAAAGCCTGCGTAAAGACAGATATTTTGGCTTAGGTAAGCAGCTGTATACGAGCAGCCTAGTTAAGCGGGCAATCTGGAGAAAAACAAACAAACAAACATTATAAATTCAAATATAGATTCTTATTAATCTACCTAAACGGAAACTGCATCTATTTTGTAAGCGCAGATCGCTTAAACGCAACGATCGTGTACGAGGTATTTACTGTTTCATAAAGGTTCCTATTCAACTATGCCGACTACTGAAGCTAGCGATTTTAAAATTAAATATACTCAGCGGAGCTGTGGCTGACATCTCATTTACGGTTATCGGTTAGCCAACTCTGGCCCTTCCTGTGTTAGATTTCATAAAGATTTTACATATTCACACTATGTGCGCCCCACTTGATCTATTCCTTTTTACCAGTAAAATACTACATATGTATGAACTAGTTCTCTAGTGCTGAAAATGCTGGTGGCACCCGTCGAATCTCACATCCATTGTTCATATACACAGTTCTTCACGGTTTTGGTCAATCTGGTACATATTAGATACTTCAAGATTATCAAAAAAATACTTATAATCACAATCCAAACGTTACCAGTTCCTACGTTGCATAACCATGTCAATATCAGAATTTTTTTAGCTGGACTGCTGTTGACTTTAACTAATCGAGAGATTTCGGCAGTCTAGATCGTGCACACAAGTTACATACAGCACAGCAACAACATTAAAAGATACCATTTTATTACAAGACTTTCTAATCTGTTATAACTTGCCGTCGCATCTTTTGTCTATGGGATTCAATAATCTGATTAAGGTTTCTTTCGGCACGTTGCTCCTTAAGTTGAGCCTTCGTCGGACCTCGAAGTTTCTTCTCCTTTTTCTTCCTGAATTCCGGCTTTCGTTTGGCCAGACGAGCCAACCTTTTTAATCGCATTTGATGCTGCCGGCGTTTCGGATCTAGACGAATCTTTTCACTGACCCGCTTTGGTAACTGCTTCATGTCAACTTGGGCACGAAGTCCCTCAAACGGTAACCTTTTACCTTTACCATAATCAACATTGGCACCTTCTGCCGCATCTTGCCCTCCACGCTTCATCTGATGGATTTCCCGGAGTTTTTCTTGTGACCTCTTTAATCTTCTCTCTTTGACCATCAAGGCGGCTCGGTTCTCGATAGAAAATGACACAATAGGTCGCATCTGATCAGTGAAAACGTTTGGATTATTGTTGACTGCTCGCAGAGCTGCAAGAGCATCCTCGTGCTTTTCAAAGTTGACAAATCCAAAACCTTTCGACACGGCTTTCCCATCGTTACTTAACCTTTTCATGTTACGCATGACGCGGGCCTCAGTAATCTTTGCCGCTTTATTCACAACTCTACCAAATATTTTCCGAAGTTGCTTATCGTCGCACGAGGGCGGCAAGTTGTGTATGCACAACCTAGTGGTCGACACAAAGTTGTGGAGATTCTTCAGAGCTTTTTTCTTGTTAACCTCAAGTTTGGCACGCATCTTTAGGTCGTGATCAGAGACATGAGCTCCAGTTGAAGTACCTCCTCTGATAAAGCCTTCCCTAGCAAGATACAAATTTCGTTTGTCCTTAGGCTGCTTCTTTGAATTCGCTTTTTTCTCAATTTCCTGTTGTAGCTCCTCACGTTTCATGGCAATTGAACCTGTCAGTACCTAAAATATTAGAGAAATTAGCAACATTTTGTTTATAATATTTTTATTTCCAATAGCAAATCCTAACTTTGAACTGACACAATTAAGAATCATTACGAGTTAGGTATTATTTGAAGCCTTTTTTTTCGTTTCATTTTTAATTGCACAGCTATGCAAATAATGATTCAACCGAATAATTGATTAAAACTACGCTGTTTGCTTTCAATGTCGACTTCATACCTTGCCATCGAGTGTGACCTCGCCTGCCTGAAGACTTTCGACACATTTATCTGCATCTGCGCGCTCGTTAAACTTAACAAAGCCTGTTCCCTTAGATCGCTGTAGCACCTTATCTGTGCATATCAGGCAAAACTTGTATGGGCCAAATTTCTTCATATGCTCCTGGAATGTCGTCTGGGTAGTATCGAAGTGAATATTCCTGACAAATACGGTCCGTCGAAGGTCTTCCTTTTGTATCATTTCACGTTTCCTGTAGAAGCCGCACATTTATTTCCCATATAATCGCTGAATCTATGCAGTGATAGTAACCGAATATAACAAATGAGTGATCCGTACAATTGCTTTGCAGGTTCGTATAAATTCCCTAAATGCCCCAAATGAAACTTGCATTCTTAGTCTGATCGAAACAATAAAGTTGAACGATATACCGGTTAAATGTAATATTATATGTGCATATTTTGAAACCACCTTGTCGCATGGTAGGGGCGCCGACAGGTACGAACCGTTTTGCTTTCTCACGATCTTCATCTGTGCTTTCATCATCATTTTCGCTACTATCGTCGTTCAGAGCGAGACCCCAATCCGAATCGGAGTCATCTTCGTTCTCGTGTCGTTGCCTTTCAGCTCTATCCTGTCCCTTACTGCCTTTATCGTGTGTTAGTTTTCGCTGTTCAGCCTTTACTACTCTGGCTTCTTTTGTTTTCTCCTGCGGCTTTTCCTTTTTGTCAGTATCATCGCTATTGGTCTCATCTGAAAAACGGTGACACAATAGGAGATAATAATTAGGACAAGCCTCACAAACTGTAAAAAAGCCAAAAACAGACGAGCGTGTTGTTGAGAAAATGTAGTTTTTAAAACTTTAATTTTTTTATTCAATAATCATCATCTCTTGCCGTTAAACAGAATTTTCAGTTATGAAAATCAACAGAACTTTTTATGAGTCAAATTGTTACTAAGATCGTCCTATGTCACACACACATCACGCAGCATGCACAGGAAGTCCTAACTCACCCTCATCTACTTCCATAGCTTTTGTTTCATCAAACTCATCATCTTCAGCCTCATCGTCGCTATCGTCGGAGTTTTTGGAGACGTCCATTTGGTCCTCATCATCATTATCTGAATCTTCTTCATTATCCGAAGATGCAGTGTCTTTTCCTATCCTTTCCTTTTTATTTTTGCTTAAAGTAACTGCAGCTCGTTTAGGGTTGGTCCGCTTAAGTGTCCGGCTCTTATCCTTCACTTGATCTGACTTAACAAGTCTCACCTCCCCGTCGCTGCCAAACTCCACTTCAGACTCACTTTCCGCCTCATGGCTGATATCGACATCGTCATTCTCATCTTCATCGTCATCTTCGTTAATCTCTTGGTCGTTTTTCTTCTTTACAATGGGTTTGCCCTTGGGCGTTGCCGTGGAATCGTCATTTAACTTTTTATCACCATTGTATGAGCCCTCGCCGCTATTTTCCGGGCTACTCTCATCATGGGAGAACTCGGCTTGACCGTAACTATCGGATCCGTTATGGCTGGCTTGCTTCGTGCCGTTTGCCATTTGGGTTTTTCTGCTGGACTTTTTAATCGCCTGCTCTTCGTTTCTGGTATTCTCTTGATACTCTTTCTCATCGCTAGAATCTTTACTATCTTTTTTCGATGATTTTCTGCAAAATGCGAAAACATATCAAAGATAAAGAACTAAAATACTTTCTTTTCTAATTTTTCTTTAGGATATTCACCACAGTTATATGCTAATAATTAGATTAAATTTCTCTCTTGATATATAGCATAAATACTTGCATCATACGCTCGAACCAGCGCCTCCCCTGAATTTGATATCGAAGTACTCTCTCAGCTCATAAATCAAGCATACGCCACCAAATAACTATTTGTAGTGACTAGTGTTTGTCCTCATAAATCGAGTAGCGTATCCCCCGTTTGTCAAATGATTTTAAAGTGATCTATTATGCTGTTGTGATTTACCTTCTAGAAATTTTTTCGGTAGAGAAAAAGAGCTGAAGTTATTTTTTTGTTAATTGAGAGCTGCATAGCCCTTGTAAGTAACTTCGTGTAAATGGTATTCTATATACTAAAATCAAGCGTGTTTTATATACAAAGAATCTACCTAGAGCTTTTTTTCACGGACTCTTCTCCTTTTTTACTGGCGTTGCGAACTTCTTCAAATTTTCCTTTAGCAACGGCAAAATCCACAGCTACAGGTCTTCCCAAAATGGTTTTGGCGTTAAGTGCCTGAACCGCTTTAGCTGCATCGAGCACGTTGCCAAACTGAATGAAAGCAAAACCACGCGCCTTCCCATCTTCCTTTCTGGGTATAGCCACGCTTACCACCTTTCCGTATTTGCAAAAGTTTTGTTCAAGGTCCGTTTCAGTCGCTTTGAAGGACAGGTTTCGTACGATTAATTTCGCTTTTTGAAGTTGTCTAGCCTTTTTAGCTTCTTTTGTAAAACTAATATTTGGTTTAGGCCTCGCGGCTGGGTCTGAAATCGAAATAAATAACACATTTTTAGTGTAATTCTGAATACTTTTTTCTCCTCAGAGGAGAAGGTAGAATAAGGCCAATGCAATATATAAATCCCTTTATCTAGAGCGTCAATTGGTACTGACATTGCAAACATTGGCGACACGATATATATAGGTATGGGTAGAAGGTGATTTCTTGTGATACTACAATGCGAATTAACTGAAGGAAGGACGACGGTATCGAAACACGAAGGACACCAATGACTTTATTTAAACGGGATGTATGCATGCAAAGAAAGCTGGTTTATGTTTTGTTTTAACTAGAGTTGTTGAAATATATTACTTTCACCTTGTGAATAAATTTAACTAAATACTTGATAAAAGTAAACACCTCCTTCACTCAATACTTCCACCTGTAGATGCTGGTTTAGTGTCTACACAGAAATCAAAAGCAAGCACTCTATACCTTTCTTCTTTTTATCTTCAGCTATGCTGACTTCAAGCTGGCAGTTGCCCAACTTGAAACTTCTTCTGAGCGCTGCATCCACCGATGGCGCGTCCGTAAACGTCACAAAACCTATCCCACGAAATTTATCGGTCCGACGTTTCTTTACTACAAAACAGTGGCGAAGTCTGCCTACTTCAGAAAATACGAGATCCAACTGTTCCTTCGTTGCATTCTCTGGAAGATTCTTTACGAAAAGGGTTTTACGCTCGCCGACCGCTACAGTTTTATCGCCGTCATCGCCGCTACCGACGGAATTATCCGCAACCGTTTCAGTGGTCATTTTCCGGTTTTCGAAGATGATTGGCTTTCGAAGCCCAGAGCACTACCTATTTTTGGCCAATCACATTGACACCCCACGTTGCACGGCGTAACTCTCGCCACTTAAAACTTGTAGTTCTATAGGGTTATCAGCCTGATCTTCACACTCAATACCCCCGACCTGCGTCTCCGTTTCGAATGTTCCAATGTCTAGCTGCGCAACACGTGCGCACTGTGTTTACATACTGGCTGTGCTGATGAAAAGGGGAAGGCAAGCAAGCGCTGTGGCTGTGAATAACGGGAGGGTTAAATAAAGCGATGGCGCCTAAGGCATTGTCTTCTTCTAGACTGTTGTGCTGTTGGAGGTATCTCGTACTAACGTAGTCTTTTTGAACACATATATGTAATTAAATAAAGCAAATTACTTGTTAATTAAAGGCAAGAAAGCAGCGGTTCGGATTAAAAAGATTTCCGTTTGTAACATCTTGTTTTAGTAGATGATAATGGCAGCAAGACAAGAAGGATAAAAAATGTTTCGGAGTTTACAAGAACTTTACAAGAAAGAAGGGTACCTTTGGGAAGGATGTTCTAGGTCTATCATCAAATCGTTCCAAACAGACATTTATAATGCCCTTTGGGGTAGGCTACTGTTTGTAGGTTACGTATTATTATTATTACGTAAAATTGTGGGTTACGTATTCTAAAATATAGGGGTTAGGAACACCAGGTATTGGGCAGACAGAAAGCTTCCATTTCCAGAGCAGAACTATACGAATAGACCTATCTTTCAAAATAAATTATGAGTAAGGAAAAAATAGAATAGCTCAAATTAATTACAGCTTATATATTGCATCCAGTGATGTTTTGGAAGGAATGAGCACTCAAGGAATATCTGAGCCGTGTAAAATCCGCTCACAATCCGGTCTATTCATGCGTATAAACTTTATTGAAAAGTAAAAACTTTATGGAAAGTCCATGAAAGGTCGAAATATTTTTTTTATATATAACCTGTAGAACTCTATAATGATCAATGCTAGTATCATTTAAATATAAACAACAAAAAGAGTAAATCTTTGTAACCCTAAACATTATGACAAATTGTGACTGGTTTATTTTTAACCAGGTTGCGATGAATTCCGGCGCCTACCAGGATGAGGTAGTCTACGCTTTAGAAAAGGTTAGTGTAAAGAGCCAAAAGTTGTTTTCTGCTTTGGACAGCCGTAAATAACTTGATGCTTTCCCATATGCAGTTAATATACCATTTTATTCAAAACCATCATCTGAAAACTGTGTTATCATATGTGAATATAACACAGACTTATCATAACACGGTCTTCATATTTATTAAGTTTGCTTTCTAGCAAAGTAATGATAAGTTTATTTTTTCGCTTGCCAGTTGTAACGGAAACCAGTTTTAAAATCGAACGATAGGCGGATGTTTTTCTCTAACGTACAGACATATTGATATGCATTGAGACGTATGCTTATTTCATTGTTTTTCATCTGCTCATGGACTGAAGACAGGTACAGAGGCGATCATCATCGGTGACGTATTTAAATATATGGATTATTATCAGACGATCTGCGAAGTCTTCCCTGAGCTGAAAACAAAGAAAGCCTTAGACTCAAAACGGAC
The DNA here is from genome assembly GCF_002443255.2 of Varroa destructor. Taxonomy (NCBI): domain Eukaryota; kingdom Metazoa; phylum Arthropoda; class Arachnida; order Mesostigmata; family Varroidae; genus Varroa; species Varroa destructor. The sequence continues at coordinate 25,778,786 of NW_019211457.1, forward strand.
CCTTAAACACATTATATCGATTTCGACGGATAAAAAACCGTTAGTATCGCAGAGAGTATTGGATGAATGGATATCGGTGTTTCTTGTGCGCGAGTATTTGCGGTATTCTTAACATTTGATTCCACAATACGTAAGCAGCCTTGGAATTAGACATCAATCTTCACCTATGCAATACGGACTATTGAAAGAGTCCTAAAACAAAATTTTTTCTTTAGTACATCCTATTGACTGTATGATTGCTTTGAAAAGGTAGAGATTCTTTTGTGTCGTATAGTATTTTGTACTATACGACACAAAAGTCTTCAGAAAAAAAAGAAAAGAAATATCGGTACCGCATGAATACAGAGACTAATACCTAACCAAGGGAACTAAGAGAACTAAAAAGAGAAAAAAAGTAACTCTCTGACTAAGTATATAAAGAATAACAAGAACATACGTACTTATGAGATGATACTATTGTGTGAAATAACGTAGCAAAGATAACTATATGTGGATTCATCAAGTAAAGATATGTTCTACCGTATTTGTTTGTCCAAAAATCAACCACCAATCTATAGTTACAATTATGACCTTGTCAATCCAGTTTAATTGTTTTTCAAATATTAGCGCAAATTTCTGTCTACTTATAACTAGAGGGACCTTTACGTTCCGGGAGCTTCAATCTTCTGGACCAGTTCTTGACGCCCAGATGAAACCCGATGATCCTGCCGTCATCATACAGTCATCAGGTTCAACGGGAGAGCCGAAAAGTGTTGTTTTGTCGCATGGAAATGTGGTCAGTGCAGCCTACCAGTCTTTCAGCACGATGCGACTTCGTCACTCGGTTAGTATTATACTTGTCTCAAATGTACTACGTGCGATGCACGGCCAGTTTTATTCATTGCTTTCACAATATTTTGGCAGTCTCAACTGACGAGATGCTGTAACAGTTGTCACGGTGCGCTAACAGTGAACTTTGTTAAAATAAAAAAGGTCCGTCATGTACTAGCATAAAAACTCGTCGGTGGTACAGTCATTGCCACGTTAAATTTAGACCTGTTGTTGTAAATACGTTTATCTTTTGCTGCCTATTGCCCGCCGCTTTCAAGCGATGATTTTAATGGCGGTTACTTTGTTTTATCAAGAACATCGTATTGGCAAGTCTGCCTCTCTACCATTCGTTCGGATACCTGTGCGTCGAAGCTAACAACACGCTTAACGGACTGACGACGGTGTTCACGTCGGCAAGTCCGAAACCTTCCGAGGCAAGTGAGACACTGGAAGTTTTACAAATATAAATATAGTTGTATTTGAGCCTTTAGAATCAAGAAACCGTTATTCGTTCTGTCATAACATCAAAGAAGTACCCAAAAAAAAATTAAAACGTTCGACCCAATTTCGATACTACGATTTGTCTGACATCTTCTGCAAAAAGAAATCACTACTCTCTCAGATCTCTAAAAATAAGTATTTTTAGAATAAATGTTTTGCTAAATAAATATTTTGCACTGTCTGTTAATGGCTGAAATTTAGATCATTGAGATGATAGAACGACACCGCGTGACAACTCTGCACGGAACACCAACGACATTTTTTGATATTCTGTGTTGTCCTGATTTTGGTCAGAGGAATCTGAGCTGCGTCGAAAACGCAACGATAGGAGCAACAACATTACATCCGTCCGTCATCGAGAACGTAATCAATAAGCTCCACCTTAAAGAACTTATGGTACCTAGTTATTATATGCATATGGATTTACTTTGCATAGGTTAGAAAAGTTACAGCTAGTGATTTATCGCACTAGTTTATCGCTTTAATTACTATAGGCAAAATTACTGTAGAAAATCAGAAGTGGCTCTTGCTTAAGGACACAAAAACAATCACTATAACTAACAATAGATAAGGAACAATAACAACCACCAGCTGCATTTCAGCTCTGGAGATCCAGCAGACGCAGGCTTTATCGAAATTTACTTAAGATATAGATAAGCTGTGTTCATCTACGTCGGAGAATAATCGATTTAAGTCTATTTAACAACTACATGTGCTTATAATATAAATAACATGTGGGTCAGCAAAAAACTTCGAGAAAAGGGAACTTAAAAATCGAGTACCATCTTCTCAGCAATCAGCGAATTATTTGAGGCTAAGAAGAAGCATTTCATTGTACATTATGAGTACGCTGCCCCCGGTCAAAGCTGGTAAAGCCTGATAAGTATAAATTATCGTCCGTCCATTGCGGTGCGATAGTCGCGTTTATCTCGTTTAAAGTCTTGTGTTATAATAACTATATGTAACCTTTGTGCGCACGTTCCATAACAAACCGAGCCGCAACACTTGGTAGAGCTCAGAGCAAGATTAACTAATAGCCTTTAAGAGTCAAGCAATGCGTATTTTGGTAGTGGTAAGAAATGATTATTCTATTTAAAAATTAAATGAAAGTGACCCTTAAAAACTTACCCCCTTTTCCGCGCATTTACAATAGCTAGGTTACGGTTTAACCGAAACGTCCGGAGCGTGTTCGTATGCCGATGGCAAAGCATTTCGTGGTTATGCTCCATTCCCCGGAACCAAATTTCGTATTGCCAAGGCAAATAACGACGTAATCGTTGATGGAAGCGGTATCCAAGGAGAGCTACAGATTCGTGGACCTACACTTTTTCTAGAGTATCTTAACGACGAAAAGAAAACACGAGAAGCCTTCACTGACGACGGATGGTTCCGTACCGGGTAGGCCATTTAATCAATATGATCCGTATAATCATTTTCGTATGCTTTTTTTTCTTTTTTTTTTTCTTTTTTACTAGATTTATTCTTAAGACCCGAACTCAAGTGACATAGGTCAGCAAAGCAGCCAAGTATTACTGCGACCGTGTTAGTTGTAGCCGAGATTGTTGTATCACAGCTTATTTCGACGAAAATTACCCCTGTGACTTATGACTATGGCCCTTAGTCGCCATTTTTGTACGAACAGGATGCCTGACGAGGGCGATGCAAGTATTCACAGCGGTTTTTCCAGCGAGTTTTACTACCAGAGTTCAACCTGCATTTTAGGCATTGGCCGAATTCTACAACAAGAATTCATTATATTTTGAGCGTTTCGTGTGTTCCCGTTTATCCGGGCTATTTTATTCCTCCATTGTCTCTGAGTAAATGTGACATATAGCAAAATTTCCGTGAAGCAACAATTTTCTAGTGAGGCCACATAGCGAAATGCAGCGCGATTACGTGCCGCGGTTTACCTCAAGATCTAAAACTGGGAGGACATTTCATAAGCTCAATGCGTGGAATTATGAAAAACTGTTTGCAAGTGTTCTTTGTTCTCAAATTGAGCCAAAAAATTTTGCCAGTCTGGTAAAAATCAAGCTGAAGAATAATATTTCATAAATAACTTTCGAGCGCGCTGTTCGATTGAATTAAGAGAGCATCCGCCGGTAAATACCGATATATTCTATTCGTATGTTAATTGGTTTGCTCTGTTAGATATACTTTTTTTCTATTACTCAAATGATTAGTATTCAAATATGCATGAACGACCGTTCCTTGTCCCTCCCTTATATGAAGTTAAAACAGATCTGTGATACCGTTTGCGTTCTGCTTCGTGATACGTAACTTTGACATAGATTCTAACTTTGAACGCCGTTTGATATAATCGTATGTAACACTGTCATTTATTATATGTGTCCACAAAGAGTTAACTGCGAAACGATTCTGTTGTTCCCTCGCTATGCACCAAAATGGGAGAACCACTGATATTTGTAATTTGCACTGTTTCAGTGATTTGGGGTACCTGAACAAACATGGATTATTCGAGATTTGCGGTCGGACCAGTGACCTAATCATCAAGGGGGGCGTAAACATTTTTCCAGTGGAGGTTGAAAAGGTAATCGCAATAGTAATAATGATTGATATTAGGGCATGGCCCTTATATGGATGAGATGCTAATCAACAGCTGATTACCAACGCTGTAGTGAAAACGCGACATATCAGAACGAGCAGCCGGTTCCGTATGCGCATTCGCAGTGTTGGCCTTCGAAAAAGATGAAACTAATATAAAATATTTCAAATAGATAGTTATTCAATAACATGACGTAAACAATTACTCCAAAAGGTTACCTTAGATAGGTGTCTAAAATAAAGTACTCAGTTATATATATATATATATATATGTGTGGGTTGCTTGAGAACGATTAATGCCACTAAAGAAGTTATACGTTGCATAGCAACTTGGGGGTCAACTTACTCGATTCAGTGTGAACATGACAGAGATAAACTGTTCACCAGGTGTTACTGGAGCATCCGGCGATCGCCGAAGCTCACGTCTTAGGAGTATTCGACGAACGGTTTGGTGAAGAAATCTGTGCTTGGATTAAACTGCGACCCGATACATGGCTTAGCGCCGGTTCCGTCATTCGATATTGTGCTGGCAAGGTAGTGAATGCAATGAAAAAGATTTTATTTAGAGGAAAGTGCACTAACGCTAGCTTTCCTTACAATAACTATGGCGTTTATCATTTAGGTAGCAATGTTGAATACTACGTAGAGTGATCAGTAAAATTACAATAATAACTTCCGGAAACAATTATAGGTAGTATGTTTCTCTAGAATTATACGTGGGTTAAAGGCCTGACGACTCTCATTGATCAATCAGCATACGAATTTGGGGCTGGGCTTTATTTCAGTTGCAGAATATCAAAATTCCGAAGCATGTCGTGTTTGCCAGTGGCTTCCCTAGAACGAATGTGGGCAAAGTCTCGAAGAAGCTGCTCCGGGAGGCGTTCGAAAAACACAGCGTGTAACGCTAGGGCCAAGTAGCTGTGATCAGTGCCCCTTACCGCCTCCATATGCATTGGACCTCCTGTATCACACTCGGCAAGTTACTTGGATACGTCAAGGAATACTTTATGGCCGATTGTGAATAAATCTAAGACTACATGTGCTATTCAAACGCGGATAATTGCAAAACATCGAGCGAGCTTAGCAAACCGGTTTGAAGAGATCGATCTTGAGGCGTTTGCAAAATAAATCCTTCAGCAACTTTTACTCTATTATGCATCGTTCATTCATGTTAAAACAATCCTATACTAGTTTTCCTATACAAAATGCGCCCTTCAAAGGCACAATCTTTGTCTTTTCACTCTAATTTATGCCCCCGGCTTACTAATCAACTGGCAATTGCTGTATGCAATACGAATAAAATAGGTAAACTAAAAACTCTACACAAATTAGAAATACCTGTATGTGTATCTGCTTACGAAATAGGTAGAACACAATATTCTATCAGAAATTCATGTGTTTTATATAGGTCGTAATTTATATTAGCAATCCAATAATTTGTAACACTTTCAACGCTTATAATTTCACGTCACCGTACATTTTTTCCATTTTAACGTTCTTGCAGATGTGTTGTCTTCTCAGGGCGCAAGCGGTTATGGAGGACTATAGACTGTCTTGAAATAAATGAGACGTATTTTCATTATAAAGTGCAACGGATCAGAACGTATAGAGTCGCAGCGTTAAACTAAATAAAAAAAGTGCCTTTCGTTAATACTTTTGCCATTTATAATTCGATGACGGATTAACAAGTACAAAGATCTACCCGTTTGTCAGTCGTAATTGTTACAGTAAGTGTATCCAAAACAATGGTGGCCCTTTGCTTTAAAATCCTTCTATTTATTAACAGCTTCACGAATGTTGTAACTAGGTTGATATGACACAACTTTTTTGGAAAGTTGTGTCAAAAAGTAGAAATCCGCCGTTCACCGCCGTAGCTTGCTGAAGACTGTAGAAGTAAACTCCTACGATTTGCCATTGGGACTCACGAATAATGCTTTTATTCCGTGCTCAGAAATAATCGTACTGAAGTCCTGCAACATCCTTTCCTTTGGGTCAAGCTGCGAGTAAATAGATAATCGAAATTGGCGTCTCATAGACCACTAGAGACACCTCGATGAATGAGTCAGAGGCAGCTGTTTGACGAAGAACCTTTAAAGCGCAGAAGTGTTTCCCATAACATTTAAAACACTGATGCAGACGTTGGAACAAGTCCAAAAAGAAATTAATTTTGGCTAAGTTCGCACTTTGCCGCCTGTTGTATTTTTTCGTGATATCAATAATGCAGCAGAAGCGCGCTTCACCAAGCTCAGTGGTAGTACTGTTTCGTGGGACTGTCAACACATCTGCTTTGTTTTGAAAATGGTCACTGAAACAGCGTCGTATATTGACCGTAGACTTCTGAAGTTCGTCGAACAGATTCAGCAGTTCACGCGGTTTCCGGAGCTCCTGCTAATGTCTGTGTTTGTTCTTCAGTAACTGTCTCTAATTGCGCGACGTTTTCGTCACACCTCTACACCCCGTGACAGATTCCCGCTAGGTGAGCATCAAGTTTATCCTTCCGTTACGCTATGAGGTTTCGCGTGAGCTCTTCAACTTTGGTCTTCGCACGGCCATTGACTGTTGGCTAGCTACGGTTCGACCTCGAATGCAAGTTTCCGCGGCAGTAATTGAATCCGTTTTCGAAAACAGTTGGATATTACCCCTTAACATTATAATATGCTGGCATAAGCGAACCATTTCGTCAGTGCTGAAGATGTGCTGTGAATAGTCGTCATGGCCTTTTTACCCGAACCAGCGTTATCCGTTGTGACAACCAGCGATCTCTTGTCGCATAGTACGTTTTAATGGCATGGCCCGTTCTACAGTCGTATTGTATGACTCGTACAAGTAGTTAAGCTTCGCCAACTGTGATACGAATTGGTTTCGGGGTGCGGTAGTAAGGTTTACAGTTAATTTTTATGATTTCCCGAACGGGCGTCACGCAGATCTAACAAAAGCGTGAGTTCAGCTTAACGCGGTATGTCTCTGTGTCTTGAAACCGCAGTGATTAAAGGTAAGTCATTGGGGTAGATCGCTCTTTACTGCCACCGAGCACAGCCCGAAATTTGATGAACTTACCGTTTCCACAATCAGCTGGCACTCTTACTTTGAGCTCCCTTTTTATATCCAATACAGACATATTACTAATTACGGATCCATTTACACTATGATATGTATATTAAATGAACAAAGTTAGGTTTCATTTTTGCATAAATGAGTCGTGTTAACAATAATCATTAGTCGAATCGGAATAAAAAAAAACTCGACACTGTATTTTTTCATTACGGAGTTATTGGCAACAAGTTCCATGCCTTAATGAACTTCGAAAAAGATGTTTATAACTATTAATTGATTATAAAATAACACATTAATCTATATTCCACCAACCCGTAGCCGTTGTAAATAAACGTATTTGTGTATTGTGTAATTTACGTGGAACTAAATGACATGGCGCAGTTTAAGTAAAACGTTTGATACGAATTATTTAAAAAGTAACGGGTTTGGTGGACGTGACTGGCTCGTTAGACGACAACTGTTTTACGACATCACCTAAGAGCAAAGGACCGCGCTTACTTTCGTATTCGTCTCTGCCAGAAAACACAATCGCTTTAAGCGTCAGTTTACAATTAATGAGGCAGATAAAAAAGGAAAGCAGGTAATACGTGAACTTCACTGGTAATCTCGTCAGATCATCCGCTTCGGAAATTCAGTTAGCAAATCGTCACATAGCATACTGCTTTCCGCGACAGCTTCGGGAACAGCGTCACCTAACAGATTTTAGGATAACTTAAAATAATGTTATTTTCGATATGCGTTAAGGCTTTGTGCCGATCGTGTTCCCAGGGGCCGTTCTTGAATACAATGGACCCTTAAATTGGCCCACTGATTGTTTCTTCAGAAAAAACTGAAAGGTCGTAAAATATTTTATATATACATTTTTTGTACAAATGTCTTGTACAGAAAGAGTAGATGGTAGCACGGGCTAATGTCTATTGACGTTCTCTTTTTGTCATCTACAGCAGTTAATAGTCACCATACGGCAAGCAGGATTCAGCCTTAATTCAAAATTTTTCTACTTACTTAAAAAAAAACTAGATTTATATTATACGTAAAAATATAGACAATTTAAAATTATATTTAGTGTGTATTTTTCATCATTTCCATAGACGCTTTTAATTTCGTTTTCATCAAATTTTTCAATGTACTGGGAGAATTGTCTGAGGAATTTGCAACAGTAATTATCAGCTGAAAATTTCCGATTCGAAGATTAAATTTATCAAAGCTCGGTGTTGTAGAACTAACGTAGAGACACACAAATCTGTTTCTTTTGTGTAATTTAGCGCTAACGAGGTTAATCCTTAGACATTTAAATTAATTATCGCCTGTTGTTAATTACGTTACGGTAGCGGAGCGGCCCTCTGACCCGTGCCTTTCACAAACGTTTGACTCTTGACGTATGAACACTAAACCAGACACCAAGCCAATGCCCGGTGGAGATTTCTCTGGCTACAACTGGCGCCCAAATATCTCAAGGGTCTAAGCTTCCAAAAAGAGAAGAAATTGGACCTAGCCCCCGAAACCACGCCAGGTCGGGACAGCCTGAAGCCGCAGTTAAATTGGCAATATTCTACCGTTTCGGAACTGGACCAGTTTTACATGCCTGCTAGAAGGCAGCACCCTCGAAGTGGTCTTAACGTAAGTGCAGGTAGCATACAATTCCTACAACCAATGCGTGCGATGCAGATTACCCATCTCTGCGTTGGCGGTTCGTCCTAAGTCCCATCGCTCCCCGGTCGAAGCCGGAAAGACGGTTCCGGACGCTAGTGACAGCTCTACGTTAGCTACTTCGTCAGTTGCAATGGGTACGTAGTCTAATAACAGTCAAGCAAACGCCAGCTGTTCCTCTTTAGTGAGAGCTTCCTCGGCGAGTCCTCAGATAGAATGGAAGATCCGACTTCCGTCTGCGAAAAGTTTACGGGTGAGATTAGTGGCTGAGAGGTTTGTGCCTTCAGCGCCACCGTTTGCATGGCGTCGAGACAGTCTGAAGCTAAACGCATTTTAGCAGTCTTCCAACGGCAAGATGGCCGCCCGAATCGTCGCTGTCACATAGCGAACGGTCGGTATTTGCCTGGAAGTATTTATGATGGTCCAAAGCTACCGACTTGTCCTTTTGGTCTTGTTTTGACAGTCACGAGTGGCCCCTCTCCAGTGTGGCATACAAACGTTAGCTAATCTGTAATAACCAGTTCTAGCAATCCACACTTCGCATAAGAAATGAACATGTGCGGTGCTAGGCCGTGTCAAAAAAAAAGTAAGGATCCGTTGAGAAGAAAAACTAGTTAGTAAACGTTTTGTAGTTTTTCTAAGGCTCGTCCTACGAAACTAACGAAAACAAAAAAAAACGAAACCTCGTTGTGGCTTGAAGGATCACGAATGGAGACATGTTTCTGCAAAAAAAAAGCAACCTTTTTCATTGGCCTATTTGATTCGTAGTGAAAAAAGACAATTTACCATATTCGTTTCTTAGTTTAGGATCGTCTATTTCATTAAATAACTAAATTGCCGTGTTTGATGACATGAGAAAATCTATCAATATGAAAATGTTCATAAGCCAGGTTCATTTCTTCCTTCAGTTGCGAAAAAATGACGCTGTAAATACAGACCGATTGTTTATGTGGCAATCATGGAAAATATTGAGAGTGAGTAGAACCTAAATAGAAAAGATATGGAGTTTTTGTGAGGATAGTTTGCAAGGACAGCAACGCTGTTAGAAGAGGCATCTTCGTGCAGTAAGTACTTACACCCACACTTACCCTAAACTCAAATCCGTAGTTTTCTTTCGTCAACCAAATTTCGTCCCTTGGACCTACTTAACAGCTGCTGTACCGCCTGAAATTACTTGCAAAGGCCTTTCTGGTAAATAGTTACGTCACCTGCTGATCTTCCGGAATATACGGCCGCCTGCTGCGAATAAGTGCGTGAAGTGACAGCAGTGCGATGAGCGCGAAATATCACTCGACAACGTTCTGAGGTACAGGTACGCATTTGTCTGATCTTGGCTCAGACTTAGCGAGTCCAACTGCCTAAAAACAGCTTGACTGACAAATAATAACTTCGAAAGCTCAGTTTGCGTTTTCTGTCCGAAATAATTCGAGTGGCCGAAAATCAATTGCTATTAAAATGGCGGTTTTCAGTATATGAAATTAATGATGAGAGCAAGACTGTTAGCAACGTTTTATTAACATACTCTAACTTCATTATCTGCTTTAGGATATCAAGCAGGAAGCTCATTTCTTCCTTTTCTTTGCATCATTTGGTCTCTCGTAAACGTGTGCGCCTGCTACTAATTCAGTTTATCGGAATAGATGTTTGCTGTCGCATTCCTCCATGCCCCCCCCCCCTTGGTACGCGAACGCGCACTAAAGTCCTAGCAAGGCGGATTCAGGTGCTTCCATCAACTACGGGCAAGCACATTTCCAAGAGAATTATCTACGCCCTGTATCGTCGTCATGTAATAGGAACAGGACACAGGACAAAATCTCAGACCAAGATTCAAGAGGGAATGGTGTCCTGTCATGAGCTCAACAGGAAACAGATGATATATCTCCACAGTCCAGAGCATTGATGTGTAGCGTTGTTTGATTCAATAAGCTCTTAGGTGTCCACACGCAGTTTTTGAAAAGAGGTATCACGCGTTTGGATCTTTGCGCAGAGAAACAATTTTCCGGACCTGTTTGTGATAATAAACAGGAACATTGATTCTATTGGTATGCCTAGTTTAATTCACGTCGTTTCATATACTATATTCATAACAGAATTAATTAAATTCATAACAGCTTATGCCAATGAATATGAAGGACTGCAAATAATATCTCTTGCGTTTTTAAACTCTGTGCATTTCGCCAAGACGCTAAACTAAATCTTTCCATAATCACCTGTTATGCCTATAGTCAACAGCTGCAAATAAAATTATATCGTAGTCCTATCTTTCGATTGATAAACGAATACTACTGTTCCAGTGACATTATTGTTTGTTGTCTCTTGTCCGTGGCTGGCAACCGTATACTGGAATCATCGGAGATAAACTAACGAAAAGGATTCTGATAAATCATAAAACCACGAACGGTTATTGGGCCGGTATCCATATTGTAATCCTGCTTGATATAAGGGGCAACAATACAGCAAAAATGGGACGAACATCCATATTTGCAAAATATGGCGGTGTCAGTGGAACGGAACGGAAAGATATAATTCATTAACGTATAACGTCAACGTATATGCCTTGAAGTGGATAACATATTTCGAAGTGCTATCTAACGCCATAACTTATACCTATTGACGCGTAGAACCAGCTTGCACGATAGGCGTTTCACGCGTTCGAACATACCATTTCTACTAATAGATAAACAATAAGTAGTACGCTCGCGCTACTAGTTAAAGTTTTCAACAAAAACAACAATTTTAAATGATAAAATTCTTGATCGAGTTAGAAGCAACGTTTCCCGCGAAAATTTCCGCAAATTTAGCCCGTAAGCTCCCAGCAAAAAATGCAATAGCAGCGATACTAGAACTTCGCAGTTTGGCAACTTGAAGCAACGAATAAGTGAAGAGGACTATGTGACCAATGAACTATTATTTCGAGGAGCCGAGAGACACCTCATACCATCAAACTATAAGGTGCGATATCCTCATATAATCCTTTTTATCTTTCTGCTAGGACAGCTTCCTTGTGGTATTTATTTCACGGAAAAAAGTGCGCTGTTTGGGATTACACAAAAATAGCCAAAAATTATTTTTATCGAAATTTGGATTGAACAGTTGAGCATTATGAATGAGGCACCAAAATATTCCCAAGAGGATACACTCTGCTTAAGGTATATTTCATTCTGGCAAAGTCAATCGATTTACATTGTCCCACGGTTTAGCGACAGTAGGCTTACCTTCAGAACGACGCCGATTGGAAAACGATCTTCTAATCTGTTCGATTAGGACAAAATCATTCTGGAAATCCTAAGGTATGGATTGGATACTATCACCGCATATGGACATTAATGTTAAATGAACCAAGCTCTGAGCTCTATTGAACTGCGAGTAACTCTTAAAGATGGATCCTCAAGATGAAATACTATTGCGTATATTGTCCCCGTACGTCTATCGGCCATTTCCTCGACGAACTTAAGGCTATGATAGTTTATTGAGGGTCAACATTTCTCGTAACGACTTAAACAAGATAGTATAATTAGCTTCTTAACATGATAAATTATTTCTATTATTCCCCTGTTTACTCTTAATTCGTAGAGCACTAGAGCGATTAGCGCTACACCCGTTCACACGGGGCACAATTAAAGTTTTACAGCCTCAACTTACTATAGAATTAATCAATGTTATAAGTGTCAAGTTAGATGTGACACGTAGAATTAATCGTTGCCAAGCTCTCTTTTTGTGATCCCCACGTTGGTAACGTGTTCCCAACGGTGCTGTTCCAAAGCTTCCTCAGACCGCTCGAGATCTCGACGTACCTCTCGCGCTATTACTGTGGCTGCGATCGCCTGACTGAACACGTTAACGGCCGTCCTACAGCGGTTCCCAATGTTTACATAATTGAGATTAATTGAGATGCTTGGCGGAAATGAAACTAACACGCTCATTGAGTTATACGCTTACCTTATATAAAATTGCGGCGGCGTTTAGCGGAAGACTATTGTAGAAGATATTAACGAGGACGCAGTCTCTCGTTATGGATTTATTAAGATAATCAAATATATATAGGTATGAAAGACGCGGTCGCAGTATAAAATTATTCCGTTAGACTTAATAGATAGTTCTGAAGTTCGGCAACTGACAGGCCTCGCATTACAAATGAGTATGTTCTAATATAATCTATAATTACCACACAGAAATATGAGGAACGTGTCTAGCGATATCGTGGTATACTCAAAAAACCGTGGCGTCAAGTAGAACAAAAACTAGTAGAGATGTGGCGCTAGGGGGACTCGGGGTGCCACCCTCAAAATTACTATGAAAATAAAGAAGATACGACTTGAATAGGAAACGCACGGTTACCTTCTTAAGCATATTGGCCATCTGTTGTACGTCTGTGAGGTACGTGCGTGAGGGAAACAACGTGATATGAGTGAGGCTGAAATGAAAATCGGCTCACATGATCCAATCAATAGCCAGCAGCAGTGGTAGATGTTTGGCACTCAACCCAGCTGTCTGCAAGACCAGCACCATGGTGATCACCACAGCATTCGGAATATCTCAGTTCGCAAAGCTGGTTAATGCAGCGACCACACTGGTATACAAAAAATACATTTAGTAAATACAAATAAAGTACAATGTCACTTAAGGGACAGTCTTCGCTAGCTACTCTAGTCCATGTTCGTGTGACGAGAACGTTCTTCAACGATACCTATATGATTAAAGGCAATAGGGTAAAGGTAGTTATTCGCAAGAAGTCCCGCAATTCACCACGTTATCATTAACTCCAAAAGGAGTTCTACATCGCACGCTAGTCCGAGAAAATTTAGCGATCCAATGTTCGACAAGACTCTTAATTGTATTTTCCATTTCACAATGACTTTTTACATGTATAGAGTTACTCAGATACGTTTTATATATGGATATATAGATGGTGAACGTTAAGCTCTTTCGACTTCAATCGTAGCTGTTACACACCAACAACCCAAGGCATGACAGGAGAAAAGAGAAACTTTGTATGCAATAGTCCGATTGGCCAAATCAAACACAGCTTATCGGTTAAACATAAGCCATCACAGTCCCCCATAGTGCGTGATATACACAGTACCCACCACAGACTCTTTTGAGCAACAAGATTATACCACCAATTAAGAATATATTTCCCTAGCACTAACCACCAAGCACTATTTCCCCTTACCAAAGATGTTCAGTCCATCGGAATACTCAAATTCTCTGTGAAAAACTCGCGCTAATGGAACTTCACGGGAGTTCAGCTCGATGGGAAACACTAAGTAGCCACTAACTAGCATGAACTGTACCATGCGGCTGGACCAGATTTGTCGGGAACATATTCCTGAGGGTTCAATGGTACAGGACACCGCGATGTTGATATGATGTTTATCTCCAGCTAGTTGGGCGCATAAATAGACATCACATAAACTATGCGTTTAAATAAATCAAAAAAAATATGAAAACTACTAACGTACGATTAAGTTGTTCACTAAATAAATACGTCATTATACCCCTATCAAGGACCATATTTGCTTAACCGATCGCGTAATTATTCAGCTGCTTTCATGTAAAGGATCAGACTTTTTCTATGAATGTCGCTAAATTTATATGGCGTTTATTCGTATATTTTATATATTCCATGCGATCGGTTAGCACACAAATGCTTTAGATTAAGGAAGAGTCAATTTACAGCAGAAAACGCGACGTTAGAAGCTCCTTCGAGATCACATCTGACATTTGCTATTCAAAATATAGTACCTATGTCTACTCATCGTACCGTACTAAGTCGAGAGCTGTGCCGACACGTGCACTTCAGGCACGTCGCGGATTTCCCGTCCAGGTGCCAATAATGTCACAATGATCAGTCCAACGAGAGCGGCAATCAGCGTCGACGCTAAATGGTAGATGACCATTACAATAAACATGCGACCTGCCACGCGCAATTCCACCCGCGTCATGGCTACTTCAAAGATACAACAACATATATAAAAGGAGGCACACGGCATGAGTTGTATTTCATAAAGTTGCGTTTGCTAGCGACTCATGCGTGAGCCAACTGGCGGAATTTCATTAAAAAAAATTATGTCGTTTTACAAAGAACTTACGCAAAAGTTCCGTACAATATGAAAATGGATAATTAAATCTCTATGTGCGCAGGCAAGGTACAACTATTTCTTCTGTCCTTTGAGTATATTTTTCGGCATTAAGTTTTACCTAACTGTGTATCGTGCGATGTGGAGTGCGATCAATTTCACATCTGTTTCGGCATATATTCTATAGTAGCCGCAGTGCACGAAAAGTTCGCGGTGAGCGTCACGATATGGGTCTGTACAATGTGACATGAAGTGCCTTTGTCCTGGCTTCAAGTTCATGTGGCTGGAGCACATAGCGACTTCCCGAAATTCACAAGATTATATGTCTTTATGCGCGTAGATTAGGCGATGATTAGGATACATTGGCTCAACACTATACTCAACGGTAGTCGCAGTGTATATAGATAGAATAAGATAACTTAATGACAGGCATCGTTCGACGCTTTTTACGTCATATACATCTGACGACAATCTAGAACAAACACAATTGAATGATGTCTGTTTTAACGAAACTTTCCACTAATTAGCAATCAATTTTTCTTTCAGTTCAAAATTTCAAGATTCTTTCAGCTTGCTTTTTCTTTTATCGATAAGGTAATAAAAAGGCCTAGGCCAGCCACCCTTAAAAAGATTCTCTGTCTAGACGCCTATTTGGTAGGAGTTCGATGGCAGGCACAGTACCCTATTAATACATTAATTTACGGATCGGCGTACCCATGTATCAGTATTTTGCTTACACTGATCCCCTACAGCGGTACCAAACGCAAATTAAAGCAAATAAACTTTCAGGTTAGGCATAAACTCGGCAAAAAGGTCCGCCTAAAACGAACCTATTCGAACTAATGTACAAAGTGCTCTATTGTGCATAGGTTTAAGGCTCATTTGTTTTCTTCGGATAATTTGGTGGAGTCATTTTAAGTGTCTATCGTTGATTTTTACCCTAAAATCACCACTATTTATATCACCCAACCCGCTTGATTGATTAATACTGTCAACGATTTAAGCGAAACCGAACAAAAATCGAATGTCTAGCCAGCCTCATATATTTTTATCAATACTATTGGTAGGTATTGTTTCTGTCAAAGATGACTTTATATATCTTTATCGATTCACTGCGACTCGAATGGTGTTTCGTGAACGACGAACACCGAGGTTTCACGAGTTGGTACGCAGTAAACATAGCTATAAAATAGGTAGATGATAAAACCTGTGTATTTAACAAAGCCTAGCTGCCACTACTTACATCTATGTGATGACAATCTAATTAATAAAGCAACTTTATTGGCACAAACGGGTTGCGTGGCACAGGAAAATGCTATTTCCCTGCGCCTGTATATTAAGAGGACTCGGTTTCCCATGACGGTGCAAAAACGGTCTTGAGCAAAAGACAGCGACAATGGGTAGAGTACCTTTTTGTTCGCCTTATTTTTAACTCGACGAATCATTAGTTCATTTGCATTTATTGAAGGACAGCAACAGAAAAAAATGCTGGACCAAGCAGAACTTACCCGAAATGACAGAGGATACAACGAGTGGCAACGTAAGTACTTTGTACATCAATCAATACAATACGCATCTTGCAGGCCCAAGCTGAAACTCGCAGTGGTACTTGCAAACAGATTGCCGCAGAGGCCCAACAGGACTCCGATGACCGCCAGTTGACTCTGGGGGTGACAACCTATTGCTGTAGGAGCGAATAGATTTTTCTTGCTATGATTCATTCTTTACGAATAAGTAGATTAAGTGGTAGCGGGATAGCGCTGCTATGCATGGAGTGCTGTCTCGTTACTACTGACTAATGACCGCTATTGAACAAGCATTTTAGAGCCTAATTGAAATCGCCGAAGAGACAATTTTGCAGAGTTTCAAAAGATAAAAAAGATAATCATTCAATAATATGTACGTGTATATGCCTCTGACAAATCTTCTGCTTTAATGCACTCGTGCATTTTTCCAGCGGACAGACATCGAGGCGAGAAACATAGTCGTTTACTCGCTACTTGGCGAGTAATCAAACCCCTTTTCCTTTCCCAGCTAGTTGTGCTTCATATCCACCTGGTTCATCATCATCGATTGGTGTACTGCTATATATTAGCGAGGAACTGAATGAAATGCTTCAATTCAGATAGTTGCGACATGTTCGGTCATTATTTTCTGTTACTGTACGACATACGTACCCTCGACATCGCGTCTAGCGTTCGACTGGAAGCCATCATCAAGAAGAGTCGCCATGACCGTCGTATATCGGGTCTCACATCGAAGCTCATATCGAGTCCCTTTCTTTTCTTCCTTCCTATTGCGGACATCCAACAGATGTTTACTATATCAGTCCCAGCAAGATATGGTTGGATAACAATTAACACATTCATGATCACCAGCAGAGAACTGCCCTACGGAGCGTTAGCGCGCCAGCTCACTTCAGCCTATCTCACCTTTTTCGTTTCTTTTGTTGGCCTGGATTGAAGATTAACTATTAGTGTTATTCCAATGCTAACTTCTTCAATAAACAGAACGGCTATATTAAATTCAACAGCGCCCAGGTAGGAAACATTGGCTTCTTTGTGCTCGCCGTCCAGCCACTGGTTGACACTCATCGTTCAGATCAAACGTTACGTATTAGCTAAGCACATTTACACATGAAAAACAATATAAGCTAAGGCTTCACGTTGAAACAAATAATACTGAAATAACATATCAGAGGAATACAACTTTAATTGTGGTTTGATTTCGGCACTTGATATGTTTCCAATGCCGTCACCGAAAATTTCGTCACGTGAGTGAATCATGTATTTGAAAGGACATCGGTTTAGGGCAGCTGTGGACAACAGTTAAACGAAAATGATAATCGAGTCTGTTGTTACTTCAGGCTTTGTAGTTAGGAGAAACCTTTGCCGCATTTCTTAAGAAGATGATAACCTAATTCGTTCCGGAAAAACTTCCTACGACTGATCTCGCCCGAGGTCTACAGTTCTTAAGCTAGTACTGCCCCCGGGAACTGGTCTTTACGGTCGTAGGGTAATACAAGCTTTTCTACCTTTCGTTTTTTTTGCACTGAAAGAATTCACTTTAACAAAGTAGGTACCCTGTCCAGCTTAAGTAATAACGTAAACTCGGGAAGAGAGCAATGATTCTACAGGTCATTAATTACAGAGCCCAGATAGATACCCGTGAGAGCGGGCATCGTTCGGGGTGCCAGTGTATACAGATTGACTTCTCCAAACCGGCGGCATTAACATGCACGTTGTGAAATGATAACCGAAAAAGCTAGAGTTAAGATTTTGCCCAGTGGCCTAAACTCGCGCCACTTAACTTGCTATTCACCCTTATAGAGACTTTATCTACGAAAATCTAGAAAATGTCAAATAAAAACGTCTCTCATAAATTCGCTATCAAAGATTAACTCAACATATCTGGTTTAACAAT
Source organism: Varroa destructor (assembly GCF_002443255.2). Taxonomy (NCBI): domain Eukaryota; kingdom Metazoa; phylum Arthropoda; class Arachnida; order Mesostigmata; family Varroidae; genus Varroa; species Varroa destructor. Next base: position 25,796,869 of record NW_019211457.1, read on the forward strand.
CTAAGCGCCCAGCAGAGGTAATGGTAATGAGCGGCCTTTCATGGCGAACAATCAACTGCAACTAAAGAATAGATAGCCCATATTTTTTTATCCGGTTCGAAGCAGATCTAGTCTTGACTAAACCTCTTGGCTTCACGTCAGATCACACTGTATATGATTAATAAACGTCACCCGCACAAATATTCTACAGTAAATGCATACTAGTTCATACCAACTATTTTCTCTCTGATAAGCCAAGTTCAGGTCCATTTATTGTGGATTTACCCTACAAAGATAATTTCATTAGCGTATATCTAAGCTCGAATGAGAGTGATATCGTTACCGTAACGAACTAAGCCGCTTGAGTGTATCAAGCGGATAGACGACCTACACGGAAGCTCCGTTTGCGTGACGCAGATAGACTATCACCATGCGGGACAGTGCGGTACTTGTTTTACATTGTCTGCCTAAAACTGGTAAATCATTGATGGATTCTATTGGCATAAGGTCTTTCGTGTTTGACTAAAAAGAACTGAGTGAGGGGAACACAGAATCTACAGGTAGTTTTTTCAGGACGATATCTATTTCTCACAAACTCGACGCCGCTGAGTATGACAGCAACAAAATTCTAGATGAACCTATCGCCCGTTTATGAACAATCGAATAGATAGAACTGGGCTCTGGCAGAAACTGTAACTGGTAAAATATGTATGTACGTGCATATAAATCTATGTATGCGTAGTGAAACGTGCGCGAGAGTTGATCAGCGTAACTAATTTAGTGAGATTCTACTGAGAGAGAACTGGAAGGTTTTTGAAACTGAGTGAGCACCTTCCCCGTGATCAAAAAGGACACGACTAAATGGGACAGTATGGGTCACATCATCTTTGGCGGTAAGAGACACATATATGCAGATATCACAGAGTGAGAACCAATGGTTAATAATGCATCTTCGAAAACTTTAAACCGATCACATTTACGTGAAGTTTTTTTCCGCAAAGACAACTGCGCGCCTATTTTTTCCAGATCAACATCTATAGCCGATTGCCTGTCATATTAATCATGGTCCAGACGTGAACGCTTAATTAGCTATGATGTATTGCATACATTCTATATACAATTTGTGTTGTTTATGAAGACGTATCGGCTGTCGTCGTTTGACATTTGCTAGCTGCATTGTAACGAGAAGCTCGGAGCAGGATCCTGCCATTCGAAAACGTTACCTTTAATGCATTGAACAAATGCTAGAATTTCCAAATATAACAATCGTATTTTGTTAGAAACGAAACCGTTGAACTGATCAACGCTTTTGTGCAAGTCACTATTTTACAATCGTATTATATCCTGTAAAATAAAAAGGATACGCTAAAGGGTAACATTTGCCTGAAAGAGCCTTACAAATTCCACACTCATAATAACATCCGCGACACATAGTCTTTAATCAGTCTACTCCGAATTCATATAATCAAGAATGGTAGAGTAAAACGTTATTTAATTATCATTCTTTCAATTGCTTGTTATTTTTGTACATGACTTTAGGTTGACAGAGTGAGAGACTTCCAGCGAAAGAGTTCTGGACTGTGGCCCTTCAAATCATGAATGACCGACAATCGAGATCCCTCTGACGATCGCAATAGTAGGCTGGAGTGGGTTAATTCAAAACGTTTTTTTAATTTCGCGCAGGATCCAGCCAGGGAAGCCTTATTTGTCTGTGTCTTGTATGAACGAACGCGAATGATCGAGGTTTGTTTTTCGCGCCACAAATCGAGAATCCAGGCTCACTGCTGCCCCTCTTGTTCTCATACATTTTGTAGCTTAACATATATTTGGCTACCCGCAGAAGCAGCTAAATCAAAAACCGCTGCTAAAGTCTCAACTTAGCTCACTTATCCGAATGAACAATAATACACCGGCGTGTGCATTAAAAAGGCTGCATGACTGAGCTCTGTGGAGCTCTACCCGCACCGGTTCTGCCTGGTAAATATCAATAGGATATATATATATAGTGTGTGCTATTTTATACAGGTTTGTCGCGTTCGGTGTGAGCGGCCGCTGTGGAAAAATAGACACCGCGACATAAGCCAGTATCCTTGGACGTTTTTCTAGCCGCGCGTAGAGCCTAAATTTGCTCACCGAAGAGATGCTAAATGTATTCAACCTCGTTATGTCCCAAGACTCTATTAGAGCCACACGATACGAGGTAAGTGACAAATTATCTGTCCTGAAACTTACTGCTCCTTCATTGATGACCAGCTTGTGTACAGATTAGAGGTTACCATAACGGGAAATCCTTCTGAACGTAATAGCATTTTGGCACTTCTGCCCAACACCCGTCGGCGTCACGTCTCTGTGCAGCATTCGATCAAATTCAAAGCAGAAAAAACCGTTAAGGTATAATTATTTCTAACTAAGATGAAAGCTTTAGAGCTACATCATTTATTACGGCGGACTGTGTTCTAAAATTTGCAGTGTAGTAACATTTGTAGGCAAACATTCAACAGGAAGTCTAGAGCTACTCTAGACTTCCTGTTGAATAAAATATAATAAAAAAGCATATCAAAATAGAGTTTCCAAAACTGTGCTAACACCACGCTAGAAAACAAACATTTTCACGTATGTACCGATACAGTTATTTTCAGTAGTAAAATTTTGATTTATCGAAATCGGTTGTATGAGTACACGTTCAATTTTACTTAGCATTAAAAACTTGGGAAGTTAGGAATTTCACGCCTGTTACTAACATCAGCCGCTGCCCTGCGTGCTGAAATTGACACACCGGCTTTATCTAGCTTCAAAACACTACGCTGACCTTTGTGTGCTTTGCTGAAGGAAGTCTGCTGTACGCAAATCCGATGAATAAATCGCATTACTTATTCGAATGGCGCACAGCACCGATGAAAAAAAGCTGAAGTATCGGAATGAGGTGACCGTGATGCGTAACGATACTATTATTCTACCGATAGACTTATATTATTCTACTGATAGAGGCAAAAAGCAACGAAGTGAGGGATTCGCTTGTGCAGGATTATTCTTAGTACAGGCTTTAACATATTAGGTACTTCACCCTGCTTCTGTCTAATCTCAGATTAATAGCCGGTACGAATGTGTATTGTATATGTAGGTGCTAATTCAGCTTGCGTAGTTTTTATCGTATGGGTCTAAACAAAAAGTGATATTCCTACAGTTTCTAAGCAGTACGCGTCTGTACTCCATAAAATACTTGGCGACCCACAAAATCTGTAGGATAATTTGTATGACAATATGCGTACCACTTTTATATAAGCAATACAATCGTCGGGCTTAAATGTTTACTATACAACATTTTACTATATTAAAGCCAGTCAAACTACTTAACCGATTGAGCATTAAAAGGTTTTCTGCATAGTGTAGGGACATGCCTTAGCGACCTGGTAGCCTGAAAGACGCTTTGTCTTGATTCGATTCGTTTTTGCATACCGTTTTTGCCACATTCTTCTTGTGCGTCTACGTGTTAAACAACAAATGGGAAATATGTGTATTAAACAGTTGATAATTTTACATGTAGTAAAGCTGAACTGGGGAGACAGGCAGGTTTGAATGTAAAAGGTCATGTATCGTTGATGCTTGAGCGTGGCAATGGAATAATGGAAATCGCGGTTAATACACCAGTTACAGGTGGTATATTGCATCTCGAGCAGTAATAATGTAAACAGAAGGCAAGCCTTTGACAATTTTTTTTTGGTTTTTGGAGGGCAAATCCAGTGTTTTAATTTTTTTTCCAAAAATTTTTCAAAATGTACTAAATGTTCTATAGTGTTTTTATACTATCTACTGTTTTTATCCTAATTTACTGTATATGATATACAATCTTGTGTGAGTGTCATAGGTAAAGAATATCTCAGGCAGACTCTGTCTTGTTATAATGCATCATCGTATAATAAAATGATAGAATAGCCTGCAGCATAAAACCAATGCACTTCTCTTTTTGTGAGTTTAACACTCATGAAATCGTTTATAGTTAACTTGACATTGCAGAGATGCATTATATATATATATATATATATATATATATTGCGGGAGCGCTTTTAGTTTATTTTTTACCAATAAAAAGCTATTCAACTAAAGATTGTCGTAATTTATTCCTTTGCAAGGTAAAAATCGGAACGTGATTAGGTAAGATAATAAATGAGGACGGTCGCTTATTTGTGTATTTTAATGGCATTATGAGCTTCTGATTCTCGCACCCCGACAGTAGCATAGCTGCGGCCTCATTCCTTCGACTGATTGCGTTTCAGTCTCGTTGAGCTAGCCAAATCGGATTGACGTTGATAATCGTCCGTCTTTGATTCGTCAGAATCAGCTGAGTGGTCTCAGCCGTGGTCACGCTATTTTGCTTGGCAACGGAGACAGCCATTCGCGGCTCTTAATTTGCATGAACGAATGTTTCCATTTCGTTAAACATATGAATTACTACTCTGTAAATAAACGGACAAAAAAAATAAAGAAGGACGATCTATAGCGAATCATAGCGTTTTCTTGTCAACTTTGAAGACGCGTTATTGCCTAATCAACGGGGCGACGTCATGACGTTGCAAGCTACCATCGACGCCGATCAGTGACCGGCAGTAGAGACCGCGAACACACGGAGTGACAGTAAGCGATTCATACACCGCATTAGGTGTGCGTCGAGAAATCATGCGTAAAGAGCATATCTAGAACTACTTGAGCACCTCTACGATACACTGTTTTGTAAATAAAAAGAACTTACAATTTACGTTACTGTCCTAGAGGTGGAAGCGGGCGGCCGCTTCGAATCCTGGCGTATGCCACCTTAAATCGATATCGACAAGAGCCAACAGGTAAATAAATTAAGCTAGTTTTACGGGTAGCGTGACGTTAATTTGAAATGCACTTAGAAAGACACAAACAAATCGAGCTTATTGAAGGCGTCCGACGTGCTAAAGCCTGGTACAGTGAATAGTTTGTGACGCAGTTTGCTGAGTTGTATAGTGATACATATTTAAAAACCGTTTTTTTTTAAAAACTTTCATTCCTCGGGATTGTGTTTAACCAACATACATTATGCATTATAGTTGCCGCGAAAAAAGCCCGTGTTGCGTCTATCCTACGAAAGAGGGCTTTCTTCTAGACACTGTCGCGGATTATGGCTAGGCGTGGGAACTAATCCGAGAATGACGCTTATTTTTCCGTGCCGAGTCCATTCGACGTTAAGCAGGAAGCACGCATTATAACGAAGTGCTTCACAATATCTCCCAGCAGCAAGTGAGTGATGCGTTCATAACTTGGGGTATCGACAGTCAAGACAGCTCGGCTGACAACGGTACGGCTGATATCCGTATAGTCGGCGAGCACCGACCGACCATAACCTTCCCCTTATCAAACTAACCCTCTACAGATACAAACATTGACTATAGGATGGTACAGCGCTACCAGTACCAAGGCTAGTCTATACTTAATGGTGGCTGGGTGCAAGGAAAGAAGCACTGTATTCTATGTATGCTTGTATATGAACAACATCTGAGACAAGGATAACGGGGGTTAGTTTCGACGGGTGCGATCGTTTCATGTCATAAGCATATATACACCTTAGAAATGAGTGGTTTCGTATAGTAGCACTCCTAAAAAGAGGATAATATGATTTACCGTAGGTGCATTGTCTGTCCAGTACGTAGTTAACGCAATAACAGTTGGAACGATCGCAGATAAGTGGCAATAACGAAGACTTCTAGGAAGTGTGTTGCATCCCTTTCGATCTGAAGGTAAGTAAGTGCCACTGAATCGATGAAAAGCTGATCTGCTTATTATTCTGTTCACTTACCACAATAAACCGCTCATAGAACCACCAGTGCGGTAGTCCTTAAGGGGACTAAAAAGAGCGAGGTAAATTCATCGTCACATAGTAAATACTGTTTAGTATACTCGAGCAAATATTGCTTTAGATTAAACGAGATGCGGTAATAAACAATGACTAAACTAAATATAAACATATTGATAGATATATCGATTGTGTTTCGATTAGTTCGGTCCAAGGAGCGAATTTTTGGAATAGAAACATTATTCTGAACCGTGGGCACCTTAGCTTCATAAAAAGTCGTCGTCCTAAGTATAATCTTGCTCCATAGTGTACTTGCATTATTTGCAACTTACTATGAGAATGACATAAATCAATTGTTGAGCTTCACGTTTGTTGAATTGCTATAGTTATGGATCACGGTATAGGATAGATGATCTCGCTTGACCTGTCGCTTCCTATAGGATGAAACAGAGCTAAATCACTTTCATATTAAACGTACAAAGCCGTGTACATGGAGTACATATGTACAAGGAGGTAAATGGTAAAAGCCACTCGAGGTGGGACCGGGCAGTGAGAGCATGCGCTTTTCGAGTCATTGCTACGGCCTTACCGCCACCCATAACGATGCAACGAACTAGACTACGCCTATTCATGTAGGTTAACTCGAAGTCCGCCTGATGACTGTCGATAGGCTGCGCGCCATAATACTGAAAGCTTCATACTATATAAGCAGGTAGTTCCTGAGATGAAGTCACTCCGCTAGAAGTTCCAGTAAGGCTTGGACACAGGTTGTAATCGGCTGTTGATGGCTTGCCGGTATGCAAAGTCGCTGGATTAAACTCAACTATCCAAAGCATCTGACACTCTCAAGTGGTTCGATATCATTCATTTATGGTCATACGAGATTCCCTACACTGACAATTAACGGTGTTTAAACCACTATAAGTAAGTTAGGGCGGACTGATCACAGATAAGAAACTTGTGTCCCATGAGGGTGTGTTGGTAGCGTGTTTTCTTGCTAAATTTAGGGGTAGTGTAGGTTCGAAGTTGGCAGCGGGGTTTGAGAATGTAGTAAAAACGTTTGAGAATGTAGATAAAAATTGTCTGACGGAGCAAGACAAAAATTAGATGACGCCAGTAGCAACAGAAATGGTAAAAAATTAGCAAAAGTTGAGTGAATATTTTTTTGCAGATGACCAGAAATGTCGTATGAGAACGCTGATGCTTTTTAAAAAAAGTGGTAAGGACATAGAATGTGCTCGATAACAGACGACGAAAACCGGAAAATACTGTCAGCTGATCGTTTCTAAAACTGCCCTAATAAAATTACCAGAAATTGTCGCCGCGCGGAGCAAATACATGGTGGCTCAATGATCGACTACTTGTCGAATTTGCAGGACACCAGTTTGAACAAAGGAGGAGATTCAGCCTGCTCTGTACGTTCGTTTCACACTACAACAGGGGATAATAATGTATAACAGACAGTAGTTTATTAGACAAATACTACAGGTAGGCTAGTATATTATAGTTTTGAAGTTTTTCAGAAAACGCTATTACCCTTGGTTTTGAGCGGCGTCTGCACGTACGGTACGTAAATAAGTTAATCGAGACCACGCATCTGCTGCCACTCGATATTGCAGTCATGTTTGAAACCATCACGTTATAATCAGAAAGCTTCAGTATGCATAAGAGTTTGCCACTTGGGGCCGTACTTATAGCCAATCAAAACTGTAGTAACCTTGCTGTCTCTATATTGAAGACAAACAATTTATCCTATATATTGGCTGTCTTCAATATATAACCGGCGGAAGAGCCATCTTAAAATATCTTGCACATGTTCTGCTGACACAATGCGCTTAGTAACAGATGTGAATAAATTTAGCTTGATGTTCGGTTAGCATAACGGAGCACATAACGAAGATTTTCTCTGGGCTTAAAGAAAGCATTTCGAAGGCGACATTAATATCTAAAAAAAAAAAACGGGAAAATTTGGCCATAACTCATAAACCTCGATCCGTTTCTCAGTTAAACATGGATCAAGCCTTTGTGGTAGCGCGGTGGTAATGTCTTTGCCCACTAAATCTAGGGACAGGTGGCGGGCTTAGCTGGAATCTGTTCGCTTCGTGCTGATAGGAGGTAGTTGTCAGAAGTAGCGAACGGTTTAGGTAGCCGCCAGCATAGAACTTTTATTTCAACATGTATTAGTTAATCAAATTAAAATATCTAAGTGCATGTCGGAAATACAAGCTGTGTTAATGCGCCACAAAAATCTGATGTTACGGGAAAAGAAAGGCTTCAGAGAAACGCCTAACCATAATATTGGCGGTGACTGCCTACTGATCATAGGTAAGTTTATCGAAAACCAAAATATAAAACCTCGGCTAAATTTAGAGCGGCTATGACCTTTGCGATATGAAAGAAAGCCTTAGCTTGGTCTTAAACATGACCATGCACAATCAAGGTGAACTCGTGTGATGACCAAATGATCTTCCCTAATATCGTACTCTTCTACTCGATACTTAGAAAATCGCACTATCAGCATTACAATCTAGGGGAATTTCGTCGCACGCCTGATGAGAAATAGGTTATCGCATATGCAACTCGACATATCTGCAGAAAACCGTCTAGAAAGGCCAGCGTTCTTTTCCAGCCATTATAACATTACATAACAGTTAGGATCTACGTAAAACGTTCATTGATTTGGACATAAGTCATCGCACGCCCGTGATCACGTTGACGTCAAGCATGGTAAACGGACAAACGCATTAACAATATACATCCATAATTTGTCTTAATCTTCGCTCTCCAACTAGATGGTAGCCAGCGCATCAATCACATAAAACCATATCGGCACTACTGACTATTTATTACTACGAAGGCGCCATTCAGACGGAAAGAGACATGTGGCGCACAAGATCTCCTAGGTCCGCGTAGTGGAGAGAACACTACTTGAGAAGGAGACCGCCGGTTCATTGTATTTTACGAAGTTGCTCCACCTGTAATGCCGCCGCTGTAACAGCTGCGGTGGCTGCAGAAGCAAAATCACTCAGCGATGTTTCGCATCGAACGATGATCCACATTGTCAACCCAGACTGCGTCTAGTCTCACGGCTAACTGCATTCGTAGCGTGCCGCACGAATTTCGCGGCCCGTGCCTTTTATAAGCGCGCGTATTCATTTAGTGAGTGTTTCCGAGTGTGTGCTCAGGGAAGTTTGTCATTTGCACATGAGGAATGGATGTGGAAAAATAACGTGTTTTTGTGAAGTGAAGTGAAATGAAGGCGCCGCAACGATTCGTCGTTTTTCAGCAGAAACAAAATATCAGAAGTTTATATTGATGGTGATATAGTCGTTCCACGGTTCACAGGATAGTTGATCGTTTTGTCACAGGTTGTAAGCATTTGAAGACTCAAAAAAAAAAAAGAAAGCTTTGAGAAAAAAAAATTCATATTCTCCGCTGTATGTTAGAAGAGGCAGTATAATTTAATCGTTATTATATATATTAACCTGCCATTAAAATGTCAGCTACCTAGCTAAAATACCTCAAACGTGTAATTAAATTAAGGAGTAATTAAATTTAATGCTATATGGAAAGTCATTCTTGGTTTGAGTGTTGGCCTCTACAGCTTAGTGCAGTCTACACTACAGAAATGTTATCAGAAGTAATATTTCGTGAGTAGATTCACACGCGATACGAGAAGACAGATGATTAAAAACAACTTATTTTTAAAAAAAAAAAACTTAGTTGTGTTGCCAGGATAGTTTGGCATGTCTGATCTCCAAGCTGCAAACACAAATGGAAATCTACTATGAACGTAGGTCAAACGAGACAATCAGTGGTCGTAATAGGTCCACCAAAGACGTAATTTGGCAATTATGAAAGATCGCTCAGAGTCACCCTTTAAAAAACCAATACTTCAAATTTAAGCAACTATTTTTAGTTTAAATAATGCGTAAGAACCTTCGGGACTCGTTAAGCAAAATAGGGTTTCGGTGGTTTACAGACTCGTACGGTGGATCAAGATGTAATCATCTTAAATTCGCCTTACAAAGTCTTAGGTTGCAGGAATCTATTTAAGATTCTTCCATCGTTAAAATAAGTTCCAAACGCGGTCAGACAAAGTTTCTTTTCTCAATAATGCAACCCCTAGACCGCACTGCAGTGGTCACGCTTTAATATGTCATCTTTGTACGAAGACGAATATAGCAGTAAAATTAGAGAAACGGAACAGAAGCGCAGAACGATCGTTTTACTTTTCGGCTCGTTATCGCAAGGGGACATTGTCCCGAAAGCAGGAGGCTAACACTGTGTAGGCGAACACAAACTTATTAGGCTCTTTCTAGTTGTAGACTTGTAAATATACATGCATAAAATTCCTTTGATACCTTGTATGTGTACCTGAGTAATTATCATGTTCATTGCCGGCAAATCCCGGCGGAGCCTACCTAAATAGCACCAGGTAGGTGATTATTGCGCCCGAAAGATCGTAACTATGACGAAAACGGGGCAAGTAGGAGTGCCTAAATCAAATTGTTGGCAGAATCCTAATCTTCAAGATAGGTATTTTCAATATAAATAGGTCGTGTTCTTGTCTGAGTACGTATCCAATCGTTTCTAATACCCTGACCTTTAGGTTCATTTCATAACTAATCGGTTCCACCAAGCTGTTTCTGGCTTGTCAACGTCAAGATGTGTCTTTCGTTTCTAACAGTTATTTATTATTTACCTGTCTTTGTTTACCAGTGTTTTCGATTGACAGTTCGGTTCTACCTTGAAATCATTAATGGGTTACAGATGTTTGAAATGTACAGGGCCACTTGTGGCTTGTTAGCACTATTCTGTATACCACTGGTAGCCTCTCGATTAAGCAGATGGCCTTAAAGCTCTACAATATCCTTATAGAGAGAGATAATGAGGTTTGAAAGCGATAGTCCATATATTACAGTGTGCCTCAATAGAAAAACAACACGCCGATCGATGGCCGCTTTAGAAGAACTTTCTGTGAGAAGCACGCAGTCGTATTTCTGACGGTTATGGAATTTCGTGGTGAATGCCACAAGTTCTGTTTTCACCTACCTCTATAACAATTGATGCTAATGCGGTACATCTTCCTTATTTTCGCTCTATTTTCAAATAAACTGAGACATCCAAGGTCCCCCACGTCTACATCCTTTCGCTTTATAAAAGAAGCATTGTTAAACAGGTACCGCTGCAGGTATAAAAAACAGCCTTTGATCACGGATGCGACCGGGCTGGTTGATAAAGCATGACGTTCAAGCAACTGTTGGAAAGTGTTTTTATGAAGCCAGCAATCGAAAGGACAGAAATAAGGATGTAAACGATAATGATGGCTATTTGAATAGATTATTCCGCGTAACAAGTCTCTCGCAGATATACCGAATCCACTTACATTATGTCATATGTGGTACTGACTAGTACGTGTTGCTAGATCGTCGTTTTCGACTCGGAATGCGCGCAAATTATTAAACTTAGTATTGGTTAATTGGACGCACAAAGATTCGATGAAATGGTAATTTCTGCGTCTGCGCTTACTTATGAAACTAGCTAACGGTAATCTATTAAACGACATGTTAAACTAGCAGGCTTGCCCTGATCATGGATCGTTGTCCGAGTGGGATTTTGTGTCATATCCTTAAGCGATAATCGAAAGTTCTTTATTCTACTGATATTTATTAAAATTTGATGTGGAGTCCGTTCATAAGAGAAGGAAAACTACTTTGATACTGAAAAGGCCTTATAAATGTATCGTGCTGGCCTACCGAAGCGGGATTACCGCTGAAATTGTATGCTTACTGATCTCGACTTTCACGCTTAGCCTCAAGGACCCTTTTGAACGAAGTCCGATTGTAACTACTCACTTAGCGGAGATCAACTGTTCCAGTTGGAGTATTTGGGGGTGGACGGTATGTCTGAATTCCGCAGTAGAAGCATGAACGTAGAAGCGTGATACATTTTGCAGTACGCGAAGTCATTAGGGTACGCACTGCCATATGTGATTAGTTCTTATACAAGTTGATACGACAGTTTTATAGTTGCAATTATGGTTAAGTCAATCTATTTGCTTTATAGTGCATGGTTGATATAGTGGAAAAACGCTTGTTCAAACTGGTCCAATGTCGAAAAATCTATTGAAGGTTTATAATATTACGTTCATCGTCATTTGGTAGTGAGGCAGAACGCGATTTGTCGAACAGCGGATCGGTCGTCGACATACATTAATGCATTCACATAGGGAACCATTAATAACGCTCTGTTCATTCAACTACACGAATCGTCCTTCATATCCTCCTGCATCGATAATAAACAGAAACCCTGGCGGGATGCTTAACCTTCATGGGGCCAATCAAGGTTATGGACTAATGTGGAGGTTGTAAACGAGGAGTTTGATCTCTCTGGTGGTCAGTAAATTTGTTCACTAGGGAAAGCCTAACATGTCATAGCAAAATTAGGCTGAAGGAGTTTATGACACAGGCTGAGGATAAAAGACGGTTGAGAAGTGAGGGCATCTAGGAAAGGGTAATAGATGCCGATGCTTCCTAATCTCGACAAATATTTCACCAACCGAGAGAACGCGGCAACGATAATCGGAACCCCGCGGAGGCGAATGCCAAACAGAAGACTCCTAGACAAGATAATCAATTTTATATAATTGTACACAGGGCAAAGCGAAAGTCTCTTGGTAATTAGATTTACATCTTTACAATGTATATATATAATGTTTGTCAAGGGACTTGTTTTGTCCTGTATATTTAAATGAAGATGCCTCATATTCATACTGATATCATTTATTCATAAATGAAAAAAAAACACACAGGACAAACATTGACGGCAACTTCAACCGATTCCCCGGATGAGACGTAACTAGGGCGTTAAAAATTAACATACTTCTTCCAAAAAGGTTGTTAAAGATAACAAAAATTCTGAAACTTAAAACGAACCCTGAATTACGTTCCGCTTTGCGATATAAGTCGTATAATAGAATACATTTACTAAATAAAAATTGCTATCTCATTAAACCCTATTAAAAATTAAAAAAATAGTTACAAAAAATTGTGATCATGATGTAGCAATTATCTCGGTCCGGTCAGTTTTTAGAAGTCAGGACGTAGTGCTGGGTTAGTGAGATCACAAAGCTTGATGCTCTCATCAATCTTCCATTATGGTTTTCAGAAACTGACAGCAGTTAGTCTGTTTACGACAATGATGACTGAATAGTAAGTACTGCCAGTCGTAATTTAAGAACGGCAGGCAACTTGAAGAGAGATCAGAACTGCTCATATCTACACAGATTACCCGTCGTAGTCGTGAAAACACCATGGTTAGCAAAATCTGTCCATCAGTCAATGGGGACCCCAGCAAGGAGCCGCCGGCTGCGCTCCAATATGGCAACAAGGTAGGTACAACAAGTGAATCTCTACATAATTTCCTTTGCAATTTGTGAGCGTTCTAATAACTGACGTCTTTTTTCGTAGAAACCTTTTTTTCGTGTTCTGACAAGCATGATCATATTAAGAGTATTTGGTTAAGTCATTCAAATCGACGTTTTTTAGTAAGCTGTATAAATATATACTAATATTTAGACGAGCATTGCCACTAATCCACTAAAACGCATAATCGGACCGTAATTTCAAACATAGATTAGCTTCGTAAAGCATATAGGTATCCCTCTATATAACTCGCCATGGAGTTGTCTTCGAACAACAGGCAAACTACATATATTCTGCTTGTCCACAAAGCATGTCACTTTGATTTAAAATATGCGGAACTTACTCTATCTACGAAAGCACAGAGTTACAAAGAACTTTACATGCGGTTCTGATCAATTTAAGTTTAAGCGGAAGGTCGACAGTAATTAGGGTCTCATAATGAACAGGAGTTATCGACCAGGTGATTCAGATAAAAGCCGAATTGATGCGGCGGGGTTTTTGCCAAGACATGCAAGTAATCCGCAAAGAATTGCATGTATATCTTTTATACGTACGGTATTATTTAGAAAAGCAAATAGTGAATATAGGTAGGACGCCGACAATGCAGCGATCCATCTGAGTGTCATCGAAACATGTATTCGAAACAATCTGTACTTCTTCTTAGAGTGAACGCTCCGTGGTCCGTTTAGCATTTTGTTGGGCCGATCCAAAAATGTTCTGGACGAGAAAGGGCGACAAAGATACATGCTTAAATAGGTCCGTAAAAAATGTACATCGCATTTCTCGAAAAAATTAATGCCAGTCTGCAGTTATTAAATTAAAGTGCATTTTTACTAAACATATTATTTTTACAGTCTAACTATGGACGTGTAATAAGTTAGAGATTCTCAGCCTAACTAGCTTGAGTACAGTCGTCGACAGTCGACCTGTCAAGCATTTATGGAATCACCTTTGCTAGGTACTTAACGCCACCAATTAATTTATCATTAAACCATCGGCACGGTGGCTTAGACGGGTAAAAGAGCCAGTGATGCACATTCCGCTAAAAACATCCACTACGTGGCAGACGTTACTAAATAGGAAATCAAAACACAGTTTTATTGGATGTCACATTTCACTTAGGCCTTGTATCAAAGCTATACCTCACAATGAGTACATTATTTGTCATAAGCCCAGTGTCAAGACTATAGCCCACAATAAATACATGGTTATATTTGTCTTCATGTTTGTTCTTAAACAACAGATTTTGCCATTGCTGGTTTTTACGGACGTTCTATTTTGTCAATTCGTCGTTTCTCCGCTTGTGATCTCGCATTGGGCTTATGTGTGGGAGCTGGCTGAGGCCACTGGAAGAAACTTCCACAGTGCAGGAATCTGCGCATTGATTGGCTTCATTATATTGATATGTGCAAGCGTGGCTCAGTTCTGGCTGAAGAGGCATGCCGTCAGTAAACGAGGAAACGGTTCGTTACTGCATTTCATTAAATGATTATAATGTACTGCTTAATGATAAGTTTCTGTCGCAAAAGATTGCATCTCTCAAATTGCAGTGTACTGAGATTCTAATAGAATAGGAGCTTTTCATTAATACTGCAGTACTGCATATATATGCAGATCATAGTTTGAATGTATTCACGTTGCATCTACTAAAGTAACAGGCAGAAGATTTTTGTCAAATCCTGATCCGTTAAAATAGTTGCTGTCAATTTATCAAAGAATTTCACTTAAAAAAAATCAAGACTGAATAACAAAGAGAGGTATGCACACTGTGGCAAAAAGACCCCTAGCCTCGTTTTAGGGAATTACCGCTTATGCATAGTACTAATGATAATGCTATTAATTATAAACATTTGTTTATTTTTTTTTCTCTACGGCAGCCGTTCCGCTGTTCGCTAAATTCTACTTGATATCAACGTCGTTTGCGTCAATCGTTTCTTGGCGAGGCGTCTGGTCAGCGATGGACCTACAATTTGGAACAGATTTGACTTCGTGCGCGTACACATTCGTGCTTGGTGTCGGTATACTTCTATCGATGGGCGGCTTGAAAACGGCTGCGGCATCACCCCCATTTCTGACACTTAACGACGATGTCCTTCGGCTTGGAGGCGCGGTCTACGATTTTCCTACGAGATTTAGTGCAAAAGTAGGTTAAAAGAGCGTAAGCTTATGACTGTACTCCTACATATTGCAGAAGTCTGCCAAAGTTATATAACTCTCTAGGCTGCATAGTTAATTCAGATTGCGCGTTCTTTCTTACTGGCATTAGAGTTTGTGATAGAGAAATCGATCAGCCAGCAATAACTTGTCCCAATGAGAGACACTCAACGTACCGTCTAGGAACCTGAAAAGACCGCACGGATGACAACTGGGCTTTTAACGACGCCTCCTAGGCCTCTACGCGACGTACGCACCTTTTCCGTGTCAAGCAAAAAAAGGGATCTTATTATCTTGGCTTAGCTTTTTAATCTCTAGTATAATATTTAAACAAACCTATAATATCATGAAATTTCGGTCTACTGTTGGCTGGTCATAGACAGTGACACTTTCATACTAAATTGTTATTATGTTAAAGCCACAGTGGTCGCGTATCATATACCTGTCGTTCACGGGGCTGGAATCAGTCACCTCTAGGTCAGCTAGAGGTTAAAGCCACTGCGCCGACGTTATTGTACTAAATGACTAATAATGATTATCGCACATTTACAGAACGTACTTGGTCTAATGTTGGATTCCGGGTTCAGCGTTATTGTACCAACAGTGGGCGTGGTCGGACTATGGCGCGCGCTATGGATCCCGCAAGATTTATACATAATATTTGAAGACGATCCAACCCATTTTCGATCAAATGCTATTTCGTGTGTCCTAGGCTGGGGTTCCACCCTTATCTTACTGGCGTTCCAAGTACCTATGGATAAGGTTTGCGTGTATGTACATCTTAGATTACTGAATACTGAAACGATAATGTTAAATAATGAAATTAATAATTCTTTAAAAATAATTTATTGTTATTTTGAATGAAAGATAAAAACGTGAAAATTATCTTGCTTTTCATTTTATTTCAGTAAACTTGAGCATCGGCTTAACTGGTGGGCTCGTTTCAGCGTCGAGTCACTGTGGTCCTTTCTACAGATTTGTGCTACAGTACTACTCTGGCGAGGCATCTGGAATTTCAGCTTGATATATCTAGAAGATTGGTCAGTTCTCCTAAAAAACCTGTGAAATATATATGTATACAAAAATAAGTTTGCAGTTTTATTGCTTTCCTCTAGAATATGTGCCACTAAACAAGGATAGTAAAATTATAGAAGTAACTACTCGGTATCACCGTTTATGAAATTTTCAGTAACCACTGTAAATGCCGAAAGATGTCGAATATTAACGTGTTTTTTGCATTGACCAGTTACATTGACCCTTTTTTCGCATTAACATCTACGTTAAATTTTCCGCAATGATTTTACTCAAACAGCATCTTACGTAATTAGCAGGAAGTACAGTTGTTACAGCTGCCAAATGGGATCCATAAGACATGTTCAACCATTAAGACAAATAAATGTATCTAGTTCCATGTTCAAGACTTCGTTAGCACCAAATCAGATGGCCATCGACACTTATCTCACTTGTTGTAATGAAGTTAGTACGCGTGTTTTCTTGGTCTCTCACCGCAGGTTCCCTGAAACCCCTCTCTTACACGTGAAAATAACGCTGACGTGCGCTACGCTACTTCTTCTTCTTGGGTTCTCCATTTACTCAAACTCGGCGGCTAAAGGATGCGTCTCCGACGGTTACGGGATCGGCTATTTCATCAGTTTTTTTGGTGCCATTCCTGAGGTAGCTTTAAGGCAACCACAAGACCATACACTTTTAACTAGCTATAAATAGACAAAATACGTACCATTACAGTACAGATGTGATATCTGAAGTAATAAGATGCTCTAATGAGACGTTTGTAATTTGTTGATTAACTGAGTATTTTAGGGATGCACCTAAGGAGGAAGTTGTCACGGTTACCTCTGCTTGTTTAGGACGTAACTAAAAAAAAACTAGAAGAATTGGGTTCATAATTTTTTTTTACAGTGTTTAGTACAGCTCATTCTAAAATCTAATCCTTCTTTATATATGCATCATCGATTATCTGTTATAATGCTTACCACAAAAGCTACACTGAGCTAATCACATGGCCGATTGCATCTTTCATCAGAACAACCCATTTTTGTTTTTTTTTTTTGTTAAATAAACTCAGCTTGATAAAGTATCAGTTGTATGTCCCTTCGAGGGGCACTCTTGGTTATATAGAACGTAGAAAAATAAAAAGAAATGAAAATTCGGTTAACAAAGAAATATATAAGTTATATAGATGTCCTGTGCAAATATTTAGCAGAAATTTTTAATAACAATTGACGCAATAAATGGCAAGGGTTCATCGATGCAATAGATGAATTGCATAGCTTGAATTAAATACATTGAAGGAAATGGGGTAACTGAACAAATTTCTCACTCTGTCAAGATTACATTGCTAAGTTGAGCTGTTATATCTTCTATGTAATCAAGTAATCCTTTTACACCTATTCATAATATGTAGCTTCGTCATTTCAGAGGTCTTTGTTTTTTTTTTATCATATAGGTACACAATGAATTCATCTTAATTTTTGTTTTACTTCACCAGGTGCCCATTGAACCTTCGGTGTGTCCTAGCCAAAACTCTTGACACCCTAACGAACGCATGAGCCGAAGCATCAACAACAACGGTCTTCGATTAGAAACTTGGCCAATCGAGGACTTCGTGCCGTCAACGCGTTCGTCCTAGAGAACCAATCATTGCGTCTTGTGTCATAACTTCGACAACTGTCGTTGATGTAATCATCGAATTAACAGCAGCTGCGTTGGCGGTACATATTAATGCATAATACGCCCATCCTAATATATTGCAGTACAGGATACTATTTTAAAAAAAAAAGCTGACGAAATATCCTTTTGCGTCGACCACAGTTAGGGCTAAAAGCCAGACTGGCTTCCTCGGGGTTAGACAAAAATATCCGTGTCGGCATAACAGAAGGCACTTGTAATGAAAGCGAAGGAAAACAATCTCCACTTGTGAAACAAACGCAGGTCGAACTCAATCATTTGTGCAGCTAAAACAATGATAAAAAGAAATGTCAAACCTATTGCAAAGCGTGGACATCGTCGTATCTCGAATGTGCGATGTATCACAAAAACACCGTTTATAACTGCACAAATGAAACAATGCGAGGTAGCTTTTAGTGTCACCCTGTGGATGTGGACAAAATGCTCTTGTTACATAGATACTATAGGGTAAAAATATTTTAATGAAAACCTGTACTGTACGTAGCATAGGGCTCTATGGCCAAGAAGTAAGCAACGTGGCCGTTAAGAACAGCCGTTGCCACGGAAAAGGTACCAGTGTTTTTTTGCCAGAATTTCCTCTCCCTTACCTACGGGATTGACCACAATTGATCAATTTTCGAAGAAATAGTAATTAAAAACCCTATGCCATTAGTCCGTACAGTCTGACAGAGTGGGATTGAATGATCCAGTTGTGGGAGTTTGCTGCCCAATATAAAACCTCAACTTGAATTCGATACACAAACGTCTGAGCTAAGTTGCATTTTGGAGCAAGTTAGTTTGTCCAGTTTCTCTATCAAATCAGCAATCGACGACATTGAGCTCGTCACACGCTAGAAATGCTGTAGGCCGTATTATTTACTCTTATAAAATCCCAATGTGTTCGTATAGTGTGAATCGATGCATAGTATGCACAAACGTTCGATAGAATATGAAACAAAGTTCCTTAGCTGTTCTCGATGCCTCCACCTTCAAAAATTTGCTCGGAATACATTTTTGAGCTGTACACATCTTAAAAACAACTTTGATAACGTAACTGTTTAGCACTTTCTTGTTTAAAGAACAGAGCAGCCCATATAGCCTCCATTTTACATAAACATCTATATACAGTTTTCATAAACGGTACAATTTTTGAACGATCCAGATGTTATAGTATAGACGCTTTTGTCTACGGCATTATTTGTTAGCTAGCAGCTCCAAATGTGGTAAACAAAATTAAACGTAGTAACGCAAATTGGGCTAGTTTCATATAATTTTTGTCGAAGATGTAGCTTACATCGATGAAGAAAATAGAAACGAGTACATAAGCAAAATGGATAAAAATTGTCCCGCGAGGTTCACGGCTATCGGCTCCGGGGCGACCAAAAGGGATATTCCTGCACCTGTTACAAAAGTGCCCCTGAAGTCAATCACATTACTATTCATATAACAATGAGACTAACATCAACTTGTACATATATAATATGTAATAGTTTAATTCATTTTTCAATCATAAACAAAAAGTACGTTTAACCGGTATCAGTTGTACATATGTTTGTAAATATTGGGCTAGAGTGATACCGAAGTGACGATGTTTTCAGATTCAAAGGAGTCTGACAATTCATATTACACACATGCCATTGATTGATTGCGAGCAATTGTAATGTTATAATCTTGTTAACCTAACGCCAATGGCACGAAAGTTTCCTCTTTTAGTTTGATTATTCGGGATAAACTGTTATCCTTGATTTGTTTCTTACTTACATCTGAATCGTTATATGAAAGCTGGATACTTATTTATCACTCAGGAACATCCAATATTCGTTATCGGTAATTTTCAAAATATGTATATGACGCAAGGCTGGATGTGCCGTTTATATTAAGAAAAATATAAAATTATACATGTCTATAACAAGTTAGTCTTCTGTTCTACACTTTATATAAAAATACATCTAATGTCAATGGGCTTATGTATATATATATATATATATATATATATGCGAATAGCCGTTTACGTTTTGAACGGACAATTTCTCCGAGAATACCTGATGCACAAAATGTTAGGACTATATTTCAAAAGATAATTCTTCTTCTTCTTAATAATTTTCGGTCCGTGAATAAAACAAAATGCTGTTCAAGCGAAAAAAAAAAGATAACATATTCATAAATTATCAAGTAATCAAACAATATGTAACTATGCATTTCTCATTGAATGAGCATCCAACGCCCATATAGTAAGGACAATCTATTCAAGTAGCAACGAAACTTTTCTAGCTAGTTATAAATGTACTTGCATGTGTCTGTTCACCAAGTTACGCGTATTCCAAATCCACAACACGGAGACGTCGATGGCAAAATCAAACCAAACTATTCGCGGGTTTCAGCATCGCTGGGGCTGATTTTTACGAAAATTAATGAAGTATTATTATATATGACCATTGGTACTCATTTCATTGATCACATGATTTATCCGTCGATTTCGATATCATTTGTTCTTCACAAACTTTTCCAGCGTTGAACCAGTCACTAGATAAACACAAGTGATAGTAGTCCGTACACCCATTGTATCGCTAGGGTATATTGTCTTGGCCCTAGACAGGTATCTGAATCGACATGGATTGATTAAGAAAAATATATCCAACTATTTGCACGATTTTCGTTTATTTGTTAAATAAATACATTATTATTCATTGCTGTTTTCATCCATTTATCACATGGTTCTTAACTATTGCATCTAAATATAGCATACTTTTGTTCTGAAATGTTTAAACTGAATATCATTTACTTACCAATAATTGAGGCTTACCAGAGAGCATGATATTTCTTAGGTTAAACAACAACAACAACAATTGAAATAATTTTATGTGTGGCCTTACCTTACTTTGCCACCGTATTAAAAAATTTGATTTCATCATCAAAACCAATAACAACTTGTATCCAAATAAACGTATTTGGTATTCCAACCTGTTTTATGACTATAAATATGGCAGAAAAACACTTTCGGTAAAACCAAAAGGCATTGATTTATTCTTGCCACTTTGTGAGTAAAGAATTATGATAGAACTATCTCGCCTGAGTTGTTTCCTTGGAATGTTAGCCAACAATTAATTAATAGACCTTTCAATCAAGTAGAGAGCTCATTAATCTGATGTTCTATACACCCTGTCTTATCCCCATCCCCTACAAACACATTATTTTAATACACATGACCTGAAATAATTGTATGTGCTGTTAATATTTTTCTCTAAAATTGAATGTATCCCACTGAATATCTGCACATAGTGGTAGCAACAACACTTATCGATCTACTATGTGTCTTTTTTATGTATTTACTTTCTTACACATACTTTTTTTCCACTTACACATAATATCGTGCCCGAAATAGAGCGATAATAATAACCATGCCGTGATTGTCCTATATATTTCTCCGCCTACAGTCACACGTATATTTTCGTGCATATACACAGTCTCGTCCACAGTTCATGCATCCGCCAGTCTGTTTATTCATTTTTGGAACCTATTTAAAGTTATTTCACACTACCGCTTTGATCCACCTGTTTTTCCGCTAGGCATACGCAGTATTTTTATAACACATCTGCCTTTTTCATCGGTACCAGAGGTTCACGCTTCATTATAGTAGTGCTTTTCCTAGAGAGAGCTAAAGCGATACACGCTCAAGGTAACTCTTATTAAATTAGAGTTATTAGTTAAATAAGATTTTTCTAAGTCTTAACAACTCGATGTCTTTTTATCTCACTTCGCAAACGAATTTTCCGCGAAGAAACGTTGCTTTCATCATCCTCAACTTAGGTATGTCTACTCAAATTTATTCTTCAATTTTCCTTTTAGCAGGACAGGCAGGAGCGAGAAAGCGGCGAAACCAGTGAGCAGACCAATGTTCTCCCACGTTAACAACACGTTCGCTGAGGCCAGCTGCTGTAACGAAATTCCAGCTCGAATTGCCAGAATCGATGGGGGCGCCACACCAATAAAAGTGCCAATAAAGAACGGCACGATATGGACATCGACGATTGGTGACGCGAGATTGATGAACCAGTTAGGCAGAAAGGGCGTAATCCGCAAAAAGATAATGTAATAGACCATATTACCCTTTTGTTTCGCTACCTAGAAAGAGACGAAGAGCCAGTAGATAGAAGAAAATATTAACAAAACGCAGAATCATGTGTTCGTCGTTATATAATTAGCAGTATTTGTGTGAAAGTGGTATAACTCGATTGTTATTGACATTAATGTACCCTTTCAAAAATTATTATCGAATTAACAGATTTCAATTTATGCAAGATTTAAACAGAGCTTAAAAAAATCACTGTTCTTGTATAGTTTAGGTTAGATAAATGCAAGTAAATAATCATACAATTGATTTAAAAGCTTAGAATGTTGAGTTTGGCTCTAATATTAATTCCATTAGATTAGTCTTTTTCAGCCGGAGATCTCTAACAGCGTTTTAAAAAGTACAAGGCTTAGAAACAGAGTGTCTCATTCTAGTAGATGCAACGCATTCTAAGGGTGTTTCATTCCTACAGTTGCTTCTTCATAAGAGCTACCTCTATAAATTATATATCGCATAATTGTACTCGAAGCATCAGTGAATGTGCAATACATGTTATTGAAGAAGGGTTTTGATTATATTTAGCAATGTGAGTATTATGGACGAAGCTCAAGCTGAGTGTGTCGAATGATAGGTTTGGTATAAGTGTGAGAGCGTCCGAGATGAGACTGTACGATGGAGGATATTGCGATGCTACTACAAACGTCTTGCCAGCAAAATGAAACAGGTATGTCATTTAGTGGAACGTTATCTTTGAGAGTTCATTGATCAATGTTTTCTTGATATTCTAACTATTACTACTAAGTAATAAGTAAACGAAAATTTCAACGCGAGTTAACATCCAGCTAATTGTTTGTAATGGAGAGGCCGATCTGCAATCGCTGTTAATTCGGGTAAGAACTATTAAAGATAATCTTGTTAGGGATACTTAGCTGTGTAAATATACATCCTAGGGCAAACAAAAATAGCCTAATGAATTTCTATCTATATATGCGTAGAAAAGGCCGTAATTTAATAATCCTGATGAATATATAAAATCTAATAGACGTTCCTAGGTTTACGTCCGAAGCTGCGTCATCATTTTATCCAATCAACCATAAATAGGCGTCATAAACATATGGGCTCGTTTGTTGAATCGGCGCATCGTCTCTCTGCTTCGAATATGATAATTTTTAAATTCACACTTGATTATTCTATAGTTTTCTTGCTGAATTAAAATTTGGATCTACTAGACGTGCATTGAGGTTGACCATTACCTATGTATGATAAAACTAAAGAGTTCACCTAGCTAAATTACCTAGATCTTTATTTGTATAATATTACTCCACCTGCTGCTTCCATTTGGCCAACTTGTCAGGTATCCAAGCCAATATTAGTCGACTACCAACGCTGTACGAGATCAGGTAACTGAGAGAGGCGCCAATGGCCGAGCAGAGACAAACGAGAAAGATGGCTAATAGGAATGGGAAAAGAAATCCAGATAAAAAAGAAAGAAATATCGATCCTGGAATGGCAAATGACTGCAGGAAGATATAGGTGCAGAAAAAAGCTAACACCACGGCGGCGAAATGGTCGTCCGTATAGCGTGACAGCACTCGGCCTAAATTTTTTGCATCTTCAAGGCTCGTCGGCAGTTTCACGTAAGGTTGCTCCTCGGGCCGCATTTCTGGGAAACTCAAGTACACGGTAAATAAGCCTAGGCATGATAGACCAAAGATAACCGCAATCGCTAGTAGAGCGCTCTTCGTTGACAGACATTCTTCTTGATCTTCGACGTTCATTGCCATGCTAGGTTGTCAGAGACATAAGAAACTCAAGCGGCTAGTGAGCTAATGTAACTGTGATAGACGAATAAACAGCAGGAAAAACTGGATAATTCTTTTCTCCCAGAAACTCTAGCCGGTGGCCGTCGTTTGGCCCCGACTTTGAAGCAGTTAAGTGCCAGACAACGACAGAATTACATACAAATTGTTTATATATATCTCGGCTCAGATAGAGGCCTTAAGGTGGGTACGTTCGCCGAAAAAGAACCACACATTACCACGCACGTTCGTTGATTGTATCTATTTCTATTTGCAAAGTATACAGGAGTCGCACACGACACAAACAAATCAATGATTGGTTAGAGCTGACGGATTTAGTAGAAACCTCGTTTCATTTGGTACGGAAACTGATTGTAAGAAAAGCATTCACGGCTAGCGAAAGGTTTGTAATCAAATAACAACACAGCAGACGATCTAGGCGAGGAGGAAGGTCCAAAGACACCAATAGGCGGGAGCTTAGAGAATTTATGTACACGGGTTCTATTGGAAAAAAAAACTTTTAAATTATAAGTGATAATAAAATACATGGCGCATTAGCAACACTACGCCTTTGCCAAAAGCGAACGCTTGTAACTAAAATTACATTGCTCAGTATTACTGATATGACCTTTATTACTCTTATATATTATTTTTAGTACTGCGCTATAGTAGATTACGATGAACTCGGAGCCGCTTGCAGATGTACGTCATGCAACAGGCATTATACCGATATATACATAGATCAATATCACGAATGCCGCTGTTCTAGTTGAAATGTCGATTGCAGAATTTCAGCACTAAAATTTATGCTTTTATATTCACAAACCTATATTTAAAATCGTGTTTGACATTATTCAATCTTCAACTTGTATATAATGTTGACAAAGGTGTAACTGAAGATCGATGATAAAAATCATTGTGGGAATCGCTTCAGGCCCACAAAATGATTATATACAATATATACATTAGAAGTATGCAGTATGTGATTTTCTCAAAAAACAGAAATATTTTTATTAAAGCTAAAGAAAGTTTTTGGAAGGCATCTTTTTCAGCATATTAAACTGTGCGGAAAGAAGGGAATGTGAAAAATATTATCGTCGTTCAAAGATAGGATAATTTTTCGCAGAGTATTATTGATGTTTTGTACGAACCAAGTTCTGAAATATACTAACAAAATGTAAGCCTTCCTGATCTGAACTTGAAAATAACACGATGATTGACTACGCTGTAAGTGTTAACGACAATCAATAGTCGAAAAAATTTGCCAAATGATAACGAGCACGTTCGGATAGAACAGAGAAATGTGTATATATTGATCTATTAAATTATGGTTTACTTCGGTCCACGCAAAAATGGACAGAGAGGCCTTTCTTCTATAACCACAGAAAAAATCTCTCCGGGATTATACAATTAATTTGATTATTTTTTCTAATAGTAACTATTAGTAGTAAAATTTCGCATTTGGCAACTCATTATAGAACCCGCATGTTTGTCCTTTGGAAATTCTCGATCATTGTGGAATTCAATACCAAATCAAATATTGCCGAGTACGAATCCCTCTTGTAAGAACTCACGACTGACTGTTTTCGTTGATGCACAACCTCTCTTAATCCCGCAATGTTCACCTCTTCCGCCTTTCATCAATATAGTTCAATCATATCCTCAAAAATCAGTAAAGCGTTTTAATGTGGTAAAGTCTTGTGCTGCCTCTACAGGAATTGCCAGTTGTTCTACTTCTAACCACTAACGATGTGCATCAAGTAGTTCGAGTGTTCATAAAGTGTTCATAAAGCTGGATAAAGCTCTATTCCTAGACATTACTTAATTCTACTTCTGCCTATTCTGTTGTAAGAGTACCTTGGATTGGTGAGCTAATCTAATAAATTACGTTTTTATGACTAAGATTGAGCGGCGCATTATAGCAGACTCTCAAAAACTCATTTCGGGAGATGAACTACCGACTGCAGCGACTATACAGATTCCAATACTAAAGCCTGTTTGAATATATTTGAAAATATTTTTCTTGGATTAAAGTAAACTGAGCTAAACCGTTTCTCCTCGTTAAATTTTTAAAGATACGGAGTTCTTTTGCTGAAGTTTTCAAACAGCTATCAACTGCTTCAAGGAATAACAAACCATAAAGCACACAGAGATTATTCACATCACCAGCTGCTTCTGTTTTACTCACTGCAGTAGTACCAACTGAAACTTGTGAGCTATGTGAAGAAAGAAAGTTTACATTAATTACAAAAATTAGAGGTGTTACCAAATTTTTCTTTATGAACAAGGACGACTTATAACCTGAATGAAATCAGGTAACCAAAAAAATTCCCGCCTCGCATGCCAATGTTCTGCGCTATTGTAGATAAGACTCACTTGAAAGTATCCGCGAACGCAGAACCAAAAACACCTTTTCAAGTGAAATGA
This sequence comes from Varroa destructor, assembly GCF_002443255.2. Lineage (NCBI taxonomy): Eukaryota > Metazoa > Arthropoda > Arachnida > Mesostigmata > Varroidae > Varroa > Varroa destructor. Next base: position 25,823,227 of record NW_019211457.1, read on the forward strand.
TAATAATGATAATTGAAACAAAAATCTTCCGCTATAGTATCAAAACAAATAAGCTGAAATACTTCAACACGTTTTATTGCATTGATAAATTTCATTATATATATATATATATATATATACACACACGTTTATTAAAATTAGGTTTCATTCAACGTTTTAATACAATGTTCCATTTTTGACATTATTTCGAGCTCTCTGAACCTACCTTAACGTCTAGATAAAAAAAAAACCAAGCAAATGAAAATGTGATTATTTAAATTAATAACCTACTACGTTTTCGTTTACACAGCCTTTTTATTACAATGGGTTACAATGACAAAGCAGATACGCAACTATTCGTCAAAGAAAGAAAGGGATAACGATTCTTCTCATGTCGTTTGCCCTACAGCAAAGAGATAAGCCAATACCCAATCTAAATGCATCACTTTTTTACATAGTTTAACCCCCGATGCTCTATTAACATAAAAAATAGTGAGCACGTTTGACCCTCGTACACTTTTACTCAGACTATTTGTTTTCTATCATTGGTTTTATAGAATTAGCAGTTTTTACGCTGCAGTAATGGATTGGAAATCGACAGTATTAAAACGTTTTTCCATGAGATCTTCAACGGCAGCATAGTACTTTATCAGATCCTCGTGTGGGTGCACCAGCACAACGGAGCACTGCCTCTTAAGGCCCATGGCCCCGCCGATGTCGTAACGGCTTGGTACGTAAATATACGAAATTTGGTTCTGTTCGCAAACGATGGGCAAGTGGCAGTAAATATCGACAGGAGAAATATCACCGGCCAGAATGCATAATCCTTTTTCTTCTTTTCGGAGAGCGCGCTGCACAGCCTTGATGCCACATGTTAGTGCCGGCTTGACCTTTGCCTTGGAGCTTTTGCGAGCCTCCCGGAGTTCGTTTTCCTTCTCTGAGGCTTTTTTCAACAACTTGTACACCTTCTTGCAATCTTTCTCCGTAGCCATCGGAAGGGCGACCGCATTACAGTTATTGAGCTTTTGCTCGTAAGTCAGTTGGTCACCTCCACCATCGACTAAAGTTTCTTCGGCGTCGGTTACGTCTGCAAGTGACTGCGAGCAAGGCAAGAAAAAAGAATACTTACTATTTAAAGTAAGGTGATAAATTGATTTGTGTTAGCATTAACCGACTCAATAAGAGTCGGTCCGTCGCCGTCATATAATTTCATGGGTATTTCGAGCTTAGCGAGCATTCGCGCCGTTCAGTTATATTTTAGACATAACTTTCAGCAACTGAAATAAAGTGCTTTACGATTATTTCACCTCTAATCTAGACTACTCCACCAAATACCCCAAAGTTTACAAAGCGATCACGTTAGTACTGTACAGTCACCAACACATGCATATAATCGTATGATATGACACGACAACTGTTCCTATTGAGGCTTCAAAACCAATAGATTATAAGACACATTCTAACTGTAACATACTTTACAGTATCTGTATGAAAAAATTGTCACTTGTAACTACTGTGTCCATTAACCAGTGCAAATATACAATAAAATATAGCAGAATTATCTTGATTCTATGCCATGATAACTTTTTTAAAGCTAGTAAAACATTAGTTGAACTTAATTACCTCTCAACAGCTTCAAATCTGATTAAGAGATTTAGAGACAGATCAAATATTTAAAAGCAAAACGTTTCAGTTTCAATTTACTACGAGCTTTTGAAGCATGTTTTTTTACTCAGTGAGCAAGTATTCTATTGCGAAGCTGCTAGAAAACGGCCGTTTCGTATCATTTTAACACGCTTGACATAACACGCATTAAGTCAAGAGCATGTTCTCCAGTGTAGAGTTATTTTATACGTGGACCGAATCTTAATCCGCGACAAGGCTATAATTGTCTTAAACATGACTACAAATTAGTTTCACTATCAATATCTTAGCTTCCTAGTACTAATACTATGCTATACTTACGTTCGTGCAAGACATTAGTATCAAATATTTACTGAACAATTCGTCAAGCACGCCTACGCGCGAATTTATTTCACGGCCGCACTTAATAGTTCTATTAAATATATATTTGCCTCGCCATCTGTCAGTGTCCTACCTTTTTGGTCTTCTTTGTCTTGGGGGTTTCGCCGTCGCCTTCGTATTCACGTTTTCCCATTTTGTCTGTCGATGGTGACACGAAAGTGATAATGTACAACTATTGCTATGCGATGCGAACCACCTCAAGTTAAGCACGTGGGGTCATAATCAGAATATTAGTGCTTTGCGTCCTCTAGGTACCACAAAAAGAACCACAGGCTGGTAACAACAATTGTAAGGCACGCACCGCCGTGGTGCGGGCTGGTATAGAAAAAAATTAAGAATACTTAATCTATATTAAACTATCTAGTATACACTGAAATTCAGCCCTCTCTGATGATGTTAAATTATATGGGGATCTGTTACTATTAGATCGTTGTAATGATGCAAATATGGTACCACGAATGTAAACAATGGCTTGTGAAAGAGTGCAGCAAAGTTTTGTTCTAACAAAGTTGTAAGTAAGATTTTAAACCAAGTGATTTATTTATGATTACTACCATAATTAAAATGAGTGTAGTTAAGCCAATGGCTGCTCTACTGAGCAACTTCGAGGTTCTTTCGATACTCAGAGCATCTCAGGCCGAGGCGAAATCTTGCAAAAGTTTGGCGACACTGAGTTACGAAACTTTGAAACATCTCGAACAGAGTCCAGCTGCCAAACAGAGTGAAGCCGTTGTTGTCGCATTCCTCCAGGAGATCAAGGACTTCCCGAAACCTCTTAGCAAGGCTGAAAAGCTTCAGTTACTAAATCTACGACCAACGAACGTTGCAGAATTACAAGTATATTTCATATAAACATTTTGGATCACATACGCTAGCGAGTACCGTTTTTATAATTGCTAGAGTGATTATTAGAGGCCTATTTAGTTGGTGCAATATCTTTTGATAGATAGGGTCTTATTGATAGTTTTCTCTTGAACTCTAATATATTACCCATAATATCGCTTCTGTGCTACAAGAACTAGGGTGTGGAAAACCGGTTACTGACAGCTTTAGAGAAAAAATATCAAAACTAATGCAGTATCTCTGAGACGAAATGGTGGTATCAAGCTGTTTTTCTTTAACTGCACATAGTTTGTATTTTAAACCGTTCTTGGGTGCCATTATGGAATGACTAATTATGAATTGAATGTCGAGCAAAAAAAATAAAACAAACAGTTGGCAAATAAAAAAAAGTGAAATTTATTAGGACTTCGTAGGCGAATCCGTATCGAAAGGCATATTGAGTGAGCTAATGTGACTAACTATTGAAATGGTATCATTTTCATTTCTAATTTTGTTTTTTTTGCTTTCTTTTGTTCCTGACAGGTGATTATCGAGAATGTTGAGGAACGATTAACAGAGCAGGAACTCGATTCGCTGCTTGAGATAGTCAGCAGGTTAATTCCTCCACTAGAAGAGGAGGTTATGGAACAAGAAAGCTGAAATTTGTTGAGATTGGAAATCAAGTAAAAATAAAAACGTTATTTCTAATTAAAAGACTTGAGTGGTATAATGTGAGAAACGCATGTGTGAAACAATGGAACGTATCCTAGTTAACGACAATACATTTACGCACCCTACATTTTTAAACAGCAGGTTTTTTTGTTGACCCGGTAAAATTTGCGACGAGATTACATCGTCATTACAGATACTCATGCTGACAGATACCCGCCTATCGAAACCTGCTGCAAGAAAACGTAATCAAACCCGTGCTGTTCTTAACCGTGCAGTTCATCATTGGGCACATCGAATCGTGACAACCATTCAGTGCACACAAAAGAGTACTTATGAGAATGCCTGATAAACGTTTATGTGATGATCTTATTGAATATTCAACGATCTATTTTGTTTGGCAAACTACGTATTGGAATTGATGTTATACAAATATCGAAGAAGCACCGTATTTTTATGGAAAAATGAAATCACATTTTTTTTCCGCTGAAATTATTTATTTTCTCATGTTTTTAGTAAATTATAGAAAGCTGCTGTGTATTTTGAGGGAGCTCACTTTGGGACCGACCTCCTGTTAAAAATTACTATTCAATTTTTATCGAAACCTACTTTTCTAATCGTTGGGAACGAACGGATCTGATGACAAGTGCAACGAAGTACGAAAGAGCAAGTGGCAAATCAACCAGTTATATGGTTTCACTTACGCTATAATTATATTACGGCACTTAGGTCCGATACGGACCCGTACGTTTTTAACATTAAATACGTTCTGCTTTTTTAAAGGAAATTAAGGATTAATGATTTATGCATACCTGATTTAATTTCTTTTTATAATATATTTAAAATATTTAAAATACTTGTCTGGCACTGTGGAGCTAAATTCTAGATCTCATATGCGTAGGGATTTTAACATTACCTAAGTAATATAAAGCGTAAGTTACTTGAAAATATATAGCTGATGTTATTCTCACTGGTTCTAATGTTCTGATTCCTATCCAAAACGCCTCTGGTTTAAATAGCAAGCACAGAGGTACACTACTGAGAAGTATAATCAAAACGTAAATAGTACAGAGGCTCCAATCTGAGTTTTCTTTATAAACCTAACACATTTTTTTCATGTTAATTGACGACGAAATTATTTTGGTTAGTGTTGGCAACAGGGATTACTTGCCTTCTGTTTCAACGATATGAAGTTCATTTATATAGCACGTACTGAGTTTAAATTTCCATTCATTTAAATTAACGTGCGACATCTAATGGATTTCAGCTTTATATAATATACTAAATACGAATATTCCTGTCCGAATGTGGTACATTAGAAGTAATTACAATTTTCAAGCAAACCATTTAAAAATATCCTAAACATGGAAACAGCTATAATTTTATATCGGGCTGATGATAGTTGTATAATGGGATTAATCGCACAATTATTTGTGTAGGAAGCCGTAATTCCAGAAATAAAAAAAATTAAGTCACATCAGATCAGCGCGGCCTCCCCACCCTCTTTGAAGTTCCGTTGAGTTTTGTTGTAGTGGAAGAGCCCTACGGCCAGTAAGTGCTACCTTCAGGCAACGCTCGATTTAGTTTTCGTGTAATACTGGATACGCCCATCATTCACCAGCTGGAAAACGAGAGATTATAACCTGTAGCATCAAGACATCCCTTTCATTGGAGCTTCAAATGTGAGTGGCTATATAGTGAAATAAGGTCTGGCAGAGAAAAGATGCGACTTGTGCAGTGACGTTTTACTGTCGTTAAATTTTATTTGTCAAACCAAACATCTATGGGTGAAAAACACGAAAATAGCAGAACGCGTTCAACTTCATCGATTCATACTGGTTGGCTAAATTTCCGTCTCATTGATTTTTCTGATCCTTTAATAAATAAAAAGAATCTAGCGATTATGGTTGACAATGCTGTACTTTAAAAGGTTTCGACGGGCGTCTACCAATTCATCAACTTATTTCTGTTCTCCTGAAGATTCAGATGTAAGCAGAGTACCGTCATTACAAAGATTTATGTAAATCAACATAATCTTTTGATTTCACAATACTATCACAGTTCATTTCCGTATATCGGTTTCGTCCTCATTTCAAGCGCTATGGATTTTGGTCAATAGCTACAAAGAATCTACGAGATAAAAACGACTGAGATAAATACAGTTTGTTTAGCAGTAACGTAACTTTCAGTTTTTTCGCAACGGCTGCTCTTTTGGTTAGATAGTTTGGCTAAATATGAATCAAGGAACGCCCGGATATATATGCATAATAATCTACAAATAATATAACATTCAAGTATATTGTGGTAGGAAATTAAAAATAAATCTATACGATAAGATTGCTATAGTTTGTTAGAAACCAGGAAAACCATCGTTAATTGTTTTTTTAACAAGACCGCAAGTTAAAATAAACAGCTTCACTGGTAATTAATATTTCATACACAATGCATAGTTTAAAAATTTCTTATCGTATATTGAGAAATATAATGAATAGTGTTTACTTTTGACCTATTGAAGCATGAAGCTATATCTCCCTACTTGATTTCATGAAGAATAATACCGTTTCAGTAACCTGTTCTGAGAAAAGGCTCACTATAGCTTAACAGTGCATCTTCGTGCAAACATTACTTTTACTTATCTCATCATTTATATTTCCTTCTTCGCTTTATGCAAACGCTATTTTGTAAGATATCGAGATCGTTCGAATCCACATAAGAACGACATGGCCTGCGCAATTCAGTACGTAGACGAGTTAGTACGAGACTACCTTCTCTATCGCGGATTTGTTAGTACATTGAAGTCGTTCGAAGTCGATCAAAAGAATGACAGGACTCGTGCCATGCGGGCAGACAAAATTGTGGAGTCACTCGCCGGACACATTGATGCGGGCGAACTGGAGACGTTGCGCGATACCTGGCACCATCTTGATACTCAGATGTTCCGTCGGCTGGAGCACTCGTACCAGAACCCGGTACGAAAAATGGAGCTTGGTCTTTACCGATTTTACCTAGTCACGTGCGTCAGTACGGGCAAGGCAGACAAGGTTAGTTGGCTATGCTACTTGTATAAGTACTTCCCCAACGCATTCGCCAATTACGGTGATACTTGCGTCGAGTATATGTTTAGGCGATGGATATCATTCAGAAATCGATAAAGACGTTCAAAATACAGCCGAGCAGTATCTCGGACATGTCAATCACCGATATTAACAGCGAGCCAGGCCCGTTTGAGTTAGCATCAAATTTGCATTGAATATAAGAAAATTGTTTTTGGTACCTCAGAGCTGAAAGATAATTTCCCTACCAGTTCTTCAGACATAACTAATACTATAATTTTAATGCACAGAGATATCTAATGAATGCATCTCATCCGTTTAGATATCAGACGCAGAGTATAATAGATAACCATTTTTCTAGTGTGTCACATAATTATCCCCACATCCTTTAGAAAACTTCTGGCAAAAACCAATAGGAACTTTTGCGGTAATATTGCATTAAAATATTCTTTGCGATTGTCGTTTTCCTCTTCTTCGGTTTACATTGGTTTAGGTAACAGAGTTCTTCGAAAAGATGACACCGGAAATTCAAGGCCAACCTGAATGGAAGGAATGGTTCGTCCTACCGTTCGTTAAAGTACCCGAGGAGAACCCTGTGTTCCAACTTTACTTCACCCGCCATTGGCAAGAATCGCTCATGGTGTCGCTTCGAAATCTTCTCTCAGTGGTATTTCAAAATGCCCCGTTACCGACGCTTCTGCAATATGAGGAGGACGCCAATCGAATCAAGGAGCTGGAAGAAGAGAATGAATCTTTGCGGCGCCAGTTAGCCGCACTTCGGGGCGAAGCTGAGGCTCAGAAAAAATCGGAATTCAGTCCTGAGCACGCTCTTCGAGCTCCCGATGAACTGATCGATGATTTTTATGTGATCGCTCAAAGTCAACAGAGCAAGTAGTTGGGTTGTTACGTAAACATCATTGCTATGGTATGAATTCAGCAAAAAAAGATAGACATTAATTTAAGCTCGTAAGTTAGTGTGTTCGTTAATCTCTTCTCAGTTCAATAATTAGACACAAACGATTGAAACTTGAAAAGGTGTACGCTATATGTGAGAGACGGATTCGCGTCGTTTTGTAGAATTCATTTCTCGTACAAGACTGTGGTTGTTTACACAACAAGTCGCATTTCGCTCTGACTGACAGTTTTCCTACAATATTTTATTCGTGTTACTCATTTTATGAACATTTATAATGATAGTAATTGTATAACAGTATGCAGTTGCGTAATTAGGACACCACACAAGACCTGTCCGAATCTCAAAACATGTGGCTTGCGGTAAGCGAATGACTAAAAGCCCATATTTTTTCGAATAGCTAACACTAAGCGTCTACAATTGTCCATTTGTTGAATAAGTACTGACGAAACCTTATTGGCCGTTTAACATTTGGATAGATAAGGCTTGAAGGTTTGAAATGTATCTATTCAATAAAAAAATGCCACTTATGGGTTGTGCACAGACATTTGATAACTATTGATTTGCTGGAGTTTTAGGTTGAAGCCGGAACACTCGTGATTTTTAACATTTTTTGTTCATGTCACACATTTTACAATAAACGAAAGTCACTGATATACCTTACATCTAAACAGTTTCTGTAAATACACTTAGGAGAAATATGTATGCGCATAAAAAAAATGTTAAATTTATAATCATGCGGCTATGAAGGAATGGTTGACCATTTCGCATAAGCACAACACCGCTATCGATAAAACAATATGGAGCTCGTTACCTTTGAATGGCAGCGTTAATATATAGAATGTAGAATATATTACATGAGGGTGTAATTAACAGTAAAAAAAAGATAAATAATCGTATAGGATAACGGAAGGGCAGTAACCGTTTTACCACTTTGTAAATAGCATAAAAAATTAGAGCTTTAATTTATTCGCACCGATGCGCACCGATCTATCTATTATATGCAACAGGTGAGATGATTATAAATTATGGAAGTTATATTTTGAGTAATAAAAATTCCAAGTTACCTGGCAAGATTATTTGCTTCGGTGTTATTTTATAGTTATGAAATTGAGACAAAACGTTAACAAAGTAGCAGTGTGGAATAATCTTATTCGTCGACGTCGCAACCTGGTAAAACTAGGAATTAGCTTGGATCAACTTGTTAATCGCTGGAAAATTTGGGAAATATATTGTACTTTTTGCTTATCAAGCCCTTAGCATTTATCTTTCTATACGTTCTATTGTATAGAGCTTGCGAAAAGTAAAAAAGACTATTGTAGGGAAACGGAGAAACGAAACGATTATAACAAAATGTCAGGGTATTTCATTCACGTTGTAGAAGTCTGTTCTATTGTTTTACTGTGCTTTTGTCCTATCCGAGCAGAGCATCCGATGGATTGGACAGTTCTGAAGAATACACAGGAGCAAATAATAGTAGATATTGGTGCATTTATGGCGCATTCTTGCGACTGGCGCTGCAGATAAAATATGTTTTTATATTTACATGGTTGAATTATTCTTAGTGGAAATGGGCAACAAATACAGTAATGGTACATTTTTACGATTGAAGGCTAGGATGCAGAGTTTCAAAAATTGACGCAGCTACTCTTAACGAAAATTAAGCACTTAGGACAGTGAAGTTGTACATATATTTTAATCCCTTGAATGCTGCTGATATCCAATCACTGATTTAATTAATCTGAAAGATCACTGATTTGCACGGAAGGTAGCACTAGTGCATCCGTAGGCGACTGTCCCTGCTTCTCAAAGAAACTTTTACTAAAATCCTCGATTCCAAAAAAGATTCTGCACCTTACAGCGAGTTTATTGCTATCGTTTTTAGTACTGGAGACTTTCTTATTAAGAGAGACGTCGAAGCTCACATGCGACCTGGCAAAGATTATTGAATCTAGAAAAATAATCCGAATGTCTGGTATTTATTACGTCTTGGCAGAGGTGGTAGTAAAAATACAGGCGTTCTACGCATGAACTCATGAAGACAGTCTTATCTCTGCCCGAGTTTCTGTTTTGTAGCTCTCGCTATATGAAAAAGATTATAAAAAGCCAGAGGAAACAAGTTCATTTTGTAGAAGCATATAGTAGTAGTATTAAGGCGCATTTCTCCAATATACTAAGTATATATACTCCAATATATAAAGTTAGTTACTTAAAAACCGCATACTAGATTTCCAAGAGGATTAAGGTTTGTTGGAAGGTTAGGCGGATTTACTAACGAGGTTGATTTCTGATGTCCAGAAATTGGTTACAGAGAAGAATACTAGTTCGTACTAGCATGAAAGGTAACTACGGATATGCTGTACAGAGCTTTAAAACGAGCATTATTTGTTTGAGAAAACTTCTTGCGGAGTGTGTGGTCGCGAGCAGTATAATTAATATATAGTAATCCTAAGGTTTTTTTATATATTACATTATACTATAATTATTACGTATCATAGTACAGTACGCATATATTATTTCTCGGCTAATTATAACTAATAATTGTATTACAAATATCTAATATGTAAAGAAATTGTGAAGCTATGCCAGTTAGTGGCAATCGATGCGCGCCTAGCTTCATTGGGCTCAATTATTCGAAGCTGAAACAGAAGTTCCTGCGCTTTTTAGAATAGACTTTTCTACTTTCGCCCGCTTGTTCACTTTCAATATGCCGTTCGAAAGCGCTCTTCCTACTCTATCAATGTGCAACGGGTGCAATTTCAATTCGTAAGAACTTTCTAAAGATAAGTGCCTTAGGTAGGAAAAAATGCATTTTCGACACCTCCTGTTTTACGCATTTTGTCAAGATTGAAACTATTAGGGCTGTCGAAACAGCCGGGGCTACTTGTTTTGTGCACGGCAGCGACGCTATTGCTCAAAAAGCTGCTAAAGAGTCATTTGCCGAGTTTGAAAATATTATCCAGTAACTAGATTGTGTCCCTCGCTCCGGCCGACCATCTAAAACACTTTTGAAGGAATATGGCTGACCAACAATTCAATAATCGGCTGACAAAAGGGTTGCAACCATACGAATGTTGCGGTTGATAACCGCTTCAGGTCGCGTGGTTTACACAGAAACCTGGAGCTAAGGTGCTTCGTGGATTATCTTAATCATACAAAAGCCTGCGGCTAAACATTGCACTATCTCGCGTGGTATCAAGCGTCGCGCAGTCATAATGATATTCTTTTTTTTCTTAAAAAAATACTTGCACTTTGCGTTTGGTGGGTTTCTGAGGGCCTAATCCACTGGAAACTACTTTTTACGAAACAGACAGTTAATGGGCGCATTTATTTAGCCTAGCTGTATCGTGTCAACCAGACTATTTAAAGAAAGGACCCGGCAAACGAGGCCAGATCATCCTCTAGGCAATGCGAAATAAAATGCCAACAAACATAATCAAAGCTACTTTTCGAGACTTCAAATAACTTCTAGTAATAATTGGTCGCACCTTCATATACTTCGAATCCTGTGCAAACAAAAAAAAATGAAATTAAGAACCAGGCATTTCACAGTAAAGGGCTTCAAAACATAACTGAACGAGTTTTTCAACACCAAATTTAAAAATTTTTGGCTGAGGGGAGTGAGTAAACCAACTAACATATGGCAGAAGGCCACGAACGAGGACGAGATATACATAACCTAAAAATTTATTTCCACAGGGCTAAAAAATATGCTATTTTCCAGTCAGTAGAATTGCTCGGGATTTTTTTTAACCATATGATCACAGGTTTATTCAAATCGTTGTTCCTGCAAAACAATTTTCTCACTTCATTATATTGGATGAGTGTAAGTATCTGTACATTCTTAGCGCGTTTCCTCATTCGGTACTGGGTTAAATAGCCCGTTAATTCCTCAGACGCCCCTGTTGCTGATCGATTCAGGAAATCAACGTATGTGAACGTGGTTTATTAACGCCAAGCTTATCAAAGCATTTTCGAAGTAACATAAAGGCCGATCATTCGACAAGATGAATTTAGAAATCGATCCGCTTGATCCGGATTTTACGATGGCTGGCTTCGGATCCTACAATCCAGCTACAAGTCTACGCTTAGCCTTGGAGCATGGGGCCTTGTAACCATCCTAAGGTTGGATCGCCTTGTGGATTCAAACAGGTTATACAATAATGTCAAGGTAGTTGGGCTTAAAAGTAACTGAAGTCATTGCAAACGGTTAGAACGCCTAGAATAGTATCTTTCAGCATATGATCTCGTAGGTCTAACGAAGCCTGTGGATTTCGAGAAGGTGTTTACATTAGTTGTCTAACGGAAACGCACTGAAACATTGTAGCAATAAGCAGAGTGAAATTGTTATTATAATTATTATTGGGAGACGGAGCCGTTTATTGTCCGGTGCAGGAGGTAACTCAAAAAATATTTGAAATTTGCCAAATCTTCATTGTATAGAGGAGTTTCTTTGTAATTATAGAAAACGAAATCTCGACAAGCCCTTATTTGTCTGTGTTAGTGTATAGTCTTATGAAGATGAAAAACGAAACTATATATATATATATATGTTCAACATGCCAGAAAACAACCTCTAAAGAAAAGAGTATTCATAATATATTTATTACTCCCGTAAATGCTCATCGGAAATGCCCCTGAAAATGTTGTAGAAATAAATATTAATTAAAATTATAGAAATAGCTTTCCGTAATTATGCGAAGTGAAACTTATCTACTTAGTAAAATACAATTCGGAGCATCTCTCGCTTTGTGTTACAGGATATACTATTTTGTGTTAGTTATATGATTTTAAACTGCTGCTTAAACTATAGTGACCGCTACGAATGTGATATTCTTTCTATAGATTTAATCATTTAATCTAATAATCTTTTAATAAGGATATTAACGGGAAGCTGGGTGTGAGTTCAGCACAAAAACCTTGACTATGCATAAATTGTAGCAAAGACGCAATGTTTATGCATTGTAGTTGTTGTGTTGGAGAAAAACAGCCCTTCCAGATTAAATAAGGCCCGGAGATACAAAGTCGTGCAAGCGTTGTAACTTTTCTTGTTTGGACGACTCAAGGTCATTACTAGGATAGTCCTAAAATGAATACGGCTAAACGCAACGTCCTTATCGTACAAATATACGATGCCATGGTTTGCGAAACGACACCATGTACAAACCTATTACATTAAGGGATAACTGACATTCTTTCTGCAGTTAGGAAAGAATCAGATTGACATGAAAAAAAAAACACTGATTAAATAAAATGTTAATATTAATAGTACGTGTAATGTTTCGTCAACGACACATAAGAATCCACTCGATGTCATCATGAATTGTCATACTGATTCATTCTGGCTATACCTGAGCATGTAGTTTGCATTGTATTTGTACACTCGATTTCTTTCGGGCAGAAGATTTTTTAGGACAAATTGGCATCCGGCTAATTAGGTATTGTTGCCGGCCTAGTCTGATAGTAAATTATGCATATTCAAGTGCATCTAGGTATTAGTGACTGCCTATAAAATAAAGCAAGCTTTCATTTATTGAAACTATCAATTTTCAATGAAAGCAACCTAAGTCTTCATTTAAATTCAATGTAAAGTATAGTTGGAAATATTAGAATAAAAGAGAAGGTTCTTAGGAACGTAAACAACTATTTTTGGTATTGAGTTATGTTTCGTGACGTGTACAGGATCCCATTGGCTGATTGCTGCCCAGACGCGACTTCCTGGGGTTTCCTAGCAAATCATAAGCACTCGCTGTACGTAGGAAAGCAATAAAATTATCGAATAAAATAGCGTAGATTACTTTGACTCTGAAACGAGGTATTATCGATTGGCGGCAGTTCACTGTTCCGACATTTCGACGATTGCGCAGATTCTAAAGGTGTTTGGGAGATTTGCCTTTGACAAACGGAAACATAATAGTACGCTAGGCGATCACAACGCAGTATATTTAGACCTTCTTTTGACATCTTTAAAATTAGACTCTACATATATTGGCTTCTTTCGTCGGCAATCAACTTTTCGAACGTTTTGTGCGCTCCCTTGACACCAGTTAGCCGAAACATGATCGTGACGAAGAAAGTGCGAACGACGTTTATGTTCAAAAGCGCACAACCTTCGCCAGCTTACACCAGCTTGTATAAACACTGATGGAACATTCTTTTTTTATATATAGAATCCAAATGTGCATGTTGCACCCTACGTATCAGTTATTTAAGGTATCACTATTACTATGAAGATCTTAGTGGCAAAGTCTATAATCATCGGTTTTTGAATCGAAGACTGTCCTCGGTGGTCGTATCGAGTTGGCTACTCACACATAATGTAGATGTGGACGATCGACGTCATCTATTCTAACACATGTAATAATAAATAACACGCTTTCAGCTAAACAGCAGACGACAGAATAATAACGGTCATAACGTTTGTATGGTCTGTGCTAAGTTCGATCAATTATTGATTTACTGCATTCGGAAGGCAGCCTGCCGTGTTGAAAGGGTAGCAATGAATAAACCATGCTCCGAGAGGCGTGACTGCTCCTTTAGAAATGCTTCGTAAAAACTCTTACAATGAAAACGCGCATTACTTTGAGTTTACGCATATCGTTTAACATACCCAAGGCCCCCCTCCCAATAAAATTCTAAAGCTCGTAGGCGATTTGGCAACGCTTAATAAATCGCGAAAACAAAAACTAAGATAAGCCCTATTTTTACTCAAGAAGCTATTTTGCAGGCATTGCCTATTCCGGAAGCCGATTGTAGAATGCTGGCAAAAGTAAATGTGCCCTCACTATTGGTGAAAGCACTCGCTCAATAATGATATTCAGAAACTATTCCATCTACGTATTATCGGTGTACAATGCTAGCTATTCCGTCATTTGTTTGACGACATCGCGTACTGATTTGCAAAGAGGACTACGAGGTGTTGGGAAGTAAGGAGAGTTCCTTAAGACATCGATGTTCAAGATCTAGGGACGTGACCACCGATTCGTACCTGCGTGGGAGGTAACTATTAATTACCTGGCGGTTGGATGGTTGTAATAAGTCAATCAACTGTTTGTGATCAATTGTTTTGCGTTGATCCATCCGGATAATCTAACTAGGTTTCCAAGCAGTGCCCCTAATGCGTGGTCACTAATAGCAGACCTTGTATGTAATGAGCTTGAAATTTCTTTAGGTTTACACATCTAGTTTTGGATATTGTAACGTGCTGGAACCAGTGTCATCTGGCATCACTTATAGGACTGGGCTAAAGCTTATTACAATGATTCAGGGATTTTCCTGCATTTGAGCGTTTGCGCGTGTCAGCAACTAGAACGAGTAACGTGGTCCGTATATCGAAAATGTTAATCTACTTATGGACCTATCAGCTATCTTCTCTGCCTGCTCTGTTGCTGGCAGTAATGAAACACTTTCGGTATTATTCATAAATATTCATCCCACCGTAGATTCTGCAGAAAGCAAATCTTCCACTAGTCCGATTGCAAGCTGTTTCAGACGCCGGAAACTAAATGGCAAAGTCTTCATCGTGCAAGTAAAACATGCAGACATTCTGCACAGACGTATTACGATCGATATTAACTGATAATTGGATTTGTAATTAGAACATAAGCAAGTTGAAGTAGAGTCAAGATAAGTAATTAATAATAATAGGCAATTTAAATGTACACCGGGAGAAACAGGATATCGCCATGAATTATCGTAATTATTCTACTGGTCCTATCTGGGCCTGTGGTTTGCATCACATCGATATACAAGTTCTCACTCAGAACAGCACTAGGCAAATTTTGTTGCAGTGCTTGGCTCTATTATTGTCTGTTTCTAGAATATGTAATGGGCTTACCACAATGAAAAATAATCGCTTCAATTTCAATATAAGCCGCACGTGAATTTCTGTCAATATTTTTTATCTTTGCAGAACACATTTGTGTTTTTTTCATATACATAGTTCAGTAAAGGGACATAAATTGTTTAGGCGCATCTGTATATTATCATCTGCTAATACGCTATATAACAATATATAAATAATCATAGTCAGTTTTATGTTGATATTTTGTACTCAAGTTTCACTGAACGTGTTCATACATACATACCTATTCTATACTATTTCTCCTGGGTGTAAAAATAGCCTCACTCTACAGAGGTAAATATCTCATCGCTACTCAGTATCGTATCAGTATCTCAATGTTACTAGACAAGCCTGCGGCCGCATATCTCCCATAAAGCTCTGAAGGAAAACAACCTGCAAAGACATCGTCAAAAAATCACAATGAGCAGGGCTTACATGTTTTAGAAATACATAATCGTACGATGTGTTCAGACCACAATTCGACTGAAGAAGATGGTCACACATATGGGAGTCTCTGAATTGATAAAAACTGCGTAGTATAGTTTTGGATATGTTGAATTATATTCGGGTAAACGTTAGATTGTCAATCATTCCGAAAAGATGGTGCATAAACCGGCTTTTTTTATTTTTCTTTTCACTTAGAATGTTGGATGATTTTTAATTTTACCTGTAACCAGTAGTAGGTCACTAAATAGGAGCGAGAGCACTAGTATCTCAGTAAATACAACTCTTGCTTGTAACTGTAGAGTGCCGAAATTCTCATCGTTGTCACACAAATACTAATAAATATACTAATTCCTCCATAATGTTGTTTCCTTTATTTAATCGCCCTTCATAATATAGACTTCAGATGAATCATTACAGAATATACTTGCTTCTTTCGTTTCTATATCCGGATACTTACACTTATACAAAACCTGAAAAAAATATTTCGATCAAACGCTATATGTATCGGCGCATGAGAAAAATACAAAATTTATGCGGCTAGCAAAGAATGATTGACCGTTTGCGCGAGCGCACCGCGATCACGGTAAAATAACATAGTCCGTCACTGTTGAGCACCAATATATATATAGGGGCGAAAATTGCAATAAAGGTGCAATCAATCAAGCGAGACAACATAAACTATGGCATACAATAACAAAAACTCTTGTGAAAATAGCATGTCCTCAAAGAAGCGAAAGCTATAATTTATTTGCATCAATGCACATTGTACTATCTATTATGTGTGACAACTGGGCTGGCCATAAACAAATTGCAAAAAAATCATATTTGGAATAATAAAAACGCCGAGTTTCTTTGTTGAGGATATTCAGTTCAGAGTTATAAATAGGCAACTCAGAAAAATGGTGGTGAATGAAAAGTATTTAATGTATTTGTTAATTTTTCCATTACGATAACTATGAGGAATAATCGTATCCGTTGTAGTGACGAGTATGACGGTTATGTCCGGGACCTCGTTGCGATCTAGCAAAAGTGGGGACTAGCCTGAGTCAACTCGAAAATCACTAGACAACCCGTCATATATTAAACAGCCTGCATTTATATTGTTGTACCTTCTATTGTAGAAAACTTCCAAATAGCAATAAGAGATTTATTATGAATCGGCAGAGCACCGAAGCCGTTACAGGAGAACTGACGCTGTTATTCATTCTGGTCCGTTTTTCTTCTGCCACGTGATTTTTTTCCCTGTGTAAACTCGAGGCGAACGAACAGCATTGGTAAATACGCAAGTAGAAGAAAACATACAGTCTATCATATTATAGACGATACCTATATATAGACGTTATTGTTTGTAATCGTGACTTTCCGAGGAAAAAGCTAATGGATATGTTCTTTGTGCCACCTGTTTTTTACAATCGCCTTTGCTTTTGCTACTGATCTGAACTCTAGCGCAGATGTTGAGCCGTTGTCCTCATCTAACGATAGCTCTAAAACAGCTGAATATTGAATGATGATACTCAAAAGTATCTCGAAAACCTTGGGCTAGTAATCTATCGCAGCCAACTGAATAAAAAAAAAGAAGAAAAAAACGGCGGGTTCTTATTTCGGAAACGGACAAAAGTGAGCATTATGTAAAGATCGACGAAGTATTTCATAAAAATGGCACCCGTGGTGATCAGGCTTGTCTTTCACGGAAGAGACGTGAAAATCTCAAGTGGTAGGTTAACCTGGAAATCTCTGGGAGTTTATGAGAAAGGTCAGGGTTACTCGGCGACTTGACAAGCCTTCGAAACCCGTTGAGGCTGAGAGGATCCACGAAATCGATTTAGTAAAAGAGAGCCTTATCGATTTCACACCCCGAAGTCTGACCCAAACAGAGTAGAGAGTGTTGTTAAACTGTGCAATAAGTCGCGATTAGCAGCATCGCAATACGGTAAAGCTCACCGAATCCGCTACGCGTAAGAAATTCCCTTTTGTTTTATGATCTAATGTTTGTTATTGATGTGGCAAGAAGTCAGTTGCAGTATTCTATATAAGACAGTATATTTGCGGTAGACGTACAGGCTGTTGTTTGTTTTTGTTGGGATAAATTAAAAAGGATTGCATCCTAACTACGATGTAAAAATTTATCAGTGTTCAAGCTTCAACATTCAACGATCTGTTAACCATTTTTATTTGTAAAGCTATATTCTATATAGATGGCAAGCGGAACCAATAAGTGACACACTTGCCCTAAGTTGAAAAACAGTTTCAGTACGCAATTCCTTTAATTAATATAAGAGCAAATGTTGTATGTCGTATAATGATTTGGAGGCTGCATGGCTACGAAGCCTCGCGCACATCTCACGGTTTCCGTAGTAGTGATATCTGAAGAGGCTCTGAAGTCGGAAGCTGTGTTGCAGTTCGGACCGGTAATCGGTCAAGAAAAACTGTATTCATTAATTATGCAAGCACAATACTATACACATGAAGCAATAATTAATAAATGTATACTTTTTGGTCTCCGTTACCTATTAGCACATATTCGCTGTTTTTAACTGCTTTAACTATTTTTTTTTTTTTACTTTTTACCGGGCTGCTGCATGAATATGAAGTACGTCCGGCTGCCGTCCTTGGCATTTGGTCCAATCGAAGCGGCATATTGGGCCGTTCAAATAGGCAATTTTCTCTCTGTAAGATGCTTCGTTCCGCAAAAATTCGACCTTATAAAGGCTACTATTGAAACGCTGCTGGAAATTTTACTATAGGCTGGAGACGAATGCACCCGAAAGAATCACGAACTATGAATTTGTTTAGTTCCCGTTTTTCTACATCGCTGTTACTTCGAATGAACTAATCGACGTAACGAGCGTTCAACATAGTCTGTTTAGCATTACTTCAACGATATGTCAAGTAAGTGCTTGACAGATGATTCAGTGTATTCTCGTGACGGTGCAGCGGTAACGTGTCTCCCTAATAAACTTACAACTGGTGCCTTGGATTCGAGGCAGACAAAGATACATCATGCAAGCTTCATGCTAGGAGCCAGTTCTCTGGGGCAATGCTTAGGACCGGACGTGAAACTCGAAACATTTCTTCACTAAGCTATTTAGTCCATATATAGACTTACCTGAAAAGCCCTTAACCCTACACCAGTGGAAACCCTATATTTCGTGAATGGGTTGGCCATATAATTAATCATTTATGCAACAGAAGTCCATACAACACTGTCCGTTATAATTATGCTATATTTTTATACGTGTTCTCCTGAACAGACTGCCAAACCAATACAAACCCGACTTGCTCTGGATTTATAAACAAAGAACCTTGTTGACTATTTGAGTTTCTTTTTAAAACTAAATTCTTTGCTCTAGCTAGGCTATTCAGTCTCATTTCATGCCAGCAGGCCTACATACACTCTGTCTAATTTGTGGCGTAGCATTGAACGTTACTTAATAATAACTCTATATTCTCCGATAATTTATCTGTATTGTCTCCAATCCGGAAATCCGCTAAGCCACGAAGACTTCCGCTGCGTTCCCACTCTGTGTGAAATACGCTTCTTCACAGAACAGTTGAATTGCATCCTTCTGGATGTGTACTGTTTTTATATTTTTACGTGTAATTTCTTAAACCTAACTAATCGCTAGCTTGTTTTTCGGTTAGTTGTGTAGTTCGTGCAGACATCGTTTTCATAAATTTCTCCGAAATAACTGCTGTAAAATTGTACTCTCTCCGCAAGTTGTGATTACCGAAGTTTAGTTACTACAAAATTTTAAAACGTCAAATCTGTCGGCCGTGAGCAGCATCTAGCTGCTCGAATCGATAGACACAACGTGTAAAAAGACCATTTCTTGTATATGCAGTCACGGAAATATAATGTTCTATCAAGTAAAATTTAATTATTATTATGATTTCACGGTTGGATTCGCTCGTCTTAGTTTGGCGCAAAAGTTTAATTGCAAGCATCGCGGCTACCTAGTGCTTAAAAACCATTAATAACAAACGGATACGGTTAGATGATACATATCGTAAACGAGATACTAATATGTATGACTACTGAAATATTGCTGATACAACTGACGCAATATTTCGATAGTTTTGTTGCAAAGTAACACTTTCATTGAAGTTTTAAGCGGCTTTATAGCAAAATAACTTATACGGCTTAAGGAAGACCTCCGAATATGACGACATATATTCTCTCGTGCCCCCTATTTCAGTCTAATGTAAAGTTTAGGAAGCCAATTGTTTCATAAATGACATCAATACCGACAAGCAGAAATTAGCGTTCTGCTTGAGGGCCATATCCAAACGCGCTGTATGATATACGATATTTTTTACGTGTAATTTCGTGGTATTCCGCGGGAACAGATGTTGAATTTATCGTAGGCAACGATATGAAAAATCTGAGCATCTACATTGGATATGAAACATTTATTTGAATATAACATCCGATACTGCCGTTAACCATTGCTTTACGAAATAAAGTGTATTTAAACACAATGGAAAGGTGCGGGAAGGGTCGTTCCGTTCACCTGTACGTGTTTTCTCTTAAAGAAAGTTCTCAATGACGATCGAAGATGGCGTTCGCATATCTGCTATTTCATTCTCGACCATCCACAACAGAGCTTATTAGACTCACCGTTTGCACAGCTGAATACGCTAACAGATATACCACGTCTTGGAGTGTATTCAACAGATTGAATTTTGGCGGTTTTGGTAGCAAAAGATCAGGCTCTTACGCTTGGTGAAAACGCAGGACGTTAACAGTTAACTCGGCCAAATACCATTTTGTAGATATCTGTCAAGTTCTCGGAAGCCGTGTAATATGTTTACAGGTTCTTGACAGAATGGCAGCGGAAGCTGATATCGTTATTGGTAATAGCTAAGTTTTTAAAAATACCATGCTCAGAAACAGCCATAGCACCCTTTGTTCTGGGACCACTATACTCAGATGTAGGTTAAATATTTAACGAGAACATTTCGATGTCTATGTCCGTACAACTTCGAAGGGTGCTCTATAGATATTGCTACATTCACTAACGTTTTCCAAAGGCGCTCTGTTTGAAGTCGTGACATAGTCCTCAAACGTGGCTCTCATTTGAAGTCTATCTTCAAACTTTACCGAGGTCACTCTTATATGATATTGAAGTTTCGTTGTTGGTTCGCCTCGTTAATCCGCTTAATGGAAAGGAAAAGCCCTACATTCCTTGTTTCATATCGAGTACGTGTATCCACGCGACCTTCATTATATTCTTCGTCTTCCTGCGAACCGTATTATTCATAAATTGCACCTCAATAAGTTCTATTGCCGCCTAGGTACTTACATAGCAGGCTGGTACTCAACTGTACAAGGTATAGTCTTGTCTAAGAGAAATATACGATACTATCAAGTTATATCATAAGCAGTATAACCATACAAATGAGCACGGTTTAGGTCTATACGTAATCTCCAAAATATCAAGTGGACGCAGCTCTTTTGGCGTTGAATCACAATAGTGTAACAGGTTGCTATGTAAGTTATGAGGTATTGAAATTATGAAGCTTTGTTATCGTACAATTCAAAGCAAATGTTCTGTAAAGACAATGTTATCTTCAAAATTGGTAAGGAAATTGCAGCACACACAGTGGCAACTTTTGTTAGTTTTTTTCATACGAATACTCCGTAATGGCTAACGAGTTCTCTTCGAGAAATCTATGAGTTCATTGTTTAATATATACTTACCATAATATAATGTGTAGCCATCGCAAAGGTCTTGGCGTCTGTAGCATTTTCGAGTTAACGTTTCGTGTTTCGTTGTGTTACGGCCACCTATATATAGTGCACAGACTACCTTAACATATAGGCTAAGATTCATGATAGCGCGCAAGACAAAGCTGTCTTGTGAAAACCATGTGATTGAACACCGAGCTAAGAAAGAAGGCTAAAAAAGTATATAAATAAAATATATTAATTGGTAATTAATTATAAACAGTGAAGTATGTATTATAATGGATGTTCGTAACATTGTTTATTTCCTCCGGTCTTCACACGTCGATATACTTTTGTTTACAATAATCGGTCCTCCGATGTATCCTTTCGATTTCAATGGCAATTTCCGTAATGTCTGCAACTCATGTTCAGGGTGAAGATTCCGAGGAGGCTTAAGCCTAATGTTTGCTAACCCGTTAGCGATCAAATCAAAGTTGTGAACCTTCAGAACGCCTAAAGCTTATCAGTACTTCGTAACACACGATAATCTAAGTCCGAATTTGGGCATTGATTGGCGCACTTCGTTTCGTACTGGAAGCCACTCGGCTGGTGGGGTGTCTCGATGGATACATTTAGTACCGTGTAACAACAAAAGAAGACCATATGGTAGGTTACATTTTTTCGCACGTACGAACCTTGTCTTTAGCGCTAATATCTCTCACCGCGACTGGCGTCTCTAGAGCGTTTACAGTCGCTGGTGCGTACGTTACACGCCTAATTAAGATTGATTTTTTTAGTCGCTATTTAATTAATTCCGTAGTTCTAAAGGTTGTGCTGAAAAGTGCCACGCTCTATGGTAGCAGATTAGGAAGCTAAAGGTAAAATTAGACGAAACACATTTCTAATGATTGTATTATAATGTTATTAGATGTATACCTCTTAGGCGGATATCTAGGAAAGAGAACGATCTTTTAAGCTACACCTTTCGGTCCGCCTTATTGTTTTTAAATAACACGTTTTCATACGGGTAAAGTCGGGTGGGCTGCTCTAATTTCGTACAGATTCCAACCTTTCTGGTCTTATTTACTTCGGTTTTGCAACTGTTCGAGATTTCCAATTGGCAATAGCCGATATTGTTATGATCTGGTAGAGAAATATCGTTCGCCCTTGTCGACCCATTCGATTTGTGGGCTTGGTCCGTCGGCAAAGAGTAATTCATTTATGTGAACGAAGGAAATAGTTTACCTATAATAGTTAAGCTGATATTGGCTTTAGATGGTAGTATTGTCACAATCTGGAAGCTCAATTGTGAGCAGGAAGACAAGGCACGTTTTGGCCGACTTTGGTGGCTGTAGTTTCAACGTCGTTTCAACTGGGACTTGGAAAATGAAAACTTCATTTCTTTAAGGGTTTCGTCTGTTTTGGTGAAGCTGAAATAGTTATGTCGGAAAAGGATTCTGTGGTGAAATGACGATAGCCAAGGAAAAGGAGCGTGATTGGAAAGCCACCAACGCGTATTTAGCTCAACGGTTACTGCGAAGAACTTTATATTGAACCTCGTCACGTTAAATCGAAGGGTCAAACGTGACTGTAACTTAAGGTGATTTGTGTTAATCAAGTTATTTGAATAGTTAGCCCAATCAGAATATATATTAGATAACTTCATTAAGTGTGCGGATAGATGGTACAGCTGTGGCGCTTTCAAGGATATTAAGGAAACAACGCAAAACTATAAAAATTGGCGGAAACAAAACATTTGCAAAAAAAGCATTAAGAATTGACATTTAATTATGAACTGTGTAATTTTACTCCGACGTCAAAATAAAAGTGATCTTGACTTTTCTGTATTTTTACTATACATCTAGCTGGACGTCATCTCGTATATGCTGGTCATGGTGACATAAGAGCGTCGCAAATATATAAAGACGATAATGATTCAATCGTTATTGTTTAGGAGGGCAGACGTCCTTAGGTACTGATCATTTAGTTACAAATGACAGCGTTCAAATATTTAGTAATGCTATACGAATAATGAGAGAAATCTTAAAGGCATAATAGGCGATTGCTTAAACCCAAAAACATATTGTTATTGTTCTGCCGCTAGATCATCGGACGATTCTCTGCACCGTCCACTGTAGAGAACTTCAGCGTTCGCACAAATCGTCTCACACAAATTTGTATAAGTTCTTGGAGATTTTCCTTGTTCCTGGGCGCAGACCTTTTCAAGTCCCATTCGGCGGCGCGTACAAACACATGATTGTCTCATTACTGAAATGAAATGATTTCCTACTTTAATTAAGCAAGGGTCAGGGCATTAGTAAGTTAAATGCTCAAGCGAGACTCCAACTAACAAGTTAGCCAATTTCACCTAGTTACCGAATAGTTAACTGAACTGATAATGATCCTGTAGAATGTTTCATTCAGGCAGTTAGCTACATCTATTTCCAACAGAAGTTCCTGCTCATTGACGAAGGGGGAATGGTTTGTTGCAGAAAATTGTAGAAAAGCAACTCGTCTATAAATTACTTTTATGCGATTGATATCTATAAATCTGTGGCGTGATAGGCTATTGGTCGTAGTTTCCACATGTATTTTCGAAACAGAATGGCATCTGTTATGTTCGTATGGTCGCACAAGTTTCACTTCGTAGAAATTCTGTCTCAGCCACTTATAAACTGTAGTCACATACTGCAGGCCGTCGTTGAATCGACAGATACGAGCGTTGTAATAAGGAGCGTAGTCACCGTCAGGTGCATAAGGAAACGTAGACGCCTGGATGTCATTTTAGACTCCATATCTACCGTTGCTCTGCTACAATGCCTGAAAGCTCAATGTTTACACCTAATCATATTGCTGAAGGTAAGATCTTATATTTAAAGCAGTATCAGAAAATATCGGCTATTTCACAAACGATCTGTGTTTACATTAACTATTATGGGCCAACATTTGGAACGCTCATCTCTTCACTTTTACCGTGATTCTATTGCAGCTTACTGTTAGGGAATCAGACGCGGTACAAGTATGACCACGTTAGTTTCATGAGAAAATTTCTGACATCTGGTTTTAAGAGTTCTATTCGCTCAAGGGCGTCGTGAGTTTGAATAGTTTCTGAAAAAACGGACACGGACCCTTCGAAGTAAGGATAAGTTTCATTGGAACTGTACGTAGCAATGATCTTTGAAGGCTCATACTAACAGATGCTAACTTCAGACAGGGTCATTGATGGGCCCCTAACTTCTTCGGCAGGACGGACCGTACTTTAATGCATTCGTTCCGTTGGTGTAATAATAAATCAACGTTACTTATGTCATTTTCAAAGAAGTTGAGCATATGGGCAAACACATTCTGAAACACTTTTTCAAATATGGAATGGTAATCAACCTATGGTTTATATTTTTTAATGCGCATAAAAGACCAGCTGTTTTAACAAGCCTCCACGAATGCGTCGTCCCATACCATATAAAATAGGCCGCTTTCTATGCTACTTTGTTTTTGCTATTTACCTTTTATACTGATAAGGTGAAGCGGGAGACACGGCAACGAAAGTAGTGAAAAAAATTAAATCATCCTATACTCTTAGCGCGTTTTAGATGGCAAAAACGGCAATGCTTAACCAATTGCAAGATGCTTATTTATTTATGGGTATGTTTAGGCACAATTTGAGCATGTTTCGATAACATTGATGACCAGCGTTTCAAAATGATTAGCCCGTCTGTCTGATCTTCAGAGCGGCACAAATCAATTGTTGGATAAAATTGTGATTGAGGAGGTTTCTCACAAATAAGCTTACCCGTTTAAAAGCCCAATATTTCGTTGCCTCAATTTTATTGGCTGAGATTCTGCGTAGCTGTTGGTGACAGGCCGTTTACTTCAGATTAGCTGCTTGATACAGTTCAGATATCGTATAATTGTCTTCAGAGCAGGGTTATACGTAAAATATTTTCTTGTCTAATCGCATGCATCGCAGCAGTCGCACGCATATAG
This sequence comes from Varroa destructor, assembly GCF_002443255.2. NCBI lineage: Eukaryota > Metazoa > Arthropoda > Arachnida > Mesostigmata > Varroidae > Varroa > Varroa destructor. The sequence continues at coordinate 25,848,630 of NW_019211457.1, forward strand.
CAAAAAGAAATATCAATTTCAGATACTTAATAACTGTCAAGGAGTAACAATTTCTTCAGTACGCACAGCTACACGTAATTGGGTTCAGCTCGTTTAGCCTGGGAAAAAGTCTGTCTAAGGATTGTACTTTTTCAAAACATTCATTCGTCAACGTAACACATTATTTCAACTTGGGTCCTGTTTGTGTTTCTATGCACGGAAAGACTATCTACACTGTAATTCTCTGTAATACAAGTCACATCTCTTGTTAGTGTTGCTTATATGGTGATTCTACAGCCGGGGGCTAACAAGACGTGAACGCTTTCCAATTAGACCGTCAAACCGATTCCTAAAAAATCTTTTTGATAATGGCTTTACGAATCGTTCATCACCTCGATGGGTTCAACGGTGGACAATCAAGAAGGCTGTGGGTGTTGGACGGTCCACTTTGGTAGGTTATCTGTGCGAGGATAAAGAATTCCCATTTTGGATCATAAGCCTGCAAACGTAAGCACAGGTATCGCTGGCTAGGTGAAGGAAAGCGAGTGGCTGATTCACAAAGAAAAGAAAAGATAAGAGAAGGGGGCTGGCATGACGCGTACGAGACCGGTTGGCCGCTCTGCCGCAAGCTGGCCACGACTCTGTCAATTCTTTCCGATGTCACAATGCTGTTATTGTAGAATGGGGAGTGTTAGTGAGCACTAGAGGCATTACGTCAGCTTATGTCCTCACGACGTATTGGCGCCGACTTGCCCTTGGCGTTAGGGCAACGCTAGCGAGGAAACCAAGCGTGAAGCGGAGAGATACCGGTGGAGAGATAACTCCAAAAAAAAAACACTAGAACATCACCGTTATAAAGACGTTGCCGAGCGAAAAGAAAAAACTAGGAAAAACTAGAAGGAGACTGATACAGGCGCCCGTATACGAACACAAATAAGTTCTAGAAGGGTTTTAGGGAGACGCAAACGTGGCACAGCTAAAGTGTGATATCAGTAGGGTCGCAGTTTAAGCATTGCTTGTTACCATTAACTGTCCCTGAAAGCTTCGATGATGGTGGCATTAAAAGTTTGTCATATTTGTTCTGTCCGATATCCTTCAAACGATCAGTACGAAACGTATGAGGTCACGTCTTAACACAAAGCGGAACTGCTTTGAAAAGGAGGCTAGATAGCGTGAGAAACATTCTATTGCATGGCCGCGTGAGTTCTTAATCTCCTGCGTCTAAGCGTAACCAATTGGAAAACCGTTGAAATTTCTAAAACATTATTTTCTATTATATAATTGGGTTTGCTTTCCCATTTATTCACAAGACTCTACTTTGTTCAAACAACTGATTTACTTACTGATCTTTAGAGTATTTTTAAAGTTTTTTTTTCTTATTAGTAAACAAAATATCTAGCAATCACTCCAGTAACTGCATATCGGATTAGTCGTTATTTGTGGGAACGACTAGTGATCGCTGTTGTGTTGGTCCATTTTTTTTTTATCCTGCGAGACATCTTTTGCAGAAGATAACTAACTGGCCTTTTGTCGTTAATTGCTCGTTTCAAACGAATCGTTCAAACGAATAATGTTATTTAGCAACTTGGCGGTAGATTCTCCCATTCATTTTTACATTTCGATAGACACCATCTAAACGGTCTCTTCTGTTGCCGTTCTATGCGTTGCTTCACCAAGCTTTCCATCGCTCTTCCATCCGCCTGCACTCGTTGTCTCGGCATTTGGGATCCTAAACGTACCATTCGAAATTAAATCTAAGATAGTGTTATCATGTGGTTCGGGAACAGAGCGCATCGATACAGGATTTTTGGCGGCTCCCTTGAGCGTATTTTATTCACAGTTTTAGAATGCTTCAAAGATGACATCGTCGACCTGTTCGGTGACACAAGCGCCGAAAAAAAAAATCCGTTAAAACAGTTGAGATTGCGTTGACTAGCAAGCGAGTTACGTCGGAGGAACTGCTATGTCTGACCGCACCCCCAATGTACAATGGGCATAAGCTAAACTGTTCCATAAAAAATTTCCATGTTTCGATCGTCTTCCGTTTTTAGTGTACATGTAATAATTTTGAACCTAAATAAGAAAGAAAATGAATAATCATTAAATGTTCACATGTTAAACATGGAAATATGATTTTTTTTTCAATTTATGTAACAAGCACACATGATGCTCATTTATAACCAACCATCTACGCAGTGGTTTATGTGACAATGACCAAATGTAAAAAAAACTTTTGTGGAATCTTGGTACCAAGATTGGATTTTTGCGAGAAAAAATATCGGTGTAGCTGATTGTGTCATGATAACATTTTTACTCTATGATACCTGCTTTGCTATGATGAAACTAAGCACTCCATGTAGCATGTACTGGCTGAGTTACGGAATATAATTTGTCTAATACAAATGCAATAATTATACTACAGAACGTATTTTGGTGAAGGGACACAGCTGTTTCCGAAAAACAGGTCTTAACCCAAACTATATTTATAATTAGGTTTAGTAAGATTCGGATTCCCGGCGAATGCAATCACAACACCAAAACTCAATGGGTGTGGTCATGAGATAAGATCTACTTTTCTTTTTCCACTGTACGGCAAAAGAGTTGTTCTGTTACCGATTAAACCGTTTAAATGGTTGGAACAAAAAAAGGTTTTACAATATACTTGTAGCGCTTGGGCAAGCTTACGGTGGATTTTTGAAATCTCCGTTAGTAATTAACGTCACCAATGACGTGAGCGGCGTCGTGTTCGTTACAGTATTGTGTTAAGTAAGTAAATGGCAGTTTATCTTAAGGCACCATCATCGTTGAGCGCTACAACCTAAATGGGTGGTTTCAGCAAATGAGCTATCAGCCGGTATATGCTTTGTACCCTGAGAGGTAAGCTACATACTGCAATTGATCTCTAGCTGAGACCCACCCCAGCTGGGCTTTAGCCTTTAGTGAAGATAAGTTTAAAATGTACAACATGTGTATGTGAAGTGTCGTACTTTTTTTGCTAGACATTTCGTTCTACCTAAATTCAAATTGCTTCTTAAGTTTTTTTGAAACTGAAACGAGATGAAATCGTTGCGCACGAAAATGTATTGTTTTCTTGCGGGTAAAATATATTATTGAAAACTGAGATCGATAATCAAAACGTAACGATAACTGCATTCAGAAGCCAAATCGGTCAAAACGATTAGCTGCACACGGGCTAGCGTTTCAATTGATAACCAGCTTTACGAAACAACAAGAAGATCGACATATTGATTCTCACGCAAATTATTTGTTAAATGTAAATTCAATCTATAGACACATGTGGAGTGCGTACGGTGCAAAATTATATCATCGGTGTGTGTATATACAATAACGAGACGAGGCGTCAGTTCATGAAACCCCTTTCCTCAGTTACATAAGCGGTCTATTTGTACACGAAGCATAATGATAGAATAAAGTTTAAATGCACGCCACTTCAGTGAGTACAATTGAATCGTCTGTGAATAAATGAATGAATAAAAATTCATTTTTATTAGCTGTTTGTTAACAGCTAACTAAAAAATTGCTTTTACGTTCATTTGTGCTGCAAATGCTGCTAGCATTAATACTCCTACTGGAATCAATTGGCGTTACGTAGTTGTCAGTGTGTTTCTATGTATATATATGAGAAAGAGAGAAAGAACCGAAATGAACGACGGTCGTCTGAGAAGCGAATCGATTTTCGGATTGCTTCAATCTCCAGACGACTAACAGGGCGCGACCGCGTCCGCGTGTATGCACTTTTTCAACGAAATCTGGAAGGTCTCAACAAATATGTGTGAAGACTGTAAT
>NW_019211457.1:25852440-25912353 GCF_002443255.2 Varroa destructor
TGTGAGATTTAGTTTTATAGAAAAACTATATGATTTATTATTATGACATTGTGTATCATTTTATCGAAGACCTCTCAGTAAGCATAGCCCTAATTACGCATAATTCTAAATAACCTTCATAGCTATCGAAGCTAACTTATAACCTTGATTACTCCGAGCACTCATTTTACCTTTGAATTCTCATTTCAAAAACACGTTCTCAAACCCACTTTTACAATATCACTGTGCAACCTTCCGTAAACGCATCTCGTCACCATGATTAGGTACTACACATATCAGTTTTCTCCGTAACTACGTTTTGCTTCAAACTTCGAGTCTAGCCTTTCGTTCCTGTCTTTTATTCGTGTCTGGTAACACTGTGTATCTACGCATTTGCCTACACTAACCACATATAAATATTCTTTCGTTATATCCACTAACGTCGCACGAATTACATTCATTGACCTTGAGAAAGTGCAGGACACAAAAGGCAAAGGTATGATAAGTTTACTTGAAATTAATATATACGTATACTTGTCGACCCCTCCTTAACGACACCCAAGTTGAACGAGGTCACTCAGGTGGCGACAGCACGCGGACCCGACACGCCCTAGCGTGTCAAACGGCAGAAATCGAATCTATCATTAGGTCCATACAGCGTTAATTATTCGGTAAGGGGCGCTATTGTGAGTAAACGTACCATATGCATATGTAGCCCTCACATTCAGCAAATACATAATAACAAGCGTTCGATAGTTCGTCGTATATCTACGCATGCTACATGTGAACGATACTTTCTCCACATTGCTCATAACTGAATCGGGCTTGATAAAGAAAGGCACGAGCAAGCTTTACTTACCTGTAATATGGACGGCTCTGCTATGAAATAAATTGGGTATCTTCCTGTATAATACAATTTGACATTAATATCGCTATATTAATAAGCCGTTACGGTCATTCGGAAATTGCTGAAGGATAGTTGAGATTCATTAAGTATTTAATTTGTAAAATTATACAAAAAGATACTTAATACAAAAAGAGCTAGCATAATGCGCGAATAAATTAGGGTCAAACCTGACTCGCTTAGCCCCCTGCTTAGGTGACCCCTCACTTACAGGTCACGGGGTCAATCGGATAGAGATCCGTTAGCGTGCCAGTAACCTATTCAGAACCAGTTAGATACTGTCAGTAAATTTTTACCCCGGGTTCACAATCCTTGCCGCGTCTAGCCTTGACCCACTGTTTATGCGATATATCACGATTATTCGTTGATCTACAGTCTAAAAGTACGTGTTTCGAATTTTACGTTCAGAGCTTCCGTTAGACACGGTTTCACATAGCCGTAAAGCCGTAATCTACGTGCAAAATATATGATGCATCGGGAGGTCTGATGAAAGCAATAGGTAAACAAAAGGGTAATATAATGTTAATTAGTAACTGGTAATACTTACCAACTTTTCGTTTCTTCATATTGTTTTCGATTTTGTTTAAGCTTCACTTAATTAGGGGTTAATGTTGTAGGTATAGAAAGTTCCAAATTATCGATTAGCAGAAACACGTGTGGATAATTGCTAAACGCTATTTTTATACCACTAAATATTGTTAGAATGATCTGATGATGTTATATTAGATTGCTTCACGTTGGCCTGAACTGTTTTTTTGCTTGATTTGGTCGTCCTTTGCAAATCGTTTTAGGTGTGAAGAAGTGATCCTTCGGCATAAGTCAACATTGAAATCGTGGTCAGCAATCATTCAACCCTGTAGAAGTCATACAGGTAATCACAGAAATAAGCAAAAATCAAATCACGCAGGTATAGAAACGCAGGGTTGGTCTAAAGTTCGCAATGATTGTTTAGTTCGGCAACACTGCACAGTCCATTGGATTGGACTAAATCAGGCTATTTCTATGATACGCTGCGGTGTCTGTTTCTGCGGATTCGCGAATATGGTGTAGCGATACAACTTCTTGCCGTTCTGTCCTGTACCGTTACTTCGTTACAGTTGTCACTGGTAAAGCTGGCTGAAGTGGCTGAAAACGACGAGTATGACGTTGCCATGAACATCAGCGACGGGTACAGCAATGGTGGATACAGCTACGGCGATGACAGTGAAACGTGCAGGACGTTTACTGCGGCACCGGGCTGTTTAATCATAGCTTGTTTATTTGCCTGGTAACAGGACTGCGACGTGGAGCGATGACTGACAACAGAGCAACTTCTGCCTCTTGTTGTGACGACGAAGTCTGTTGGAATATTTGGCTGTGTGAAACTGCCCAAAGCAGAAACGAGCTGCCATTGACTTGTATGACGATATTCGTCTCAGACTTAACCAAACGATAGTTTGGCAAGGTGAATATTGGTCGGAGCGTTTCCTAAATGCGAGTTGTCGCGGCCACGCGGAGATGGGGGGGGGGGGTCGCGATATGCCGCCGGCGTTAGCTTCTAAAACGATCACCGCGTAACTGTAAAATGAGTTCCGCAGAGAATCATTCAACACGAGGCAAGTCAACTCGTCAAATAACATTAACAATAGCAGTAAAAGAAATCAGCGACGAATGCAGCTAAGGTCGCTTCGTAGAGGAACTGTGTAGAAATAAGGCTTCAGACTGCAAAACGATGTAGGAGAAGGGTCAGCAATAAATTTCTCCTTTCAAGACTAGATGCATCTTCAATTTTTCACCACTTAAATCTTTGTATGATTTCTACCACGTTTAAATGATTGAAACCTACTAGATCTTTTAGGAAGATACGATTAGGCGTCAAAGGATTTTCTCACCGAGGCTGCGAAGCATATGGTCTTATTTCAGTAATTTCGATTTGTGTGTACACCGAGAGGTATACGTGTAGTGTAGTACATAATATTTCTCTTAGATTAATTCGCCAATTATAGAAACCGACGCGTTATACTGCGCTCATAATTGTTGAACAGTACTCAAGCAAAGGCGTATAAATGGGCGTGAAACCCTTACAGGGTTCGACGTAGCATATGACTAATTACAAATAAAAAAAAATCAAATACATGACTATAGGTAGCGAGAGTCGGATCGTCAGTTTCGAAAAGTCGAAGCGCATTTGATGCGTTCTATAACAGTTTGGTTAGTACATCTTAGTAGTAGCGGTACATCTTCGCTATGTTTATCGAACCTGTGTCTAAAATAAAGATTTTCATATTTCGTCTTTTTATATTCAAATATTTCAGTTTTATTATATAACAGAATAAATTGAAATTGTATTTTACTGATGTGACCTAGTGGTCGTTGTAGAGGGAAATCAATACTATTAAGTCTGACCCTAGCAAGGATAGTCGCTCAGGTCAGTGCAAAAGAATTATTTAGAAAATCAAATGGCGTGCCGCCTTAGTTAAACGCAACTTTTTCTTTGTACGGTAGAAACAAGTAGCCCATGTTCAATTGATGAGCGAAGATTAACTGTTACTGAGTACTTTTATGCCGGACAAACTCCTACCAACACTGTGAACTGCCCAAAATCTAGCTACTCGAAATCGTCGGTTTACAGCATTATTCCTGAGTGCACGACCGCTGAAAACAATGCAACGAACGAACCCTCACCTCCAATAAATGAAAAAATGTCATTGCATTTTTTGATTATCGCCGTCTTTGGATACGTCGCGGCAAGTAAAATGACTGTAATCGTTTCCGAAGACTTTGCTACACATCGTATGGCACAAAATCAAGCATAAACGTTCTGAGAACATTAATGTCAAAAGATATGATTGGTGCATCTGGTACCTAAATACTTCGAAGTAAAAAAGAGCAGACCGTCTTCGATTCTTTCACGGTGAAAAATTTACACTATAAATACAAGACTCAATCTCAAAAATCGCCGCGATTAAGAGAGGGTTCCCATAATATGTAAGACTAAATTCTCAGCCAGTATTCATTTACTGAGGCTTGTTTCGTAACCAAAACCCGATACCTTTTTCAATTGCCGTGTACTGTGATCCGGATGCTCTAGAAACTGTCGCGAAGACTGTGGACAGTTATCGCGTCGAATAATTGGCCATATGTCCTTCAAAAAGCAATGCATCCGCTCACATGAACATATCAGTGCAGGGCTGGCTGGCTAAACCTGCACAGCCAAGCAGATTTCAATTCATTAGATCAAACAGGTTTGTGAATGCCGTAAATTACAAATTGAACCCGCGATAAAGTAGCTTCATGAACTAAATAAACACGCTATGTCAAGGATGTCTCTGCGGCCATATGCAAATAAATCCATTCAGATATTCGCCTCTATTTTAATACCGTTTATAAACAAAACAAACAATTTTCGTCCCACTTTACCCCAACCACTCTGTGCATATGACACACATATATATATATATATATAGTAACATGGTTACCAAGGTCACAATTATCTGATGTTCTGACCCCACATAGCGTTTCTATGATTAGCGTTTGATTTGAATATGGTCGGATAGATAAACCCTCCATATACGAAATAGACGCCAATGCCATATAGAAATGGCATTGGCGTATTTCGTATGTAAAATAGGTTAAAAAGCCGGCAACGTTGCAATGCTTAATATGCGTACGTATTAGAGATGTCAACTGCGATCGTGTCTACCTAGCACGGAGTGTAAAGCTCAAAGAGCTATGCCCTATAGGTTCTATATCGTCTCAATAGAATACTACAACCGTAGAAATTTGCAAATAGTAAATAGTTCTATGTTCAATGTATATTCAAAGTTCATGCAGAACCGTTTACGAGATGACAGATTATCGATTGAACGGTGAATCTTTTAAAAATGTTCTCTCATTAATTAATTTCTGTCTACAATAAATGTTGGTTAGAAGCTCTTCTTCATTGCCGATATGATGTTTTGATTGTTATTATCATGCTGTATTTTTTGGTAATAATGTCCCACCATTAAATCGGCAGGTTAGACCAGATCGTTGTTGTTGTTGAGTGGTGTGTATTTGATGCGGCCTTAATGCGTTTCGTGTTTACAATCTGATCCGATATATGGATTAGATGTTGGCAGACCGCATTTTACACCACTAACGTTCACCGCGAATCAAAAACAATTATATTCAAAAGCTGTCGGAATTTCCTCAGCGCGACCCGTTTCCAACGGTGAGTTCCATTAACTGGTAGCGCCGCCTGCCGCTTAGTTACTTACTGAACGCACCCCTGTCATAGGAGTTTATCTACGTTTCTTTACGTCATAAGTTTCTATTGTTAAAGTACAAATGATATTTTGCGTTGTGACAAAAACGATGAAGAAGCATAAACGCCAATTCGGCTACTGTTTTCGGAGACAATGTAGCGATGTTACTTAATGCTATGGTCATTAAAGTAGGTATCCTTGCCGTCACGGTGGCAATGGTTAAGATGTCATCATACGATTATATCGCTTGTAAATATATATAGGCGTATAATCGATAAAAACTACATTGGTCGCAAATACATTATACAGCACATATCTGGTATAGACAAAATACGCGCCTACAAGCGGCCCGTAACGTTTCATATTGAACCAAAATTGGGAGTACCTGAATAAAGCGGATTCTTGATATCCTTTAATGCACGCGCTGGGCAGCTTTCCAGTAGTTGTTGTCGAAGTGGCGATGTCTATCTCGGGCCGCTGCTCAACCAGCAAGAAGCGGTTGGAATCGATCGCCTATGTATATTATTGCGGCTTGTTTCTGCTTGTTAATAATTAGCGAAGCTGAAAAATATTTGAAATTATGTAAATACATATGTATAGAAACAGGGATATAAGTGTGTTGAATAGCGCAAATTCAGCTTGACATTCGTGTTGAATTTTTCATAATTTCATATCGAGGCATTGCGATTCGGTTTGCTAGCATTTTCGTTAGCGTGCTGCTCTATGTTCATATTCTTAATATGTGCTGGTGAATATGTCCAGGGTAGAAATTATAACCCGCACTGAATTTATAGTGACTGAAATATATAATGCATGTAAAATTATATGAAAAGTGTTAGCGTGTCTCGGTGATCGAGCAGTAGATGAATAGGGTCTAACGATTTTCTAAAGATTTCCCAATAATGACCCTGTATCAATGTGCCTACGCATAAGCGGGTGCTTCTCGAAGTTACGATGAGCACCGCCCTAATAAATAGAATTGTCGATGCGCGTGCCTTTCCCCGATCCGTCACGTTCAGTATTCGTATGAACGCTCCACTGAACCCCTGATTTTATTTCGTATCTCCATTTTTTTATAATACACCATCAGCCAATTAAGCACTTCTTCTCGGCTTCAACAATTAATCTATCTAATCATCCTGTTGTCTACAATTTGCAAAACACTTCACAATTATGCAGGTAAATGTTCCGCCTATGAGGCGCGGGGCGTAAGAGGAACGGATATAAAACTGGGGAGTCCGCATCTGTAAAAGTTAAATTAGGCGAACCTTTAATAAACACACGCCGGACCTTTACGGTTCAGTTATAAGAATGTAAAAAGCCTTCTGCATTTTAAGATGGCTTCAAGATTTAAAGTTGGTTACCCCACTATTACTGAGATATGAATGGGATACGAATAAGGCAAATAAAAATTATGAAAATTTTATAGAGTATCTGGTGTTATTTAAAACACCGTTCGGATAAAACAGTCCAACAATGTTGAGATAAATTACCTATAAGTGTCATTTCAATAAGAATCATTTCATGTGCATGCAGGTTTAACAGTCAATTTGAAATAGTATTTATACTGTGATATTGTTGCCTTACCAGAGTAGAAAAATGTTAACGGCCCAGTACAATCTTATCGTAACCCTACTGTGTTAACTAGACGTTATACCAATAAAATAATCTAATTTATAGCAGTCTGTAGAATAGCTCCATAAACTTAAAATTTCGTGACTTTATGAAATTGCGCTGTTTTCTTGTGTTTTTCGTAGAATATGGAGGTGGAAAAGATGTCTTCCGAGTTTGTGAGGCTCACGGTAACGACCGAAGGTTCCGATCTTGGATGCGAGCGGGCTTTCAATCGTAACATCACCGTAGGCGAGCTAAAACAGCGGCTAGAATTGTTAACTGGTGCTGCCTACAATCGCATGAAGCTAGAGCTACGTAACAAAGAATCACCTAACCAACTGCTAGAAGCACTTAATGAAGATGATAGAAAAATCGGTGACTACCCCGCGATGGACACTGGCCTGCTTCTCAAAGTGATCGATCCCTCTATGGGCATTTTTGACGAAGTGGACGCGGTTGAAAAGATGAAAATTTCAGAAGATAGATATGCCCAAGTGAATAACGTTCGAAGTTTTATGCAACAACATGGTTTAGGACGGTTTTCGAATAAGACGGTTAACGAATCAAACAAGACGGATAAGGAAAATTTAAAGGGTAAACGTTGTATCTAGAAAATATGTATTACTAGTGAAATTAGGCCGAACTTCGCCGATGCGTCCATATCGGTGATGCACAATTGAATATTTTATACTAGTTCTATAATGCGGTAGTTAGTAGTAGCAAATAGTTGATTCGCTAGTAATGACGATATTATTAGTCGCATAACTCACACCTAACCAATTGGCGTTTGTTTTTCTTGTGATTTTTATTTCGCTAGAAATCGAGGTCGGAAAGCGCTGTGAGGTACGTACTAAAGGAACCCCTGCTCGTCGCGGAGAAGTCAAGTACATTGGAGAGATTTGTCTGAAACCCGGTGTGACCTTTATCGGAGTCTGCCTTGATGAACCATTGGGAAAGAACGATGGTACTGCGGGTGAGGTGCGATATTTCAAATGCGAACCTAAGCATGGCGTCTTTGTAAGACCGGCTGACATTGAGGTGGGCAATTTCCCGGAAATATCGCTCGAGGACGAACTGGACGAAATCTGATTTTAACCGGCCTCGTCGACCGCGATGCCAACAACTGCTGAATCCAACGTCTAGAAATCGGCTTCAGCCCCAGATAGCGCAGTGGAGTTCTTAATTTAGAAAGGATTGATGCATCGATTCGAAAACGGATCTAACCAATAATTAACACTTCGAACCTAGGAGTTAAGCGAAGCGAACAGTCATCCTTAATGATGTAATATAAGTTCAAATTAAATTCAACCCTTAAAGAGAGTCAATTTAATTCAGTAACGACTGAAGGCTTTAAACTGATTTTAGTTCAGGCGGGCATTAGGTTAAGTAAAATATCAACAAGAGGGAATCTTATACCATTGGAAAATTATTAGAGGATAAAGAAATATGAAGGTCAACTCAATGTTCACACTTTCTTATACTGCCTGTCGGATACTGCAGTGGGCACGCAGTCGCTTGGCAACATAAAAGAATAGTCGAATATGCATCACCTGTGATTCTATAAAATTGAATTTAAGATGTTTTGCGATTCTTCTCTGTCTAGTTTTGCCAGACCGTCATCGCACCGGCCAATGGCAAAAGATCTAAGAAATAGAAAAATGACATATATTTATGACACAAATTCTCCACATTTTGCATTGGGATAACCTTCGATGACGACAGCATCAACAACAGTGGACTGCCCCATTTGAGCCGCGGGGAAAACAAACAAGCAAAAGTATTAAAACGAAATAAAACTAGTTAAAGATGGGAAAATTAATTATTTAAAAAGCACTAGAGCATAATAGAGGCATGTGACTTATTTATTTTTGCACCTATGGACTAAGCAAGCTGAATACCATGGTGACGAGCCTATCAGCAAGATAATGATGATAATAGCACCTTCAACAACATGCTTTAAAACACATATCTACACAATGTGTTACTCGGCAGAGACAGAAAAAAAGGGACTTTCGGCAAAATGCTTCCGAAAAACGAATTGTTCTTGCAATGCAGATGCAATGTGTTGCAAATACGGAAAATTATTTTGCGTCAACTCAGTTTCGAGGGCAAATGGGTAAGTACCGTCGACACGTGATACTTCGAACGCTTTCTAATAAAACGGAAAAATAAGATATTAAACAGACCGTTTGTACTTATTTTTTCATCGTTATAGATAGAAATTATTACTTTATGAAACGGAACGAGAAAGATAATCTTTGGAATCGAACGCAAACAAGTTACTTGAACAAGGTAGTTGAACTTGTCTATTTGAATCGTGAAATCCAATACATGTACATATTAAAATTAGGTCTTCGGTTTATTTCATAATTATAATAACCATAATTATTATCAGCTATTAGCGGTATTTATGTAATCAAAAGATAATGTGTGTTACAATTAAATTGTGGTAAGAGCATCGAACTGATTTGGCTAGGGAAAACTTTGTTTAATTTGACGACCGGTAAAATAGATTTCTATTATATATATATGTGTAGAAGGAGCGGGTTTTTATCTTTGGTTATTCGATCGACTGATTAGTTGGTTAAAATCCAGTTTATAGGTTTGAGATCTTTAGTGAATTCTTGAGCAAGGAACAAGGCATGTATAATCAAGACATAATCATTCAGGTCTAAGTGAGAACAATGCTTGCCAGTTTCGCAATTATACAAATGTTGTTATCAATCAATTCAGCTAGTTGAACGCTTGTTGGCTCATTGTGTATCAAGCTGCTATTTGTAATGACTACTCGCACGACATACCTAATTTTCGAGACGCAGAGAAACCTGTGTTTTCAATGTGCGTTCAACCTATGCCGTCATTGATTTGATAAAAAAAAAAAACCTGTGCGTGGCAATTCTAATTGCTAGGGGACCGCTGAAGGTTCGGCAGGCTATGACAACTGTTGTACTCAGTTTTACCCCTTAATGTGGACTATTGAATTTAATAAGCAAATGCAAAATTTGCCATCACATACGAGTAGACTGTATTCAACCTTGGTATTTAACATATTCAGTGGGAGCTACCATAAACGAGCTAAAAGAGTGGTTTTCCAACCTCCAAACTACAACATGCACTGCAAAGGATCGCTTAACTAAGCAGTGTATGGGACCGAATTCTATGAGATTTTGCTAGTATATATCCGCTAAGAAACAGCTCAGAACTCACTTGAGACTCATTTGCAACTGATTGCGTCCGTATCGAATAATAGTAACCACCAATCAGGTCAAGTTCCTAATGAAATTATTAAGGATCCCTCAGGCAATTATATACCAAACACTCCGATTAGTCAATCTTGGCTATTCAATAAGCCATCAATGATTTAAGCAGATTTTTCTAATTTGAATTTTTTTACAAGAGTCTTATACGATAGAATTCCAGTCTTATATTTAAAGCAATTACCATCGTTTAAAAAGAAAAGCGGTTTTCCTAATACAGTCAAATAATGACTTGCCCAGCTTAATCTTAAGGAGCAAATATTTGCGTCCCTTATTAGGCACCTTCAATAGTGAGCAATGTTTGAATTTTTCTTGAGCTACACTTGCGTATTAAGTCACATTTATTGGTTTTTTTTTTTGACATTCTTTCAATATTTGCCACAACCTTACAACCATAAAAACTAGCGTTTCCTTCAATAATTGTTTTTGTTTTGCTGCTTTAAGTATACTAATTTTATTCCCTTACTATATAACGTTGATTTAATGCTAAGAATTTTATTGCGTGCTATGCTACTAAGCCTCTAGAGATCAGTTCATAGGCTGACCACTGATTTTACTCAAATAGCTTCTATCTGCTAAGGGATGCAATACCATAATTTCCATTTCTCTCTAGAATTCTGATTTCATTTTTTCTCTATAACTGACTGACTTTTAGCATTTAGGTTGTATAGAGCAACTTTAAATATTCTTGATAATGACAAAAGTACCAACAAGCCTCAGACATTCTTTACTTCTATTTTATGTTCTTTTAATTGGTCTTTAAAGGTCTCTATACCGTCTAGATGGAACTGTTTGAAATATTTTGATATGTGCTTTACAGGCATAGAAAGGTTCTCATATTGCGTTTAACATGAGACGAAGACCTTGATTATGGAAACTGCGAACGAGGAAGGCAATAAGCACCCGCTAGTTTTCAAATTTACTTTGAACAATCTCTAGGGCGCCGATCTTAAATTGTCCTTGCAGCCGGATGCAATAAAATACAATTATAGCATATTCAAATATATTTTCAAGTTACTACCGCATTCGTGCACATAATTTTAAGGTAACTTTATTAGTTGGGTATCATCACATCACTTGCCAATATGTTCTGGCTATCAGTCTGTTTGATTATATTTGTATATGCGTTCTATACGACGGCACATATTCTAAGATATGCGATGCCGAGTTTAAAAATCTTGATAACAGCGGTACCATGACAACAGAAGTTGTTGCATCCATGGGTATCTAATGGCTGCTAATGGTCGATATTAATAGATTAGACAGACTTACACGACCTGATCACAGGCAACGCAATCAACAAATATTTGTTTCTAATGCCCCTTAGGGCTATCTGTGATGGATTCATTAGAGAGTATAGTATTATGTATATAAACAATATACCACGGCTCTCTATTTCGACTTACCCTAGGACCCCTATCCTACATAAAATAATAGTTGCTATTTTTAAGTGTTTCCGTCTAAATGGCGTAATCCTAACCCTCAATAAGTTCGGAGTTTCCCTTATTAGTACGTGCTTTCCTCGTGACACCGAAGAAACGTCAATTCCGTTTCGTACCATGAGAATTCAGCGAAGATGACAAACATATGCCAGATGTGGCATAAGTTGACAACACCGGCAGAGGGACACTCGTAAACATGGCGGATGCCAGCCCGGTAAAATGAACACCATGAGAACTTGTCGGAGGAGTCTCACAAAAGTCGAGTGAATACCGTCAGTGTGCCGTCGGTATAAGAGCAAAGACGACGTACAGCGTAATCACGATATTACGCCGCGCCTCGTAGCTGGAAAACCTATAACGGGTGAAAGATCGTTAGGTAGATCGTCGGTACACTGACAGACTCGCAAGTCAGATAGAACTGCTGCCATAATGGGTTCTGGTGAAATGCGTAGGTACCTGCGAAAATCAGGTTGTAGTACGGAAAAAAGGAGGGAAAATATTATGAGCATCCATTGTCATTTGCAGATGGTTTAACTGATTGCCTATCACAGACGACGATCAGCTGAAAATTAGGTAAAAAAAGAATGAATCGAAGCCTGCGTTTCAGTTGGTAACATTCAAAAATATGAGATATGCCATTTTCAAGAGATACTGCTAAGTAATTGAACAGTTAGTTATACCACCTAAAACAGTTGAAAACAGTTATGATCGTGACGCTGAGTAAAAGTTCAATGCCTTGAGCAGCAAATAATAAGCTTTTTCGTGTATGCACTTAAATGTGTGATACAGAGATGAAAGCAGTAGGGTCATACATCGCCGTTACAAGAACGCAGGTGAGACTCTGAAACACAACGGATAATTAGTAATGATTATAGGGGTTATTTTACGATACCCGGCTCACTCAGAACACCGCTGGAAGTTAGACATAGGAAACTCATAGCTATATTAGGGCATTTCAAGCTCGCGGAGGCATCTAAAAAATGGGTTACCAAATAGATACCTCTTTTCAGACAGCTCTTACATAGTCTGTGGGCTGATTTTGTATTATTTTAAAACTGATGGCTTAAATTGTGTTCTTCGCAATCTCATCTCCTTCGGTAAGTGAGCTGTTTTGGGCATAAACATTTAGTACTTTGTATACCTCTAAGTAAGGGACTTATTGTACTTCCTCAACAATGATACAGTAAAAAAACAGCTGGCTCTTGGCGAAGCGTCAATCAACGACAATTTTGGTATCTATATGCTCATGGTCTCGTTATGCCATTGCAAATATAGCTTGTAATTCATTCTCGTGGGCTACAGTGCACCAGCTAACTGAAATCAAAAAAAAAAAACAATACGAATTTATTTACAAGTAAGTACAGCATAATAGATTTGCTATGTGGTCGGCGCACTGGCCAACTGTTTACTCGCAATCATCATATCCAAAGCCACATTGTGCGAAGATTTTCGAAATCATTGTTCCACTGTCGTGAAAAATCTTCGAATTCGCGAATCTTCGAAAGCAATTTTCGAAGCTTTCGAAACTCTAATCAGTTTATCGTACTATTATATTTAAATGCGTTGAACTATTAGCTTGAAAACAAAGTCGAAGGAGTATTAGAATTCGGAATAATGCTGCGTCAGGCACAAAAGGCGACGTGCACTTACCTGCAACTAGCGGAGTCAGGAAACGCTCGTTAAATGCTTACAATACTATCATAGCAAACACCTATAGGTAAGCGCGTAAACAAACGCCACATGTCAGCCTAAATAAAAAAAGATTTGAAAAATGCTACGGAAATAACCCCGAATATTTGTTCCGTGTGCATTGTTCCTCTGCGATTAACAAAGGCTAGCTCATTTAACAACGTATTTGGCTCAAGGCAATATTTGTCAAATTTGAAAATTCGAAGGCAGCGTATCGCTTATCGGTTGAGGATGCCATGTTTGAATTTGACAAACCAGTTTTGAGCAGTCCTCTCAACTACGGAGTTTTCCTTGCAAATACATCGAAGTTGCTTGGGCAGTTTTTTCACTTTGATGAAAAATGAATATGTTGCAACGCTGTTTTTTTGCCTTGTGAAATACTTATCATTAAAAGCACAGATCCAGGAAAAGATCAGAAGCAAATGCTTACAACAGGCTTGTGATAGCAAAAATATAACAAAAAAACAATTCAAAAGAAAAAGTGTTTCACAGAGTAAAAGGGTTGTAAAGAGCTCTGTTTTTTTTTTACTTAAATTGCTTGTACTATTCGTAAAGCTGAAAAAGGTACTGAGAACCCTAACATAAAAATCCCTGAAAGACTTCTAAGGTTCATGGATTAAGCTGACACTGACCTATCTATAATGAAGTGATTGTTTCTCAGCCATTCTGGAATCCCTTCATAGTCCTTTAATTTAGGTCCATGGTGCATTTTCCTTGTAATTCCAATTTGAATCTCTTCAAATACGAGCGCGGAAAGCGAAACTTGAAAAGAGCATGTTGTCAAATTTCCTTTAACAGATCATGTTGCATATAGGATAGGGGGCCCTATTGGGCCCCATATTGGGTTATTGATAAAATATTGCCCGTTTCAAAGCCAAAACTGAACTAAATATATCTTACATTAATATTACGAAACAAAATATGAGCCATTTAGATCGATAACCTATTGCTGTTTTTGTGGTAACATCACTCTAAAGCTTCCGTGGTTGCTAAAAAAAAATTGTGACAATTGACGTTTCCATTCCTCTATTAAGACTAAATTCACACTATTAACTACATTAATTAATGAAGAAAGTTTTGCAGAGACCGAAGCAGATGACACACTAATTGTGTAAAGTGCGGGCTGAAGTTTTCCATTCAAGTTCTCGTAGGTTAGTGGGTAGCTAAACATCTGTGTGGCCCGGGGTTGTTTTGGTGGAGGACGACGCCTTTTTTGTTTGCTAGTTTGAACTGAATCTTTCATGGCTTGTTGTAGTTTTGTAGTTATCGATAGTAAGGGGTCGAATCAATAGTTCTATCAGACGGCAACAGCTTGTGATGCACAATTTCATTTATATCCCAGCAAACATGTCGGTGCAGACGTTAGTTTGGACCGTGAGGAACATTTTTATTCGCACATTATTGTTCTATGTGATCCATATTATGAAATCGTATATGTGTAACAGCTTTAGAAGTGGCTCGATTTCACTGCGTGTTTGTAGAGTTTCATTGATGAAAACGATTCAGTAAAACCCTTTGGCTTATAGATTCTTTATTTCTTGGCGATATGTACGAAGGTTTGTTGGATGTAACTTTTGCAATAATTTTATCAGCTTTTGCTGTAATTGACCGACTACTACGAAGAACAACTTTCACATCAAAATTTCCAGAACGAAAGCCACAAAACTATTTTTAAGCCGTTTCTTCCTATAACGCATCTCGACCATAAGCAGTATAATATTTTATGGACTTGAGAAGCATGTATGCCTTTATCATGATAAAAATACGAATTTTACTGGGATTTTCACAAAAATGGCTCATCTTCAAAGTGCTCTATTTTAAGTTTGAACTGTGACACGTCTATTACTGCCAAGGCCCAGCTTTCGAATGACACCAAAGTCGGCCTGACGCGGCTCACGTTGCTTGAGGTGTGTGACTTTAAAACCACGGACAATGGTCAGGACTCTTTCGATAGCTAAATATGGCCATAATGTGGGTCACCTGAATCAAACATTTTTTTAGTAAACTGTTTTTAAAAATTATATTTAAATAAAAGCAGATTTTTTAGTACCACCAATTAGTCATTTTTAAAATACTGCTTTTTTAATCCGCAAATATCTTTTTAATAGTACATGTGCCTAAAGAGACATTGGTAGGCGTAAACTTGTTAAAGTGTCGAACAAATATTCTATACATAAAGGATTCCAGGGGAATTAAATTTTGGGTTTATAATAAGCCGAATGACCCAAAAATATAAAGGTTCAAAACGGTGAAGGAATTAAAAAAATCTTAAAAAATAAATAAAGACGAGTCTAATCTTGGGCTCATTTTAAACATTATAGTATACTGGTCTCTTTCTTGCATTTTATTGTGAATGATATATATATATATATATAGATCCTACAGAATCGGACCCCACACAATGGGTAGCACTAAATCTGGTTTTATCTTATTCGATGGAAACTGGACACTATCATACCCTTACCGTGTTGAAAAATGCGTGGGGAGTCTTGGAAGAACAATGGTTTTACCACTAAGAAGTTAATATCGTCCACTCTGTGGGTTACCCCATATTTCCACTGCTTTGCATTTTATATATATATATATATATATATATATATATATATATATCTCTTCTAGAGTGTTCTCAAAAATTCGGCGAAACAGTAGGCCAGTGATAGCACCCTCTAGGTGTAAGCACGTCCCGTTTTAAGACACCTTTGAGATAATGTAATAATAACTGACGCCTAAATTATGTATCTGAAACTTCCGACGTCTAAATATATATACATTTCTTGAGCGTCTTACTGCGATTCTAATTCATAAAATTCTTTGAGAACCACAACCATAGCTAAAAAGCACAGTCTCAGTTTTGTGAACCTCTTCCCCTATAATATTCATTAGGCATACAGAAGACTTTATTTTCGGTAATATGAGTCACTAGTAACATCGACTATTGGGACTATTCTAACGGATTCTATTTTATAAATAACACGTTTTTTATAGCTATTGTCTGTCCTACCCGGATATGAAGCTCACTTAACTGAGTCACATTATCATCTGCTGTATAATAATCAAATAGCTTTTTGTAATTTTTAACGAGGGTAGCTTACTTACATATCTATCTTAAATATCTAGCGAACATCTATGTTTGCTTCATGGCTTCATGGCATAGGACTTCATGGCTTAATTTCTACTGCTGCTGTTGATTGATTATAGGAGGATTTTAGAACTGTCGTTGTCCGAGGCGGATTCGCTTCGTCCCATATGAATACTATTGAGGGTTCCGAAAAGCGCCTCACCCTTTGGAGGAGTGCCCGAGTTGAGGATCTCCTCCGGTCACCAACCCATCAGTGACACAACATCCATATTCTACGAAAAAAACTTCACACAAATAGAACATACAGAAATTGTTAATCAATTTTCGCTGACTTTTACTGGTAAGAAAAAACATTTTCATAAGAACAATCAATTCAATTTCATCAGGCTCTTAGTTTGGATTATTGACTTCATCGGGTGAAATTAACCGAGTGGTGTCAAAGGACGGAATAGCCATACTGTTTTTGCTTTTCATTAACACCCCCGTAGAGCGTAGTTTTGCACCTTCATACAGGTAGGACCGAACCTCAAACACTGGCGTACCACCTGAATGTTCACTCATTTTATGATCTTGATATGGAATTAAGTTAGCTCCGAAATGCAGTAGAGTGGATCTGCATCTCCATTTAGCGCTGTTCGACATTATCGTATTAAATTTATCGATTTATAAATATCGATAAATAAATCGATCTAAAAACCAACGAGAAAAGAAACCAATTATCCGCTGGTCGATCTCAGTTTTGAGAATGAAAGGAGTAGTACACAACACTAGCATATTCAGCAGAGACTTCCGGCGACATAAAAAAATAAAAGTCACTTTTTATGGACTATCCCTATCGTAAAATGAAGCCTTTTGTTAGTATCAGAGTTAAACAGCATTATCAAGTAAAAGGCACGGTCTGCTACCATCTGCAATGAAGTCGGTTTTTTATTCTACTGGTTCCGTGAGCTATAGACGCCCACTAAATTAATATACAGTTTAGTGCTTTCATTCAGTCTATAACAGACTCGATAAGGTATCCGATGCTGTAACAGCAAATGACCTACTAATGAATGCAAGCCATAGTCCACAAGCAGGAAAAATTCACAAAGCGCATCACGTAAATTACGATTTGTCGTACCTTTACCTAATGAAATGCTATTGCAATCCTTTCAATATATGCAATTAAGTTTCACTAAATTGTGCTAATCAAGCATCTTTATTTAAAATTAGAAAAATTAACTGGAAAACAAAATTAAATGCCCATTCAAGTCTCGCATATTCACTGTCTATCGAAAAGCTGCTGCACAGTAACGCTCAAATAGGTTACTGCAGTTTGGACAAACCCGTAGTTTAAAGAGAGAATAAATAAGCCCAATATAGACCAATTTGATTGAATTAAGTAAGTATGCTTTGAAAAGTGGTAGTATTAGTAGAGGCAGGCATCAAGGTAACCAACGGTAGGTATTAACAGCACTTTTATTTTGAACATGATAAGGAGGTAAATATTAAATAAACGAATGACAAGAAAAACATATTCATACTGACAGAGAAGGTATAATGAAGCAGAAAAAAACAATCGACTTAAATACATTATCAACCTGTTAGGATCCTCAGTATCTCACAGATACACTGATATATATAGAACATGCGATTGTGTTAGGAAGTGTTACGCTCTCAATAAAACGTTTTGCCTATATATTATTTGCCTAGCAAGACGGCGTTGGCCGAGGCGCCCGGCATGTAGACTGTATTGTATAAAATCACTGATTTTAATTCGCCAGCGGACACAAAAATAAATGTTGTCAAAGATAAAAAATGTCGAAAATGATATTTGTTATTTCCTGGACCGTTCAGATCTGGTAACGCTTGAGCATCCGCAAACAAAAATAAAGAAAAAAGCGATGAAGAAAAGCGGCGATTACTTATGCACTGAACTACTTGCAAATTTGTCAACTAGGTATATTGCTAACGTTGTGTGGAATACCTATTTTGAGCAAGTTTTAAAAAGAAAAGTATATTTAAGCCGCAAAAAACGTGTTGTTGGTGTACTGTGTGTCCAAAATAGCACAAGAAAAGTCTGCACATTTATTGCAGTAGCTGACAAAAATTATTCGGTTGAGTACCCCGACAAGTTCCTATTAAATATACAAAACAAATGAGAAAATCCCTTACATCTTACATTAGTTTCTTTTATGGATCATCACAAGAATATTTATACTTGTTTATATTATTTATCTAGAAAATACTATCAATATACGTCAGGCATCAATTCAAATTCTGTGATATTCTGTCACAATGGATTCTATGATAGAATCGTCGATGCTAAAACTCTTGCTGAAATACTTGAGAGGTTGGTCCAGTGGCACCTTTTATACGGTACATATATTATATACATATATTATATATATAATAATGATCATTATGAATGTTTATTCGACTTCTTGTTCTATTCTATTCATGCATATATAATTCGCTGACTAAATCAACTTATCTCGATGATTACCTCTGTGTACCTTTCCGCAATGTGTAAGATAGGTGACTATTGGTCCGTTTGCTAAGATTAATCCTTTCTGCGATACCTATAATTGACAACGAAATCTTCGGTCCTTTGGCCCTTTCTTTCAGGTATGCTACAATTGCTGCCATTGTAAAAGTTGAGTGCAAGGAACATTCCTTCCTTTTCGGTAAAAACTACTGGAAATTATTCTTTCGTATCAAGGTCGGATTTTTTCTCTAGTTTTATTTAACAGCAAGTGAGCAGAGGTTCATGAGTGGCAGGTATCGATGGCCCCTCGCTGAATCGCGCCCTACATCTCTTGGCGCGACTCGCAGGTGAGCAGTACCTACGTGTTAGAGAGCTCGAAAGTGGCTCTTACCATGTGTCAAGCGGATGGTGTAAAATTATTAGGCTAGTTAATCTTGTAAGTTCCCTCTTCCAGTACATTTACCTATATTCGAGTAGTATGTCCAGAATTTCGCGCCAACATAATAAGTTATGAAAAATGAACTAGTTCCCTAGATTGCATTTCGAGATTATTCCTTCTTCAATTGTTTGTAAATACTCATTTGAGGGTGAAGACGACACCAAAATAATGCACCGGAATATTGCCTTACAACGCAGCACAACTAAATTTGCCGTATTTTTGTTTTCATAAATGCAAAGAGACACGTTTCATCTTCTTAAATCGTACTGGCTAATGTCCGAAATTTCAATTTAGCCTTATATCACATTATACTACCTAAGATGTCCCTTTCTGCACGCTGTCCTCTCCATAGCGGACTACGTGCCCCCTTCCTGTGTCGTCAACATACGAAATCAGCTTCTAATTTCGTCTGCTATACGTTCCCATCTTACCTTATACCCCTGCTCCTTTCTCTTTGAGATTCAAACGTTGCTTATCTTTTCTCTATATTTCTATATATATTTTTTCTATATATATACTTTTTCATATAATGAGTGCTCTTATACAATCTTAGAGTCGAGGGCGTTTACCATCTGTTGGTTGGTCTTTTCCCCAGCTTTACCTTCTAAAGGCAGAACAGAATGCAGCCATTTTCCCTTGCTGCCTTCTGCTAATCTCCTTCTTCTTTTGCTTTTTATCGCCTGCTGCGATTTAGAACGCGACCCTTTCCACGTCGGCCGTAGCACAGGTATCGGCCGACCGAGAAAATCACAGTGGCGCAGGCTAGATGTAAAGTGGAATATTTCCTATGCAAGCGTGATATATATATATATATATAAGGAGGGAGGGAGAGGGGGGGGTAAAACCAGCTTCCGAATCAGCCCGTGTGTTCGTCGTACAGTCAGTCGTATTTTCGTGTACGTGTGTTCTGCCTAGCTACGAATACGTACTTGGCTGCGTATTTCTCGATGCCGTGTTTTGTATTGACTTATCTGACCATTTTTGCCAACAAACGGGTCAGTCATATGTTGATTAACGTGTTGCCTGCCCTAACCTGTGCGTGCGCCTGTGTTCCGAACGCTCTCGCTGTATCTAAATCTGACTTTGAGTGCCCTATGCTACGGAACAAAATTTAAACCTATAGTAGGAACAGCTGCAGAACAAGTAGCCACAGAGGCGGCTAATGCATCTTACTTTGTCGGAGGTTCCGTGAAGTTAATAGCGTTCTTTTTGCTGGGGCCAGAGTACTAAGGCAACGACGGCCGTAAGGTCCTAACATAGACCGTCTATTTGACTCTGCATTATACTTTGTTCGGATTGGATCGTTCGCTTTCCGGCCATTCGTCGTGCCGTTCGTGCGTTGTGGAAAGAGGGAACAGCCCGGGTAGAGACGAACGCCAACGGGCCATTGCTTAGTGCAGAGAATCGCCAACAGCAGTAACAATAGTACAGTAATAATCACAGTAGATAAAAAGCGCAGCTGAAACACATGGCAAAGAACGTAACGGATGCATACAAGAAAGAAAATATAGGAAGGGAAGCGGCAGCTGGACGATACAAGACACGAGTGGCGGGCAGACCAACGAGCAGGCGTCTGCGGTCGTGAACAGAATGGCACGACAATAACACAGCAGGCCAGTGCCGTCGCTGCAGTTATATGTATCGAAGTGTGTACGTGTGTGTTCATGCTGGTGTTCGAACAACAACTACGTTAATACAAGTAACATTGGATAGGGTGCTATGGTGCGAGCACGCAGTTTTGTTGCGCTATGATGTTCTGTGCCGTAGTTTTCCGTGCTGTTCGATACGAAGAGTGTAATACTTTGTGCATCATTTGCTAGGATTACTACAGCTGTAGCAGAAAGTGTGAAAGAAGGGAACGAGCCACTGACTGAGATGCGAAGGCGTTGTGCACATTTTCTGGCTAGCGACAACAGCGACGCGACGAAGACAACGGCAAGAAGGACTACGACGAAAACAACAGCGACGCCGAAAAAGCCGCTGGCTACGAAATTCCTTCCGGTATTTGCACCGACCGCTGCCTGAATATTTACCACGAGCTTCTGTAATTCATTAGCGACGAGACGTGGAAAACTCGGTGCAAGCGTTTCTATACGAGCCATCGTTTCCATTCAGTCGTCGTTGTTCGAATGTTAATAGCACCGGCTGATTCGAAAGTGGCAACAGCACGTCATACATGGTAAGTGAATGGATTAAGGGCTTCTTAATAATAAGACCTTTTGAACATGTAAATGGACTGATTACACCGCGATAACGCAGCGGAAATAAGCGGATCCACGACAGTATTGATTGATGTAGATATCGATGGAGATTGTTGAATTGCATGTGGTACCACTTCGGCTTGGTGGTGGGAAGAAAATATCGTAAAATGAAAACTGGGCCCATGCGTGTATCTGTAAACGGATGTGGCACGCCGCTTGTGGTCCATTTTGCCTGTGTTCTTGAATGTCTCGTGAAAACGCTTGAGGAGAGGACCTCGTTGGGTGAGAAGGTAACCACAGTGTAAGGCTAACGATAAATTGCATGGACAGCTTCTCTTAGTAACGGTGTTGGGTGCGTGAATTAGTTCGCCACGTTATTCTTGCTTAGCAGGCTAATTGCGCTTCATTACGAGCCCCAGTTTCTTGAAACAAGAACAGGCCTAACGAATCGCTGAGAGGTTACGTACTCTGTTGAGCAGTAAACTTGAGATTAGGGAAGCTGAGGGCTTCGAGGAAACCAAATGAATTGAAATGAACAGGTCTGCGTCCTCGCTCCACCTACTCCACCGTGCTGATTATTAACAATATCTGTGTGCTTGCACATATGAGCAATAAATGATGAGGGTTCGTAAGTACCTTAAACGCAACTTTGCATTGTGTATTCGGTATACATAGGATCATTACAGTGGGCGTTTGTACAATTCTGGGGCATACCTAGCTGACTTGCAAACTGGCAAGCAATAAACTTTTCATGAGAAGTATTCGTGTGGCTGCCCAATATCCTGTACAAAATGTACCTGTACAGGTATACATTTTTACTGTATTGCGTGTAAAAACATGCGTGCGATTTCAGTTGCTGATTTGGTTTTTTAAATACGTTTTAAAGCTGTTCTAGGAGTATCCTTGACCAACATGCTTGTTCACTGTAACTGTTGTTTAGTCCACGCTTTTACTTAGAAGCTAAGTCGGCTACAATCTGGGTTTATCAAAAATAGCTCTTTTTGCGCCTTGCTGATCAATTTTCGAATCCTCTCACTATAATACCTAATGTGAAGCTTTCGTTTTACATCACTGGGATTTTGGTCGTATTTTAAAAATCTACATGGAGGCTAACGACAACGTCAACAGTTACTTTCAAGCCATAGAGCCTATAATCCCGATCGGGATTTGTCCGGCTTAGAGACGTTTAACAATCGGCATCAGTGTTCATTCAAATGCCAAAGGTGAATCTTTTGCCATGTAGAGAAGCTTGTGATATTGTTTTAAAAAAAATTTGATTTTTTCTGGTATCGCTAATAGCGGATTAAACACAGGTCCGTCGTGAAGTGTCCATTAATATGTGTTCAGTATACGCAAGAATGGTGATACATTGACGTGAAAGAGGCTATTATTATACGTCTACGTGTTCATAAATGGCAGCGCACCTCTTGTTACGACTCTGTCTAAATATTTATTAACATACCGGCATTCGATATTGGCAACAAATATGAACGACGAATCATCCTCGAAATCAGGCGCATTACGAAGCTCACGTGTAAAAAATAAACATGACTCTATAGTGATAGACCAGTCACTGAGGCTGTCAACGAAAGAGGTTTGTTAGTTTGGCTAAAATGGCTGTTTCTATTCTTTATTTCGTCCTTTAAGTGTATAACTTAAATGGTTTATTCTATAGCGGTGGCTTTGATATCGTTCTAACATGCGCACTAAATACAGATCGCGTCCATTGCAAAAATCAGTTTCGAGCAGACTCGAAAGCTTTCCACCAAATATCAAATCTATGTTTTCCACATCCTGTGAAATTTGTCACATTTTATCCTCATCGTTCAAGACAATCTACGCTCGTGGACAGGGCTGAAAATGGAAACGGCCATAGCCTGGAACAAATCTTATTCCTGATTGACGTCCGTCTCTGTTCGACGCCGGAAACTCTGTTTACATCTAGAAATGAACTACGTTTCAACGTCTTTTTTCACTGTGTGCTGAGCTGTGGCATGTACCGCGCGTATTATAACAATATTGGTTACTATGTGATCTTTATGCGAGCGGTCATCCTTTGTCGCCACGCCGTCAGTATCAGTAACGACAGAAGCTGGCAGAGAGGCCTTTGTTTTTTGTCTCAAAAAAGTAGTGGCAAACAGAGTTAGTATACGTGCGCAACCCGTTCCTCGTAGCCGTAGTCGTAGAGCTATAATTGTAGCTTCTCAATGTGCTCTGCGTATTGTAAAAAAGAGAACTCGTACGCCATCGAACTGCTGCGTGAGTCGTGCGTCGCCTTCTTGCGCCAAGCGCCGAAGTCGCCGCTCTGAGTTCGATAATCAGTTTCACTCCCTGCAAACAACCGCTGGCAACGGCGGCGAAACAACGGCTATCCCAGACAGGAACAGTCATCGCGAAATGGACAGTAAAGAGATGACGGCAGGGTTATGAACGAATGCTTGTCTGTTTGCCTTTTTGCGTCTGTGTGTGCATGTGTGAAAAGTGATATTGAGGGAAAGACCAGACATATTGTGATGCAGACATGCATGTTGCAGGCGCTATTCAACGACTTTGCCGCTGCTGCTGCTGCTGCTGTGGCTCTTACTTTAGTACACTGAAACTGAACGTAGGCTGTCGGATGCAGGATCTGACCGCTGGAGTTAGGGAAGCCACTTAGGGCGGTGGCTTCCATACGAAATCTTAACGAAGGAAATCAATTGATTGAATACAGTGATGAATCGATCCATCTATGTGAGTTGCAAGACGGTGGAAGAAGGTTTTCCGCTAAGGAACATAATCATGATGCACGGAATTCTCGGTAGGCTAATATAGGCATCTGTGTAGAATGTTTTTATTATAAAATGTTGCATATAATAATTTTAACTTTTATTATATTTATGGTTCTTTTCGTACATTGCTTAATCATCGAATCAACTAGTTATTTTCTTCGCTTTTTACTACTTATTTGTTTTCGCAGGTCGGTTTTTATCCTGCATGTTTCGTGGTATCAGTAACAACGTTTAAATGAGTGAATTATCATCCAGGAGCACAGCTGTGCTTATTTGTTATTAAAGAAATTGCATACCATTCAAGTGTACGGCCACGTAAGTTCCAAGCGCAGTTTCCCGTTGGGCTTTTATAGATTGCTTGGAATTGGAACCATAGATTTCAAGTGACGGTGGTTAAATTGGTTTTATATTTTTTTCACTTTCTTCACCGTTTATAATCGCAGCATCATTTCGATGTCTGTTTTCTTGTTTAAGACCAGGTTATTTTACTGTTTATTGGGAGTGTACGTGATCAGTTAGAGCTCCCTGTGGGAGCTTCATAGAGGCGTGTTGCATCGAATATACATAAAGTCTCCCGGCGTATTCTTTGCTGAGTTTAAATAAATTATGATGTCATTTTCTATGGTAAGCATGGGCTCATTTTTCGATTATTCTGGCTATATTCTGGCCCTTTCCTATAGATACGCAGCTCTGGATGTGGTGAGAGCTCTATGTCAGAATCAGTGTGAGTACGACACAAGCCTCTTGGCCTACTGCCACGCGGAGCCTCCAAACACTGAGTTGAATGTTTATGCAAGAGTAAAATTATCGCAGATTACCATACGATCAGTGTTTCATATATTATGTTGAATATAAACCGTTCGGCATAGTTCAGAGTCTGAATAGCAATCGTATTACACAGTCAACGGGGAGAAGGGATAGTAGTGCAGTACGTTGTGAGGCAATCGAGAACCGTTGATTCTGGCTTCTAGGGTCAGTTCAACAGAATAGACGTTCGCTCTGAGCTGTTAAATCTGCGGACACATCAAAGCGCAAGCCAGTTAAACCATTGAGATTTATGTGACAAACACAGATTCATCAAGTGGTGGTGGAACCGGTACAAATCTGTCAGAGTTGGAATGATAACAGTTGTTTTACCAAGGCCACTAAATATGCTTTCAAATAATGTGTAAGCCAAGTTTTTATTTTTCCCTATAAGAATGTTTGTTTGACCTAGGTTGTGTGTCTGGCTATATGGCTGCTGTGAGTTGACTGACATTTTTTATAGATTGCATGCATGTTTAGCCATTTTTATTCACTCTTTATTTTTACTAGTTTACTAATTTAGGCTGTGCAAGAAATGAGTCCCCTGGTTTAGTTCACTCCACCTGGACATGACTAACCAACATTTAAAGAATCTTTTTTGCCAAAATTTGCTTTTCGCTTGAGTATTGCGTTTCCACTACTGCCAACAGTGAACTCTTCAGCTAAGCATCTCAATGCTATCATGCTTTTTACCGGTCGCGTTCCAGGAAGAAGCCTTTTTAAAGCATGAACATATAAACGCATATAACAAACCTAAAGTCAAAGTGAGCCCTAGTTATTATTAGTAACCTTTTTACCACTTATATATATATATATATATATATCTAAAAAGTGGCATTCTTACAAAATTATTCACAACATTTTCGATAACACTTGCAATGTCATACATATTCAAGTTAATATATAATATATCATCAATAAGAGTTAATTGTTTTAATGCAATTGACGACTGCACAATGGGTCTCGATTACTCGCTTTTATCCCACGCATATTGTACTCCGGTTAGCAGCCAACTTTAAACTTTATCGATAACCCCATGCGCAGATCTTCTGATTCTACAATGATTGTTATTCAAGTCTGTAATTAATCGTCTGACGTTGATAAGCTACTATGTTCTTAGCAAACGCTTTTCGTCTACCGAAACCATTCTGGAAAGGCCCCGATGGCATCAGCTGTATTTAAATTTGTTTATCCGTTTTCAAACAGTTGTGGTGAGAATTTTCTGCGAAAAGTTAGGAGTGAAAAATCAGATTTGTCGGCTATTTTATTTTCGCGAGGTGCCATATTTTGGTACCGTTTTATTTTTCATATTATGGCTTGCAAGATTTCGTTCTCGGCTTCGTGCGAATATTGCCTTCTTTAAAACTTGACTAATATTTTTGAATTCTATTCAGTTTATCTACGTCTTTATATGTGCAAATACAAAAAAGATCGTCATCTTTACATTTATAAATATAACTTTGAAATTAAATATCTTTTGAACTAATAGGGCTAGAATGATGAATTAGTTTATGTTAGGGCTTTTGTTTTATTTTTACCTATTTATCGCAACGTCACATATTCCATTACTGAATTCAGGAAGTAATCGAGACACAACGATGAGGTCCGCCGTTGCCATCAACTAGCCAGACCGCGTGTTTTCGATTGCCGTGCCAACAGTACACGAGTTTCTCATAAAAAGTTCGAGACAGCGAGCTGTATTCATTGTTTTATTTTCGACAAGTATTTTATACCCAAAAAAAAAAAAAAAAAAAAAAAAAGAAGCAGATACTCAGTTTGAGAACTACTATAATCATACGTCGAAACGTACTCGATAACTCGCCAACGAATGTTATTTCTCTCCAGAGCAACGCCATTCTATTGTCGGATTCTTCTCTGGTTGGCAATAGAGATTAAACCATGCCTCGTCGTCTATGGCGGCGGTATCCTCCAGGCAGGTTTTTGTTGTTGATTAAAGTTCCGTAAATTCCATACTTACATACATCAGCTGGCTTAGAATCAATTCGCAGAAGATTCATTTCTACTCAGTTTCGCATTTTCAGTTTTTCGGTTATGATTTTCTAACACATCACATAGGAAATGCCGGTGTTGGCCAACAGAGCCTTTAGATTCTATGCTCTGAGTAAAAAGCCTCCTCGATTGTGGCAGAGCGTTTTTATCCTTCAGGTTCAAACATCTGATCACTTCCTCGGTGATTTTCAACACCATAAGCTCCCGTATTGAAATGCTTACACCATTCGCGTACTATGCTTTCGCTTAGAGTCTGCTTACCTAACGTTTTCATCAATCTTCGATGAATTTCCGCATTGCTAGGGCATTGAAGAAACTAAAACTTGGCCAGTGAGCGTTGATGTTCGAGACAAATTTTTTCTTCTAATTAATTGTTTTTGTATTTTCCTTTTAATAAATTGTTTTTAGAGTTAACTAAAGCGGCTTTCATTTAATAGTTTTCAGAAAACGGCATACTTACCAACCAAAGTTCATCTGCGGCACCTAATTCAGGAACCATTTTATTTCAGCGTTTGTCGCATTCGCTTGTAACAGCTTGATGACATATCTCATAAATACATTTTTTTCTCTTTTGTTCTTCCTGTTTTTTTTACCCGCGTTGTATGGATCGGATTTAGTGTCTCTTAAATAAGCTAATAGTGCAGGGGGTAGAAGACAGACTTAATTAGCCCAGGGTAGATAAAAGCCCTTACGAACTTGAGTGGACTTTTGGCCTAATTGTGAATATGAGATACTAATTGACCAGAAGTCGACGGTATACATTCCGTCTTATTTAATCGTCTAATTCTAATGTGCCTTCAGTTACCAAGGTGTTCACAAGCCAGCCTCTGAATGGCAAGCTTCATCAACTGTGTGTATCGTAAAGGTATTAACGAGCAATGCCATTACCATTATATTGTGATCTAGTAAGTCAGTCCAAAACGATTCACCGAGAAATAACTACGGCTGATGATCGCTGTTAGTGGGGCCGCTTATGATCTGGTCGAGTCATTATATCGTGAACAATTAAAGACTCGATTTCATTACGTGCCGAAGTGATTCAATTATTAATTGTAATTTACTAAATTTGTACCTTTATACAAGAACTTATAAAAGGATGGAATTGCATTGGAGGCTTGACGTACTGTGGTTTTCTATGAATTGATACTTCATGGGAATCATGCAAGGTGTAACCTCATTTCGAGAGGGACCGAGGAAAATCGGAATTATGTACAAAGTAGCCTAGGGATATTTTTTCAAGATTCCATCTGTACTAAATGTATATTATCCTATCCGAAAACAGGCTGTAGAAAATATACGTCAAAAGCCACGGTTAGAATCTGTAAAAGGGCCCGCCTAAAAGTCGAGTTTTACATTTTCTCTGGTATGAAAAGTATATATACGCGTATATATTTACATAACCTGTTAAGGTTAACATAATAGTAAAGGAAGTTATCTACCTAAAGCACTCTATAAACACACATAGGAGTGTGTACGAGCAGGTTTTTTACTCACTCAAATTTTTATTCATCCGGTTCGATTTGTAGGAGAGGCGGACAGAAGCAGAAGAAGATGGTTCAAGAGCGCGAAAAAATTAATGGAAACTTGGGCGGCCCCCATACATTGCCGCTTTTTTTAGGTTTTAATTTGCTAGTAATCTTAATAATCTTCTTCATTGCTTGATTTATTACTAAATGACTTTCAGTAGAAGAAGCGTTATTGTAACGTTGTAACGTTATAAGTGTCCCATCAAAGCAACTCCTGGAAGTCTAGAGTTAAGTTTATGCAATGCGGTGCTACGATGACAACATTAACAAATTCTTAAGGCGAACAAAGGATGGGTTTAGCCAAGAGTGCGATTTGGGACTCGTGATTTTCGCTCATTTCTGTCTAATTCAGCTTACGTACTGAGTGGTTGTTTGTATAGCAAACCGAAATTAATGTAGTGAAAATTAGTTAGGGCCAGACCTTGGTATCTGCTTCGCAATAACCGTCACCATTATGTAAGCAAGTTTAGCGTATTCGCTGACATTATTTATAAAATTCTATTTAAGCAAACAACTCTATCACAAATCTATCGAAGATTTTGACGTGTCTGATTGCGTTGAAAACCCACGATCGAATATGATTTTCATTTCAATGTATTACAAGTTGTGCCATCGAAATATGCTAATTACCGCTTCGGACGGACTTCAGAAGTATTATTTAAGCCGATAGGCTTGACCATTTTGAGGCAGCTCTTGGTTCATCGAGGTTTGTCGATGACACGCTGTTGGTCTGGGCCCATATGATTTTCCGGTTTGTCATGTTAGCTAAAGCCAAGTTTCGTATTGGTCATAGGTCTCTGTTAACTCTGAAGGTTATAAGCATAATCTTTGGAATATGCGTCACAACGCCTGCTGAAATTTATTATTTTCTGATAAACGAAGCATTTTAGGAGAACAATAAATAAATTAGCTTTTGTCGGTCCCATAGGAGTGCTGTTTGGGTTGAGGTTAGTATTTAGCTAAGAGTGCAATGGTGTTCACTCTATTTCACTCAATTGATACGCGGTAAAAGCGGCCTATATGTTGTCGGTCGTTCACTAAACCGTCCCTCAGTGTGGTAGCACCCGCTCGAATATATTTTTGGGTACGTGAGGAGGAGCATTTTATTTTCAATGGCCAGTAAATATGGGCAGGCGATCCAATTATAGCGCTTATCTATCCGCATAGATATGTTTGAAGGAGGTGTGCCCCGGTGGTAATTGCCCGAGGTTGTTGTTTATACTGCCGAGATCAGATGAGGTAAGCTTCTGTAGAATTACACTCTAGTATCCAAAGCCTAAAGACTCCCAAAGTAAACGAAATAAGCGATACCGCCAGAGACCTGGAATCTTAGGGTCTTCAAAGCTAGTCTGGTAGATTGCATATCAATTAACGTGATTTTCTGCTTCTGAATTTGTTCATAAAGTATATTTTCAGTACAATGAATTGTAAATTCGCCAAGCTAGCAGCTCGCTCGAGCGTGATTGTCGGTTGCATCATATAACTATATTTCTTTTTCGGATCCATGCTACTGAAATTAGCTACGCGATTGAAATTAGTGTTTGGCAATTTTCTGTTTACAATTTATTTGTTGAATTAGGCGAATCAGTAGTGATGTCTACGTGCAAAGACATGTGTGCAGAGCGAACCCGTTCATCGTCACTTGGACGGGCTCGTGGCTATCGAGCACGATACTGGGCGTATTTGCTTGATAACCTACAAAAAGCAAAAGATGAAATCTGTGATGTCTGTGAGCGCGACCAGGATATTCTGGCATGCAAGGAAGCACTGCTCGTCCTTAACAACTACTCAAAAGAATTAATAGCTCTTATTGAGCTGATTCGGCTGAATGACAAACTTGAGAAAACCCCCGAGCCTTGCAGGTGCGTACACACTGTTGTTTTCTCAATTGATTTCCATTTCGAATTGAGTAAAAGTGGTAGCTATAGGCACACATACGTGATATTTGCGTGTATAACCTTTCGAAATTCAGTGCCCGAAATATGTAGACATTTTCTATTAATTTAGTACACTAAGCGAGATCAGTTTAAAGATAATTCACTAGAAATGCAATTTTATTATATCTACGCAAATAATTAATATGCAAACACGTTTTTCATTTACTGAACATCTGCTTATCAATATGTCTATCCAGACCATCTTCACTATCATGGGAGGTTCGAAAGCCTGGAGGAAGCCTCAGTCGCATGGCTCGTGTATCACCTGTGCCCCCGCGATACTCCCCGCTACCTCAAGCAAAGGAAACGTGTACCGTTGCCGTACAAACCATCAATTCCGGACAACTTTCTGACGATAATCGAACGCGAGTTCCGCCCCCTACGCCCAATCGACCTGCAAGTGGCCTTGCAACTAGGGTGACTTCAAAGGTTTGTAAATAAAGAAGTACCATAAAACGATGGAAGGCAACACCAAGCAAGGATATGGTCTGATTTTAACGGCTTCACTTTATTAACACTTGTATACTGATGTAATTGTCTGTTCATTTTAGAACTCACCGTCGTCGCCCGTTCCTATGAAGTCCATTTTGTCGACGCGCAATACGACTCAAAAAGCACCACTTGCCGTTACTCCCGTGACCAAAAAACCCTTGGGTTTAGCGGTCTCGCATGCCCGGAAGTTGTTGGCATCTTCACCAACCTCAACCCTCAGGAAACAAATTGTACCTAAGACAGCAGGTCCTCCTCCGGTCAAACAGACTACATCGTCCTTGCTAAGGCGCTGTGCAACTACTATGGGGGCCGATACT
The DNA here is from genome assembly GCF_002443255.2 of Varroa destructor. Lineage (NCBI taxonomy): Eukaryota > Metazoa > Arthropoda > Arachnida > Mesostigmata > Varroidae > Varroa > Varroa destructor. The sequence continues at coordinate 25,883,592 of NW_019211457.1, forward strand.
AAAACTATCTTATCACAAAGGACTCCGAACGTCACTAAGATGAGCGAGTCAACAAGCTCCCTAAGCAGCTCCACCTCAAGCAAGTCATGGGCGGAAACGGTCAAAGGTGGCTCGATGCGCGCATTATCAGTTGCAAACAACGGGCTCGGTGTTAATGTCGATTCAAATAATGAGACGAACAATGACGACGATGGTTGGAAGGTTGTCAATCATCACAAAGTGAAGGCGAAGTCTCCGAGTCCATTGGTAATTCGATCTCCTTCTGTGCCGGAAATTATTCGGAAGCGGCCCTCGGGTTCGCCGGCCACTGTCTTCAAGAGGCCATCACTGTCCCTTCCCCAAAATGAGTCCTGGATTACAAAATCGCTACCAGCGCTAACTCAAAAGCTGGCCACAGTGCAAGGAGCGCAGTGTGGTGGAACTATGCCACCACTGCAGAAAAGTCACACAACTTTTTCGATCGTACAACGACGTGACAAGGAAAATGATCCTGTACCACCAAAAGTCGTGCACAAGACTCCTCAACCTAAAAGCGCCCCGATAAAGGCTAGCGTCAGGCCGGTCTCAAAAGTCGCGCCAACCCGAGTAGCTATGGTAAAACCTACAACAAGAACTTCAAGTGTCACATCCAGGGCTCAAGAAAAAAGTAGGCCAAACGCAACGGTTGCAGATAAACTCAGACAGGAAACGGATAATAAGGCCAAGGCGGAAACAAACAAGATTAAGAGGGATTCAACCATAAGAAAATCACAAGTAAATGAGAGATCTAGTGTATGTGAAAAGGCTACATATGCATATATACCTCTTGATAAGCGTAGTTCAGGGTCAGCTGAGGAGAAAAGTTCAACATCTTCGAGCATGGAAGTCAGTACAGAGTCTGTGACTCTCGGTGACAGCCGTAATGATCCCCAAGGAGTACCCCAGGAGCTTACCATATTCATTCCAGAGTCAGTACGAAGCGATTCTGTCAGCGAGGTGAGTCCTCGCAGTGTGGATAAGAACATTTCGACTGATGGGCCGTTTGAAGGGGATTTTTTCACTGACCGCATGGCGGCCGCTATCTGGATTAATAAGCAGGGCTTGTCGCTGGCTGATCAGGTTGAATTCTTGGACCAAATTGAGCAACGCGTGCCAGGACGGGCTACCAAGGTTCATGAAAAGCTTTCGTCGCCTAGGAAGGGCGTCACAGAAGAGACGCTACGAAAGCACGAACAACGGCAAGCTAAGGCCCAGGAACATCGTGATCGACTAAAAGAAGAGAGAGCACAAAATTATCGCGATATCCTACGTAAAGTCGAAGAGCATAAAGCTGCCAAAGAAGAAGAATCCAAAACTCTCTTACAGCGGGCCAAGGAGAAGCAGGACAAAGCCGATAAAAATCGCGAGGAACAACTTCGCCGTAAAGTACAGAAGGCCCATGATGAAAAAGAGAAGGTACAGGAGATCGCGTTCATAAATACGCTCGAGGCACAGAATAAACGTCATGATATCTTCGAGCGAGAAAAGGAAAGTGACATGAGGATACAAGAGCGCCAAAAGAAACATCAGCAAAAACTTGAAGAGAAGGCGGCTCGAGAGGCGGCCGCTGAAGAACGCCGAAAAGCCCTCGAAGAAGAATGGCAAGTTAAAGTGAATGAGATCCTCGAACGGCGCGCCGATCGGGATCGTAAACTGCAGCAACAGCAACAGGAAAAGGAAGCCAAACGCCAGGCGATTTCAAAGATCAATGAGTTAGTTAGAGAACGAGTTAACGCACCTGGCTGTACACCGTACGAAACGAAGAAGATGTGCAGCGCCTGCAACGTTCTTATTACATCCGAAGTGTATCTACTGAGTCATCTGAAAAGCGGTAAGCATCAGGAGGCGATGCTGAGGGATCAAGAGAGCTATGATACGCTGTCAGAAGACATACATTCATACAGTCTGAAGTACATCATCGATGCGCCGATTGATGAGAAACTGATCGCGGAGACTGAGGCCCTAAGGAAACACCTTAAAGCCATTCAGAAGAAGAGATGTCGTAAGCTGAAGCAGAAAATCCTTCTGAAAAGCAAGTTGTATGAAAACCAACAAGCTGTAAGAACCGGTTTGATTATTCAAACGGTTACTGATTTATTATTAGTACATATATGGCCAAAACAACTAAGTAGTATAATAAGTTACATTAGTTAGTTGAATGTTCAATTTTATTGCTATGCCTTTATCTTTTACGATGCCACAGCTAAAATTTTTGCGCACTTCTCACCTTTCAGGAGACCAATTCATCGCCTGCTGCGAAAGAGAGAAAGAGCCGACCATTAGACAAACAGCTGCGGGAACTCGCACGTGTGCTGCAACAGAACAAAAATGTCAAGGGTGTCTGGACAACGGACGCGTGCAATGCACTTGAACGGCCTCTCGGCGATTTAGAACGTTTAGGTGGGAAATCTGCTCAGGCTGACCAGCAACTGGCGGAATATCTTTCCTCAAGGGATTGTTTACCTCTACTCATCGAGGTATGTTTCTTAACAGTGATAAAATTATGAAGATAAACTATGTTTGGCCTTAATTAAATCGTCAGCGTTCATATAAATACTTCTGCCCTTCTCCCCTTAGACAGGATGAGTGGATAATGTTCGAACATTAATTTTTCGCTTCGCCATGTTTTTTCCTATAGATCGCCAAATTAGTGCAGCGCAACAACTTACTGGTGTCAAGTGTGATCCCAGCCAAAGCATTCGGTCGCGCATGTCACTTGTTGCGGCTGGCAATCGACGCTACGCAAGGGAAGGCTGCCAAAGAACTTCTTCAAGGTAATGGGGCACTAGCGTTAATCGAATGCCAGCAACACCTTCTAGCAATTTTAGTACCGGACGATAATCCAGCCCCGCCAAAGGCGCTAGTTGCAAGCTGCGCCTTCACTAGTTGCCTTTTCCACGTACTTCAGGTGTTGTGCGACAGACTGGCAGTGACACCTGATATCGGCGACCTACGAGGAAGGGTCGTTGATTTAATTAGCTACACCGTCAGCGTTGGTTAGTATGCAGTAAACTTTATTAGACTTAATCCACGAATGGGGCAAAAGTTCCATAATATTTTTTAACTTTGAGAATCTGTATTTTACATCTGTACAGTGTAATATATATATATATATATATACAATGTCTGTTTATTTATTTTTTGTCAAACTTCTGAGAGTATTTTTGACCCATTTTGTATTACTCGTTCTGTTTCACTCCTCATTTGTTTCACGTTATTTGTATGTAATAATTAGTAGTTCTTTCGCTATCTAACCAAAAAGCACGTATAACATATTTGCAATAGTAGAAATATTATTATATGCCGTCAACGGTGTCAAACAAGAACCAGTTCTTTTTTTCTTTTTCTCGCCAAAAGCTAACAATTGACGCGTGATTTTCGTTTCATGTTTCGATTGTAGGAATCCTTGATAAGCTTATGTATTACTTCACGTATATTCAGAGACCACGGGACTGTGAATCACAAGTTGTATCCGATACATTGTTGCACGCATTGCATTTCGTGGCTGGTCTCGTCCGTTTGCTAGCTGCGGTAGAAAATAACGGAACCGTTACCCAAGCCCAGACCGCATTGTCTGACGAGGCACCCTCTGATAGTACCCAACTATTATTTACTTTGCGTCGTACAGATGCAATGGGCGTTGTGGCCTTGTTGTATTCAACGTTGCTGTGTCAAGGGGCTACACCTCGGGGCAAAGAAGACAATGGTGTCCCGGCCCGAATGCCCCAAAGACAGGTCGGAATCACGCTGGCAGCGTGTCATCTTCTTACAAATCTGGCCAGCGCCGAACTTTCTACCTTTCAAGAAGTGCTGGGCAGAGAAGGCGTATCGCTTCAAATCCGCCATATTGCTAGCTACTTGCTGTGGTACTGCAGTCATCACGTCCAGGAGGTTGAGGAACGGAAGTTGCTTCATCAGGTACACTCCTTGGAGATGATTTCTTTCTGATCTGTGTCTAATTAGCTACCGTGTGGTGCTTTTCTGATGAATAGGGTGTGTAAGAAGCACGTAATAATAATAATAACTTCATGTCCCCACAAATATTGGCAGAGTATTAGGAGCGCAAGGCAGTTTTTGGAGCGCCCACATCTAACATGTTGTTTCGTGGCCTCTTTTACCCTAATAGGTCCTTCTGTTAGTGGGATTCTTCGCTGTGGACAATCGAGATAATCAGAATGTAATCCACACGGGAGGCCAGCCAACCGTCTTACAAATGCTCTGCAAGCTTCCCTTCGACTACTTCTGTGATAATATGGTTAGGATTATGCGAAGGTGTTACTTTATTCTAGCAGGACATACATGTATCTTCGCTGTTTAGACAATACGAGTTTTGCCACGTTCAAATGCATTAAAAACATTTCATTATTGACTTTGTACAGATACCGGCTGATCATATAGGGTATCTAAAAATTCTGTTGTTTAATTTAGCTATTCTTTGGTATTTCAGTTGCGTGATATTCTTATCCCAACGCTGCTAGCGTGCTGCAGCCTAAATGAACAGAATACGTTGTTGCTTTGCGAAGAGATCTCTCCTGTCATGCTGCTAACCTATCTCGAAGAAAAAATCCAGGAATCAAGTGACGCAGAATTGCCTAAGATTACCAACGACACATCGGCAAGGGTCACAGCATCGCAGATTCGTCGTGACAGGCCCAATGGAGTGTGGGCGTTTAACAAGCGCTTCCCCCAACGACTGTGGCCGGATGCGCTAGAATTTCTTCGCAAAACAGGGTAGACCAAAAGGAAAATAAAAGGTCAACAAATATGTACAGGGAATAATCACATTTATTAATATTTCTCACTATAACCATAATAAATTACATCGGTTAGTTTCTATCGGTTGATCATGAAAATGAATAAAGTCATGTTGACTCGTAATAACAGCAATAACACGACTGCATTGGGTCACAAGTCTCGCGGTCAACTCTTTCGGTTGAGTCAGTGGAACTATTCGATCCGGTTCAACCGGGTTTTTGGGGAGTAAAAATTATGTAGTTGTCTCATAAAAGCACCCGACACTTCGACTAAAATCTGAGAGATCCTGACTCGACCGTGCTGCAACACAGACACATACTACGATATATACAAATATTCCAAAAAGGTTCATTGTTCTATTTATTAAGTCGTTATTAGCTTTATAATTACGTACTACTACTACTACTGTTGAGTTACATGTTGTAAAATTAAACTGTGTCAAAGTAGTCACTTGTGTGCAACATATAATTATTAGTATCTTTGTGAGAAGAATGAGAAAACGTGCTAAAAAGTTCCCATGCGTAGCGTAAAGGATGACCAGTCATAGGCATTATAATCCACATATCGCGGCTTGCCAGAGAACTCGTAGAAGATTTTGTCTGAAGATATCCTCCAAATAACAAAAGTCGTCGTTACGACTATCAAGTCATGGTACTACCGCCAGATGATACCAGAGGGATGACAAATTATAGGAACATGATCAACTTGTTATCGGATCGCATAATGAAATTGAGTATGTATTTATATTTAACCACAGAAGAAGTCTCTGTTTTCTAGACGTCAAACAGAAAACGAGGTCAATGAAAGATACAGTAGAAACGATATGTTGTAGACCTCAAATTTGTTAGACCCTTGTACATTTATTTGACGATGGTCAGTGTTAAGAACATACTCACGAGGAGCAACGTATCCATCAGGGCTCAATTCAAAGTACCTTTACTCACGGAGGAAATATGATACTACAAGATTATTATAACGATAATTATTAGCAATTGATGCAATTAAGTGTTTCTCATCTATTAACAACATCACCAGGTATAGTCAATTAACGATGTTTCAGTTCTGGGCTGGTCCAACAAGATGAATAGTATCATGAAGAAACTTCTGATTGTATCTTCGCTGAACCTTTCTTTGACTCTATGGGTAAACGAGTTTCGATAACGGACTCCAAACTTTTGAAAAAAGTATGAACTGCTAAGCATAGCTGAGCGTGGCTTATGGCGTCGAACTTATATTGCATTGCCCATCCTGCCAAATCGTAGCATGTTTTGTTGAAATGGTCAGGAGGGCACCTGTGAGAAGAACAACAGGGAGCTCCGACAACGCTCTGTTAATGATAAAGAAGAGTGATAAGAAAAACCTGTTGTTAAATACATGGGTCGTATAATCTAGTGGTATAGGAACATTTAACTAGAAATGTCCTTAGTGATCAGTTCAAATCGTACTTCTAATTAAAATACCAGATCCTGTAAGTCAGTTTGATTCGTTCATCTTTGAAAGCGGATGAAGGGCACACATTTTCTTCGAACACACATTTTTATGGCATAGTTGGGACTGCGATATATTAGATTCTATATTATAAATAAGCCAGTGGTGCTGCATGAAATTGGTCAGTCCTGGGAAAACATTTTCAAATTCTCGTCATGGCTGCACTGATAGATTCGCTTGTTGTATTCACTTGAGACTTCAATTAAAGGGCATTACCACTAAGCACATACCTTTTATATAGTCTTAGCGATAGTCCTCTATAAGTATTATGTAAATCTAACAAAATCCGCTGTTGAATAGAGATGAGAATAGTAGCAAACGAGACGCTCTCCCCTATATTGTCCAAATGCGATCGGTTTAACATGCTCGTTTCAGACGTGCTTCGAGTATGGCAAACGTGCAATTGTGCCGTTGCATCGTCATCGCCATTAGTGTCTAGATCATACAATCGATGCCGCTGTATGAATGATGCAAACGCGCACAAGTCTGCATGCACCTGACAGGAACGCTTTCACGTTTCCCTTTCTTTCTATAAGTTAAAACAAAGCCATCATGTATATATCCAAAACGATTTCCAACAATACGGGGTATGTTTAACGGGAAACCTAAGGAAAAGGTCAAAATAGCTCCAGGTCCAGTGATGACTACTTGGTCGAAAGGGTAGACCTATGAAGGTGAATTGGCACATACTTGTGCGGTATATGCGCGGGACTGTACTATACCAACTTTTCATTGTCTTTTCAGATATCTGCTTAAGACAGGCCGTACAATGCAGGCATTCTGTAATGCAGGAATTCATATATAGACAACGGTCTTTGCGGTGTACTCATAAATGGAACTTCATTTGCACATCTGATAAGCAGCATCGCAATTTGCCATAGATTAAAAATTACTGGAAGAGGATGCCGGGAGCTCGTAATGGCCTAAATATGACGTCGCAGGCAGTAAATTAATAATGTAAACAACATTTGCGTGGATACCTTTTCGGGTCTTCTAATGCACGATTGTGATGATCAGTTATGGCTCTATGTAAATAGCAATAATCACAATAGAAGAAGCGATAATAACCCCGAGAAAAAACTGTCTCAGGTATATATATATATATATATATCTGGAGCTTAGGTCTACTATTTGATGAATGCATCTAGCAATAAATATAGTGTTTTTTAATTGAGATCTGTATTTATTTTTATTTATCGGGAGCTTATTATAGGCGTGTAGAGCAAACAAAAAATATTCATACAACACTTCATAGACCCAAGCGATTTTTTAAGCCATGAAAAGCAAAGGCGTTGTACAATAGGTTCATTAGCCATGGGTTTGCAGTGGTAAAGTGCTTGCTTATTCTACCGAGTTCCAGGTTCGTTTTATGTTTAAAGAAGCCACTGGTCTGAAGGAATGCGTAGCCAATGCGCAAACGTCGAACATTTTTCATACAACTTTGATACGTGCATATTAAAAGCCATAACATAAACTTTGAAAATGCCTAACCTTAAAGCACTCGTTAAACAATGAAGCACTAAACTTGCAGCCATTTTTTGTATACCTACTCCTGTCAAAAACCGATTCCTAAAAATTTTATTATTTTTAAAGTAAATCGTAGATTTTTGATAGTATGAAGTCGGGATAGATAACGTTCGAATGTGCAAATTTCTGAAAGGGTTCATAATAGGTTCAGTATTCGGGCCCAGTACGACGCATCAAGACTGATCTTGTCTGTCGCCCGGAATACCCTTGAGAGTAAGTTCGTTAATTAGTGGTTAAATAAAATCCAGAAAGGACTTATGTCAACGTGCAGCAAGTGGTCAATATATAGGGAAAAATGAGGCTCTTTAGGTAAACATTTGCAAGACGCTAAGGTTCAGAAGAATGACCACCACAAACGAAGAGAAAACTTCACCTGTGTGTTTCCTATTTCGTAACTTATAATAGAAAATAACAGTCCATGAATTTCCTAGAAATTATCAATCGAGGATAGGTATGTCGCTAGCGTCAAAGCACTGCTATTGCTAAGCCCGTTTGTAGAATCCTAGGAAGCGTAACATTTAATCTTTCGAAGGGTAAAGAATCTGAAGTAATTGTCCATTGCGCTCCATTTAGCACTGACCAACCGAATGAACAGTTAGAGTTATATAGGTGTGTGATACAATCGTAGACGATTGTGTTTTCCTTCGGCTGCGTACTATGAAAATGCCGTTGTTACAGGCCCTGTTAAAAGGAAGCCTAGAAGTGTGTCCCACAAGCATGAAAATACGACGCTTTGACTATATATATATATATATATATATATATATATATATGCACGTAACACTTAGCTGAGCTGAACTCTAAGGCGACATCATTTTTATAATTTTTTCCTATAATTAGAAATAGATAGCGTTTTATTTGATAGAAGTCTGAAATAATTTTGGCCCTTCCTTACCCTGGCCAATATAGCTGGTCATGTAACGTAATTTGATGAAGTTATTTTTATATAATAATCCTTACATTTAAATTCCTTATTTTAAGTGTTCGGTCAACAATGTCAATAAAAAGAGGTGCGCTGTCAAAGACCTTTTTTAACTTCCAGGGGATTCGAAGACAGCCTGCCAGGTTATCTCCAGGGTTCTTCATATACCATTTTCAAGCTCTTAATTTACCGAGCATGCTGATTATTTCTGACATCTTGTGGATATAGCTGCGGCTAAGAAGGCGCGTAGTAAAGTCTGTCTGCCTAGTAGACGAAAGAACAATTTAGTAAGTCTACTTGGCTGCAACATGAAAAAGGTGTGTCTCTTATCTATAGATTAATATACGTAGATCATTTCCTATATGGAAATTTTTGTTAGACACCATGAAATAATTAAATAACAGTTACAAACATTTTCAGCTCGTTCGTAAACAGTACGCGTATATATAATGAGTTTCACTTATAGGCTCTCAAGTAAATGCACATCAGAATATCATTTCTTCTTCAGCTCGATGCAAGAAACCATCAAACGACATTGCATCTATTACCGCTATCCAATAAACGATCACTAAATTAAGAAAATAACGAGCTTAATATTGTCTCTATTTATGCTAGCAGGGCTTAGCATAACGGCAAAGCTAAATGTTTTAAGTTCTGTGCCTCGCATCGCCGTAAGGCTTTCCATCAAGCGGCTAAATGTTCTTCCGCCGCGAAATGAAGTGAGCTCGGACTTTAACGTGTCACCAATAATAATGTGTAAGTTCATTACTCACTAAGTTATCACGGAACTGGCACATGTTTGTACAACCCGCTCTTCTGACTTCTGTGTCTTCAAGCCCGCCGAGCGTTTTTGTTTGTATATGTCGGCCACATGCTTGAGTTACTCAATGCGTTTATACGTTGTGTGGGTTCTAAGATCACTCTCATTCGTTCAGTTTGTGAATCGCCCGCGTATTTTTGTCGATTCTTCATCGCAGCTTGGTTTACGTCCACCACTGAAATAGTCTTGCCACTTTGGCTTTTTGATTTTATCGCTTTTAACCCATTTCTTTTTGACACACCATTCGCGGTCTTTTTTGATTGTTTATCAAATTGTTCTAGCGTTTGTCTCGCAGTTTCTAAATTCATCCAAATCAGGCGATCTGGGTATCTTAGAAGCAGACCTCTTGCATTCTCGAATTGGTTGTCGAACGCTAATTTGGTTTTCGGCGTCATGGTATCGAGATTTGGTACCTACTCACATCATTCTAGCAACTGGCATGAGCACTGTAGACGTTCCTTTACCGTTTCCGTTTCACCTATTGTGCCTGCATAAATCCGCCATTTTCATTTAGCGCGCTTCTGGAGCCGCCGATAGGTTTCATCAGTGAATCAGTGTGCTGTTTGAGTAAAGCGCACGACTGGTTTCCCTACCGGCGAAGTTTATACGTCAGAACATCTTTTACGCGCGAATTTTTAAAAATCCACCGGTACTGTTTGCGTATTGTTGACTTAAACTTCGAGAGTTTTTTTCAGTGGCTTTTTTTCGATAAATACCATTTTTAAATATTTAGCAATTTCAAGCCTCGTAGAGGATACTCCATACTTGAGCATCATTACTCTCTGCTTTACTGCCTGATGACACTGTTTGGTCTCCTCGGCGACGATTAGTGCCATGCTCTTCTCATGATTTGAGTCCTCCTCCGTTAATGATAATTTGCAGCTGACACCGTTGATATTAACAGTATTCGTTAAGATAACTGCGAAAGTTATGATTTCAAAACGATCCTTTTCATCACTTCTTTTATCTTGGACAGGAACAAGTTCTGCTTTCGCTGTGTTCAACTTGTTTTCGTGTTGTGCTGTTTTGTACCTGTACTAACAAATCGACGGACTCATGACAGCTGAAACTAGTCCTGCTCTCGTATTTAATCAATACGCATGCATTGATCGTTGACCCCATAGATTTTCTAATTCTGGTTGAACATCTCCAAATGAGCTACACTGGCGTTACGTTGTCGATCAATTGGTTCGAACAACATCTTGAGGGGGGCATAGTCGCTTATTTTTGTCGGTCATCCGTTGATGCCGTGGACCACGCTGACAAGGCTTTGGAGATATGCGATATCGGCTTTGTTTAAAAAACTATACATTATAATTAAATCCAACGATTTGAATTGTGTGCGTGGTATCATATTCAGAGAAAGCGAAGGCTGGCTATTGCCAGTGGATGTTCGTTGCGATGGTCTTGAATGAACAAGCTTTGAGCTAGACACATTCTGTCAACGGAAGTGTTACGGTATAAAAATATAGTAAACAAATTGATATTTAAGCCTTTGGTTAGTCTGATTTGTTGAGAGGGTTTTTTGAGCGGGACCATTCTTTACAAATACAATTTTTACGTGTGGTTTAGATCCGCCGGTGCGGCGTCTTTCCGATGTACTTATCTATAAACATGTTTACCACAAGTATTACTTTAATCAAATGTTATATTGCTGTGAAGCTGCCAAAATCCAAATTGTGTACAAATAACATTTTGTGTAAGTAACCGCCGATAGAAAGGTGCTAAACCATAGATATATACCAACGGCTCGGATAACGTGAAAAAGACTCGATTTGGTATTGGTCTTGCGAGGATGTCGGTTTTCATTGCCGGACATAAATTTTGTTATGATGTCATTGTCCAATATTAGTACAACATAACGGGGGATCTTTAGTGCTGGTCGATATTTCAAGAGACTAATTACGGTAATAGCTAGCTCGTTAGATTTACCTAGTGTAGAAACGCGCCGTTTTATAATATTGCCCAGATAAACAGAATAACCTAAAGAGAACTAAAAATTCTCAAAACGAAACTCCAGAACATTCGTCCCAAAACGTTCCGATTTCAAAGAAAAAAATAAAAGAGAACTGTAACAGAACGGTAAACTAAGTGGGCAAAGATGGTGAACCAACAGGACAAAAAAGGTTAATAGAGGTAACTTTCTCATAAAATCTCGACGATAATATTAGAGGCCCACAAAGCTACACGAACGTCAAAAGACCAGCGCCAGTTATTGGTGAATAGACAACTATTACTACACAGTCATGAAACCTAACCGTCAAAAAAGGCTAAAGATGGCCCACTAATCAATATGAAATAAAATCCTTGTATGGTGTGAATGTAATAATGTAAATCTCAGGACGAGGATAGTGTACTTCTACTAATACATGTTGTCGGCGATAACGTGTTTTTTTTTACTTACCGAATGACGCACAAATGGTCTCAGTTTGATTCTGGGCATAAAGAGGCACATTTTGATATTGAAATAAAAGTTTCGTGCAGTAGAAAAAGCGATGAATATATCTTTTTTCTGCTCGATCCTTCAAAATTGCTCGTGCGAGCCTTCAATGCAGACAAAAACCTAAAGCAATGCTAACACAGCTATACCGAAATGAGAAAGGTAGCTGAGAACTTGTCGATTCAGATATTCTGACAAAAAACCTATTTTTTGGCATTGGCGCTTTTAATAATGCTATGAAGCAGGAAGTTCAGTTGATACATTGAGCTCGATATACGAGTATTCCATGCTCAATATGGTACGGTACCAGAGAGAATGGAACAAGTAATACTCGAGTAATATTTAAGGAATACGTAAGGTTTACGTGGGTGAGGTAACACTTACGACGAACAGGACTCTCATACAACGCCATGAAAGACCAAACGAATACTACGGATTTCAAAGTCTGAAGCCAAAATATCCACCGAGGTACCCGTTTCACAGATTCGGGTACCGTACTACTAGGTTGTAATACAGAGTACAAGTTGTAGACATATCACACTACCGATTAGCATTCCCTGTTGATTTGGTTTCCGCTACTTCTGCATGGATTCGTTATAAAAAAAAACTAGAAGAGTAGCTAAAATAAATGTAAACAAATACTACTTTTTTACATTGTTATTGTGGAAGAATCAGTCATCAACGTATTGCAGATATTATTATTTTTAATTTTGATGCGAGTGAATTGATCACACAGGTTTCGTTAGTTCTACGAACTAAGTCTGATGATATGTTTATCTGTACCGAACGTACAGCCCGAAACATTCGTTTTTTTTTTATAGTTTATAGTTTTTTACAATAAATACAATTTACAATATCTAGTGGTTGCGGCTTTGCTTTTAAAGCATTTAATATAAAATGACAATCACTAAACTCGTCTGTGTAAAAGATGGGAAAAGCGAAATCCAAAGAAGAACTTTCTCAAATGGCGAGCTTTATATAGCCTTCAGCTGTGTCCAAAAACTGCTGGTACTTAAGCTTATAATATTGTTGAATAGAAAAAGTAAAATAAAAAATTTAAAGGGACCTTTCTGACATCGAATGACGTTAATAAAGCAACTAATAAAAGTTACCGTCGTTTTACATTTGCGTGATGTTCTGCTTCGCATCTCTGATTTCTCGCTACCCACAGTAGAGTACGTATTATTAGTAATATTTATTTACTAATAATAATTAGTAATAAAATTTATTAGTAAAATAGAAATATATTGCTTACAAATATTTAGCTAAACATCAAGCAACCAACACTGACCTCACAAGGCCATGTGCTTCAATTGAATTCGTAATCTACAACAACTGTTGCTAGCACTCCTATTAGGAATAACAGCCACGATACATAATATCTAGCGGTGCAGATTAAGTCTGAATGTTCCAGTTTGTCAGTTCAGTTTAATCCAAATAGGTTCACACTTAACGAAGCGTACAATGACGCTGCAGCTCTTACTAAACTTATACGTAATGATCCAAGTTCGAAACTTGGCGTATGCACCGTTTGTGTTGTACTTGGACCAGTCTGAGGCAATTCTTAATGGCCGTACCGGACGTAAACACTTGACAGACCCATTAAGCTACACAGACGAAACTCTTCAACACCTAGCTACTTTAGGCGGGTCTAAATTAAGAAAATTTTGCTGATATAATTTTGATAATGGACTAGTTAAGGTGACTGTAGAGAGATATTGATGAATTTGTTGTTTGCTTCTATGAGACGACTGCATCGGCTTTCCGTTCACATAGATACTCATCTGCTATGTACGCTTCGGGCCAACTTCGAAATATCAATTGATAGATACGACAGTTATTTTCTACCTGGCCTGCTTGAGGAAAGGAGTCAAAACCCGAAAGCAGTTTATAAACGAAATTATATATACATATATATATATATCATATGTATAGCATATATATGCAGTTAAATCAGGAAGATTCCATTTGTTCGATAAATGAAGACGAATTAACAAATTCCTTGTTTTCTTGCCTTTATTGCTATTTATAGGTTTGTAAACGAAGGCTCTCTATTATCTATATAACTATTAGGGAAAGCACTTCTTTAAGTTCAAATACGATATAGACAGTTAGAAAAATTTTAAGTCTTCTTCTATTATGTTGCTTCAGGCCGGACGCGATAGTTGAGTTAGCCAGGCCACGAACGCATGGGGCAGTCGGGAACAAACGAGGTTCAGCACGAATTCCTGATGCCGCACAACGATCAGCTCTCCCTTAAAACGCCATGATTAAATTGTTCTCTCAGAATCTCTATTCTTCGTAATCTCCAGGTTTCGCTGCTATAATCCTTCTCCTGGGAACAGAGGACAAAAATGACGTTGGAGTCCTCCGTGGGAGGGAGTTCGTAGCGACCTTTCTGATTCGGATACTTTGGGCGGCTGAAGCTGACATCTCTTTTTTCTTGCCCCGCCTGTCTGTTAGTAGCAGGCATTCTCGATGCGTGAGTGGTTCTCTGGATCTGTAGGCAGATTTGGGACGAAGCAGAAACGGCGGTGGCGACGGGCCGTTTTCTACCTGCCCTCTTTACAGACTAGGAAACCGTCGTCAGAGATAGAACTTCATTGAGATGCGTTTGTCGGCTGAGCGGTGGTCGGTAGAACACTCGGACCGTAAGCAGGGCCATTATATGTTCTTTCCTCCATCCCTTATCGGAGAGGTTCTCCCGAGCTGCGAATATACCGAGGACTTGCGAAGAAACAGGAGCAAGCCCAGCTGATGTTCGGTCCATATAGGACTCATAGAGCAGAGAGCCACCTTGCAACGCAGTCTCCTATGCGTCCCGCTAGCACTTTGGACGAAGAAACTGCGTGCTGGGACAGAGTGGTGTCAGACCTTGAGATCCTCCACATAGCAAACGGAGCCCAGTGCGGTATCTTAGGGTTGACGGGGACTAGAGGGCAAATTTAGGGAGCTCTGGGATAACTCGGCATGAGCCATGAGTTTGTCTGGGAGAAGAATAGATATTGGCCTTATTGCCGGGAATCACATTCCAACTTTTGTCGGTCTTGCTGCGTTCGCTATTACGTCTAGCACTAGCTACGGGCTTCAGTGAAGCACTGGCGCAAGTCGGTTGCTTGGCAACGCCGGCCGACTTGCAGATGGCTCGAAGACGACGCGTTATCTTCACATGCCGTTGCCACTCCCCCTGGGGACCGATTCTTTATTGACGCTGAGCTTGAAGGACAGCGCGCATGCGCGCTGAGATCGGACACCCAACCCTCGTGAAGCTTACAGTAAATGCATCTTTTCATTCGCGTACAGACTACGATGAACTGCTAACCACGACAGCACAGGTATCTCTCCTGGTGAAAACAAGGCCGAAGAAGGACGTATCCGTGTCGTCCACGATTTTGTAGGGATCATCCTGCTAGCGGTTCCTTCGTCATATTTTGTTTCTTTTTCATGCACCTTTTTCCCGTGTGCCGGGAACGTAACGAAACCCAGCACGTTTTCAAGATGTTGTCCTCGGGAAGTTCGAACGCGGCACTGCGACGCCGCTTCCAGTTTCAAAGAAGAAGGTGCTGTTCAACACCGGCAATGGCCTCGCTTTCTGACTTCCCGGACAGTTTTTTCGAGGAAATTAAGGTATAGCGAAGATCGCATCTCACACAACGAAATGTTATTAAACGTTTTTTAGGCTGTTCACTTTCCGCCCATACCAGTTAGGCGTTTATGGTTAATGATGAATAGCTAAAGTCTATTTACAAATTGTAATTTTCCTTATTACTTTGTCATCACATATAGCCTTGATTATATCAAGAATTATCTTTAAACACTGAAAAATACAATGGGCATAGATAGCCTCTAGTTTCTGCCTTTCAACATGTTAAATAAACGCTTTAAGCAGGTGTTTCACTCCTAAAAGCTCTCTCCCAGCAAGATAACTATGAGTCTCGGAGCTGGCAGGTCAGTGCCAACTGGATCATAATAAAGAGGTTCATTCTCTAAAACTAATCACATACATAGTAGCCAACTAAGACTGAGAATGTGCTATGGGTTTATCGGTCGCACGGATACGCGTGTGACGGCCTACGCTTCTAGAGGCATCTTGGGCTATCATATGGTAGGCGTCTGTTTATTTCACACGAGTAGAATTCTCCGAGTGATTTCAATGATTTCTCATAAATGTATCTCAAATTTGAGTCACAATATGTAGAAATATGCTTCAAGAAGCCTAAGTGAAGTACTAAATGATCCAAAAAGAAACTAGAGGTCGCCTCTTAAGTCATACAATTTCTACGAACGTCACTCACGCTAAAAAAAAAAATTATGTATCATAAAATTTTGTTTTTTTTGATGTCGAGCAACATATAAATACTGGGGTAAAAGAACAAACATAAAACGTAATGAACTCCGCGATTGGTTGATTGATGTGTCACCTCGTGTTATGGTGCAACGTGTCAATAAAGAGTAAGATCATCATTCACGACTCAGATAAGGAAGAAGCTGAAAGTTCTGAAGAAAGTAATTCACCCACCGCGGATGCATCTGTAACGAGACCGATCAGGACGTACGGCAAGTAGAAACAACGGATCTGTTTACGTGTATTAATGGACACCTAAAATGCCGACACAGAGCACAGAATTCTAAATATTCATGTCGAGCTCAAATCGAACTTAGACTAAAACAGCTTTGTTTTAACCTCAAGCTGCTAACGATCGAAAAATTGCATAAAGAAACCTTTGATTTCAGTTTCAATCAAAGCATGTTTGCTGATTGTGTGTACCTTCCTTTTTTGCTGCTAAAAATACACTTTTGGAGAGAGAGTTTTCCTAGATGTGTATGCAAGCGTTAGCTTATAACTATATATATTATATTATTAACCATTTATGAAGAAAAGTACATTTTTTTGGCTAAATTCGCAATTCCATTAATAGTTCTTCGATCATAAACCCTCACTGAAGCATATTGTCTCGTCTTTATTATGTTAAGAAATAAAACTGACACAACTGGTTCAATTGTGTGCTGCGTAGCCGATGTCCGTTCTAATGAACTTGCTTTAATTTTTTCAATAATATCTCCGATTAGTCTCGATTATTTCGTCACTACATTGAATTGCGACATTTATTGGCCATGATCAGCTTTCGGGAAGGGGTCAGTTGGTTCTGAGAGTTCCTTCCTGCAAACAATCCTGTGGGGAAAGTTGCTGTCAAGAACACTATGGTGACGTTTTTTTAGATGATGCCGTGTTATGGCAAAGCACGAGTGGGTCAGCCGATGACGAAAGTACGGTCGGTGTTCCAGCTGGAAGGTGCGACTTCGCCAACTTTGTAGGGGATTCAGCTAGCAAGCCAAGTTCCAAGGCAGTTGTGTTTTCCTTGAGGAACCAGGTCGGGGGATTGGTTCGAGCGCTGCGTGTTTTCAAGGCACGTAACCTATAGAATCCTATCAGTTGAATCTTAGGATCAGTTCGAATCCTTTTCAAATCAGATACTCTCCTATACCAGACTTCTCCTATATCTTCTATTTTCGTCTGTTCTATGGTGAATATTCATTTTCGTCTCATGTCCAACGTCGCTGGAACGCTTTAGGAAAAAAACGTACATGTCCACCATATCGAATCACGGAAAAGCAAAAGAAACCCATCGCAATACGAGATCTTCGTATCGGTCGATTGCGATTCTGATACAATGAGCCAACTCGTGCACGGCCTTGAACACGAAGTCGACTGCGTGGACCTTAAACAGTTTCATGAAAACGACGCAATCTTCGATAATAACGACGCCACGAACAGCGTAAGTTCAAAATTGCTAGTGAAGACCTCGTGCAATGAATACGTACGCTTAGAAATAGGGAGCAAGTTGTATAAAAAATATTGAAAGAAAAATGTAATTAAAGATTTGTTAGCTTGTCTAGAAGCCTTTCCTCTGTAAAGAGTCAAAAAAAACAGTACAGTTTTGTGCAATTTTTGCGTATAATAAATACATTTTTAAAAGATAATAAAGAAGATATAGAGACTCGGCCTAGTGCTCAAGCTACGGTCAACTTTCATTAGAATATGCTTTCAATAAATCCAATATTAGTTGTAAAGTATAGTGAAAGAAAACAAATGTACTTTTTGTACTGTTCGTTATATACTACTAAGTAGGCAACTATTTTTTTGTACCAATTTGCCAAAAATTAGCCCATGTCACCTCCCTTGGATGAGGAAGACCTTTCAGCTGAGGCAAGCCATGAATTATTTGAGGGAATGCCTTGGTTTCCTCGTAAAATCTCCGATCTCGACAGAACCGCCAACCGAGTGCTTATGTACGGTCGTGAACTGGACGCCGATCACCCAGGATTTAAGGACCAGGTTTATCGCAAGCGCAGATTGTACTATTGTGACTTGGCGATGAGCTATCGTAGGTGAGACACGATCATTCAATCGCTCTAAATCAAACAGATCCGAAGTGATCATACATAAAACACAGAAAAATTATTAATTTTTCATTTTGTTTTAACATATCACGAGAAATGTTTTTTTTAAATGTAGATTTCTCGTTTTTATAATCTCATACTTATAATTTTGATGGAATCGAATCACCATTGAGCTGTTACTGCAGTAAGCTTATCTAGAATGCGTTACTAACAAAATGCCTTTCCTGTTGCACGTTTGTTATGACACTAAAAGATCTGGGGGACGATATATCCTAATGAAACCTTAATTTTGCTTTCCTTCAGTGGCCATCCGATTTCTCGCGTGGAGTACACCGATGAGGAAAAAAATACGTGGCGTTGTATCTTCAAAAAATTGAGCACCCTCTACCAGACTCATGCTTGTCGCGAGTTTCTTGACAATTTTAACCTACTCCGAAAATACAAATGGTATCGGGAAGACGATATTCCGCAACTTGAGGATGTTAGCAACTTTCTTAAAGGTACGCCTCTCGCAAATGGGGCTTCTGTGCTATCGACACCATATTGTTGGGTTGTACTTAAGTGCGGCCTGTTTTACTTGAGAGATTTAGGAAATAGATTAAGCGATTACATTTGACTAGCGTAAATGTTTTGGCTAGATAGGATTAGACACATATATAGAATAGATTATAGATAGTCACATATAAGATTAACTCGAACAATAAAAGAGGAAACGCATTTTATAGTGGTTCTTCTTCAATTTTTCTTCCGTCTTCCGTATTACTTGTAGTAAGCCTTCTACGCTGACAAGTCCCTGAAGCAGTTTCCTAATTCCTGTCTGAAAGGCAGCTGTGAAAAAAGCGTCAATATTGTTACTTTAATACTGTAATCGTAACGTATTCAAGGCCGTGTAATTTAAGGCCAAAGGCAATAAATCGTATATTTCTTCCAACCATTGCAAGATGAAAAATAGGTTGGTTTGTAGCACTAATTTGTTTTGTATAAATTAGTAAATGAATACTTATTTTAAGACTAAGGCAAATGGTGTCAGCCTATTTTAATAATCGTCAATCAAGTGGCGCCTCATTTTGAATGCTCTCGAAAAGCTTGAATGTACAAATGACAAAGAAAGGCACAATAACATTTCTTTACATTGCTATATTTCTCTAGCTTTATACATTTGCATTGCTGAAACACTACCTTATAGGATATAAAATAAGATCATTATATAACGCAATCTTTTATATTTTATGCCAGAACGTACGGGTTTTACCCTTCGTCCAGTCGCGGGTTACCTATCCGCACGAGATTTTCTATCCGGACTGGCATTTCGCGTGTTTCATTGTACACAATACATTAGACATAGCTCGGATCCATTTTACACACCAGAACCGTAAGTTTGACCTCTATTCAATTACATATTCGAAATCATAATGCTTTATTTAGCTACAAATTAAACATTTTTTCCACCTTATTGAAAGATAGGTTACAAGCCTATTTTCGGATTTGTCAAATAAAATTAGTTGGGTAATTGCTTAGCTATTCTTAAATTTTACGAAAGAGTACATCTGTTTTTTAATCTGGCGCAATATTAATGAAAATAATGTCAATTTTCAGTGACTGCTGTCATGAGCTATTAGGGCATTGTCCTATGCTTGCTGATGCTGCGTTCGCACAGTTTTCTCAAGAACTCGGACTCGCCTCCCTCGGAGCTTCCGATGCCGAGGTACAAATATGCACACGATTGGCCCATTAACGTCGACGAACACGGCGACAACTATATATATATATATATATATATATGAAATTGAATCGAGACGAAAATGTTCATTTTTCGTTGTTGCCTGTTGTTAACTGTTTTGGTGCTGAACAATTCGTAAACAAAAGCTTGAAGGGCTGCACACGTAAACGCAACTTAAATATGGGGCTTATTTTTATGCAGTGGCATCTATTTGGAATATGCTGACTCGCTCGATACCATTATACCGCAAAGAGGGTCATCGTTACTGTTACCCTGCAGCATATACTAACGACAAGTGTATGATAGAAGTAGATCGTATCCACTGTCATCGCATCCTGCCATCATATAGCTGGTAATACATTACTTGTACACTTGGTTGGATTTTGTCGTAGTAATTCGACTATATGCTTGTGTACCAGGTGGACAAACTGGCGACATGCTATTTTTTCACGGTTGAATTTGGCTTGTGTCAACAAAATGGCGAGATGAAGATTTATGGTGCTGGCCTTCTGTCGTCAGCGTCTGAATTGGAACACGTAAGTGGTATTGCAACGTATCGCTCTGTTTGGCATTATTTAACTTAATTACGTCGTTACACACAGGGTACTTGTCGAAATCGTTTGGTTAATAACAAGCTAATGCAATATACTCATCGAAAAACAAATAAATAACGAAGATATTCATTTGATTCGTTGCTACTCATCAAGAGGCGTGCAATTTTAACGTGAATTCCATAGAATTTGTCAATCTTTGTTGTAATGTTTTATTTCATACCTATTACTATAATGAAGTTCTTTTGCCGAATAGGCCTAGGCTCAAGAAACTTAACAACTCCTGTATTTCGGTTTTTAGGTCCTGACATCAAATGCAAATATCCTTCCATTTGACCCGAACGTCACTTGTGAGGCAGAGCCACAGATAACGACGTTTCAGAAAATGTATTTCTACACGGACAGTTTTAACGAGGCAAAACAGCAAATGCGGTAAGTAAAACTTTTTAATGCTTCACTTAAGACCTCTGTTAACTTATCTGTTAACTTAATTGTATCGATTGTTAGCCCTTTTCTAACACTGTATTCTGCACTGTTTTTTTGGATGACAAAAGGCATAGTAGTAAGACTTCCTGATCTCAGCGGGTTGCTTACAGAAAAATATAGGAAAATAATATTTCGATTCCTTCGCTGTGCTCGAACAGTATGTCATATATCCTGTCACTGTAAAGCTGCACTGCAATGCTTGCCATTGTAGACTACATGGATGAAGACTCATTATGTTTGTTGGTATTATAGGGAATTTGCAAAAACAATTAAGCGGCCATTTGGCCTTCGTTACAACCCGTACACACAGAGTGTTGAGGTGCTTTCAAATACGCAAAGGATCGCTGGGCTCGTTTCGGAATTAAGGGGCGATCTCTGTATTGTCACTAATGCCCTTAGTCGTCTGCGTTCGGCTAAGAAACGTCAGAAGAATTCGGGCGGCAACAATAACAAATCGAAAAACGTCGTCAGAGGTAGAGCAGCCGAAAGCGAATCAGATGAAGCCGCTACAGAGCGTAACCACGTGGAAAATGCTAACCTCGGATAAAATAACCAAACTGCTGATGAAGGAAATGTGTGTCGAATCGAGATCGCTATCAAATCAAATTTTATTCGAAAAGCGCCTATTTTTTTTTTTTTTGTTATCAAATGTATTAAAATACTACTGACAATTTGTCTTTTGTTTCAATAGGATGGGATGCCCACAGGCCCATGCGCAAGCACAGCTTATCTAATCTTTTGTCGCGACTCCATCATTCTGCTCAGTATACATCCAATAAACGATTAAATCCTAACCTAACTTTTTCTAAGATATTAAAGCACTTAGCGTTTTGGGGTTCGCATGCCATTAGATAAAATGATAAGTACAAGTTGGTTCGTTCTGATAACAGACGTTTTAAAGCGTATTGTTGATTGTGGGCTGATGAAGCGATATCCGAAGCAAGAAACAGTCGGCATAGAGAAAATATGAAAAATAGGCCTTCATAATTGAAAATGAAAATCAGTTCATATACCATCTGTTTTGTGCCCCTGTCACCGAGCCGTGCTTTTATTCCACATAGCTAAATATAATACCAAAAGTAGTTTATCATAATGTTATGTTAGTTTCCCCTTGATCTTGTTAAATGAAATGATCTATCGGAAATATAATTTGAACATAGCTAATTAACACACTGAGCTATTTTAGAGTAGCGAGTACATAATGACAGATTTTAGCAAAGTATACGATTGCATATTGGGTTGGAAGTCTTAATTGTATTTGAAGAAAGCACTCGTGCTATACAGAATTTAAATCAATATGGTTAAAGACTCGTAGCCCAGTTTAGCATAACGGCACGTTTTCAATGTCAAGGACTGACCGCAGTTTTTACACCATGGCAAACGACCTGGTCCCACACAGGGAAGACATTTGCTGATCTGAATTCAAGCGTCGTTGTACGGCAAGAAATCACCTGGCAACGTTTTAATAAGTGAACAGTGTAATAACTTGTTTCGTTGTAAATCGACAATTTATGTCTCTGTAAGTTACTTTTTTGGGGTCGAATCCAGAAGAGGTGCTTTTTAGCTTTACGTAGGGCAAGAGAAGCGTTTGCTACAGAAGAAGAGCGGACATCTTCGCGATTATGGCGCCTTGAATGCATCCTATCAGGTAGTAGCCCCTTGTTCATGCTTTGCTAAGTTGGCGATTGGTGGTTTTTGGATTAGTTTAACATTCATTTCTAGGTGCAGGTGATATGAAGTGAAAATAAACAAATGACAAGGAAGAACGATTTGAAATGTATTCATTAATTTTTTCCAATTTAGCCACTCAGTTAAGTAAATACAGGTCGTGAAAAATCGTCATATATATATGTACGTAAGGAGGTGGCCCGGTCGATTGGGTTTGATACACACGTATTGAACCTGGTTGTTAGACGACAGTTCTGTTTAGCTTCTCTTGATTTGAATGCTTCTTACTCCACAATGAAAGGTAAGAATCTTAATAAAATCCGCCTAACTGTATCTAGTTATTATAAGACTATGAAGACACCGCTACATATGAACGCGACAGCATTCTAGAAACGGTCTGTATACTGAGATCGTTATTATGTTTAATGATGCTCTGTTTATTAATGTACGTATATAATTTGCCACTGAGAAACTATTGCTTTGAATTGTTGTTAAAATTATTGTTGCTATTGTTAAAACTATTCACTAACGTGTCACCTATGTATTGATACACGCCGAAAATTAACAGCATCCATTTTATTTGACACTCCGTTGGCTTGTGTTTCTTGAATAAGGTTTTCGGATAGTGTATCTAGGCTCAGCGCGACCGCCTCGCATTTGAAAATGTGGCCTTGATTGCGATACTCCTTAAATCGCAGACTGAGTGAACATCAACATCAATGTATACCTATCTTCGTTTTGTGATCCCTCCATTTAGCTAGTATAAATGTGCTATAAGTAAATTGAAAAGAAGAACGTCTACTAATATAATGAATTTCCCACCCACTGCGTTATCATTGCGACAAAGTAACAAATACCTCCCGCACGGCTACTTTCAAATACAGAATACAGGTTTTATTAACAATTACGACCGTAAATGGGCTCTCAGCTGCTCGTCAGGACTTCCTTACGGATAAGGGGGCAAACAATTTGCGCGTTACTCAACTGTAAATAGTTTTGGTTATTAATGTGGGTATCAAGTAATGATAATTGACTTCGTTCGGAAAGGGGAGAATGGCAACTGAATGGAACCGGTCTACTGCCAGTGTCACTGAAATGGTTGCCCTCCGTGATGGAGGATTACGCTGGTGTACACCAAGTGGGATCCCTTAAATACTTTATCGATCATGCTATATTATATAATATTCTTTAAAAAACGAACCATAAAATGTTTACGTAATTATTTTGATTACATTGGCCAAACTGGAAAAGAGCTATAATATGGGATCATACTGTAAGTACATACGTATACTATATTTACTCGATAAGAGACAAAGAAGTTATTAGAGTAGACTGTTGTTTAGTTGTCTCGTGAACCTCCTTTCCCGGACACAAACCGCTGAGGGCATCGGTCGCAATGCAGCAATTATTTTTCGATTCATGCACAAGGCTAGCAATTCGTTGCCTGTGAAAACAATTTGAACATTTCGCTTGTATGAATTGCTACGCGACTAGTGCTATAATTGTTTACTCTTTTATCAAGTTCTGTCAAAAGAGTAATAAACACAATGAGTGTTTATTCCTTTACTCCGCAGTGGCAAGCAGCGCTAAATTCGAAATACGGATTTCTAAATGGCAGGATTTTGGGGTCTAGGCAAAGCGAAGGGTTCAAGAAGTTCTTTTTCCTGTCTTACTAAGCGACCCGCTCCAATGATCACAAAAATCCAGTAATACTGCCCCTTTCTAAAAAACATATGGACTAATATTAGAAAATGGCATTGTGCGGATTTACCTAATCAATTAATTAATTACTAGTCCTCATACACACACTGAATATCGAAGGGAGCGCATTGGTTGTTTTGTTTTGTTTCGCTTGAACCTTTATATATAAAAGAACAGATACAAGTAGAATGTCAGTGGCCTTTACTTGTACCACATACTTTCTATTGGAGAGAAGTGATGAAAACTCATGGCTGTAAAGAAATGAGGGCGTGCTAATGCTAAACGCACTAGAAAAGCCTAAGCCATTTGACCTAATCATGATCCCATCGTGCTGGGAGTTAGCCATCAGAGATCATTCTTCAAGCCATATTCGATTGTATTGCTTATTGTAGGAGTTCTACGTTACAGCTAGATACCTTACATCCCTTTACACATTCGTAGAGAACTGCACGAGCATTTGTCCTGGTGTCACTTGTATATAGACTACTATAATTTGGAGTTAACCAAACAAATGTAGGCGTACTTTATATTTTTAAAGACGTAGTCAATAAAGTTAGGAAGAAAAAGCGATTTGAGGCACGAGCAGTGATCTGGTGCCACTTATATATGTCAACTCAATTGCTGGTAAGAGCCGTCAAGGGCTATCTTACAGACGTTCAATCATTTTGTCGTTCATTAAATTTAACATTGAAAAACAGCACATTGCCAACTTCTCACCTAAAGAGCTTTTGTTAAAGATATTGTCTGCCATTACCTCCCCTGTTTTACTATCGCTCGATATAACAGAGTTATTAAAGACCACATAAATGACGAAGCTTGACATGTTTATTGCAAAATAGTTAGTTTCAAACGATTTTCTGCATGGTATTGATTAATCGTTGCATTTGCAATACTGCGTATCATCGACACGACGTCATCTAGTAACAACCATGAGCAGAATGTTGTTTTCATGACGAAATGATTATACAAAATTGTAAATCAGGAACTCTGCCCATGCATGAAAAAACATAAAGGTCAAACATCTGAATGTCTAACCACACCACGAGTCGCCAAAAAAGAAATTTCCTTATTCTCTTTGGCCTAACAGCTGTTTCTGTCGTAACTGTATTTTCCTTTAGTGAACAAATTTTGTAGCATCGGCAGGACTTGAATCAGGCACCTCCGATCTACATAGTAGCAGATTCGCGTTCCATTCTAACGAAATCTAACGCAGCCGGATAGTAGAACCTAGGAGAACAATTTACAACATGGCGGTGATGCTGGTCACAAAGAAATGTTCTGTGCCCAGCCGTACAGCTGGCCCAGGTGGATATAACAGTACTGGTAATTAGAACGATGCTACCATACTCATAAATATTATGCTGATTTGTTAAAATAATATATACGTATTAAAAGTATTGATGTGAAGAAAGCGAGAAAAACTGCCTAAAAACAACGTTCTAAATTTAATTTCTAGAAAACACAAAAAATCTTCAACGTTGAGCTGCTTATTCTAGCATTGCGGCCTATCAAAAGCAGCTCTTTATTATGTTTCGGCTTGATAAAACCGTACCGATTCGCACGAGATCGACAAGCTCGAGGTAATGGTCACCGTCAGGTAAACTACTACGGAGAAATTAGTAGTACAAACAAAAATATTTCCTAGTGCATTCGTAACTATGATTTGCCCCATCGGATTAGAAAACTTCCGATAGACCATTGAGCGAATATCAATTGTATCGGGCTTGGTAGGATCTTTATACAATCGCAATTCATACAAAGCGCGAGAGTTTCTTAATTACAACCAATATTTTAAGTTTAGATCAGGCGGAGATTTCGGCTTATGAAATGTGTCGTCGTCATCGTTGTTGGTGAGTTCGATTTAGAGCAATAAAATCATGCGAAGTTAAATAACTTGTTTGCAGCAGCAAATCCAAGATAGCGTGCCGCAGATACACAAAAAAAAAGTACTAGTAATTATTACTCGGATACATAACTATACACCTAAACATGTCTATCGTTAACGGAATCGATCAAATAATCGAGGAGCAAACTGTATATTTTGGCACATCGTACACGCGCATTGCGTTCCCTTAAGCATTTCTCAGCTACAGTACAGAGAAGTTGAAACAAATATTCGTCTGACGTGCTGGTTTCCCACTGGACACTCCAATCAGTATTAGCGGAACTCGTCGTTCATAGTAAAGCTTACATGACCATTGAGGATAGCAAAAGAATTCTATAACTATTATATTTATATACTTGCGTACAGCTTGTATATTGTTGGTGATATGGATATGTTTTATGCAGTTTTTATTCTAAGGCAGAAATATCATGCAAGATTACCTTAAAGCTTTATTTAATCTACTAGCTATACTTACCTAACTGGTTTAAAATTTATATCGTTTCCTCGTGTAAATTTTCTCGTATTTACGCGAACGCATATTTTCTAAGTAAGTGATATATATCCCATGTTAATTTCCAGCGATAAAATGCGATACGAACGCTTGATATTCCTCCTAGAAAAATGCCTTTGCGCACAAAAACCTTTTCTATCGACACCCCATCATATATATATATATATATATATGTAAAGTGTGTTTTAAAAAGTCTATATAGTAACTTCCTTTTTTAAATAATACATAATTTAGATTGTAGAGGAATATATATAAGATGTGTACTTTTTCCCCTACCGATAATGTTCCAAATTATTACCGTTGAACTCAGTACATCGCTGGCAACCGACTCACAAACTTCGACAAAGATTTCATTTGGCGTTTCGGCGTCTTCTTGTAACAGATAAATCCTCCAGTATCATTGGTTCTCTGGTGTAGACTTTATTTTTAAGGTACCCCCCCCCCTCCCCCCACAAAAAAACTTTACTGGCGTCAGGCTCGGAGAATGGGCAGGTTATCCCACGAAGCTATTTCGTTCGTTCGATCTATCTGTTGGGAAGATTTCCATCGAAATATGTCCTTAAATCATAATGATAATTCGCGATCGTTGTTCAAGTTTTCCCGAATGCGTCACAAACTCAAGTTAAAAGTAGTACACTCAAGTAAATGGCACTAGCCACACTGTACTATCGAAGAACAAGTAGTGCAACTAACCTTTTTAGCTTATAATGAATAAACTGTAATTTTTGGTAAACATATTAACTTAACGCTGCTTAGTATTAGTGCAAGTACGTCGATGAACTGTGCGATTTATATCGACTATATAGTTTCATTGCTCCATAGAGTGTTTTTTAGAAACTGCATCCTGGTTATATTTTTTTTTCAACTGTTATTCACAAAGTTGGAATACAGCATTGTTTAAACATAACTTTCAAAATTTACTTACGAACAATTCGATTGTCTCACAAACTTTTAGGCTAGAACTTTTCATTGCTCTTCATGGCCCTCCGGAAAGTTGAACATCCATTTCTATCCGTTTCAAAGTGATCTTTTATCCGATTTACTGTAGGCCGCATAGGTGGATTTGTCTAAAACTTTTCGCGATATTATTCTTGCTCTTCAGTTCTGTGTCCTCATTTCCAATAGCATTTTCCAGGACATTTTCTTTATTCAAAAACTATTCTTGGTCTGCTCATTATTTCTAGTTGCCTACACTTTAAAAAGAGAGAATAATCAATAAGTTACGACCACCAGTTAAACAGTGTAAAAACATATTCGGGTCACCAATGCGTTTTTCTACTTTGCCGCTTATTTTTAGCCTAGTTGTAAATTAAATATCCCTGTTCGAAAAATCATCTACTATGAGAAAGTTCCCGCTGCTAAACTGCAGTTGATTGAGCCTCAGGATGCAGAAAATCTTGAGCATAAAATGAATTAACTGCTTAGACGTTGGAATACCAGAGTTTGTTTCCGATTGATTGTATGAATTACCTGGCTGCTGCCTGAAATTCACGCGTATCATAATGGAGCCACGTCTACAGTTGGGCCTAAGCTAGAAATATGTTAATGTGACACTTTGGTGCTCTACATAAACATTTCGTATTAAAGGCATTATTTCGAACAGAATAGATTATGATCTCCTCGTCAATAATTGCGTGCTATCGTTTGATAACACTTCAAAGTTGTAAATTTTTATGGAAAAGTATCAAAAGAAACCCCAACGAGCGAATAAATATTTATTTGCTCATTAAATTTATTCAGTTGAGCCTTACAGCTCACACCCCTCAATATATGTATATATATATATGTGTATATATATGTGTGTATATATATACATATATATATATATATATATATGTGTGTATATATATACATATATATATACATAT
>NW_019211457.1:25912453-26126762 GCF_002443255.2 Varroa destructor
ATATAAAGATCGTCCACAAATCACAGAATGTGGCTTCATTTCAGTATACTTAAAAACTCCGTTTTGCCGTACAGTTTGAAAGCTGTCTATTATTCGCGTAGTTGCTACCGATAGTGCCTGGGTAAAATGAAGGCATGGAGAATGCTACACGAAAAAACGAAGGCAGCAGGTGCGATAAGTAAACCATTTACAAGTTCCAGTAAAGCTAGGAAACATAATGTACATGAACGCCTGCTCGTAACGTACGGCGTTAAAGGGCCCATTCCAGCCCGGGCGAACCCAACGTCCCCCAGACGCTGCGTGTTGTACAACTATACGAAATCAACGCTTTGATTTCTGAGGACTGCTATCAAGCATAGCTTCAGTAGAGACGCACGACGGGCTGAAAACGTAACCTAAAACGTAAAAGTCCTAGTGTTGTTTTAGTGTTAACTCACAGCTTTACAGATGACATTTATTTGTTAATTTAATAAAGCTAGTTGGTTCTACAATTCAATTGCCTAAGCATTGCATAAATCCCGATCAAGTTAAAATCGTCCGTCGGCATTCGTTAACAACGATCCACCCTGCGTACTTCCACGATGCGAATATGTCGGCGACGCCGATAATGAATTCTGATAGACAGTCTTAATTAAGAAGGGCTCGCATCGAGGAATCACACCTCAACATAATACAACATATTGCCTTTTGAATATGATCAATAACCATTCCAATTCTATCGTTTTCAAAGACGGGAAAATCCGTAATTTTGGTAAAATCACGTAATTAAACGAAGGCTTACAATAAATATATAGTCAGTGGCCTTGTAGAAGCCACAATAAAATATGGGATACGTCATGAACAAAGAACTCAATTCGATCACTATGGGGGGCAGAACAAGTTAATACTGATAAAGTAACCAATTTTCGAGTTCCGAAATAGAACTTCCCTATTTGCTGTAGAGCAAGGAACATTTACCGAACGAGTGCATTTTCAGAACTTCATAATATCAACGATATACAATGACGCCTCATTTATCCATAGTTGTAAGGGCACAAAGGACGACAAAGGTCCTACGCCGCTCACTGATGGTTCGGTTGCTCTATTAATCGTCAAATAAATTTATAATGTCGAACTACAATTGCTTGTAGCGTTCTCAAGTAGCCTTTGATATCACAGTGTCCATGATAAATACAGTTGGTACCGTGTCTACCAAGCGATTGTGCAATTCGCGGTTTGACGACTAACGACTCTTATAGGCCCTTAATGGAACAGCTATGGCGACGTAAGCCGTTGAAGCTGAGTAGAGATGTTCTGGTACAGCCACATTAGCTCTGCTGGATGATCCATATTCAAGATTTGATAAATACCGTTGTCGGCAAGCATATGGATAAAGTTAATCCGAGCGGAAAGGTTTTGTTCGATATGCTTGGGCGGCTGTAAACATCTTAAAACACCGCTGATGATCTGCAGAACGGTCACTTCTTCTGGGCTCGGTAGATTCGTGGGTCGAAGTGGATATCTCACAAGGATATGTTGGATTATCTCGGCCTGCATAAACCAAGCACCGATGCGTGCATCTTGTGTTTCTATCCAAGTTCGTAATCTTTCCAAGATTGTTCTCGATTGTAGATTGAATACAATTGGAAAGATGAGCTAAAATGAAAAGCACACAGTAAGGTTATTTTTATCCTAACGCAAAAGTTAAATGGGGGTATTGTGACGGGTCGTGGATATTCGCGCTTCTGAAAAGTTCAAAACCGGCTCTAAACCATCCGTCATTGTACAGCAAATGAGTGGGACCCCTAAACGGGCACATAGATTACTGCAGTTGCTTGCATGACAAGGCTGATCGCAAACAGTCGTTGCTGAACGTACATCCGTAGATCCTAATAGATATCGAAACGGATCATCTAATCACAGAAGTGAAATCGGCGTAAAAACATATTAAACATACTTATATCCGTTGATTTAGCATTAGCGTTGTAAAATACGAGCAATGCTGGTTAACATGCGCCATTACGAAGTTGCTTGCTACGACCTATTTACTTGGTGTTATTAGAAGTTTAACATAATCGAATAGAGACCGATTTAGTTAGTGGCTACTAACGTCGGACGTTATTCGTTCATACATATAAAGATTATCAGAAAGTTACCTGTAAAGCGTACCAGAAGTCCACACTGCTACGGAGGATCTCGATGGATTGGTCATTGTCGATAACCATTGTAAATAAAAGGGCCCAGTTATTTAAAGTTGTTGTTGGCTCTAAATCTGATGACTCGTGTTGAGCTGCTAGCTCACCAGAGATCTCTACAAACCTTGCGAATAGATCTGTTGATTCTACCATATTCCTATAGAGATCTTGAAAGCCAGACGACTTTTTGAAGATCTTCCCGAGAGCCCAAAGAACTACATTAGTCACTTCATGAGGAATAGGATGTCGAAGCAATTTTGCTAAAAACTTGTGAATATCCGCTTCAATCATTAGTAGTAGACATCCGGGATGGTACGCGAGTTCGCGTATTAAATTTACCGTGTCAATGGCACATTCGCCATGATTTGTCACGATCTCGATGAGTTCGCCATAGTGTCCAGGTTTTTGATTGGTAAGGAACGCGTCCTTATTTAAGTTTGCGATGTCTCTTAGCGCATGGACAACTGCGACACGGCCCAGTGGGTGATGCATTCTCCGTACACAAAACACAAGTGTAGAAATGTCAGCAGGATTCAGTGCATAGTAGTCTCGGTTCTTCGATTTTGCGAGCACGACTCTCTGACGGTCACTTAGTCCTACAGGTGACCCGAGCTGGCGAACAATATACTCGATATCGTCATCCGCTAAATGGAACATTTTGCCGATTACGGAAGCTTACGAAAACTTTGCAAGATAAAAATCACTTCGGCGTAGGTATAAATCGCACAAAAATATGCGATGTCACCCTGCCCTACTTTGCACACCGTCTATTATATGTAGCCGCACAATGGCATCAAGCACCGCGAGTCATCTCTTGTTAGTGAGATCCATCCATCAATCAATCACAATGGACTGAAAAGCGATTGACATGTCCCGGGAGGGGCCTGGGCCTGTTTTGAGCGTATCGTACGTCCTAATAGAATGTCACCATCATTGAACGTCGTGCTGGCTATAACACGTGCGCCACAATGAACGTGTTAGTTCGAGCTTGTTTTGCAACCCGAAGCTGCTGCTGCTACTGCTTTGAGCGTCACCATTCTACCCTGTGTGAATAGAATGCAAAAATCAAACCATTCCTGCAAGTGATATCTTTCCAAGAGCAAGCAGAGTCATCAGCGATTGTCTTCTTATTAGTAGGCCTTTGGGTGGCCATTGAATGACCGATTCTACCTACGGTGTTATGTATATAGACGATTCTAGTTAATTTGTACGACATTGTGGAGACAGATAGCTTGATCCATAGATCAGGAATTATTCTCCCATAAGTAAATGTGTTAGTAAAGCTGGAACGCAGTCAGAAGCCTAAAAAACAAAAACCCGATTAGGGTACCTTATAACCTGCTCAGCTGACAATTATTGTACATATGATTGTGGATAGTAGGGAGATCGCGGTAACGGGCAATGCAGGTGTATAGTTTTCTCATAGCAAGTGTCGATTTGTTAAGATATCGCGAGAAATACGTACTAATGTAATGCTAAAATATCTGCCTAAAACAAAATACGTGTTGTCTTCAATGGCTAAATCAGACCTAAATTTCTGCCCTATACGAGCGCATTAATACAAAAAAGTAACATTTTAACTACCGTGTTATTGTCTATAAACTCAGTTTTAAATATGCCATATAAGACACTTTTTTCAGTTTCTATTTTCGCTGGAACATTTATGATGGCATATATTAACTGGCTTTTAGCTAGTTCGAAAAAAAAAGATTCGAATGCTTACTATTGCCATAAAACAGAGCTCCAAAATGTGTTCTAAACAGGTGACAGGTGCAAATGGTTAAAGCCATAGACACTCCATTAAAGAATCTGACCTCTGACCTGAAACAAGGTTATGCTCTGAAAGTGGACAAAAGAAATCCCGAAGGTTGCAAAACCATTACGGGAATACGATCTAGTAGTAATTGGAACAGCGTAGACAGGATCAAGATAGATAAATTTTAAAGCACTCATCTGTGTACTAGCTTACACGTTTAGGACATAAGCTCACAGTTTACATTTGACCTAACCCCATTAATTATTCAAGGTATATGAAGAGTCATCTATGGATGATAAGGTTGGTAGCAGGGTGTGAATGTCCTCGGTAGGAGGACACATCAACGAAAATTACGCGTCTATCTGTAGCGGGCTTATCTAGCTATTTGAACAGATTTAAGGAGATCGGTCTTAAGAATAATTCTGCTACTTTTATCTCGTATTGGCTGATCTTATGAGACGACAGAGCTTCTCTGATATATCGTAAATATAAGAAATCTATCTAGACCAGTTACACTATAACGATATTTATACGTTTGGCACACGTTCAAATCGCGAAACAATAGCGTGTTGCCAATTTGTTACCGAATTTTTAACCGTGACAATATTCTACTTATAGATAGAAAATGACGGCTATATATCGATGTATCAAATCAATAAGTAGTTAGTTGATCTTTATCTATACAGTCTTTATCAATAATTGTTATCGGAATTAATTGTTAAAAGTTAAACCATTGACGGCGCTGATCTCGCTACTTTGTCATCTTTTTTTTTTTTTTTCATAATTTTCGTTGATATCAGTTAGTGTTAAAAAAAAAAAAAAAGAAGAAGAAGAAGTTGGACAATATCGAGCTACTCAAACGCCACCTCTCGGTATGCTGATAAAAATTTCTTTGCAAAAAAACCTACCTTAAAATTTCTGCAAAACATATTAATCTATCTATTGGTGTTTCACGATAGTTAGTACGTTATCCTACAACGGCGTATCATAATCTAGTACAAAAGAGCTATCGTTCTGAGAGTATCCATTCATTCCAAATGTGTTTTTACAATTAATTGCAAGAGTAATCACTCGAGGCTATTAGCAATCGTGTCGTTAAAAACTATGCTAATAACGTTTCAAGTACCTCTACGAAACGTCGGCTTCCTCAGCAGAACACAGCTTTAAGTAACTTGAACTTGCACCGCTTCAGGATACAGAGAATTACATTTTGACTTCCATTTTGCACTATCAGTCTATTTGACCTTGTACGGTTACCGAATATGACTGTCCTCTTTTTTTATCAGAGCAAAATTAAGCAGATCAGTATGAAATGACTATAGACAACCCCGCAGGTTAATAATACAAAATCAAGGCTTTAGATAGAACGTGCGCCTCAGAATGCGGCCAAAGTTTTGAAGGAAAAAAAAATTACATGAATGTCCAAACTTTTAAGCACTATGAAATGGACTAAAAAACTGTTTTGGATTTCAGCATGTATATACGTAAAATCTAATTAAAACTTTTAAAGAACCCTTAGTTAAGACCCCCCCCCCCCCCCCATGCGGCCAGCAAGTAATGACTAACTGTATAATAAACGATTTAAATATCAATAAGATGTCAAAAGGCATTAACTGTTTTTTAGACTGCTACTTGGTTAATCTGCATAGTTTGACGCAGCCGTGGGGCACCAGTGAGTGAAAAAAGCTGTGAATCAATCGAGTCCCATCGCCTTAAAAAGTACTCCTACGCGACCATAGCGAG
This sequence comes from Varroa destructor, assembly GCF_002443255.2. NCBI lineage: Eukaryota > Metazoa > Arthropoda > Arachnida > Mesostigmata > Varroidae > Varroa > Varroa destructor. The sequence goes on from NW_019211457.1 coordinate 25,918,127, forward strand.
GCTATGCACTCTTCGTGAGCAACTGAATCGTGGCGAGACCCCAGCTGGACTTGAGGCCAAGGATCTCCTAAGTGACCTAGCTCGGAACATGTGCTTGAGACAGATCCAATAGTAAATAGATGTTATGGTTTATCAAATTTGCAATTACGTTTTTTGTGGAACGGTTTTTGCTGTTGATTGGACAGCGTCTGTGGAATATGGCGAATCGAAGCAGGAATATTGTATTCAATCACGTGTGTGCGAGACTTCAACGGGCTTCTCATTGAATACCGTTCGAGGATCCTCTCGAGCGGGTTGGAATTGACAATCCAGGCAGCGATCCCTTTACCTTTTTTTCATAGCTAAATAACGAAGTCTTGACAAAATTACCGTTACGCGGGCCTCGTCATCAAAGACGAGTATTACGAAAAATTATAAAAACGACGGAAAAAACAAACATGGCATGCTGCTGTAGGTTGTGTAAGAAATTTCTATAATTTAGGAAGATCACGTTAGGAACGGGGCCCTTTTTGATTTTGCGTATCCTGAGTATCTACCGTGCAGGTGTTTGGTCCGTGCCGCATTTCAGATCTAAACAACTAGAGCTTTCAAATATTTAGGATGAATACCTTTATTCAATGTAGAATGGAAGCAATGGAGACAATCCATTGACCCATTTTATTCAGTAGAGGCGGTGTTACTCTTCAAACAAAAAGGCGCCCTCGAAAAACGAACAAGTTTAAGCAGTATTGCTCACTCACTACACATTCACGCTGTATCAAATACACAACTTATATATGGGGTGAGCATAGCAGAACTGACCGAACAGTTTTTTTTTTTTTTTTTATAAATAAAAGCAAACGACAAAACGTTCTTGGTAACAAGAGTATTTCCTATTGAATCTCCTAGTTTACACATGTATTTGCCTCTATTCTCTAGCGAAAAAAAATATATAATTATATACGCAGGTGAATTCAAATTTAACCAGTGCTGAGGTTCTTTACACTCTTGTTGATTAGGATTACTCGGAAGATTTTATAGAAAGCGTCTGCTCAATTGGTGGGCGTAAAGTTTTTGTCACCTTGTAGGATTGTGCGTAATAAGCTTTGTATCATATGCGTCCAGCAATCTAACGTAGCTTTATGAGACAGTGCGCGTAATTGGATTAGCTATGATGGACGTATCACCTACTATTTAGCCGCATCGCATATAAAGGTGCTTAAGACCTGGTCAGAATTGTTACTGGATTTGTTGCGACCTTGCGTTTGTTCACCGAGTTCTATAAGCACCAGGTGCCCACCACGTTTACAAGGTTGGGAAAAAGGCTACCTTACCCATTACGGTGTAGACTCTCTACTTCTTTGTGAGAAGGACAATGCAGACCATACTGGTAAGCAGCGGCTGACTCTGCACGCAGCAAATTTTTGGCAGGCAACTAGTGTTAAACTTCGATAGACTTCAGCACTAGTTTGCTTTGCCCGGCCACGTTTATGCTTCACCAGTTTCTCTATGAAGTACATAGCTTGAATGACGCGATCTGGCAGTCCAGTTAAATTCTCTTGGTTTCCTGATAATAAGCCTTTGTCAGGTCATCTGAATACTGTTGCGAAGCTGCTTTTGTTCATAAGACCATCTTGCGTCGATCTGAACCCAAATAATGTAATGATTTAACGGATTAGCAATCTGCCTTAAATAAATTTTTCCTTATTTAGGTACATTGATTCAGCATCGAGGCGGCGAATTTTTTTTATCACTGTAAACTATCCAAAATAATAACGCTGTTATCCTCGGTATATGTTTTTAATAATTTCTTCGATAATGAGGTAGATTAATTTTAATCACTCCAATTAAAAATATTTGTTCTCAGACAGCTATAGATACATGGGGCCTCCTCATCTAATAGATGTATAAATATACTATTATATGCGATATGAATTTTACTTATTTTTTTAATAAAATATAGAATTATTTTTCCATACGCTTCTCTATTTTCATACGTTGTCGCTTTGAACAAGTAGAAATGGCACCTTTCGTTCATCGACGACGTATGCTGTTGCCACAGGAAGTGGGATCGAGTACTACATAACTGGCGGCTATCAATGAATAATGCAGTGGATAACGCAGCATTTTATCTACTTTTTACTGTGTTTGTACCCATGTAAGCAAATTTCTGATATTTGCTAACTTGTGGCACGGAAGGATATTTTTGTTACTTTGATAAGTTTATGATGAACACCTTAATTGACGCTAACAGATGGTACGTGTTTTGTGGGCTCATCAAAACAGCGCGCAAATTGTTTAGAAGGCTGGGTCGAGACAGCCTGCGTTAATTGCTATAGGGGCCCTCAGAACAAACGTAGGCAAGCATCAATGATGAGTCCCCTTGACAATGTTTAGCCGCGCGTGTCGCTGAATTAAAATAGTAGTTAGCTTTTATCGGCTTTGTTTACGTTTTTGTTCGATGCGAGACAGATGCTGTAGTGCACTTACCTTTATATACTCAGTACTCTAGAGATAAATGGTTAAGGTTGTTCATAATACTTTCTTTAAGGATCCTTTATAATTCTATATGTTATTCCAGTTTCGTATTGGTATGGCAAACAACCATATGAAATGTGTAAAACTTTTAAGGGGCATACAAAAATCTTTAGTTGAAAAGTTAGCAGTTATCAGTTCAAATTCCTCTGTAGCCCTGTATGGGCGTTACGTGCTACCCATACTGGGCCTAAACAATATTAACTCATTAACCTTTACTGTATAAATGATCATGTCCTTTGAATCTGACTGTCACAAATTCTCGCAAATGCAGTTAAAATAATAAACTTAAAGTTAAAAACTGAACTATATAGCATTCCAATCTTATTTGATACGTTCAGAAATACATTTAAGGATTTAGATCAATACATTTAAAAGCTAAAAATTGGCCAATTGGCCATGGAAAATCAAGTAAATCCAGTGGAGATAATGCAGCAAGTTTGAGAAGTACAAGTTAATGGTAACTGAAAATCACCAAAGAAAAAATTACAAAAGAACACAACTGCTGTTGAAGTGCCAAGAAAAAGTGCGGTGAGCATATAGACGTCTTAAACGATACTGGTAAATTGAGTTACGTAATAGAGGACTATTCTTATTGGTAAAGATACCTATTACCACTATCACACTGATGTCAAGCTAAATTGCCAAGTGTATCAACATGGATTGGTTAGCTTTTCAAAGTTATTACGTTATCATAGTTTATTAGACAATTCAATAGTCAACAGCTTACATGTTACCCGATGTGGATACGTCTGAGACCACACATGTAAACGCATGCGTCAGAATAAAATGGCTCATTTTCTGATATGTCACAGGATTGTTCTAGTGGAATTGTATGATAGCCAGCTCGAATAGGATCAAGTCGTTAACGATAAAAACCGGATGATCCGATACGTATACGTCAAATAAATCTTCTTTTCTTCAAGGATTTCTAGAGATAAAAGTCGTACTCTTGTTTCAATGTAGTAAGTTATAATAAAATTATTAATATAGATTCAGATAGATAGATAGATAGCAGTATTCGAGGAAGACGCCTCAGGGGGAAGAGTCAGATACGTACGTTTCTTTATTGTTTCGCTTTGTTTCACAGTTAGCTTGTTTTATCGCACAAGGCACGCTAGCTTATTCCTATTTCACTTGGGACCAGTGTTCATTGACGTGAGAATTTGAAAAGTCTTAACCTAAATAATAGTAACTATTGGCCACAGACGGTGCACTGCAACACATTATAAACTATACCGATTTATTATGGCGCGGAAAGGTCCTAAATAAACTAGCAAAATGCTCTCGCCTATTATTTTTACCACGTGCCGGTTCCCTTAAAATAGGCCGCTCCATTCGGTTTCGACGTCCAATGGCGCCAGAACGAATCTGTCGACCTTGTGGATAGGTTCGCTCGCCGCACGCGTCGATAGATTACATAGGGGGCATCACGAGGTATTTCCACACGGTCAGAGACCTGACAATCCTTCACATAAGTTTCTCACCAAATTTAATGTCATATACCATGTGGGCGTTATCCATTGAACATGTTTCCAGATACTTCGAATATGGCGCTGCGAGATCGGGATACTCTGTAAATCATAATAAGTTAGCGATTCAGAAAGGTCGGAACGACGTTAGGCTTGTAGTGACGAGTATTAGGTTGGAGATGAGACAGATCTTCTAGTTCTTGGTTCGAGGACTAGTACTTCCATTTCGGACAAGTTAACAGACCAATACGAGCATCCTGTTATCTAATTTAAAGGACACTATTTTACTATTTTTCTCATGAAGTTAATACTGGCTATGTGGCGGATGATAACGATAAAATGCGTTTCTTAGCTCTTTCCGTAATCTAATTAAACTACCGCTAGAGCAGGACAAAATGAGAGGCAATGAACAGCAGTAAATAGGTTACAATCAAAACGTTTATTTATCATTGATTATTTTTATAATAACGGCCTGTCACATTAGGGTGCTGCATTTCTTACAGGGCAGTTAGTGTAGTAAAGTAAATCCGTATATTGACTTCTGTTTTTGTTTTCACGAATTACGTGCAAATAAATTCAATTTTATGTATAGTAGTAATTTTTTCATACAGCAGATGTTGGCGAAACAGTCGGGGCGTGTACGTAACCCGGCACTATGTATTTGAAAAAGCATCTAAACACGTAGCCCAGGATACGTAGGTGAAATTGGAAAAGATCATGACGGGATGATAGGGTTCGCTAAAGGTGAGACTGGTTGTATGGATGTTATATGGATTAGATAATACTATTACAGAAACATGTCTAACTCTTAATCGAGGTGACTGCACAAGTACGATTAGAGGTCGTTCGTTCAAGCTTCCTTTCAATGCATCCAAGGCAAATTTGCCAGATAAAGAACCTATATTATATATAGAATTATTTAGTATCGCACCGACGAGTATGAGGGAGTCACAAAAGACGACTGATCTTAAAAGCGGCTAATCTACGCAGAAGAATAACTAAAGCATTTTATAATAAAGTTGCTTGTTAAACCCCACAAAAATTGGTCCGTGACGGGCTTTGTAATAATGCTTTTTGTTTGATGCTCAGCGCATCAGGTTCGCAATTACGCTGATTGTCTATCAGTGAGTCCTTTCAAACTACAGTTGTCAACAAGCACAACTTATATATATTATACATATGACGATGCCACTACAACTATACCTGTAATGACCCCGTTTTATGCGCTCTCTGAAGGCTCCATTTTTTTTGCAGGTTTTTAGCGTTAAATTAATCAATCTAGATGTCTATGGTAATATTAGCGTTATAGCAAAATATTTCTATTAGCTATTTGCTTTTTACTTTTATTACTAATATTCGTAGTAATTTAGATACTTTACTAGTATGAGACACTTGAAATCGTAAGCGCTTACGATTTCGTAAAATCTGAGAAATCGGGTTGATTATGGAGTGTGCCTCATCTTCTTGAAGTTACTTCCTCAAGAAAGACCCCCATTAAATGTGACCATATGGCTGTTCAATAAGCGTCACCGTGTATCTGTAACATGCTACAGAGTGATCTGATTGCCGGTAATCACACTATATAACAATTCCGAACCTTTGCTTAAAAAAGCGGATTTGTCGGCTTGCCCTAATGGCATCTGAACGTATGTCCAGGTTTGCAATGAGAGCGAAAGTCTTGCGGTTGTTTGCTCTGATACAGCTTTTGGCCATGATGGCCAGCACGGCCAAGGCTCTGCTAACAACTAGACAGATTCCAGTTTGTTCTTAGGGATCCCTGGGCAAACAATATCGTCCATAGTCCCGCGATCCAGGGGCCGTTGTTATAATTGGCTTCGTTCGAAAAATTTGACGGAATGAATGAAAGCGATTGTCTATCTCTTCTGCGAGAACTTGACCTGAATGCTACGTCCAGAAGTCGTCTTCCTTCTGACTAATGTTGAGGTGAGATGTCGTTATTGTAAGTTTCACTTAGTATACAGCGCTTATTGGGTCACCTTATTCTGCCGCAATAAAGAACGGAAGCGTCGTCTCGTTGTAAAGCGGCAGCCATGCACGTGAGCTTCAAGCGAACGCCTTCACTGTACACTTTGGCTCGAAAGCCTGCTCATGATTAATTTTTTTTTCATGGATTTGTTGAAGATTCGTTTCCTACGATGTTTATACATAGTCTAAGTGGTCTACTTTGCCGATCGTATTAGGAAGAATCTGGTTGATGAAAATTCTTGTGTATCAAGACGCAGTAACTGACTAAAGGCAGCATATTATATGATTTATGACAGCAGTGAAACTAATTTCGTAATACAAATGCATGAAGTTCGCATGTTAAGCACAACAAACGTTACTGACTAGACACTTTGTTGTGATTTGTAAAAAAAAAAAAAAATGAGGCCATTAATTAAGCCTAGCATACTGTTTTCATCATTGAACTATCTCTAGACTATGTACTAAAGCCAGATAGACGATACGAAATCGCAGTAGTTCATATAGGTACACATCGTTACCCTTCACTCCGTCACAACGCAAATGCGATGTACAGTCTTTTTTACTAAAGGGACTAAAAAAAAAAAATTATCGTTGGTTTACTAAAATACCTTCTAATGAAAAAATATCTGTCTTCAGAGCAAGCGTCACAGAAGCATAGTAGTCGCCGTTAGACTTACGTTAAGAAAGGCTACTAATCTTCGACCTAGATGCTTAATTAAATATTCTTAACTTATAATAACGATATCGTACTGTCACCATGTGCCTTTTTCGAATGTGAACTGCGGTAAACTGTATATATTAGAAGAATATCTAAAATCCAACAAAGACAATATATATAAAGTATACATAAAGTCAGTTACAAGCATCCCACTAGAAATTAATAACTGAAATGTAATTATTGTTTAAATCACAAGAGCGTAGCAGGTGGCTCCCTCTATTAAAGCTCAATGAAATCTATAGCGATCTTCAAAGATGCGCAGATCTAGGAAAGGACAGTTCTGCGGCGTGAATGCGGGGGATGGTTGTGCTTTTGAAGGAACAATTTCGGTAGTCATGTACGGATCATAAGTTGTGTGAAACTAACTACCAACGAGTACAAATCTAATCATGTTATGTATACTGTATGTAAATGTACTTCTGATCTCGGCTGAAGCAAATCGGAACGTAACTCGCTAGAAGACGCTTTGTTGAAAAACTATAGGAGAGACTGAAATCTATAAGTTAAAACTTAATATAGTAACAGTCTCCTTTACGATGCAAACAATGGAGTTGAGGCTATATCATAACACAGACACGATATTGGCTTTAAATATGTAATGTTTGCGTTGTTTTTGCCGGGCACAGTACGAATTGTTGAAAAATAAAGCATTTTTTATCCAAGCTGCGGATAACTATGGCTGTAATGTGATTAGTAGTGTATATGGGTTAGAATTATTTTCAAATGAATTTTGCCACCGTGAAGTGAAAGCTTGGAGATAATCTTAGTTTGGAAAACGTTGATATACCAGCGCCTTAGATTTCATTTTTCCTCTATCTCCAAGTTACTTGTGAGGGCTAATTATTTTTAGAGAGTGAACCTAAAAACGTGATTTTTTGCAATCCTTTTCAAACAACTTACCATTAAAGGCTCATGTTTTCATCTATATTATTAGAATATGACCTGCACGCAGGTCAATTGGTACGGTAAACTAGCAACGACGATAATTAACATTTCTTGTAAACGCCTGTCATATTGAACCAGAGTTCTTGGTAAAGGGCGATCACATTAGTCACGCCTTGCGGGAAACAAAAATAATCCTATATGCACAATGTTTAATTTTCCGCTGTAAAATATTTTTGAAAATATTTCGATTCTGTATAAACATACGTGAAAAACAACTTCGCTACGAGAGGTTGTCATCTAGTGGTTGGCGGTAAATTGGCTGTCGACTAACTTACTTGGACACATATTATTACGTGTCCAGGTGTTTTTGCAAAATAAATCTCACATGCAATACAATCATATATAATGGCTACACACAAACAAGGGCCTTTGGCCTTGGTCGTGTTTTTATTCAGGTTATTTTAGGTTATCAATTAGAACAGCTTACGTGAGAAATCTGTCGCCTAGTTAGAAGGAGGTCATTAAGTACCCACTGCAAACATTATATTTCTGACCAGATACGTTGTAACGAAAATATCCGTTTGCGAAGTCTCTCATAGTATATGCATTAATATTAAAAATGTGTATATTCGAATTTGTAAAGACAATACATTTAGTGAAAATAGCTTCACGCTTGCTCTAGCTGCTATGTATACAGGATGGGGTAGAAGTTTGTTGAAAATTTACGTTTGTCTTACATCTTGCATATTACGTATACATAATTTATGTTGTACGTATATACAAGATACGTACAAGTGACCTTTATTTAACGCTGTGTCTACACTTTAAGACAAATAGCTATATGATCATCGACGCAAGACGTCTCTTCACCGCCTAAGGTCATTAGGTAAGTCACAAGTTATACCTTGGTTGTGATTAAAAAATTCTTCATTTTTGACTAGGTCCTGCGATTGGAGTCGTTATGTGTCAACCAGATGTCAGCAGCTTAATCGGGTCGTAGGTTTCTACATTTTCCGCCTGACGCCATACCGCTTTTGTAATAAAAAGACACTACGATCCAAAGGTATATACGGGAGGAGTTCCTGCAATTGCAAAAGTGAGACCGCCACGTTCAGGTGAGCTCATCAGCGTCGTCCGTCCCTTTTGTAACAAGTTTTGACATTACAAAGTAGCAATGCTCCAAGGAACGAATGCTCTTCGCGATATGTACAACCCATCCTCTGGGTCACGTTTCAATTTTCACACAAGATTTCCGCAACACTATTAACCTGCGCCTACGTGTCGCAATATACTAAATGGCTAGCACGAAACGAAGTACGTCTCTGCCTGGATTCGCACGTAGTCCGTAAGATAAAGATGCAAACAATACACTCACTAAGCTATCACGGGGACATGCCCTGTCGCCTGTTGACACTTGTTGAAACTTATGATATGTTCCAATCTGAAGCGTCTGTCGTGTTTCCCATGGTCCCATGTTTGTGCTTAGCTAACAGTTAGTGAACGTAAAGCCCAGCATGGCGACATGTTATCCCGCTTTATGCTCCAAAAGATGGTCTAAGTTACATTTTATCATAGAAATGTATCCAGTCACTGAAGTTAGATGGTACCTGCGCGTTCGATTTACCTGCTTGTTTGTCAAGGTAATGCACCTGCATAGAGATGGACGGAAAGCAAACGGTTGCTTACTATAAAAGATTTTCGACGAAATGTTAATGTACATTTACTGAACCGCCATGTTATAGACAGACACTATCGTAATATTAACTAACGGCATATCATTTCACCTCGGTACGCGTGTAGAGGTCGTGTCTAGTTTGTTTACTGCTATCGTTTAAATATCCTCGGTTCTCTTCAAATAACACTCTAGCTCGAGAAGAAACAGTTATTTTACGTGAGCCGTAATGAACTTGTTCAATGAATCAGTAAATTCCTATTTCGAACAGATACACCTGCGGGTGCATCTGTTCAGGCAAATGTTTTTGGTATTACCCGTTCATTGTAATCCTTTGCCTTATTTTCGCAGGCTTTCGTTCGTGCTTAAATAAGCGCATTGCATCCAGGTGTGCAAGATGGCGCGCCAGTAAAACAAGATTGATTAGTGTTTTGTTCGCAAGCGAGAGCGTCTCCGAATAGCCTATCGGTATGAAAAATAAGGAGCAGTGTCAATAATCAATCACTGATACGTAATAAACCTGGAAAGTCTGACGATTTCACTTTTGGATTCTGTTAGCTATTGGCTTACGAGATAATGGCTCGAGTTGATGATAATTCCAGACGGAAATATCTGTTAAAATGAACAAAAATACCTTGGAAGACCATTCAATATCTGTTAAATCGTGCTAACCTAGTCATTAGCTCCTTTGAGCTTTAGTAAGCGCTTGTAAAAAATCTTTAGTCATATTCAAATCAAGTCAAAATCTCGTTCTGATTCTTACATTTCAATAAAGAGTAAAGGTTCATTAAACGATACTTCCAGCATAATAAAGCAAAAACTAGAGAAAAAAAAAGGTCCATACACTTACCAATGTACTTTAGCTTGTTAAAAAAGGACTAGCTCTTTTTAAGCACTGTAAACGTATGGGCACATATGTATTCACCTGCGAAGAGATGGCACCAGGAGCAAATAGAAGGTCCATTGTCTGCTGAATCTCACTTCTCTGTGATTCCACCCGAAGTGCGAAATCCAATCCACCGGTTGACGTTAAGAATGTCCGACTCCACAAATTTATTGCTTGTGGAGCGGGACACTCTTACAAATGGATTGCGTGCCCTTCCCGCGCCCTGTCCTGCACGGGAAAGGCACGCAATCCGTTTGCCTCCTAGCAGCAGCAGCTAGGTTAACTCGTGATCGTTCGTCACCGAGCTCTTCCCAGGGGCGTAATCAGCTTTGTAAATCGTCGCCCCTTAGTTCCTTGTGGTCGTCATTCGTCCTGTAGCTACTGTGTCTGCCCGCTGTATTTTACCTAGAATAGTTTATTGCCCGTTTGTAAGCTTTTTTTCTACCTGCTGTCGAGCTGTGTGTGACGGGTTTCGCGGTATTAGAGAAGTACCACCAACTTACCCCTTGGTATTCCGCTGTAACCTTCTTTTCAATTCTTTGCAATAACGGTACGAACAAGCGTATGATATAACGTAAAAGCTTTAGGCTTCTTCTGTGTTAGCTTGATTTTTGTTACTATTTTTATATGGACTGCTTTGAACTGTTTAAATATGATGATGGCTTTATTTGTTGTTCTGCTCGGATAGCTTATTTGTGTGCAATTTTAGTATCCTTATTATTGGAACTATATAATCCATCCGTTAATTTTTATGAGCGTCTCAAGTTCACGGTTCCTCAACTTAGTTTTAGAACAGCGAAAAAAAATACTAAATTTGAAAACTATACGTCCGTTACACTAAAGGTTAAAGAAGAAAGCAATAAGGTTATTACCGTATACGAAAATACTAAGATCATTCCGATTGAACAAATAACATTTCAAAAAAGAGTTAAGGTACCTGTTTACAAAGAGCTCAGGCTCACCGATTGTGCCCTGCTTACTGGCACTATTAATCAAATAAGCCTATGATTGCAATAGTTTAAAAACTAGTTTTCGCTTCGGTATTTGTAATCAAATTTAGTATGGCCTCAAGCAGTTGGACAGTATTGCTTTTTACACGATGATCTACATTCGAAGGAGACTGGATCCCATTTTCCTCATGTCTACTTTTCCCGACTCTATGGTAGATTTCTATCTAATATAAATATGAGTTTTGAACAAAATTTTCCATTAAATATTTTTATGGCAACAATGGGGCGGTATTTGCCCCAAAAAATTTCAATCTAATAAGTTTTCGCAAGGGCAAGAATTCATATATCTGTACCATTCGCTACTTTATAAGGCTGTCTGTTAGTTGATTTTGCCAAGAAAATACGAGAGGGAAAAAAACTGTTACCACCTAAGCATATTTATAAAATAACTCGGCTGCCGGTTTTACGTTCACTTACTACTTCCGTAAACATCCGTTTGGGGTTCGATGAACAACCTTACTTCTAGTAAACTGTACTTCGATACCTGACAGGATTGATAAGTCTGTACATTATGTTCAGACGTCAGCTGTTTCTCTTGGCGCTTCCACGATGAAAAAATTTGCTAGGCATTGATAGATGACGGTAACTAGCTGACGGCTGGCTACGTGCAGTCTAATAATTAACTTCGCCCGAACGATGACGGTTTGGGATCTATATGAAAATACGTTATTCCTGCACTTCAGTAGGAACAAAGGCTAGCAATAGAATACTGATACTGTAGAACTTATACCATTGTATACTTTATATCGCTGGCCAGTGCTGCCAAATAAGCTGATTAGCTCTAATTCTTTGATATTTCTTCCATACGTACGTATTACAGTATATTCTCTTAGCATAAAAATACGCAAAAACACAATAACTGATACTGTAGACGTGATCGGTGGTCACATTCGTGTTTGCCAGTTTCGCAGATTTAGCTCAAATCTTCAAATAGTCAAAAAAAACTTGGAGGGCAAACCGCTCATGAGTAAACTATCTGAACATGTTTCATGGCAGGTCATAAGGGTCATGTCTCCTAAGTTCACCATAATAGGTCTTTGCCTTGTATTTGAATCTGCATCAAGCATAATCACCACTTTCCCATGTCTGAGAAATTCGCAGAACTGCTCCAGCAATATGACAATGCTTTGGAAGTTGTTAGTTAACACATCGCTCTTTTCATACTTGAGTTATCTATTTATATAGACCCTGGCCTATATGCTGGTAGGACTCTTATTTTTTTGGAGACATACAAAATGTATTTTTATGCTATCTTGCGCGCTGGGTTATCCGAGGCCACTTCCCCAAAACAGTCTATATGTCAACACCAATCGCGGGCTCATAAGCTTATACGATTACGACACGGAAATATGTACGACCGTTAATCCCCTATTATTTTTTTTTAATAAACAGTTCGTTTAGAACCGATGGAGTTTGCGCGTATGTTCCTAACCAAACGCATCGTCGCATGAATACACATTCAAATCGCGACATATGGCCTGTGAAAAATATAAGTGTATACATATATATACATAAAATCTTAAATATAAAAACATACGCACGCGCGCGCGCTTTGTGGTCATCAGGAAATGCCGTTAAAGCTGAAATTTGCGCTGGGAGCCAGCTGTCGGAAGCAGTATTCGATGGCAGTACATTCACCGAAGCAGTATTCGGAACACTGCGACGTCACTATACAACTTTATACGTCGCTACACCTTTAAATTGTAGCTATTTTCCTACTGCAATAACAGGCCAATTCGAATATTGCTTGAATTTATATCATTCGAGTCGAAAGTTCTAGTTTACGTAGTAGTTATTATAATATAATTGATGTTTTTTAAATTTATTGCTTCTCGTAAATACTCAGCAATAAGTAAAACAACAGCCTATCCAGTAGACCTTCACTGATTCCTCTTCGAAGCTTACAGGATCGACTTATTTAATCTTCTTTTGTCAATGCTACAAGATACAAGCACGAGTCTTCTTCAGGGACCAATTTGTTCAGTGTATTATGAGCAACCTATGAGGCATACATTGAGCTAGGTTAACTCAAGTTAATTCGCTACTTACCTCTACCCCTTTGGATTATATCAGACGTGTTAACGCTCCTACCACCGAAGCGAGGAAGAGATGATTGATTGGCAGGTTAAATCTAATTCTCCATCATTTACTTCTTTTATCCGCCAACACTTTCAAAGGGTGCGTGCCTAGATGATCAGCCGTGCGGCGTATCCACCAAGAAAGGCCAAGGCAGTAACCAAAACCAAAAGAAAAAAAGAACAAAACGAGAAAAATAAGTCTCTAACGCGAATTATAATTAGGCGCGATGTCAGAACAACAAGGGTCATGCTGGCCTCTTGAGTTGTTACATTACGACGACTATGTGAGGGAAAATAACATATGATGATTCATATCAGCATGTGCCCCTTGACTACCTCATCGATAGCGTGTTTCCCCTGTTCGTAAAGGAACACATTATAAAGTGATTTACTACATATTGTATGACCGAATACTGATCGCTTGTGGCCAATTGAGTTTATGCAAGTCATCGCCGATGGCAAATACTGTATCATACAGAAGATCTATCCACGATACAGCATTATGTAAGTGTATACCGAGGTACGCAAATAACTTATTCATATCATAAACAACTCACAAAGTTAGGCTATATATACATATAGTGGTTGAGTAAGAAATTTCAGAAAATGGGTGTCTTAATCTTATACACGCGTGATTCGGGAACGCCTTCAAACGCTTGAGCGGTTTCTGCATCATTGGAACTAGATTTTTATGCATTGATTTTGTTTTATTTATGCTTTTGGCATAGGATCTATAATTTGTGACGGAACACGGAAAATCAAATGCATTATGCTGCATATTAACGAGAGTTACCCTGTTCAATCGACTTAGGGATCGTAAATCGATTAGACGAGCAACATATAGCAGGAATCTATTATGCATGCTTCGAAAGAAAATCATACGTTTTTGTTTACTAAAGTGAAATTTTATTTTCCAGACACATAGATTCTTGCTCAATTTGGAATTTCGGAAAATCATTTTGTTTTTTTAAAAATTAAACAGCAAAGCAATCTAGACCGCTATCGTTTCTCTTTTTACCAGCCAGCTTTTTCGGTGCCCATCCGGTCACTTGAAAAAGACGAAGAAGCTGAGATAAATCAATTCTTCTTTCGATCAATGAACAATAACTGCAGCAGGCGAGAGGATACGCCTTTTTTGAGTCGTACTATGCTACAAACCAATTCAGGACGCAAGGCGCCAGATTGTTTTCCCACCTATAAAGAGCCCCCATCCTCGCTTGGGCATTCCGAGCCATTGAGCAACGAGAGCCGGGACGTTGCCATGGCCACCACTGATGAATCTCTGTCGGGAATGGTGAAAGCACATTGTGGACAGGCATGGATTAACTTCTAAAAAAACATCATTGGCCATGTGAAAGCTAAGGAAAACAAAGGACAGCAAGGTCGAGTGAAGGTCGAGGACACTATGACCCAAACATATTCTGCTATGAGTTATAGCGGAGAAAATAGTATACTAAGTAGTATGTGTAAGTGCGCTCCTGTTTATAATGTACGAGTCTCTAATCATACCATACATAATCACCATAGTTTCTAAGGAGACTGAGCTGTGTCCGAACTGGCACGAGGACCGGGGCAGACACCTAAAATTTCGTTGAGAACAAAGCTAAAATGGCGTCGACCGAGCTGTTACACAAACATTGGACTCTTCATTATTATAATAGCGATATGTAGCACAACTACACGGTTCAGCAAAGGAAATTGGGAACAAAATACCCAAATAGCTCGTCACTGTGGTAGAGAAGGATAACGCTTTCGTTTGTTAACATTTGGTTTATGTGTACCATATAAAGTATAGCTAACGAATTCATATTGTACAGAGACGCTGAAACATTCCGTATATTGTTAAGACGTGATAGCTGTGGGTTCAAAGATCTGTATGACGCATCTAACAGCGACGTAAAATCCAATGAAGTAAACAGCGTTCTTTTATTCACTTTTCTAGTGTGAAGGCGAGAGCAAGGCGAACATTTCAGAGCTTCAACAAGCAGCTAAATCTTCAATCAGTGGCTTCAACTTTGTCGAAGAACAATTTATAGTTGTGCTTATCTTAACGCGAACCTATATATTTTGATACATATCACCGTTTGTTGTCACAATTAAGTTTGCATTATCCAGCGAAATCTTTATTAGTGTTAGTAGCTCATATGATTCTAAGAGACCAAGCAAGCAAGCATTTGTTGTTTTGCAATAATATATAGTCGGGATGCTGTTTGTTTCCGAGCGGTTACGAATCTGAAACGCGAGACGTAGGATACGTCTCAGAAAGAAAAGAAATATATTTATTTACGTTTTTATTTAACTCAGCCACCTCAGGTATACTGAAGAACCTTTATAGGCTAAAGACATTATTAGGAAATACGCGCTATATACTGACTTCTACGGCAGAGAATCTAAATCGTACTGTGTCGTCGAACGAAACTTCATTTGCTGTCGCCTGATACGATAGCTCAACTTAACCTCATCAGTTCGCCTCGTTAACTTACGACGCCCATGACACAGCATGTCATTTCCACCTGATACAATTTGATCCATAACAAGATTAAGCAGCAGCCGTTTTTGGCAAGTTAGTCATAGGTACGTTCCGTAACGAACAATGATTCGGTGCTGCCGTAGGGCCATATATATATATATATATATATATATATATATATATATAGTGAGATCAGACAGAGCCGGTGCAATTTAACAAGAGAAAATGAAAAAAGCGGAGCTGTCTCAAGACAGTGAACGATCCTTTCAGACGCCTTTTCTCCGGTATAAAATATACGAATTTTGGTGCTCTGAAAACCTTAATACTAGCTCAGATAGGGAGAGATAAGGAATCGCAGTACTAGTATGGAATTATTTGCTATGCAACAACATGTAGAATCGGACGGTTGGATAGGTACCTGAACCAGCTACGGTCTCAGTTAGGATATCTTCCATATTATAAAACATTCATTCAAATACGATCGTAAAGCATTTGCAAGCTGACATGCATGGATTTCCAAGAACAATATAGATGTATATTCGATTCTACGTTGCACCGTAACTGTTTGTTGATACCTGAAAGTTTCCTGAGTGAAAAACTCAGTGTCATCGTTTGATTTGTCTGCTTGAAACAAAAAAGTACCCGTTGCAGATTCAATTGTTCTAGCGAGTCACCATCTTTCAGATGCCTGTCCGTGATACAGAAACTTCCATAACATGTTTATTTTAACCAAGAAAGAAGTAGTACGCTGCCGCTTACGAGGCAGCTCTTCATTCAACACCGTCCCCTACTTACCCATTCCACTAGTCAACGAATCCACGAGACTGAATTAAATCCAGTTTACCGCCGCCTGGATAGAGATGTTAAAGTTATACAGCAGTGTAATCAGCGGGGTTCATTTGCTTTCTTTAGAAAATCATTTTTGCAATTGCTTCACCCTGGCATTCACATCGACCCCCTCGTCGTTGAGGCTCCCTCGTTGGTCTCGTGATGTTAAGCCTGCTTAGTCCAACTCCGTATCTTGGACCGGATCGTCTTCGTCGTTCATTCCCAGCGACATATCACAGCATAAGGCAAATAAGCTGCGTTATCTATTGTTGCTCTAGTAGCTAGGGATTCTTTTTGTGCATGGAGTCATAAAAACCGCCGCTGGCACACTAATAACGGCAAGACGGTAGGCAAGCTGGCTAAACATCAAAACAATTGTATGTATTCGCAATGAGCGGCAACTATAGTGACACCGATAGGACGTGCTGCAGGCTCTGCCCCAGGCCTGCCTTACGCAGTTGTTCCGCAAACTGTATTTTATAATATGTAGTCCACGACGGGCCCGTTGTGCATCGTGTGCTCATTCCGTAAGCGGAGCTCGCTTGCGATAGTAAGCTAACGAGGCAAACAGCGGAGCTTCTATAAAACCAGGTGAGTACGAAACAATTCTTCGCAAAATGCTACACAGGATCTGTGCGCAATATCGTCTTCTTCTGTCTCCGGCATTTTCTATCTGCCTTCATTTTGCGTGCATTTTTCCGCTTTCGGGCCTCGACGTCGAAGGGCCCCATTCGCCAAGAGCGGTACAACCGTTCTCGTTTCTCCAGGATGCGTTGAAGATAAAAAAAATTAGATAGACGCATGAAGGACATAACCTGCGCACGTCAGATTCGCCTGCGTTGAGATACGAATTCGAGAAAACGACCGTGCTGTTAGTGATCATAACAACGGTGAAGGCTACCGGAACAGTCAGTTGAAGTTCATACTTTTTTATTGTTTACAAATTAAACACATATTTGTGTATCGATGCTTCCGTGTCTATACGAATTCGCTGGCTCGCATATCCCTACTTTCAACGAAACGACCTGAAATTACTCGACTACCTTCGTAGCTATCTTCCTGCTGTTTCCGGTAACAGCTTGGCTGGCTTTGTCTTCACTCATAGAACGCGTACGCTCGTCCTGGGCGTCCGATATATATTTGATGCGAATGTATTTAAGTTTAGTTGTAATATAACTATTTAAACAAATCATGGCTGCTCCTAGGAGCAGAATCTCGTACCGATGAACATCTGGACAAAAGGTTCCTGAACTATGCATGTTTTCGCAAGTAGTGGAAACTTTGATAGCATCTAATAGGTATCATTGACATATTCGACATATTGGCGAAGATTGACCGATTCAGCAGTATTGAAAACGGTCTCGTCGATAAACAACTTACTGAACACGTTATGACATTTCCGTGCATGTATATAAATCAGTGATTATCCGTTACGTAGTGAGCCAAACGTACGGCCCGATTAAGCATACTAAGCAATGCATATATCGTACTATAAATATTCGCCGTGTTTTTCTACATGCTTAGCTACTAGTTGAAGGGGGATTATATTCTTCCCTTCTGTTTTTACCTAAATAAGGTGATATCGTTTGTATGCATATCTCAGTGCTGTTTATCTCGATGGTCATGAATTGATTATTGAAGTTTCGCCGTTTTTTTATGGAGGTGCCCTATGCTAAAACGCCCGCACACATGTTGTCCAGAATTATAATCCTGTGACAAGTTTTCTACGTCATCGTAAGAATACTAGATTACATATCGCGTAGAGCACTTAACCAATGGGTTATTATGGCATTGATTGATTATAAAATACGGTATAGTTCCGATTACGTTCGCACTTTTGAGATAATGTAGTACCTAATTTGCAGTACGATTTAGGTGGATGTGGTAGAATACGTAGGTTGTCTTTAGTAGAACTAAGGCAGGATTTCCAATGCAAGGAACCTCGTGATTTTTGATGGCCTATATCTTGACGAGGACGAACTCGATCTTCTACATTAATCTTGGAAATTTTATACCAAAAGGCGTTAGAAAGTGCAATTCCTATACTATAATATGTACCGTATATGTATATTCCGTTAAAAGAGCAGAGATAGGCTCGTTATTGCAATAAAGAACGGATCTAGCTCTGCAATAGTAGGGCAAACAGGAGCACCCTGATTCTACTTCTATTTTCCTATAATACTATGTTATAAGGACACTACATGATATTATATATTAGCGTACAGAATGGCTGTGCGCGCTTCAGCCCGCTCTCTCTTGCAATAACTCATATATTCCTAAATGTGGACAGATTAAAATGATGATTTTTGAACTGTTAAAAAATTCTTGCCTAATATTTTTGCCTTGCCCTGTATATATTCTAGCAATATCGACGGAGCTGTGGCGCGTATCAGGGCCGGGCCTACGATAATCGGAACCCATAGAAATATGGATCAGAAGCACCTGTACATACAGCAAGCATAACCACACTCATACGGCCTTCAACCAATTTACAACTTTAACATTATTCGTAAAAACTGAAGCTATTAAACACATCACATAAAACATTTTGACGAAGTTGCAGCTTTCAACAGAGATTGTAAAAAAAAAAGGCAGAACTTCAATCCCAACAAGGACCTCGAAAATTTCGAATGCTTGCCTCGTTACGGTGCATAGAGTTCTATACTCGAATAATCCTTTAATACGTCAACAACAAATGGATACCGACATTACGTTCACGACACTCACTTATGGGGCTATCATCATATGAGCCCTAACTCGTACTCCAGCCGAAAGAAGCTCATCCAATGGATCTAGGAATTTGTCCAAGGCGACCGCGAGAGTATTTCTGTAGCCAACCCGATAGGCGACCGATGATCTACTAACTGCGAAAATATAGAGAATATCAGGTATAGGCTCTGTATGATAGCGCTATTTGAAGAGACAATATTCGAGAGCTTGTTCGTGCGCAATCTCATTCAGGCTGACCTGTATGCACAGGAATCCAGATCAGGTAAATCCATTTTCCAACAGACGTCCACACTGAGTTCTGCTGGAAGCAATATACTTTGCGCGCGGACTGGATATTTTCTGTTAGTATCATAAACATAACACATAAATCAGAGAAGATCACCTCTGCCGCTGTTGCCGCAGGTGCCGCGGTTGACATTGCAAAAAATTGCATCCAAGAAAATGTCAAAAATTGACGAGTTTAGCTCAGAACGAATGGGTCGTCTTTTTTTTTAAGCAGCGAAGCTCGTCTTTCCCTACCAGCTAAAAATACTTAGCTTCCGATTTCCCAGCAGCTGAGTGAACGATTAGCGGTTCAAATGTAAAATAGTAATCGTTAGTTGGATTCAGTTGATTAATAGGTGTTCTTGTTAAGGGGGCTTTTCGGTCGACGAAGGAAGGTTTCGCCTTTGTAACGTTTGGAAATAATTATCCTAGCAGTTCACCACTTCCATTCCATCGTTCTACATGTTTCCAGAAAACACGAAGCGGATTTTTGACTCTATCCAATCCTGCAGCTCACACAGCTTAGTAAGTAGCTATTTGACATTATACCCTTGAGGTTCTAAAGGCCATAACGTTTCAGCCCGTAGCGAAAGTTATTAAATCATAGAAGACATTGGGATTCGCTCACCTTCGGAAATCCAGTTTGAAACGTGAGGCGGGCCATGCTGTGCGGTGTTATCATTCGCCAAATAGCTTACTCCTTTATGCAAATAGAGTACGTGGCTGTCTTTGATTCTGTTGAAGCATCACCGTTCATATATGCCGTCAGTTCTACGGGGTGGTCCATATTGCGTCGGATAATTTATTTGAGATATTTTAGGTAAATAGCACAATATGAATCGTTTTTCTCCGACAGAGATCACACTCGGTAGCTCATAGGACGATTTTAATTAATCAAATAAGGCTAAGGACGAGGCTGTCAAAGACGAGCTATCCTTTCATCTAAAAAATCTACCCAGCAGTTCATTTCACGGTATGTGGCCAGAGCGCGGCAGGAGACACCTTTATCCTTAACCAGCGAAACAACCTTAGAGAATCGAAGGTTTCTGTCTTGCGTTTGAACTATGGATACACGTAAGTAAGCGTTTGAAGATCTGCTAGGTCCGTCCAAACGGCTCGTGTCGAGATGCCCGTTTTGGATGATACTTGAAGTAACGCTAAAAACAGCTGTACCCAGGTCTGAGAATCAGCAGTCGAAAGGAACGGTATCTAGTTTTCACTAAAGTTAGCCATATATATATATATGTATATATATATATATATATATATATATATATATGTATATACACGCAGGACGTCATACCTTTTTCTCGCGAATTTCCCAATGCAAAATGTTACTCCAACCGGTTCTAATTTTGTAACACAGACGCATATCTAATGGGCAGTTTTTATCCAGACGATCTATTAACAACGGCATAGTTTTGTTAATTATAAAGCACGTATATTCTTGCTAGAGTTCCGTGCCTTATTATCATGGCAGACGGGATACGTGTTTTTTTTTGGACATCTCGTTCAGTCACTGCTATCAGTACAAAGACAAACCAAAATAGAACGAAACCATGCTTTCGCTTTGGCCAAATTTCCACTTGATCAAACATACTTTGTGCACGTTCGAAAAAACTGCGTTACCCTTTTGAACGTCATATAATCATGATGGATTTTTTTGTACAGGTACAAGAGGCACGATGGCTGTTAATTTCGATGACGTGGTTGCCATAAAGGTAACTCTGTGCTATTGTAGACTAATGAAATCAATTGGTCCGCCTGATTTGATGGTCGGTTTCAGTTAAAACTAAATAGATCAATTGGCGAAGCAAAAGTTGCTGTTGTCGTACCTCGACAGCCTCGACCCCTTTAAAAAGCTCGGTGGCATGTTGCATATACGCTATTTAAAACTTGACACTTGAGTGAGCCTCGTATCTAGCATTGAACGTTGCATCTTCAGAGGTTATTCAGATGACGCTTCTGTCTACTAACAGCAAAAATGATTGTAAGGCAAATCAAATAGAAATAAAAACAAACAAAAGGCTACTGCGATAGTACCTGCGTACGAAGATTACGTTCGATAGACAGGTCGAATTCTAAATCACGTTACGAGCACAGCAAGAGCTGGCTATCGCGTTGGTTGCTCGACCCTCACAACGCTGTCGATACGAGACAGTACTGAACATTTTAGATTTTATGCCTCCCTGATTGTGCCCATTACAAATGTCCGTGTATCAAACAGATGGTGTTTTGTTTTAGTATGTACAAAATAGATTTGTGAAACGCATTTATCGAATGCAATATCCCTTGAGATCAAATCATCTGCCCCCACGTTGTTGAGCTCCAACGGGATCCTCGTACTCGAGATAGCATAACTTGATGGGACGGCTTTAAAGTTGACCTTTCAATTTAGCTAGCGAGCTAGGAACTATCGATATTATTATTTATCTCCTCGTTTAGCGCATGTCCCCGTCATATAGATAACCAACACTGTCACTTATAAGCCCTGTTTTTAGTTAAGTTAATGCTTCCACATTGTCACTTTAAAGGTCAGTGGCATAGTTTTGAACGGCTGTACACTTCGAACAGGAGATATATCAAGTGATAACTATATTTCCATTTTGTAGTTGTTGTATGCATAATTAACTACGCTAATTTTGTTAGCGCGTAAAGTTACATAAAATTGTGGACGACACTTAGTTTCTCAAACTTTTCTAAAGAAAAACACTGAAAAACTAGGCACGTAATTCATTACACTCTCAACCTTTGCCTCTTGTAAATATGGCGGCTTCAGCAAATATGATAATTATACATAGATATATTTATATCATTTATGCAGCTAATTAATATCGCAATATTATAACACCAATAGTATCGTAATGATGAGAGCGATTCGCAATAATATGGCCAAACAAAAGGAGACAAACTTTTAAACGATGTACCGAAAGTGTGTGCATTGCGGTATCGCGCTGCTTCGAAATGCATGAAAACGAGCGCCATCTGTCGGATCGAATAGTGCAGAATTTTATTCAGTCATGCAAAATTCATTCGGTACTTAAAGGGCATCACTGCACCCGCTACGTTTCCGACTTACTTGCAGAGAATCAAACCTTCCACTCGATGGGAACACGCAGCGACCCTCGAAAGGACCAAACTGTACGACGAAATCGCTATTATCCATCCTGTTCCTAACGTATCGTAAGGGGTATGCCAGTTTACTTAACGTCGTGCAACGTGCCTACTCTAGAAATATTATCACGAAACAATGTGCCGAGATCAGCCGGGTCGTCCGTTGATCAACTGATTGCCCCGTCGTATTCGAGGGACGTACGGTGGTGCCCGGATGTTACATTAAACGAAGAGGTTTTAGGGTGGCCTGATTGCATAGAATGAACTTTTTCAAGAAAGTATTCAGCCTACAGGCCGGGATCCAAACAGTATTGTCGGATATATACACAGTAAAAGGCTACAACAACAGGTTAATACGCGCCTTCTACATCTATCCGGTCCATATCTAATGGATTTGCCAACAAAGTTCGATTTTTTCCAGAGAGTGCAGGACTGCCACTGGAATCATCCGTACTACCCGTATTATCAAATATAAAAATGTCTATTTCTGTGAAAATTGTGTTGCGCCAACAAGTGGGCTGAACATGTCCTGCAATCAATACTATAAGCTTTTTTATAGAATAAGAAAACTTCTTACTTTTTCACTGCCCGCCCTGTACGCATCGATACCTATAAGGCAACGTTCCGCTATATAATATGTATGAACTTAGCCATTTTCTGCTTAAACGCAGACAAAAGTCGTCTTTTGGCAATAATGCTCCAGCTTACCGATGACGGTCGACCGCTACAAAATCCTCTTACCATGTATTGGATAGTGCGCCCTGTGTATTTTTACGTTGTGTGCTTACGTTACACACTCTACGTCGATCCAGTCCTACGTAAGTAATTTGTGGAGCAAAAATGAGAATCTCGTGCATTATTTAACGGGGGAAAATCGATCCTTGTGCCTTTCCTGTATCCGAAAAAGCTGCAATTCAGCCAGTTCCTAGCATTTGCCTTGGAAAGAAATAGGTCGACATCGGGGTGCTTTCTGGAAACGTATTCTATTGGATTATTCTTGTATGCAGTATCTACTCATCAGGTGGAAGAGGAGAGTGTGGGAATGGGGATCTATCAGAAGGACATTAGGGCAAACTTGACGGTGTCTGATTGGGCCAAAAAAGGTGAAAGGGAGTGAGAAGAACTGAGGTACAAAACTCTATGTTGGAGTCAAGTGTTCCCGTGAACTGTTTCGCAACGGCTGTCCGGCGACCCAATGAAATCGTATACTTAGAGTTGAGTTAGCGCTTCTTGTCTTCTCGAGAGGTCTGTTTTTGACGATTTCCCCTATCCGGCAGTTATACTATAGTATGGTTAGTGTTATTTGACTTTCAGTTACATTCATTTTTGCATTGTTAAGGTGATTTGGCTCAATATGTAACCCATTACAGGTAAAATGCAGCAAATAGAGGAGAAAGAAATCCGGTAAATAATGATACCGCAGCAGCTATACATTGGCAAATAGTAAGTGGGGCTACAATACATGACGACTTATGAAGCTCAACTAACAAATAATTCTGCAAGCTTCCGTTAAGATTGAACGAAGGTATTTGACAGAAAGCTCTCAGATCGCAAATGTCAACCGATAGATAAATACATCACTCACACGGGAATTTTGTAATAACTTTAAGTGGCCTAGAGCGTACGTCTGCTACAGTCATTTTGGCTTACGAAACTTCAGGGGATTGTTGTGCATTACATACTTCCCTGAAGAGATCGACTTCGATGAGGGAGAAGTAAACAGGGTGTCGCCCATCAACTCATCGCATGTTTGCGATGCGTAATATTTCGTTCAGGCACCGTGTTGCCATCAATTAATTAGGTTATTACGCTGTCTTAGAACATTTTAGTAACGAAATGATTCAGTATCTATTCGGAACGCAGGCCGCATAACACTGAGCACCGTCGAAGCCCCAATGTTTTGTCTTTCATAAAACATTTGATTTATAATACGTTACGTTCAAATTTTCAGTTACAATTACATTGTATGGCTTGTAAGTACCCTTCGTATACCAGTAACTAATTCCAGATAAGTTCATTTGGAATCAAGGTAGAGCCACATGTGACAAACGCTACATTTTTATTTTCGAGAAATAAATTCGTGTATAATAAGCTTCATAAAAATGCCTCCGGTCACCGTTAGTAAAAAATATTGTTATTATTAATTATAATTAGTTCGTTCTTCAGCGGTTGCATTGCTGGTGCCGTCACTATTCAAACCCGCAAGTTATCGTTTGTCGTCTGATCCGCATTACATACGTTAATAGTATAAATAATAAAACAAGATGTAGGAAAAGTAGGTGGCCAAATAGGAACAGGCAGGGATCAAGAGAAGCGTTGATATGCGGGTGATACTGATGATGTTGCTATCCCGTGCTACGAAGCCGTGCGAACGGCACTTACTGCTGCGGGTGCCAGTATTGATTGGTATCGTGTCGCAGCTGTACCTGCTGGTGATAGAAGGTTTCATCGATAAATCGACATTCTTCCTTTCATCTACTTCTACGAATTCTACTTTTTTCTACTTACTCGAAGCTTTTTTTGCTATCGGTCCTAACGTCGTTCGCAATTCTGTCCACGAGCACTCCCCGTCTTAATACACCCTGGTCCCGTCCGCTGGCACAAAAAATTTGCATAAAAAAAGTTCTGGGTCTACCCATTCAGAGCTTCACTACCTATCCCTGAGTTCTCTTGCTCCCTCGCAGCTATCCCCTTCTTATTGTGCCCTTTCTATTTTTTCATTGCGTTCGTGCCTCCCCTACACCTCGTATATCGCAAGTGTTGCACTTCCATAAAGTAGATCTTAGTGAACTTACTATTAGGTTTGCTGTTTGCAGGCGTTTGTCTATCCTATTTTTATTATGCCTCTAGCGTTCTCAGTGATGAGGGCAGCTGTAGATTTTTTCAATAGACGCGATGCTATACGGCAGGGGCGTGGCATATTGCGTATGTGCCGATGGTATCGATTATATGCGTCGATACATTTGTCCGTAGGTAGGGATCGAACGAATTATATGTGGCCTTTGAAAAAGTATCGCTCTTTGTTGTTGTAATGGGAGCATTCTTGTGAACAAATATTCGCTGAAGTCTGATCGAAAGTCTAAGTTCTGTTATTATCTATCAGGATCAGGACGCATTGAGGATTACAGTGAAAGTTTATTGCTTTAGTGCTAGATGAAACAGCAGCAAAGCTCGTATTATAAGCAGATCTGGCATAAGTCACATGCTCAGATCTTGGCATTGCGCGCAAAACAAGTTCTTTCGGAGATTTCTTACAAGAAGATATCTCTCGTTTAAAAAAAAAATGCTACCATATGTTAACGATGTTGAAGAGATACGTGAAGGTTGCGTGGTTGTAGGGCCAATAGCGTGCTTTATGGCTTCCGTATTAGTGAAACCCAATGAGATTCTAGAGCTGGAACCGATGAAGCATTCAAAGATGGGGGTTGTCCAAAGATCGAAACTTAAAAGCGGAAATTGCTTGTAACTAGAGACACTGAATAAGGGCATTCGTATAGCTAATACCATATACTTCCACGTGCTAATCTTGAAATTAATGAAGTTACTAATTCCGGAAGATAGTCATCCAAGAGAAATTATTTTGCCGAAAGACATTTAGCAGGTCAGAGGTTGTTGAGACCTTAAATAAATAGCATTTTCGCGGAAAAATCAGTATCCAACAATATCCACATAGTTGTTTTAGGTTACGTCATACGTTAGGTTAGATATGAAATTTTGACGTAAAATAATAGATGTTCTCGAACGTCTATTATTTAAGATGTATTTTGATACATAGGTGGCCAATCAACAATAATAGCTTATTGTTTATTCCTGTCTTTTCAAATCGTTAGTGAACCTCGAACGGTGACGATTTGTGTTCACTAAAGCATATAGAAACCAATATCGACACTGTATCAGAACTATCATTTACGCAGCAGTTAATGCTCTCTGGTGGAAAAAACAGTGTAAAATAAAGCGGCAAGCATCTACCAACATATGCTTGACATTATCGACACCCGATGTAGCCAAATAGAATCGAGTACTTACATTGCATTACAGATTTGTATTTGATTTCAAGTTAAGATAAACCTCTTTGCTCCCTCTTTGGCTTGTAACTGAAATGGAGCACTTCAAGATGGCGGCAAATTCTTCACTGTACGCCATTTTGAAGCGCTAAAATTTTATCAACGAACGTCTGACGTTGGCTAATGTAGAGTCATCTCGATCAACTTTCCATCATTTTACGATATGTATAGCAGTATGTACCTATAGCCGAAAAAAATTTCATCCCTTTAGGCCCACAGGCAGACCTCAAATAGAATGTTTTTTTCCTCTTTAACGTGGGAAAATTTGTTTATTCCATAATGAAATATTCAAAACTGAACTACACCCTCTATATTTCGAGAACTTATCTGCCGGAATAGGATCTTCAAAGGACACACTGTGCTAACAACGTTGTCATTACTCAAAACGTCATTATTATTATAACAACAGTATCAATGTAATTTTCTAGAACTATTGATGTCCAATTTACCGGCTGTGTATCTCATAAAAGATTCGAATTGGCTGCCTTATCTCCTTTAACACTTTATTTTTTAAATACTTAAACACACCGTATTTATAAAATTAGGTGTATGCGTATTTATAAAAGTAGGTGTATTAGGTCATGCTAAGAGGACACAAGCAATAGTTACAAGGCCTAGCTACAGAATATATATATAGATTGATCGCGGCTTTAACCTTTTATCTTACTTACGAGGTTACCACTCGGCGCATTCGCCCCATAGGGAACTATTGTGAGTATGTGAGATGCGGAACGCCTCCTTTTTACGTGCACACGTTTTCGTAATCACGTGCTCTGCATCAAACGATAGCTCTGAGTTTGTTATTTTCATAGCAACATTTAAAAATTAAGGCAGCCATGCCTAATTCCGCATACAGGTGCCTTGCCGTCCATTAGCATCGGGAATTACCCTATAGATACTCTTTATATGAATGTGCACTGTTCTGCGTACCTGTAAAGGCGTGGCCTATTTCCAATGCATTAAACGAACGTACATTTTTACTAAAGTAGTATGCAAACTAATTTAGATAAAAAAGAACAACTAGCTCTGCTTAGAACTTCTGTACATTTTTATACTTTTGATGGGCTCAAGGGTATTCCAATCTATGCTACTCGAATTTGTTTTTTTTACCGTTTTGTGCTATACGACTTCGGTGAAATTTATAAGTACAGATTACTTAAGCACGTGAAAATTCATCAAAGCGTAAAGCATTGCCTTGTGCGTTGAAGCACAGGGAAAAGAATCTAAGCAGACAGTTTTGCGAGCTAATTTTAGGGATACGATGTGGTCTAGATTCGGATCCGGGCGTAGATAGATTTCGCTTCGTGCTGGGAGCAACCCAGCCGTCTGATAGAATGCCTAACGGCGATACCTGACGCAAAGGTCGAAACATAGAGTATATCTAGTAGGACCATGTCCAATATCCATTTGATCTGAATGATATTATGTACGGCCAGAAATTCAACGCTATCTTGGAAGCTTTCTATAGATCTGAGGTATAAGGGCTTTCGAATCAATGCCACATATTTTAGCGTTTAGTATGTGTCTGATGAATTAATGTGTTTTGTCTTCTGCTGAAGGGTAGATCCAAGCCAAACGCATTGGAATATTAAGGGGAATACATAGCTTTGATAAGCGTGATGAAACTCGCAGGTAGACAGGCTAGTTGCATATCTAAGGTATACAACCTAAGGTGTAAATAAAATGGCTTCGGTAATCGATGTTATACCAATAACTTGATTCATTAGCACTCAGGAAGCTGCGTGCTTATTGAGGTCACAAAAGATCCTTGTGTGTAAGGCTTTAACCCCATGGTTGTAATAGATGGTACGAAATAAGGTGTATAAAGGGTGTGAGTACAATGATGTGATCATATCGATTCCAGTACGTGTTTTCTAGTGGTCGGAAGATTTTGATACATCCTCTATTAGTATCTACCCACCTTTATTGCCCGTTCCGTCCATACGCCCGTCCTCTGAAGCAGTGAGCAATTTTTCGTATTTAATCCTTGTCTATAATTATCGTTTTTCGAAAACCATTCTTCTAGAGACGTGTGAGACCCGCATCAAAGTTCAGTTTTCGTTGTGGCGCAATAGTTTAGCGCTATATTATATAGCTAGAAAAACTTGCGGAGTGGCAAAAGCAGCCCCCCTGTCAAACAAGGAATGATGCTCTAAATATTCTCTTTAAGGGCTACTGAATGTGTGCTCAGTGTACTTTCGGGCTGCCATTTTTCCTCTGCACGAACAAACACACATACATTTCCATAAGGCATCTGTTTTTTTTTTGTTTGCCAATCCGCACATCGGAATTACGTTCGACCCTGCAGTAGACGTCATACCTTGACAGAATACGAAATTTGTCTATGTCTGTGTTTATTTTCCAGCCTGTCTCTTTCTTGCGTAAAGTCCCAGTATGCATGCCGCTGGAAAACGAGGAAAACTTATGCGGAGGCCAGATACTTTCATCTTAAACTAATACTAAAGTAATGCATCAATAACAGGAAGACTGTGGGCGCGTGGAGTCTTATATTATTTTGCTATACTACATTATTATGCTAAATCTAGTGATGAACTGCGCGTTCCGCGCAAGAGATGTCTATAGATATCGTTGAGTAAACAAATCAAAAGAATATCTGTCCTGGCTTAAGATAATTTCTGTCGTTCTATGTACGATTGCTTATAGGCGAACAGCACCGACTAATAGGATAAATAGTCTGCTAAACAAAGCCCACATAGCATTACGAACAAAACACCCATCACAGCACATGTTTAACAATGACGAAAGAAAGATCCATACGATATTCTTTCGCCCAGATGCCACACCAGCGGAATTCATATATATATATATCTCATATATATATATATATATATATCTCATATATATATTTCATTTCATATAAGCCCTACATAAGAGACACAATAAATTAAAAATTACATCAAACGAATTGCTTGCCGCTTGTGGCACGCGTGGCAGGCCGTATAGGTGGAACGAAAAAGAAGCCTACAGTGGATTACTAAGAACCTCCTAGTTAAGCACAACGTTCAAGGCGTTATCTTTCTTATGAGTATTTATGTGTGAGTTGGATTGGCATACAACCATGTATACAGTTTGTTCTTGTCGAGCACCGAGGTCCACACTGTCGGCATGGTACGGGTGTGAACTATAGTTTTATTGTAAGCTTCTTTTACGAAAGCTTCTTTAAATACGAAACAGTCAAATTGGTTTGAGACTAAGGATCTGAGGTTTTCTAACAATGAGTCAATTAAGGCATCGGACCGTCATACGTAACGAGAAATCTTTGCTTTTGCCTATATTTTAGACTAGCAATATTATCAGTACAATAGAATAAGCGGTTATTTGTTTGTGATATTATTTTTAAATATTATGTAGAGTGCAGCATAGTAACAAAGGGTTTTACACTTCTAAAATGCAATACGCCTTTACGTGTTACAAATTTAATGTTTCAATGGTGGTTAATTGTCTTACGTATACCGCGGCCGTTACTGCGTATTAGATTATTCTACCCTACTTTAATATTTAAATTCGCAAAAGTCCAAATGAGCAGCACTATAAAGACTCACGAAGTTGTGGTTTCACTGCAGAATTAAAAACTGTCTCAAGGTCACCTTACGGAGTACAAGGCGAAAAATCTGACGTAGTCCTATCGAATGATAGCGTTTACATTTTCAAAAACCCGGGCCGCATACGTCGAGCCGTTCAAAAGCTATAACAACTCTACTCCCAAAAGGCTACAAGAGCGTTTATCTTGCAGAGTTCGTTCTGTTATGATCGAACTCGATTGTTATATCTACTATCTCTGATGAACTTCAGAAATTTTCCAGTTAAAGTTCCTGTTCATAGGTTACATGACGGTTCGAACAGACAGTACTTTCTAAAACTGGAAAATATGTAATGACGGTCTCTAAACTTACAACGGATTTTATTCGAAGTCTCGCTTCATTTATTATATATTCGTGCTCAGTCCCTATAGCGTTGTTTGATTGTTTAATCAATTTATTTATCTCGTCTTGCTGAAGTTTTTAGGTCTGACGAACTTGTTTAGTCAGTTTCTAAAAGCCTCTTTATTCAAATTGACTTTCTAACTTAATTTTTTTTATTGAAAATGATAGTCAAGTATTCTGACGGCGTAAGGCCTTTGTGGGAGGGCATTACACTTATGCTCTTGCGGCGGCTTTAAAGACTTTTGCAGTTAGTGATCTGATGTTGTAGTAGAAAAGGATGGACTTTCTGTATGGTAGCCTTATTTACAATTCTGCTCCGAAACCTATCATTACGACGAATTGGTTGTCGATCATCTTCTCCCTAACATCAAACCTAACATTTCAATCAAAATTTTGCTTGTTCCAATTTGCTGGTAGTAATCAAAGGCTTCGTAAATACAGGTACAATATTCGCATATCAAAGAAAACCATTCAAAATACTTTGTGTCATGTGTGTTATACGAGTCTTGTCGAGATTGGTTTTGATGTCTTGGTGAGAACTAGTTTCTGAGGTTTGTTAGGCGTCCTAAAGATGGTACTAGAGGACATGAGCGGCATGATACCTCTCACAGTTTTCCCCATCTTGAGCGCCTACATGTACCATTAGGCGCTGGGAAACCTGATTTTCTGCAGAATCTATATTACCGTAGATGCACGGCAAAACTAGCGATACCAAGTCCTGACCTTGGCCAGCCTAAACATAACATTATTTCTGGTCGCCGGGCCGAAGGCTGCCTTGAAGACGACTAACACGGCACGTAGCGCGACGTGACCAATGCTGTTTTGACGTCGGCCATCAGAAGCCTACAAGCCATTTTTCTAGAGCGTCACTTCCAAAACCCATGTTGCTCAGTTCTGATAGCGTTTATGCTTTCAAAGAAACTATTCAATCTTTTAGCCAGCATGCCGGAAAATGACTCATGCTAGACACTTTTCTTCGTTAATCTTCGCAATAAGGTCGGCGCGGTAGGGTCGTTTTTTCCTTTAAAGATCACTAACAGGGTAGCAACCCTGCGCATTTATTAAATAGTGCCACAGTGACGACGCATTTGAGATCCTTGTTGCTAACTGTATCTAAACTAGCAGCTTTCTTGTTGAGTATGCTTTCAAGGTGTTACATTAGTTCCCGCACTGTGAAACTTTGTTGAAGGATACCGCGTTGTACTAAGATTTCCTCTTCCTACGCTGCGACAACAAAAGGGTACCGCCCCGTGGTATCGTACCCATTGACGCAAATATTTCTGAGAAGTAATGTATTGCCGTATGCCGAAAAATTAATGGGACAAGCCGTTAAGCCACCGTGATGCATTCGCCGCCTAGGTAATCGACGTCCTGCATCGGAGATGAGACGTTCTTGACCGCTCAAAGTAATGTTACCTTTATGATGCATACATTTTTCGATGGATCATCCTAACAACGGAGGTAAAGGAATAGAACTCGGCCTAAACCTCGGCAGGGTTGTAAGTGCGGTTGAGCCACGGCCTATGCCTCCAAAAGTTGGAGGAACTGTACTGTAAACAAGAGAATCTCAAGCAGATGCTGCGGATAACTTTCGGCGTTCATCACGTCTGATACATGAAGAACTTGGTAAATGCATTTTAAACGGATATCTTCTGGCTCTCTGGATTTTTGTGCCTAACAGACGTTTCATCTCTCTGGCGATATTGTATATATTTTTTACCTTAATATAGACTACCTCACTTTTAAATCCACTCTCGACGATCGGGCGCTGTTATATAAAGAGCCGAAAAAATTTCATATTTGTTAACAGGTTTTTCCCGCCTGGACAAAGAGGGAGGCGGAGAACACATGTACGTCCGACTTGGGTCTGAAGGTAATTAACGTCTCCAAGAAACTGTACACTTTCGAAATATATCTGTCGTTTTTAGATTCTATGCCATAATAACTAACGCTTAAAAACACGACAATTGGCTCATCGATACTGTTAATATACTCCTCTGCTTTACATACGAGGCTGTCTATGTCCGTTTTTGGCCCACTATGAATAGCCACTAACATCAATCTGATATCTACATCAAGTACTCTAGCTCTATGTTCACAACTTCAAACCAAATATCCGCAAACTTGAACC
This sequence comes from Varroa destructor, assembly GCF_002443255.2. NCBI lineage: Eukaryota > Metazoa > Arthropoda > Arachnida > Mesostigmata > Varroidae > Varroa > Varroa destructor. The sequence continues at coordinate 25,950,893 of NW_019211457.1, forward strand.
GAACAATGACAATCAATGAATTAACGATTAAATAGGACATACAAATGAAATATAATTTTCACTATAACCAAACTGGTTATAATAGTGATCGTCGGATTACCGAGAAAAAAAATTACCGAAACATGTCGGGCAAAAACGATTTTAAAGATTTATATTTTTTCTTGATAGGATAGAAAAGCTGTATGTAATGTAAATGTAACATAAAAAAAGCTAGCAATATTCGGGTTTACTCTGCAGTTACATGACATAATTAATGCAACTATTTTGATTAGTATGGAATGCTTCCAAAAAAAATAGGTCTTACATCGTGTAACGAGGATTGTAATTGGTCCGTCCTTTCGAGTGTCAAGGCAATCGAAAGAACCTCACTAATACGCCCAATTTTAGTGGAAAAAAATAAAATTTCCCAATGTACTTGGACGGTTTGAACTCGAATCGGATTTGTCTATAGTATTCGTTTTAACAGGGACTTATAACGAACTACCTAAGGCCCTACGTCGATCGAAGCAGACCTTTCTACGGAGCTACGTAAAGCTGACAAGAACGTTCTCTTATGACGGAACGACGATGTATAGAAGTGAACGCGCAGATTCACTTTCAGTGCTCGGTGCCTTCCATACGTCTCTGTGAAAATTCACGGATCCAGTGGATACTTACCGTTTTGTCACATCTATAGATGAAAAAAAAAAAAAAGTATAATTTAGTTCAAAAAACATTTTTTAGATTATGAATTGATGTGGTATATGCATCAAGTAATGAATGTCTATAGTTTGTGATTATTATATGACAGAACTAGATAAGAAACACTTGTGTTTCTTGTGAAGTGCTTGAAAAATTAGGTAGCATAACGAATAGATGAACTTAAAATCGCTAAAATTAAACGCAAAAAACAAGGAAAAATGCCAAATATATAAATAACGCTTCCATACATGTGCTAGCCTGGAGAAGGAAAACAGGTAGGTTAGTAAAGGACCAGCGCCCCAACACCAAAACTGAAGTGCCGTTACTGAAATCGATCCTTTTCTACAGGATGACTTCGAACGTGAATCTCCTTGCTGAGAACATACGGTTACTCTAACTGACAGTACCGTCTTGAGTGCGTTCTGAGATGAAGTTAATTATGCCTCATGTGGAGTATCTCACCATTTTCTGTGTGTCACTACGTCTTTCCGTTTCTTTGAAGAGTCAACATCAAGATTCAGCTTTGTTTATGCCCCGACAACCAAAACAGCGAACTTCTGCTGCTTTGATATATTGCCTATATTCGCATTTCAGTGAAGTAAGGGTCTCTCACTATTCAAAGTTGGCCACACCTCATCGCTTCACGCCGCTTCGTAAGTTCGCGGCTTTAATTTTCAGACAAGAATAGATATAGATAGTATCAAAGTACACCCCTTACAATTGTAGAGACGCCATTTCTTATCTAGTTAATACGTGTTCCACCAGCGATCGTCAACGACCACTCTCGATCGAATTGATCAGCCAACAATTTTTTAGGCATATTTTTTTTTACCTGTACCTGACTTTACTTAACAGCATATTCATTAGTGTAGAACAAATAACGGAACCTCCGATACGAGGAAACGATAATCTCCTCGCTGGAGTGGAGTCTAGAGACTAAGGATCCCACGCCAGACATACATCTGCAGAGTCTTACGTACCGGACTGTGAGCTAATTATCTTCAAATGATTTGAGTTTTGTGTACAGCTAACCCCTGTAGCCAATGTTGGCCAGCTATCCAACGTGGCATATGTTCTACGCATCGTTTCCGAAGTGTCTCCTTAATGCACCAAAGAAACCGATACGATAGTGGCAGTACTGTTGCTAGGATGTTTCAACGCTCATAGAACCCTTATGCCGACAAAATATATTATGTAGCGTTTCTCTTCTAGATATTTTGTATGCAAAGTAAAAGCATAATACCTCACACTCCATCCAACTCATATTTGTCCAGCGTAAATAATATTCAGACCGGATGAGAACATTATGACTGTGAAGTTTCCTAGTAAGCATCCGTACCACTAGCCGAACTCACGAAGCTTGGTTTGGCCACATATACACGCATATAAAATATGCTAAACAAAGTTAGCAAACGATACCTGGACATCATTTGTTGCAGCTGGAAGGAAAGATAGCATTGTAGGGACTTGCCATAAACGACAACCACAATGGTCTGACCAGCAGTCTACTGGTACTGGTGAGTACTTTTAGTAGCTCTCATCATTACAAGGAGCCTATGAACAGGTGCTTCGTGTGAATAAGAAAAACTTTACTCAAATCGTGGAACATATAGAATAACTCGAATGGCCATAAACCGTTGGACGGCATAAACTACATATACGTACACATAAACTACTGGTTTATGCATATACATTCATGTAATAATATAACAATAAATTAGAATATTTTCATAATTTTTTTTTGTTTTAAAAGCATGCCACATTTTTAGAAATTTTCATATATTACATTCATTCAGTATAGGCGGAAATTCTCACATGTCACAAGAAAGCTACACAGTAGATGTTACCGAGCGTTTGGAAAGAGATCTTCTTTTGCACGTCGTCGCTCATATGCGCAAGTCTACGACCCGTAGAGACATGCTCAACAGACAAAAACACAATCCAGTAATCCCCACCCCAAATACAATCCAATTTGACACATATTGAAGTTACTCGTTACATGACAGAATAGTTGGTTTAAATTTGAAAGGGTTTTGGCCGCCTATTGGTCGTAACAGGCAAGCGTTCATTCAGTAGACGAGGATCCGGTTCTTTTTTTTTACAGAAAAAAAAAACAGGACGCTCGTCACGGCGAACAACAACCGTCCTGTTCGGGATTCAAGCAAAGATTAGCTGTCAGTCAATCTTTCTATGCTGGCCAAAACTTCACGAAGATCTGAGAAAGCTTAATTTTCTGTCCCAAATTGTAGATTTACGTTATTTCCGGTTAACATGCGGCCTGTAAAAAAATCCGAACGAGACTTCTATGGAAAAAAACCAGAAGGTCCTCGATATAGTTAGATTTTACAAAAAAAAAAAAAAGCTTGAAAATGTATCCAAATGGCTCAGAAGCCATTTTTAATATATCTTGTTTTTGATACGAAATTTAACGACGACTTCAATCAGAGGAAAGTATCAATTGAGATTTTTTGTTATTTTTGGTGCTTTTTTAACTTATTAGACCTTTTGAACCCTTGTAATTTTGCTTTTAGCCCGCTTTCATTTCCGTTAGCGTTTTTCGTATGTCGCCTATCTGGCTGACACCTTCACAAGTTTACATCACCATATCGTTTGACGCACGATTTCTCTTAAAAAGTTACTTGCGAATGGAAGAGAAAATGAGCAGTTAGTGGTCTAGGTTCCAGATTGAAGCTGCAGTCACGGGAAATGATGCATATATGAAATAAACGTGATAGTCAGGAATGATAGTTTTAACACATGCAAAAAAAAAATTGTAGAAATATCTTTAGCTACAACCATAAAACCTAGCTTGCCCGAACGTACTCTCATGCCACATGACTGTATACTGCGTTGATTGGGTTCTCACCGCTGTCGCCACCATTGTTACCCAAATTAAGTGACTGCTCTGCCCGACAACGTTATGCTTCTGACGCTCCACCGCCTGAAGGCGATACGCGTCGTCGGAAGTGGCCGCTACTGTTGAGTGAACCCTACTGTCATCGTCGTTTTTACCGATATCCTTACTGGAGCTCCGTACGTCACCATTTCCTCAGCGTCGTCATTCAGATTCCCTGCGTGATTTACGTCTCCTTTTTTCCTCTAGGTCCGGTAATATTATCTGTCATCGTACGTGTATAGCCAGCCAGTCACCGTCTAACGCTTCGACTAGTTGAGCGTCAGTCGCTGCGATGACAGTACCGCTTCCGACGGGGAGTCCAGCGGCCTCCATCGCTTTCGCAATGGCGTATTCCAATCTTGCCGTACACAACAAATATACCCGGTCGCGTCCATATTCTCTCGTGCAATTAGGACTATACGTGTCGTTACCACCCATTTGCGAGAAACAGCCTATAGAAGGGCAAGAAGATAATTTTACTTGGAATACCGGTCCGTCACCCGGGCGCCCGCCGTCTACGGGCGTCAAAGTTTTCCGGTTTCTAACCGATATTTGCATGTCATATTGATGTTAGACCATGGATGTTTGTGTGCGGGTAAAACGCGGATGGCGTCCCGTATTCGAAAAAAGTCACTATTCGTCCGCTATGTTCACTAAGTTCCTATTGACTTGGGACCCTGGGCTGGTAGGATATAAGAACTTCGGAGGATCCCCTGCGGAACGGATCGAGAGCGATGGGTAAGCAACTCTTATTGATGCTAGTGCAGTTGAATAGATCCCCTAGCCACCGCGACTTACAGATTATCGCCCTGCCGTTAACTGGTTACGCAGTTGTATGTACGAAACCTAGTGCCGTGACACGGTTACGGTCAAACACGACTGATTACGACGAGGCAATGACGCGCTGACAAATTCAATGTACCTGGTCAATCTTCTTTTTGATGAGACTACAATTTGAAGCGGTTAGACGGGCCGATATAGTTATTACCGCAACGCGATGAAGGAATGTTATTGTAATGGCTTAGAATAGCATGTACGCATCGGGTTCAGTTGGAGGTGTTAACGCAGAGCAGAACTTGTACAGCTGCTGTTACAAGAACGTGGCTTAGAGACATTCATATATTTAAGGTTGGATTCAAAAACAGATATTTTTCTGTATAGATAATTCTTTTGTACAGATATATCAATGTCGGAAGCTCTTTTTTTTTTAACATTTTTTAGAAAGTTAACCTCTAAATAGCATTTCCATAAATTTAAATACTCTCAAGAATGAGAGAAGGGTGATAAACAGATCTATTGTATTAAGCCTATCATGCGCCTATGATTAGTGAGGATGATTGACTATCGAAGTAAGCATGTACCCGCTGGCAACCTTTACATCCGTCACTCTTTACCTGTTCATCGAGAAATTGATCGATTAGTGGCAAGTTTGAATTTTTATAAACTTTAACAAAATAGAAAAAAAACTTACCATAAAAAAAAGAAAGCTCTTATTGCACGTACAAGAAACATATTGTTGAAAAGAAGTTATACAGATTCCGATAATTCACATAAGTACGTTTCTAGTCACCGTCTCTAAATACATCATTATGTAGATGCATACCTGTATACATCTTTAACTGGAAATATCAATTAATGTATTGGTGTAAGGTGATTATATGTGTTAGGGTAATAAAATATATAAAGACGGTAGTAGAATATAGTCAGCATTGTCAAATAGCGAACATGGGCTCATACTATTTCCGGTCCGAGCCGTCCTTACAATATATGCCTAGAATAAATGTGTTTAGATGGACTGAACGCTCCCGCTATTGATACTCGCTTATTTTTCATGCAAATAAATGTACCTAATAAATGATTGTCCCTTACGTAAGCTGTGATAGTCGATATACAGTCGTATGATTGAGTGCTTCCTTCGTAACGTATGTAGTCCATATAAGGATGATTGCTTACACACTATTGGTAAAATTGTACGCTGCTACACAAAAATCAAGTCATCGGACATTCCTTTAAGAAGCCCCTCAGATTCATAGATATTCAAATAATCAATTTCATGGAGCGGTATAGCAAGCGCCTATATCAATATATATGCAATCAGCGTCTGTAGATAAGGACATCTAAAGAGGCTGAAACAGATAGCCGGATCTTGGTCATATCGGGCAGGCGCATAGACGAGAGCGTCAAATAAACTGTCGTTGTCAAATAATACGAACGCGCAAACCTAACTCAATATTCTGGATCAATGCTGTTTACGGTTTCAGACTATTTTTTCCAATATAACGTAATAAAGACATCGGCAATATTACTGCCCAGCACGTTTACCGGTTATCGTGGAAAAAGTACGCACGATATTTACAAGCTGAAGACTAGGCAACTGAAGATATAGTAGTCATCCTACCAATATTGATTTCTTCTGTTTGAGACGATTAGTTCCCTAGCTTGCCGTGTACATATGTCCGTGCATGTACACAGGTGTCATCGCTTGACAGCTAATTCGAGTTCGCTTTGAGTTGGGGTTCGAGGGTCCGTTCGCCTACACGAGCAGGACCTCGACCTTATCTAAGTATAGAGCAGGTAGGTTATTTCAAGCCTTTCATCCTCGTGTTCAGTTATGTTCAAAGAATGTATGAAGAGCCTCTCCCAGTAAACCGCCTATTAATCATATGAGCTGAATAGTCTTTACAAGTTATATTTTCCCGTAAAACAAATATATCGGCCCCATTCCTCTTTACCACCGTCTTTACCGTACTTTAACACCGTAACTAAATGCTACGAAGTCAGTCTATAATGAACGCGGTAACACAACGAAGACCGAATAGTCTTTATCAATTTGTCATTATACGCAAATCAGTGGCAATGTCACTTTCTACAAGCTCACGAATATTCCACCGAGGCTCCACAAAACTCTTGCCGACACGTTCAACAGGTTCCACCATTGAGCTTTTTGTCGACCAATTGGCTGGCATCAAATGAACGCGACGACGACTCTATCACGGTTACTCTCTGAAATCACACAACACTTCTCTATGGGGATCATTTGAACAGCCTAAGGCATAGATTCTCTAATTGATAACTTGAGAAGGTACAGCTGTACATTTGCCCTGAGCCGTTTTTCAGCGGACGAATCCTTCAGGCTTAAGGTGGACAATCTCGTTTAGTTCCAGACACCTGTACAAGGAAAGTGGCCTAGAAACAAGTCCTTGTTAAGAAAATGAGGCACGGACAAGGTGTTTCTCTTCGACGCAAAATTAGTATACAGTAGGGCAGGCTTTTTTTGGGTGCAAGTATATCGACTTTGTGCCACTGGAGACAAAACCTTGAATTGTTAACCAACTTTCAAAGCTGTACTTGGGTTTCAAATAAGCGTTTCATACGAAATTGACGTTAAATTAAAACTGAAGAAGATAGTCAGAAAATCATGTTCAACGATAACGTTGTAAGAATAGCTGAGTGTTTTCACATGCTTCACAAATAAGCTTAGCATGTTCCTTTAAAGAAAATGCCGTAGCCGCAGGTTAGCAAACGCGATACATATAAATGCTGACAAAAGACTCGTGGACCGTTCTAATGCAGCTTTTCTAATAAACCATTTTCGATATGAGGAAAAAGCAATTGAAAAAACGAAAATAAATAGAAGTGATGAAAATTGCTAAAAATGTCAATTTGACGCGCTTTATACAAGTCGCACGTTTTTATTGAGCTGTGTTTCTACTGGGACAACAAAAGATTATATAAATAGGCTCCTCAGTGGTAGATGTAAAAGCAACGTTTTATACTCTCCCCTCTATAGTACTTAATCGAAAATGAACGGAGCAGATACCGCCTTCCTCCACATTATTTATTCTGTAGCAGTTTTCATAGAATCGAGGTAGAAACAGCAAGTATGAAATTCGAAATAAAAAGCACAAGCAAACACGCTTCTAGAAACGATGTTCGCCTTGGATTTTAAACCACTAACCGCTAAAGTTCTACAAGCCGCCATGTTTTAACTCGTTTTGACATTTTGGTAAACTGTGGACAAGTTAGCGGAATGCTGAAAGCGCTATTCACGTTTTTAGCGTCCCGTAGCCCCGTATTTCAGTGAAAATGGTCGGCATATACGAATGCCCCTTTCGCGTGTGCACGTTCCCCCAACGCTTTCCTAACATGCAGCAACTATGCATTTCTATGCTATCTTGCATTCCTTGCGCTTTACGGAGTTTCCCTTAGCGTCGTCCTGCTTCAGGCATACATCCGTGCTAATACATCGGTTATGATTAAAACGCTTTTTGAAGAAGGCCAGAAAGCTCCTTTGAACATGAGAAAAACTCAAATATGTAATTGTCTCAGTCCATCCGAAATTATCCAAGAGCATCGAACAACCGTTAGAATCGTTTTGAAACGGATCCGCCAGAGGCCTTTGCGATGTCGTTCACTAATATTCGTTAATAACAAATAGTATCTCCACTTTGTTTATCAGCCTTTACCGTGATAATGAGTATCAACACCGCAAAACAAGAACAAACCTGTACAGTTTAAACACATGTTGAGAATTGTTCTATATAACATTACCGACTATCGTTAGAAGTCAAGATGGCCGACAAGTTTAAGGTAGCGGATCTAGCTAGGATTGCTCTAGACGGCACAAATGAAGTCTGTCTACGCCAGGTCTCGAACCCTGACCACCTCACATGTCGCTAAACTGAGTAGTGGAGTCTAAACCACTATTCCACATGACCTAAACGACTGGCCGTTGTCCGATAACAATATTATTGCTTTCTTGTCTCCCCCCACAAGATAACTCTCTTCTGCTTAAATGACTGTTGTCTTTACAGAAGTCAACGAAAATATACGAGTGGCTAAACAATTGACACATTCTCAGATAAGTTTATTCGTTCCATAGTGATACATAAGCGGAACCAAATTGTTTAGACCCATCTTTCGTAAGGCGCTAATATGTTTCGTTTCGATGGTCGGTGGAAGCGGCTTTTTTACACTAACTGGCTACCCGTATTTTTTTGATGAAGTTTGGCTTTACTATGTACCGAATGCTCAACTATAACAAGTGGCTAATGTTATCGCTTTTGACGTTAGCTAAAATAGATTTGTGCGTTACAGCCCCTAAAAAGCAGTCTTCGTGTCATTGATATAGAAAGCATATTTGAAGAGAGATGATTTGTCGGTTTGCCTAGATACTGTAGTTTAGGTTCCTCTGACGCATGCTGTCACGAAGAAAAAAGATTTGAGCGATGCTAGTCTCTTCCAGCAGACATTCGAAACAAACTACGAATTCAATAAACGAAAAGCGGTATTATATACTAACAATAACAATAAAATGGAATCGACTCTGAAGACAAACAGTAATCAGAAGAATATTAAGGGCCATCATTTTCGTGACAAAACGATAACAAAATAAACGATGTTCCACGACGATTTTATTGAACCAATTACTCTCATAATAAAGAGTGAGCCTTAAGAACGTCCTTCGGTGAAAAATGAACAACAGCAACAGAATAATAGTCTGGCTACGAATAATTCTCCCATAATATCACGCACCGCGTCTCAAATTCATGCCCCCCATCGAACAAGCTAAGTAACGCACCCGCCTGCTCTCCACGTTGTTTTCGTAGCTGCACTTCCGATCCACTGAGAAGGCCTCTTATAATATTTATAGAGTTTGGCTGGCATTTGATGCCAAGCGGTAGGTTAGGTTAGCTACTGCTGGACAAAGCTGCACCGACCTTGAAAATGGCCGCTACAGTGTTGCTTGCCAAAGCCTTTTGTAGGCTTCTTCCGGAAAGGTGTTCCCTGTCGCCGTCGCCGCCCGGTGCATAGTACGCGCCATGGTTATTCGCATGGCTCGAATACAATGGATAGCTCCAAGAACGAGGGACAAAACAGGGCAGTTATAAAATCTGGGGTTCCTAGAATGAGCAGAATAGCCACACACGAGGGTACTACTCCTGTAATGGGTAAGGAACAAGAGGGTGTGGTCCATCAAAGCGTCTCTGGCCATATGACGTGACGGTCGTGGTAGTTGTTAAGGCACAAAAACAGGCGCTAAACTTTGGGGGGTGACTCCTCAGCAGCTAGAAAAGCCTGTTGCATTATTTAAGGACAATTCTTCTGCTGCAACTAAGACTGCCTCTAATACTACTAGAGAGAAAAAATACTCTCAGCGGCCTATCGCACTCGATGCATATTGATGACGAACTCGTACCTAGCGCTGATGTATATTTCTCCATCCGAAAAAAGTTTTTCACGCTAAGCGCATCATCCTTTACTTGCAATAGTTTCATTTTACTTCTGATAGAGTACCAATACGTCGTACGGCCGTTTTTACTATAGAAAAAAGAAAATATGAACGTAAAGTGCTAACTAAACGGTACTGGCTAAAAATGCCTTACACAGCTGCGGACGCTAAAAATAACCTGCAGCAATGAAAAGCGACCGAATATACGTGTAGGGCATGTATACGTGGGGAAGCACTTGGAGAACAGTTACGATTCAAGTCGTGGCTGACAACGAAACCGATAGCACCCCAATGAAATCCAGCCTGCTAAATCAATCGTCAGTTGGAAAAGAACGACGAAGAGATGCATTGATCGTATCAAGCGCTTGAGTTAATTCAAGCTGGCGTGAGGATTGTTTCATTATTAGATAACGAGGCCGACGTTCTTACAGATTGGAATCATCTTGACCTGGCGGTCAAAGTTATATATATATATATATATATATATATATATATATATATATATATATGATATTTTCGTGAGCATGGTAGATAGGTTAGGACAGTCTAATTTTTCAGTTTTCATCTATCAAAGGAGAGCAAAGCGCTAAATCATGATGTTCCAAATACAATCCTAAAGTTAGATAGCGCGGATTTACATTTAAATATTAAGCCTGTGGTCCGGTTGTACGAGGCTGAGTAGCTGATTCAGGCACGATGCGTATCGTAAAAGCCTGTCTTCATTTTTACCACCTGACGAATATACTACTGGTGTCAGTAAATAAGGTTGTTTATTCAACACTGAAGCCTATTTGTATTTCTAAAAAGATTCTTTTTCTCTGATCCAATACCTTTATGCCACCGTATTTTCCAATCGCTGAATGACTTTTTTTTTTTTTTAATTAATGGCTGGCTTAATTGATCCAAGCTTTTCTTTGACTTTTGAAAATTTAGGAAATCGAAAAAGGTCGTAAGGGACTAAGTGAAACGAATAAGGACGTTGGAACAAGACAACGATCAGAGGATTTGGCATAACAAAATTTTTAATAGTCAGATATGGCATAGCACGATAGCGCGTTGCTCCTTTAGAATTCCAGTCTCCTGCGTCTAGGTGCGCTCATGCAGTCATTCAGTATCAAATGCCCTTTGGGCATACTCCTTTGCCGGTAATCTTGGGATAATATGAAAAAAAATACATGGTATATTCCTTGCTAGACTCTGTCTGTCCCTAGGCGTCGTAAGAGATCCCTACAGCGAAAATCGTGTTTGAGCTCGGGGTCGACCCTCCTTTTTCTAAACTTTGCCGCAGCTCTGAAAAACTGAGCTTTCTCAATTATTCGTTTTCTTGTGTGTAACATTTCACAAAACTATCAACACTTAATTCCTCAATTGTTTTGTACCTTTTCATCGTGTCCTATGAAAAAATTGGCCGAATGTTATCGGAATGGGTGATTCGTTCTTCCGAAGCTCCCAGCCTCCTTGTACACAAACAACGAAATGGGTATCCCCTAGTCAAAGACGCGTTTCCGTCTATCATATATTGCTGCATTTTACTATTACGCCTAGCTCATCCAGTGGTCTCATAGATATGTCCGAACCTAAAACTATTCACAATTAACTGGCCGGCCTTATTGGGAAAAATCTAATGGATAAATAATAAATATTGTCGAAGATATTTATTATCTAACCTGATCTGGCCGGTGTTTTAAAAAAAGAACCTTTTAAAATGGCATTTGAATGATTTTTTAATAAGACTCTAAACAGAATTCTGTAAAATACAACGTTCGTAAAATACAACAACGTTCGGCAGTGGTTCCTTTTATAGTGCAGAAACTCCGTAGAAACTTAATTTTGACAAACGAACGTTTGAAGCAGGAGCTCCGTCCCGTGAACTGTTCGAACGAGTTTCGCTTATCGGCATTTGGTGGGCCGTTAAATCTGCCAATAACAACTACCGGCGCGTGGTTAAAACCATCGGTTACACACAGCAGACATGTTATTAACAAAAAAGAAAAAACAAGCTGGACAACGTTCAGCGGCAGATTTAAAATGCACTTTTATTCCATTTAAGCCCAAGTTATGATGATACCTTCTCCGAAAATCACTGTATTCGTGTGTTTGTGGTGAAGATTGCTATAGTTGTATAGTTTCTATGTGACGCCAAATACAAAGTATAAACTTGACACTACGTCTGCAGTCTCTCTATGCAGCATACTTTATGTGAATATACCTACCAAGTATTCTTCTAATGTTTAATATTACATAAAAAATTTTTTATTCAACTTGTTGCATTTCAGCGTCGTTTGTGAGCTGACGTATACAAATACATTTTTTAATAAATATTCTTCTTTTTTTTTTTTAAGTGACAAATGTGTACTTTTGTTTTTTCATAACGTCCGTTTTAATAATTTGCTAGTTTATCTTCGATGGACTATTGCGTCCTAAATAACTGCCATTCGATATTTCTTTCACTTTTGGACGACACCTGCCGGAGCTTCCTTTTGGAAATTAGCGAACGAACATACAATATCGGCAATGCATCCATTGGCACAGACATGTCTAGACTTGTTTATCTCCCTAGATCAGTACCTACCGCCCCTCCCCCCCCCCGCGCCCTACAAAAAATATAAGCGACTAAAATTCGACCGCTAGGCGACTGGGAGGAAAGGCTCAAATGAGCAAAAGATCGTTTCATGGGGTTGTTCACAAATGAGCCCCATTGCCATAAGGTACTGTCTTCTGTTGGCTAGTCTGTTGATCATTTACGGTTTTACGACATTTTTTAGAGTGCATACATCTACTATGAATTTGTCTATCTAAAAGAAGTGAGACAGCAAGACATCATCTACTCCAGACACAATATTTAGATGAATAATGGCACGCAAATTCGTTCTAGAATTATTGGGCCGCCAGCGGCCATTGTTCGATAGCTACTTCGTGCTTCAAAGTTTGACCAGCAAATCCGAGCTTTAGCAACCTCAAAGATCATCTGCGGTAGTCTCATAGTAAACCATGTCTACCTGAGATCCTCGTGATGTCTTCCATGGCTAGTGGTTTCATTCGTGTTCATCATAACCGTTAAAGTTTGTATCAAAACTCGAAAATGAACATTCAAACTTTTCCAACTTTATCCTTGTGGCTCTTCAGTGTTAACAAATTAATGCGATATGCAATACAGCGAAAAAGTAACTTTAAAATAACGCCGTTTCATCTGACAATTACAGACTTAGTATGCTAGATGATATTTGATCAGAGATTTTATATTGCCCCCCTAGTAGAAGTCGATAGTATTTTTAGTCATTGGAATTTTTCAACGATATTTCGTCCACTCTTCCATTACTGTAGATAAATAGTTAGAGGACAAAAACTGGCTTTTGCTCAGACGTTAATGACTCTATAGATGAAAGTGTTTTAGTAACACCCTCTTCCAGTGGTACTTCCCGACCGCAGTGGCAATGGTAGCAGATTTAAAGTGTGTACATGCTGTGTATAAGAGATTCCAAGTGCCTCAATAAAATCAGTTGTGATCACCATTGCTATGAACATATATATTAAAAAAAAAAAAAAAAAAACAATAACATACTAATCGACTTTTTGATGTACCTTCTGGTATGGATAAACTTCTGTTTTTGTAATTATTTTTCCTCAGAATAATCGTAGACGTATCGTATACGCACAACTTTCGCACTACGTAAGCCCCGGGGGGTACGTAAGACGCGGAAAGTCTAGCAAAGACATTCTAGCAAAGAGGCTGCTTCTACGGACGACACTCAATGTAGAAGTACTGGTGATACGTTGTGTACTGCGATGTCGTAACAGCGACATGGCGCATCATGCAATAACACGACTTCCTACAAAGAGCCGAAATCTGAGTTAGAGGCCAGTTAGAGGCGTACTGCACTAAGTTGCTCGCTGAAAAGTTTTTAACTTCGAAATGGGTGGCTTCAGCAACGGGACGCTCTGCTTATACCGAGGTCTTCTTCGTACCTATTACCGCTGGGTGCGGGAAAAGCCGGAAGAGACAAAAGAATAAGACAGAACTATGTAAATTGGGACATAGCAGAGAAAGGCATCGAGACGCGTAATAGAAACGACAATTTGGCGACAAAAACAACAACAACATTAGCAGCAGCGATAACAACAACCAAGTAAACAGAAGCAACGACGACGCAGTGTTGGATCTGTTGTTTGATGAAGAGGGCGACAGCTGCGCTTCCATTCTAAAAGATTGAATATTTATCACGATTTACTTGAAGTTCGCAAGAAAGTGATTACTTTCAAACGATCTATTGTAGGTTTTGTTTGTTGACCTGCAACATGTTTTTCTTGGCAGATTCGGTGCCCGTCATCTTAAATGCCTATTTCAAATGCGTCCCTGTACTTTTTTAGAGGCTCAAATATATCTGGGGATATGTACCCCACCATGTACTGATTATTTTACTCTGACACAGATAGACAAGTAATTTTTAGGTGTAGTGACTTTGAAGCGGGAAACAAATTAACTAGTGCGATAAACGTGTATATTCCTTGTATCTGCTGCCAACGGAAGTGGTCTGGAGGCCGTTTTCGTCACGACTGCACTTTAGGACAATTCGTAAATCATCTATAGCTGCACCTAACGCCGCCGGGCTCCGTCGGCGTTCTAACTCACTTAATTTTGTATCATTACGTTACATTAAATCATAGCTACATAACTATAATCATAATGACATTCATTTTAATATAAGTTATACTTATCTTTTGCTTAAATCAAACGTAAGCGTCAATGCTCTCTTTTCAAACAAAGACGTAAACTGCAATTTTAGGTACGTGCATAGATACAGGACCACTTGATGTGACGATTACGTCTTGGATCATGGGCCGTGACAAATATACCCACCGCAATTTTCAGTACAGTGGCAAACGTAAACTATGCGTATGTTTTCCACGATTGCCTGGGGGGTTGTTTCTCTTCTTCGTTTCACCATGACAGCCTATAAAGCCTGTAGGGCACAGCTGATGAGCTTAGAGCCTCACATTCCTTCCGTTAAATTCAAGGTTTCTTTATAACGCGAGGCTGAGATCCCAGAGAGATGATTTATATACAGCTAGTTATTCTAATGTCTTATGGGTGTGTATATATCTATATATATATATATATTTTCCAAAAGCTTTTTTTTGCGAAGGCGAAATTCTTTTTAGTTGTGACACGAAAGTAACCCATCTAGGTCCAGATAGACTTATACATTGTGTATACCGTAAGATCATTCGCTTAAACAATCGAATACTGCAATCAGGTACTACAATGAAAACAGCGTATTCAAAGCAAACCTTCCGAAATCGGTAGAAGCACAGAGTTTAACTAGGATTTTTTTGAAAGCAACGTTTTCGCTTCCCCTATGAGAAATTGGTTGGACAAACGCTGTGCCTGCCTAAGTGCTATAGGAAACTGTAGAAAGATGTTAAAGAGCTGAACCCTAACATGTGCCATTATATCGATCAGTGGTTAATATACAGCCCATTCCGTCGATGTCTGGTGAGTTCCCACTGTTGGATCCGCGTCTGGTCATTAACAACGTAAATAGCCCTAGGCACCGCAGAGTCATTTTTATTCTTCTTCAACTTCCCCCTAGTACCCAGTCGTTTCGTAGATACTGATAGGTATCGTGACATCGCGCCGCACCTTCAAACGCTTTTAGTTCCCATACGAGATGTTCTCAATGTGACTTGAGGTATTTATTAATTATATACTGATTTGATTTTGAAGCATCTTTACAAACTTTCTACCTGATGTGACAGAAAGAGACACTCTACATAGAGATAAATCATCTAAGCTACTCACTGCTAATTTCACGACTGTCCTAATAAGTATTCCCTCGGTATTTAGAAAATATCAACGTATAGCAATGAGCAACAGGGCTAGTTTCGACGCCCGATCATTGGATGCATGACTCATACAATTTCGGAGTGGAAAACTGTGTTCAATAAGCTTTTCTGTAAACGACTTACCCTCAATTCCTATCATACCTAATAGAAAAACAACTATCGGAATACAAGCTACGCATAGAAATGGACGCATCGCATCTGAATCACCAGACTTTGTTCGATCACTGGTATTAAACGTCACAAACATGAGGATAAATCAATTCCCAATGGCATTATACTGAGCACTAATGACGAGTCCTTTTTTTTTGTCATGAAGACAAAAATAGGCCGTCGATATATTGTGAAGTGCTCGTAGAGGAGCGATTTAAAAACAACCACAGTGGCTGATGGGCAGTTTGTGAAGAGAAACAAATTCATATAGAAACTGTCCGAATAGATTAAGAAAGAAAACGCATCTAAGGAAATCGTTGGATGAATAGCGTGTAGGGTATTCACAATAATATTACAGATGGGTCAAAATGCGTAGTCGTTTGCCCGCTTCTGACCGTAATCATCTAGCACGACTCCTTCACAACATGACACGGTCGAATGCTTTTCTCTGGAGTATCAAAACATGAATTAATCTATTCTATGGATTTCAGAGATTATTAAATATCGACAATGTGAGCGAAATTAGTCTACCTAGACTTCAACAGGCGCGTCTTGCATACCCTGGCCCTACCCTCCTTAATTACATTTGGCATTCTAAAGGCGTCAAGGCACACGAAAGTGTCCTTTAAATTTAGTAAGTTTTAACATTACTACTCATTTCTGGTAGTGCTTAACGACCGTGCCATACTTGTTTTCGAGTCAACCAAATGCTAAAGCACCTTTTTCTACCTTTCCTTACAATTTTAGTACAAGCGATAAACACATACTTCATAGACTACAAGCCCACTTCTGACCTATTGATCCTCCTCTATTGGCATGCATTGTTTAAAGGGATTTCGTCGTACATGGTTCACCGCGTCATCTTCAATCCCAGTTCTACGCTATGGACATTATCACGACTCTCGATATGTGAGACCGTAGTTCGTTGTTCTCTCGCTGTACCTGTTCCATTTTAAACGATCCTTTTTCGAACCCCTGCCATCATCAGTGCCTCCCATTGCCTTTACAATCTTCTGAGAGCTTATTCCAGCGTACCTACCGGACAATGGGCGTGGGCCCGAACACCCAAAATCTAGCTGCAATGGTCAAGAGTAATGCAGACGCTGACATATGGGACCGCGCGGCTCTATTTGCATGCTCACTCTTTCGGTCTCGCTTTCTTTTCCTTCTTTCTATCTCTTGTCCTCTCACTCTTTTTTACTGCTGCATTTCCTCCCTTGCAGAATCTAATTAAAACCATTGTCTTGACAAACTCGAAAGTTGATGGCATTAGTGGCGCAAGGAGCAGATGTGCCAGCGAATCATACTGCGAATCCGGCTACTAGTATGTGTGTGACGATTTCTGGGTAACAAAGAAATGACCATATGCCTGCCGACTGTAAGGTAGCCCGTGGTGGCGAAGCTGTCTGGTAGGTATATGGAAACGCAAAACCGACCAGCGCTAAAACTCTATAGTACGCCCTACAGATAATAATAGAAAGCAACCAGTTATACTGAGTACGACAGAATATAATAAGATGGATAATATACAAGGGAGAAGGTCCGTGATGCGGCCCTATTGTAGGCGCTTTTATCCGCTTCTCAAAATGCTCATCGACCACCCGCCGTCGTTCTCCTTTTCTCGGTTCAGACGTTTCCCATGCATCCGATAGTTCCCCTCTGCTGCGTACGCTGAGCTTACTGCCGGCAACATAAGCGACTTCTGTTTGGTTACCTGCTAACCTAGAGAGGATGCGCATTTCAGAGAAACCGGCTCCTCTGTGTTTATTTTCAGGAGGACCCCCACCTCGTATTTGCTCCAGATGCTCCAGGTGAGTAACGCCCTGAGTGATCTCCACCGCGTTGAGGTAACGCGAAGCATTAAAAAACACTTAACTCATGCGTACAAATGACCAAACAACTACCATGCGAATAGCAGCTGAACGCAGTGCAATGAGGGTCGACACTTCATACGATCGACCTCTGATTACGGTTATTATTCATAATATAAGAATTAAGTGTTTCCGCCAGAAGGGACCTAATTCCTTTTTCGGTCCTAAGCTATATATATTCTCCAAATCCTACTGTTGTTTTCAATAATCTAACACGATACCTTAGGCAATTTCGTAATATAAGCATCCAGAAGATTGGCTAAAAAAGGAACGAAAATATTGAAGGAAATAGGACTTTCCGTGTAAAAAAAACCTAAGTTTTTTTTAAGTGAGTGTTAAATATCCTTCGGATGCTATTAACTATCGAATGAAAAATCTCAAAAATTCATATCTTATCACTGCGAAAGTTTACTAAGGAACCCATACAAAAACAGTCTACAACAACTGATTACACGATTTTATCTCAAGAATTAATTATTTTCAGGCTGACAAATGGAAACCTAATATTCATGTTTTGAACTAAAGTTGACTCTAAACTTTTTACTCGGAAGCAGCTTATATGTATTTGAAATAGATGGACCCTACAAAGACCTCCCTCAGTCCTATGCACAAAATGATAATCAATACAAACTGGTACCTATGTTCATATTAAATATACCCCCAACAGCACTCAGTTACGAAAAAGCCGATGAGAATAAGAGCGGGAGCAGCTACTGAACACGTCTTCATACGCTCACTTCGATACATTGCCAATAAAATTACTACCTGAAGCCTATATACAACTATATAGTTATATATATATATATATATAAACAATAATGATGAACTAAAAAAAATGGATAAAGCAAAAAAAAACGTGTTATTACGATTGCTCTCCGTTGTCCGTATAACGTGAAACATGTTCGAATTCGAAATTAAGCTAAGTAATCATCCTATATATCATTTAATAATATTAATCGTAAATATTGTCCTATATATGTTCCTTGTATAGATTTTCATTTTTTTGGTGAAAATGTTTCACTAGCATATAAAAAGCTTAACATTTTAGAAATATAGCATCGACACTTACGATCATTTCGTCTTGCTCGTATCATTCAGACGTGCCGAGAGACTGTAAAGTAAAACGGTACAAAGTCGATACGATTTGAAGGTGTAAGGCCGTGACCTGTTGGCCTACAGTGGTAACCGCTTCCGTAACAGAAAATCAACTGTTAAAATAAAGCATACCTAGGAAATTAATTAGACTTGATTGCGGGACATTTTTACTTTTTTTTTAGGGTTTACATTTAGGTTACTGGTACAGCTCTTACACACACAGGTATCGGGGTGGCACACAGGCACGGTCAAATGAACCACGAATTTAAAACAAAATAGCATGTATTTATTATTGTATAGCCTCAACAGTATAATTGGCTAGTTTATTAGGTATTAAAGCTCTAACGATTAGTGACGTGTGTTTACGTTGGCGTTCAAGACGGTAAATAAATACAGTCAACTTTGTTATTACCGTGTCAAAGATTCGAGGACAACCACGCTCAGGCGCTTTATTAAACTACCGCTTTCGAACCGTCCGTATTAAGCACCCACCTCAAATATCTAGTGAATGAGAAATCGAAATAAATCGTGGCCGCAGTTCAGATAGCTGCATGTCTATGGTCAACATGTCGACGACCCGAAAGTCACATTGAGCTCGTATGCTTGCTGCATCCTTAAACCCAAATTGGCAGTCGTGCAACTGTGATAGGTTGAAAGGTCGGATTCGGCGTGAGCGGAATCATTTGAGGTCGAAAGGTGTGATTTACTTATTCCAGAGACATCTGCTATTCCGAACTACTTAACTCGAACTTCTGACGAGCTGCCACAAGCAAAAAGTGCACTTCCTGTTTCTATAATTAATAGAAGTTGTCACGCTTGCAATGAAATGTTGGAGTCATCTACTCGATGACCCACCGAATATACAATTGGCGCTCTAACTACCCAAATCATATGTGAACGAAGAGGATGATTTTGGTGTACAAAATGGTGCTAAGTACGATTTTCGGTAAGGTATCAAAGCACCTATAATCTACGCGTGTATAGCTGGCCTTTCAGAGATATAGTGAGCTAATGTACCAAAAAATTTCATACCTGAAAATTTATTAATGGATGCCGACAGAATGCGCATTTGTGCTAACACATTTAGTTTAGTAAAACCTGCGCCATAATCTGTTCTTAATGCTCGAATTGAGAAAAACCGAATCGGGTACTTTCAAAAATAAAGGACAGCCAAGGAACTTGCAGAATGTATAAGAAACTTGTTTTGAAGCTTCTAACGGGAACTCCATCCTTAGGAACGGACTTATAGATGTCATGTTAATTATAATTGCCCTTAAATGTACGGGCTCGTACGTGCGCTATGTTGAAAGCCAAATTGAAATTCGAGTCCTTAAGAAGACTGAGTGTCCTTAAATATTATTTTTAATAAGATTACAAGATGCAACTATGACCCTTAAACGAAGTCAGTGCTCCAAGTAAGTGCTAGTCACTACCGGTACTTACTACATACCTGCCTGTTGTACAGTTACCATAGGGTGATTTCAAAATACAGACACATACTAAGTATTTGGACATGACTACTCGTTTAAACGTCAGCATGGCCTCCTGCCGCCAGCAAAACGTCCCGTTGTCTGGATTAAAGTAGTAGATCGTACATAATAATGCTAATTGAACACCAGTATGTATATAAAATATAAATCCAACACTACACATTTAGGTATTACTTAATTAATCATAGTTACAATCACGAATAATATGAGAAAAGGCATATCTCAAAAAAAAAAGCAGACCAAATTTGAACGATTAAACCCCAATAAAGAATCAAAATTTCGTGCGTAATTAATATTAGAAGGATATAACAAATCCACTAAAGCTGCACTCAGACACGACAAAACAATTTGTGTTTTTCGAAAAGCTATTTTACCCCATTGCTCGTAATGGTGTTTTTTTTTTATAAATGTAACTATCTCAATAATAAAATCTAATGATATACTAAAAAATAACTAATATGAATGTAAATAACATACTAAGTTTATAATTTTTTGACTCAGGTATGTTTTTCACATAACTAACAAATGGTCGGCAAATGTGAAATGGCAAAAGATATGATCCTGTTTCTAGCGCAAGACAGACTACCGAAAAAAACATTCTCAGCAAACTAAGCTAGCCAGTACTACAGACCCTTTTTGAAATGTCACCCAAGTTCACAGGAGATCAATAGCAAATACGAAGCCTTATTACTTCTGCTCAACGTTCCGCCGTACAAGTATCCACATTTTACAAGCATCAAAATTACCTATGATTTTTAACCTAGAAGTAGCATTTTTCAGATCTTGTAGCAACTGGTACACGCACATGTTTAGCGCGCCCGGCTCGATACCTGATCAGGCTGCCACTGAAGGCAATCAGAAGGCCCGCTGGCAGACGATCCGACACCAATGCTAAAACAACTCCCAGGTTGTATCGGACTATTAGCAGGTTCATTAAACGCAGAATATTAATGACATTGTGTTTAACAAAGATTGCGATACACGACAGGTGCATGCCTTCGCCTTTGCTTTTGCGTACATAGAATTGGCTCTACTTGTCCCTAGTGGATGCTGTTTCTATTTGTTGGCAAGGTCCAATGCTCTGCCAGCATTCTCATTCCTTCCAGTCCATGGTTCTTCATTGCTTTATAGAGCCCACCGCGGAGAGATATTATTGGGCGAAAGGGCCAAGACTGGGCAAACGTTATCCTTCCATTATTTCTTGGGTGTAGATTATCTGAGAAGATATAAATATGGCGTAATAGTTCACGACAAAAAGTTGATCATCCGACGAGTAACGGAAATCGACCAAATATACGAAAGGCTCTAGTGCCAGGCCATGATCGGTGTTTTTCATGTGGACCAGGCACGGTCCTATTTAGTAGGTCAAGTAGTGACGATATTACCTATGACCAAGGTAATAGCATTTGACCTCTAGTTAGCTGGTTATCCCATAAGACTGACGGGGTGAAAACACTTAGTGATGCTAACAGACCTTACATAAACTCTTTGGATCGAAGCTTCCCATGCGTTTATATGCTTGCTTAGGCACCCGCAAGTATTTGTAATAAAGATTCGGAGATTATAAAAAAAAAAAAAAAAAACTAATAATTTTAGCATAAATAATATATGGTCTGAGCATATTAGAATATGGGAAGAGTGAGAGACAGTCAGGGTAAAAAGCATAGGAGGTCTTTAGATCGATAAGTGTCGCTCGTCGGCATGAATATCATGTAAGGCAAAGTACGCGCGCACAGATAATTTATTCTATCGGGAGTGTCCTCTATTTTATGCAGGAATTACTATATGTTATAGGTCCTAGCTTAACACTTGCTTGTCCTAGCTTGGACAGAGGTGTTGATTATATGCGAACACATTAGTAGAAGGTTTAGCGGTCGTTAACTCCAATGATTAGTTAAGTATTGGTCCTTTTCAGCTGCCATTTATTCAACATTGCAACCTTGATATATAAATATATATTCAATTGCATGGGTCTTCTACGATAACTAAATTGTGCTACTCCATCACGTGAGGTATAACCGTCCATTTATGTAGTGAAAATTCGTGCAGGCTCATATCTATATGCAAAAGGAAATGCACAGGCCATTAATAAACACTTCCACTTCCTAAATGTCTATTTGTTGTTCCGAAATGAAATGATCCCTCCCGCAATGTGTTTAAAATCATATACACTATATGTGCCCCTGTTACATTGTAAATTAGAATTGTAAACGTTCTGTAGAATCCCTATACCACTACAATAGTAAACAATATCGAGCTAGCTGCTCACTTTATCTGAATTCGTTTACTGAAGTAATCCGCTGTTTGAGAATCTGTATTTATTCCCTATGAGAGCTGAAGCTAGCGGCTTATTTTTTTCATGATTTTTACTCCAAACCTAGTACCCGAGTATTATTTACTATCAAAATTACAGCCTAATTAACACCTAATTAACAGGTCGATAAATTACACTGCCGACAAAGGCTTGCTAGTGCGGGTTATAAGATTACCTGGGATAAGTTTAGACCTACACAAATATTTAGGTTTTTTAAGACCGATGGAATAGCGATGATTGGATTAAGACCTCCTACAGTTAAGTGAGTTCAGATAATAGAAGCACCTGAAGGCTGAACTAACCACAGTTAAAATGGCTTCTATTACATATAAGTTCTACCACTGTTAAATCTAAGACTGGGTTAGCTAACCCGAAAAAAGTACCACAGAATACTCGCCGTTTGCCTGTATAAACAATGGCAAAAAAGTACAAACGCACTGATAACGAGTTTCATCATATGATTGAAGAATGGATACACACCCAAACATATCAGTGCTTAAAGTCTGCTAGCAATAACATTTACCTACCCATAAATCACTCTCGCGACGTTTCTGAACCAGTTCTGCGCTTCAGTATTACTATATCAGGCTTACTTTGTATGCTTCTCCTACATATAGGCGTTGTTCAGTTACTACTCATAGTAAAATTCGCTCGTTCACAAAAAAGGCATATAGAAACAAAGACTTGTTCTATTAAATTCACTGTACACTGAATTCCTGTGTGCCTTGACCGCTGCACGGCGCTAACGTCAAGCTGCTCGAAGTCGTCACCTCAATGGTCTCTTACTGCACTTTGAGGTATACTGACGTTAATCGTTAAAATGCAGCTACTGCTGACTAGGGCTTTCTTCTGTTCATATACGCAGCTGACCCTTTTTGTGCTACTCTAGATCTTGCCACTGCTGTTTTTGTTAATTCGGAGTACTTACCCACTAGCCACCATCCATTGTTTTCCCCAGAAAGAGATACCTGCTCCGCCGAGCGCAGTCCCAGTCTAACTCTTTAGCTTGCATAACGAATTACGAACGGTCCCACGGGACTGCACAATGTACAACTTGCAGGAGGAAATAGCAAGAGAGTGCGACACAAAGATAGAAATCAGTCGAAAAAGCTAAAACTAAAGAGCTACATAGCTCTATTAGGGCAGTCCTCACGAGTGGTGTCCCTAGATGCAGAACTACCACTCTATGAGTAAGCTCTATGAGCGTTCTCTTATCGGTCGCAGAGTTGAACTCGGAGCAAACGACGCTTGCGATAACAGCCACCCGGGAATATGAGGTTCCAGCTGCGGTATCCTGGACGAAGCCACAGTTTTCGGCTTCAGCTGGTTGCAACGTTCCCTCGTTCCGATTGAGACAGCTTCAAACCAGGCAGTACCCGACCAGCGGCTTTTCGGGTGTGTGCGGGCAGTTCCGAGATGATTCAGCAAGTTGTCAGAAAATATCCTATAAGATAAACACTGCGAAGCGATTTGGGTGGAGCTAAAGAAGCAAGAAGTTTATTGGGGCTTGGGTGAATCATTTGGAAAATCACAATTCGAAAACACAGCAAGGCTATAGAAGAGTTGTGGCATTGACATTTAGTTACATCATTCTGATTAACGAGAAGATGCTTAGAGGTATTTGAAAATAGTTGTCGATTAAAGGCCTAAGAAAATTATGGGTTTCATTAAGCGGAAATCAACGAGTGTTCTGAGTAGCGGGATTACCGGCGTGACCAGATATTCGAACCAGGGGTTGCTGAAGTTGAGCGTAGCGTAAGTTTCAATAGCGTTCCTGGAATGTCAGTTGTTCATGCGAGAAACGCTTTACATTTTGGTTTATGAAATTAAAGTTTTTTACAATTATTCTTGAAAATAGTACATTTTATCAAAACGCTTTTAAGGGTGAATTAATTTAAGGTGTCCCATATTTTCTATATCACATTACACCGAAATCCACTGTCACAACCGGTCAGCCACAAATTTTATACCTGCTAATGGGTTAGCTTTATTATTAGCATTTTCACAAAAGACCTACTTTCATTTTTCAAAACAAAATACGTCAACTGTCTGAGAACATTTTATCTTGTAATAAGTACTATACAAGTCAACTATACAACATATTCAACTATACAACGACCCAACATGCTATACAACGTATTGTCTCTGTAAATATATGCGCTCAACTATTACGATGTCATCTTTGTTCTTTCCCACATTTTCAGCCTATCTGGGCATCAAGACTAATCCGGTCAGTTTATGATATTAAGTTGCATATACAGATAAAACGTACGGCACAAATAACAATCAGTCGATACTATTGGTGACTCTTCCCGACAGCACCAAAACTAATCAGTAAGTTTCAAAATAGCTTTTCCAAAAAAATGTATTTTTCGTTGCTTTTAGTGAACACCCATTTATTGTGCGCAGACTATCGAAACGCCAATTGCGGTCACGGAATCGCTGGAAATTATTGCTAACCGCTACATAGATCAATGAACAATGATTACTTTTATTCCAATTAACTTGTCCCCGCAACTTTTCCCTTCCCATCTGAATAAGTCCCACCGTATCTGCCACTAAAGAATTTTACGCTAGACATCAAGCTTCACCAATGGCCCGTAAAGAGCCAAATAAAAGGTAAAGAGCTTACCACCGCCGCGCGTTCCGCCGAGATCGGCGACAGCTGAGCACCTGTTAACCCGGTATCTAGAAGAATTTCTGTTTTGCTAGCTCGACGAGCCAAAGGAGTAGGCGCCGCCAATATAGCTGCTAGACGCCGATTCAAAGAGTGGGGAGTGTCCGTTGTAGCAACCAATGAGGTTAGAATGAAAAAGCAGCGTGTAAGAGGACTCCAAGGACTTCTTATTGGCCTTGGCTGCACTGCCGATAAGTCGGAGCCTAAGAGAACCCCAAACGCCTATCGAGTATCCAAAGCTCAGCAGTGAGGGAACATTAGTAGAGTGATCTTTCCGCTTTGAATACCTTATTCGACGACGTCAGAGACCCTGATTGGACTGCATCTGGCTAACGCGCGGTCTTCCCGTCACTACGGGTGCTCCTTTAATGGTGTAAACTGGGACAGCATGGAGCAGAAATCATTCATTCTAAACTGCTTCAAGCTGGAGCGGAGTAGAAGACGCGGAACGCGGAGAGATACAAACGGAACGACAACGGTTTGTATAGTAACAGAGCATATTAGTCAGAAGACTGTCAGGATGGCCGTGTGACAAAAACAGATAAGAAAGTGATGCTCCGACTAGAGTAGAAGAGGGTTCCACGATGTGGTTTTACAGTCTGAACCCGGTGTATTTCATTCGACAAAATAAAGGGACCCAATGTAGAGTCGTGCGACAGAGGATAGATAAAGCGCGTCTGCCTTGCACCTAATTTGTTCTTGGATATGCATATGGTGCATGTCCCCCCCAAGAAGAATCTAAATTAATGCAGCAGATAGGCTCGAAGAGGCCAATCAAGTCTTCAAAAGTCGATGTAGTAGTGGGAAAATGGCTTTTCGCCGTGTTGGGCACCAAAAACGAAGTATGAACGTGGCCATGACACGTTCAAATACATGAGGAGGACGCAAAACGCCTTTCAAGCGGAGGAAAGCTCGATTAATTATTAAATACCACAATCTAGGATAAATCTGAAAGACGAAGGGTTCTTGTCGAGAGCATTCAGGTGTTCGTTCATTCTTATTTAAAGGTTTACAGCCATAGAATAGTAATCTAAGTAAAACAGAAAATAACAATACGAGCTTGGTAAAGTGACCATACTGTATCAACTACACGTATGTTTAATAAAAAAAAAATATTTTTCGATCGGATCAGAAAGCATAGAGTCGATCATTACAAATTACAACAGTTAGTCGTCATAATAACCTGCATAATCACTATAAAGTTAGCAGGCTTCATTACTACAGAACATTTTTTTGCGGCATACCTAAGCATCATGATCGTTCTAACACTGAATCGAAATTGAGTGGTAAAGCTTCGATAATAAATAAACAAGCTTGTTGGAGCGCCATATACACTATAATGTTCGCACTCGGCCAGACCGTTTACTTCTGGGCTTTGTTTGCCCTCGGCGTGTCCCGTAAAGGGTGTAGGTGTTTGACCTTTGCGCGCTATTCAGTTGCGGAACGCATGAATAGAACGGCAGGCAAGCAAGACGGAAGGGCGAAAACTGGCTGTGTTGTCAGAAGACAAGCTCAGGT
Organism: Varroa destructor; assembly: GCF_002443255.2. NCBI lineage: Eukaryota > Metazoa > Arthropoda > Arachnida > Mesostigmata > Varroidae > Varroa > Varroa destructor. Next base: position 25,977,661 of record NW_019211457.1, read on the forward strand.
CGACCCAGTCGCTTATCGCCCGTCTGAACCTATTTAGAATTTTTCATTTGCGAACAGAAGCAAGGTTGGTCTATTTATGTTTAGTCAAGTGACCCCAACGACAGAATCCGTGCAGGAAATCGCTCGAAGTTAGTGCGTGCTCATATGCAAGCTGTTATAATAATCTCCTTTTTGTGATGAAACCCATCAGAGTCGATTCTCTACGATAGAGTCTACAACGGGCAATACTGCAAGTAATAGAGTGGGAACTAAGTTCAAATATATTATAAGTGACTAGCGTGAAGACAGTGATACTGACTGACCGTCATTGCTAAAATGGAGAATTTGAGACCAATGCTTTAGACGCCCTTCTATACAGGTTAGCCAAAGCTATCACCTACCTATAGAAAGTGAATGATTTTAACTTAGTCAAATATATTTACGAAGAACTGACAGGCACTTCCAAACAGTGACGCTTAGAAATCAATTAATCGATCTGAGTTAGGTTAATAAATAAATGCGGTTTAGAGGGATACTAGCTTATGTACGCAATCATTAGTACGTATCCCGTGGACGTTGCCATCGATAGACGGGAACTTCCACTGAAAGGTAAAACTGCAAAGAACATTTGCCTAAGCAGTTTACTTTCCGCCTGGGAGAAAAGACTATATGATTCTATGGCATACAAAATGATGAAAAACTACAGCGTTGTTCAAAACCACAAAAGGAGTTTGCAAAAATATTGGCGACACCGGATGCACCGACCTGTTTCCTCGGTAGAAATATTAACCGCAAATATTTTCAGGGTAACGATTCGGAAAGCAAGGCATATCTTGCTTTCGGTGACCCTGAGAGACCTACCTAAGCTCTACTGACGGCCCATATTAGAAATCCTCGATGTCCTTTTACTAACAGGACATTGACATTAACGGACAGAATCTGCAATATTCGGTAAAAGATTAAAAATCGTACCCTCTGTTCAATTTGTTCTCCTATTGGGTCGTTTACTAGCAATTTCGTTAATATAATAATCCAGCAAGATCACAGTGACACCCTGCGCTTTTTGGCGTAGTGGTTTGTGTAGGCCGAAAAGGGCTGTTCGTTTTTCCTATTTGGATGATTGTTCGGATTCGATCGTTAAAACCCGTAGCAAAAACTCTTGGAAGTAGTGCACTCGGGGAGAACATTTTCCTTTCGGTGCTGCGCCTATTCCTAAAATAACCGGTTGTCTGATCTCTCTTTCGCAAATAAGTACAGATTAGTCTATTATAGAAAGCAATACGACGAAAATATATCCGTGATAATATTTTTTTTACTAAATACGTACCTTTTATAGCAACCTTTTGTAAGCGATCTCAAATTTACAATTTCAAGGTGTGTTAATGGTAATACTCTGGTAACATACGATTTGTCATAATCCATATGCAATTGTAAACTGGGTTAGTGTTTTAGCTTGGCCTCATGGTAGACTGTCGCGCAGATGGGATCAATATTTTTAGATCGAAATTATGTCTTCAACTTCATAATTTCTACACAAACTTATGAAATAGAGTTTATGTAACAATTTTTTTTTTTATAGAGAATATATTGTACAGCTCACTTTTCGAGAGTTAAATTTCTCTGCTTTCAGATTTGGTATTTGAACGTTTAATATTGATTCAAACGACTGGCCTCTTCTAACACGACACGAAGTGGCGCGCGGGCTCGAACCTGGGCCAGCACGCGTCTCTAAGTTTAATTATTTGACGCCTTACCAACTGCATCGGTCAGAAGATACTTTCGGATGAACACTGAATGTGCGAAGAATACCATGCGCCTCTGTCGCTGCAAAAGCGTCAAAAGCTTTGAATAAATAGGGTATGTCAGTGATTATAGTCGAAATATCCTAGTATGATCAGATGGAGAGTTCCAATACTAAAGTATCTAAATAAGCAAAAACGATAGTTCTTCGAAAAAAGCGGCCTAGGTAGGTATCTTGCTCTGGTCAGCTAAATCAATGATTATAAGAAGATCATAGTTTAATCCTCAGTATACAGCTCCCCAACCATGCTTGCTTATCATGCTTGTATGGCTTTCATCTTAAGCGCCATCTTCAAAATGTGGCAATCGTCAGCAATGGGGGATGAAGTCGTGCTCTTCACCGTGTCAAAACACCTCCATGACGTATGCAAATGGGTAGAGTGAAGCGGTGTAAACCTGAGTAGTTGTTTTAAGTCGAATAGTTCAATTTACGTATTCATTAGCTGTTTTGCTAGACTGATTACAGGACTCTACGTATAGGATACTGCTAGTACGTAAATTTATGCGATAGTAGCCAGGGTTATGATAGCAGCCATAGAACTCATCAAGAAAAAGATTTACGTTTATGAATTGTTACCGGTTGAATTTGAGCTAACTGTCGTTTGAGTCGTATATGCACTATGGATCTAGCTATTTTTAGGGGTTAAGGACAATTGGATTGACAGTTCGTGTATGAAAAAAAGCTAATAACAAAACAAAATTCTGCCGAAGATGCTTGAACGTTTGCCTGGTATAAGCGAGCAAACTATGGAACGATTCTATAGCATCCAATATTTGAAACACAAGTTAAAAACAAACCTGACCAAACTGACCAAGCTCAATCTTCGTTTTCTTTGAAGGTACTGAATCGACTTGTCCGCCTAAAGAAAAGAGCTAAAAAAAAACGCATAAATACAGGTTCTTAACAAAACTACGACTTAATTCCACTCAACATAGTTTATCGGTAGCTTCTCGCAGAATTGCAGCAAGATGTTTTCTAACAAAAAGCTCTATTTTTAGTACCAATTCGAATAAAACAGATGGGCCGCATGAATAGATATTGCATTTGCCCCAGAGCGCTGGAAAAAATTCAGTCACACAGTCTTCGGCGTCGTAGACTTCACTCATATCTAATTTGAGTAATTGCACTGCGTGGGTGATGCACAGCTGAAGGTTTGGCCTCTCTCTCCTTCTCTCTTGCGTATTTTTTAGTTAATTTATAAAATGTAGATAAATTTATAAAATGAAATAGCATACGAGTAACAGAAGCCGATGTGCTACAAGACTTATTGACGCCAGAAGAAGAAATTACATTAATTGCTCTGTGTATGTATGCTGGACTCGTTCCTTACCGAGCCAATTTCAGCCAAATAGAAATTGTGACATCAGCAGAAATGAAACACGAGATCATATTGACGAGTGTCCTAGTCAGTAAATAGGCACTTTCGGTTTTTCGAGTTTATGTGCGCGCTATATCATAAGCATCGTATAAACAAAACCTCTTAGTGCTCTGGGGTCGCATGATAGAGCTCAGATAGGTTCTTTCTGATACTCCATTTAAAAGAATTGGCAGGCAGATGTAGTGAACATAATCGAATTAGAACTATAGGAACCACGAACGCGCCCCATAATCATATGATACCGCCGCTATTGTCCGCACATCACTACTTCCGTTCAACAATCCATGCACTGACATGGTCGCGTAACAGAGCGCTAACGACGTAATTGCATAACCTTGTATAGTATCATAGTCAAAATCACACCTTTTCTATGGCATAAACGTTGTTACTATGCAGGATATGTGTTAAATGATGTATAACACTTTCAGATCAGCAAAATTCAAGCCATGGGTATCGATGTGTCAGTTGTTGTGACAATGATCAACTCCGTAGGTACGTCGTGTTATTAATCAATCACAGAACACTATTCCAATGAACAAACTAAAATTCAACCGTAATTTTAGCTCTCGGTACAGGACTCACTGGTACCACTAAAAAAAGTAACGTCTTTTCGGACCGAGTTAGATTATTGCGAAATCCATATACACCAACTGAACTTCAAGGACGATCTGTTACTATTATATTGAACAGTTAAAAGAGAATCTGGAAAACTTTAAGATTTAACCAGTTTTAAACTGCGCGCCACAAGCAGACGAAATTTGACCGACAAGTCTTTCAGAAATTTGTGAATCAAACAAAAAAAAACCCGCCTGGAACATAAGGTTGCAGTAAGGCACGGTTCAATATCTACCGCCAGTCGGCAAGGGACAAGGCGAGGGAATGGCGTCGCCCTCGAAAAAAAATCAAATTCAACAAGAAAATTGAGTAGGTTTAAATGTCAGGTGATGGTAATACGATCACTGGACCTCAAGGGCATTTGCTACTATGAGATACTTGCCCAAAAATGAAGCAGTTAATGCAGCCCGCTATCTTGAATTTCTCGAAAGACTCCAAACTTTTGGCACTGCGATTGAAAGCACATAGACTGGTTACTTACGAACGAAGCCAGACCGTATCGCCACGCCTCAGTTGCCTCCTGGACGTTGGCTTCAACCCAGTTATTCTTCCGATCCAAGTTCGTGTGATTACGGGACTTTTTATGCCCTAAAACGGGCAGGTGGTAAGCAAGCATACTCCACTGTCGATTTAGTGAGATGAGCCATACATAGAGAAATTACACATGGAAACGCGAATGGTAGGTATATGGCTGTTCAGGACTGCCAGAGCGCTAAAAAAAAATGTGTAAAAAATAATGAGTAAGACATAGTAATTCTTAAATAATCATTGTAGCCCAACTTATTTAGAAGTTATTCAGTTTCAAAGTCTGCCGAACTCGCTTGTAGCAAGCTAATAACACTATACGCAATTAGCCTATGAAAATGTTCTGTTTCGGACTGATTGACGTATTCCAGCCATACTAATATAGAAACGATACGTGGAGAATTTTATATAAAATCAAATGCCTATTATCAGAGCCGTATTTAAAGATAGTTTTTAATTAAATCAAATTTTGATCGGCTATTTGTTCAATAGGTATCAATAGTTGAAAATCGAGCTACGATTATTTGTTTTTCCTTCTATGCACGAGCTGTTTCCATTTCTTTGCATTTTACTTATATTTACGTAAATTAACCACATGAAGATCAAATCGGATCTTTTGTTTCCTGGCGTTCCGATTCGCGGACGTTACTTTTGCCGTTTAGGTGTACGGTCGACATTGATTTCTTCACTTATGCCTATAATTCCCGCTTAATTATTTTTACTTAAAACACTTTTTTCAGATCAAATCAAATTCGTGCATTGTATAATTTAAAACCAGATTGTTTTACATCAGAACACCTAGGTTTGTCTGACGTGGATAATTATTCTGTTCAACAGGACGATCAGACAGGAATAATTATTCTATTTTTCATTTTTCTATCCTATTCCTTTATTAATATGATCAAGTAAAAATATTCGTATTTAGAGCTAACTTATGGGGACTTAATACATTTGGCAAAATAGCTCGTTTTTGCTGATTATTATTATCATGAGATATCTAAGTATCCATCATGGCTGTTTACTCACAATTGTTCTATTTCAACTGTACATCGTAGTCGCATAGAAGTACTTGAGTTTCTTTATGACATATTTGCCACTGGGCTGCCTAATCCGCAACAACACTGTGCGACGTAATTTATTCTCTAGAAAAGAACAAAGCAGCTAAGCAAGATAACGGTAGCCCCTTAATCCAAACGAAAACTGCATCTTAATTAATGTTCTCTGTGAAAGCTCGCAATTTACACTACTCAGGGCAATAAAAAATTTTGTTTTAGTTATATCTTTATATGTCTTATACATATATATATATATATATATATATATATATATATATATATATATATATATATATATATGTCTTTGAGGCAAAATGTAGTCTATATGACCATTTGATTTCAATGTTGCGATTGCTGACGTATTTATTTAATTTAACTAACTAGTCGCATGATATCTGCCGAAGGCAACTTTCTTCAGTACTTATAAGTTTATAAGTTAGTATAAGTACTTATAAGCGTATTTCATAAAAGGATTAGTAGTGATGAGCCGCAGTTCGTACTACCGGAATTGTACTTATTGAAATTAAGTGTATTCAAGTTAAAGCAAAATAATGAAGAGTATTTAAACCGAGACAGTGATTCTTCCGATAAAAAAGATGCCCTTTTTTAAACTTATTGCAATTACATGTAATATATCGCCGTTACATTGTCTAAATATTCGATTACCGTTTTTTTGTTCCATTGACGTGAAATGTGTGCAGTGCCGATTATTGAAGTCAGAACTGATTTCCTCCCAAATTCGTTTGCCCAGATAGTCCATTGGCTCAGTACGACTCGATCTTGCACAGTGCACACCTTATAGTGGGACTAATCCCTTTGAGTTTACAGCTAGCTGTGGATACTCCGAGCTACCTCGACAGCCTTGTCCTGCTCCTGAATTTTCTATTCCTAAGCGTTGAAGACAGAATCTATTAACTATGAACTAGTTATTGCCTATATTCTGGTGCCGTTCTTCTGTTTATTAAAATTGTCTACAGCTTTGTTATTATCGCTGTTTTAAGTTTGAGGTCTGGTTAAAAAATCGCCAGAACTTCTCAACATTCGTTCGCATTTAAAACGTTACTATTGACGATTATTGCACACTCTATTGTCAGAAGCTGATTAATTACGAGGTTTTTCGAAAGGTAGTTGTAGGCCTTTTCTTGAAATTTCCATCCGTCTCCAGTTCCGCCCCGTTCTAGACCTTTGGCAGCAAGCATATATCAGGTTATCATGACATAAAATCTCCGACACCCTGACCTTCACTTATTGAAGGGGCCGTTCGATATTAAGGGACTTCCCGATACCCAGGGCAAGGCTCCAACCTAATATTGGTATAAGGTAAGAGTCAGAAGGTTATGATATATACAGATCGAATTTACCGATACCATACATAGAGCATTCTCTCTATAGCTTTCTTTGAATAGCCATTACAAACACGATTAGCATCGAGTTAGGCTCATCACTCCAATATAGCGCGCAGCTTTAATCTAATAGATAGAAGATCGGAATACGAAGCGGCCCACTGCAGTGCGGTTCCTCAGAATTGTATTTCCTGTTTGCCTAAACCGACTAGCGGGGAATATATTAAGGCTACTTGTAGACCCAGAACAGAGCCTAAGCGTATTACCAAGACGATGCAAAGATCGTAATCAATCTCACCCTGAATAATCTGAGGAAAGGATGCGCTTGGAGAAGTTATCTGTAGCCAACTTGTTGGTAATCATACGTTTGGTTTCAGTACAAGGCGCGCACGAGACCTCTGCTAAAATACTTTAACTTTGTTTCTTTTCTAAAGTATTCTATTTTCTTTTATCTTAAAGGTCAATGTACATTGATTTGTCGCTTGATGCGTTCGAACCACGTTGCTTTCTACGTTTTTGTGGTTTGAAGAGGGCACTGGCATTTTTTCTACTACAAAACCTACTTAACAGCCTGATGTCTTACATAAATTGCTAAAGAAATGTTAGGCATTACTGCTTTGCCGTTGAAATTTCCTTTTTGCCAGGGCCTCTATAGTTTTTTGTTATGTATTAGTTTAGTATTTGCTGTACTAGAACCGTGGCAAAATTTAATTCTTCTTTAACTTTTGTCGGGTATCGGGTATACATAAAAATAGTAACAAAACAGGTGATATAAACACTCCCAGATAAACAGATCCTATTTAACTGGTACACAGTCTGTTAACTAGGTGTAACCTGAAAGGTCCATAAAAGAATTTGCAACCATATGAGCTTGCCATTGACTGGTGCCGCCGTTTTGGCCGAAGTAAAAACGTCTGCTAACACCTTCGTTTTACAAGTCACGTTACACAGCAATCTTTTGTGAGTGACCCGGCTACTGATTATTCACCCTCTGTTGAATTGTCAGCCCCTGAAGGGATAATTTTTATTTATTTACGTGGCCATTCAGCGGCATTCATCGCTCAACAGAATGCTAGCCCTCTCCTATAGGGAAATTAAATTTAATTTTACGTTTTACGCCACCCTCTAGATGCGAGCAGCAAACGCATTGATGTTTATTGAAATGTATTGTTGGATGAAACCATTGTAAACGTTTCGTTAGCGACTTTTTCAGACGCACGATAGGGGTCCGAAGTGAGCATAATGAGTCACCACAGCATTGAACCCGTCGGCGACGGCGTTGTTAAATATGATGGAGATTAAACCCAGCTGACAAGTCTAGCAAAATCAGTATGGCTGTACACCGTTGACGACCTAGGACTGTGCCCTCTAAGAGCCTATTCGATATCAACGTAATCTAAATTTTCCGTTTTTCTTGTATAATTTGCCACATAATTCGGAGCTTTTAGATTCGGACATATGATCCCTAATAAAACGAGTGATTCAGAGCTTTTTACAAAAAAAAAAAAATTTGAGATAACATACGAGCAATGTGATATGTAATAACATTTAGATTTATAGCCGCTTTATCGAAAATCAGAATAAAAAATGAAACGAATTTTTAGATAAGAGGAACACGACGCTGGGGTGTCACGATGTTAGGCCAAAGCCTTATTCGATATGTATGTCGTAGGTTCATAATTAACTGTAAAGCTAATCAGCTATGGGAATAATAGTCAAATGCAGAGCAAAGCAAATTCTATACGTCATTTGTCGATATTCTTCCTCTGAAAGCGAAATAATAATGTTAAAATAAATACTCATGGCCCAGGGCCAGGGGGCGAAGAGCGTGCGCGTTTGGTAGAGACCGCAGTCAGAAAATGCTTGCTAACGCCTCATAGAGAAACCTACTGTCTGTGAACAAAATTATAGTTGCTCCGTAGCAGACCATAGTAGGTTTGTTGATTCAATGTGTTAGAAATGCGATAGTGTTAGACCAGTTAACATGTAAAGACCTTTCATAGCTTCATTGGGTTAGATTTTCGTACAAATCTCTTGCATGATTGAAATAAATCTGTCGCTACACGTATACGAATCACTGAAGGAGATCCACCGATTTGGTCCACATCGACCCTATCCTACAAAGCCTACCAGGACAACCTTGTTCCTTTCTCAACGTTTCGTTGCCGGGGGAAACCTAAACTGACCTTTGCTGTGGGGCCAAACAGATTCAACTAGACGTACATTACTCGCTCAGACTTTAACGAGAGATATCATATTAGTTATCCCTATACCTATCAGGTCCTTCGAGCCATTTCGTGTAATCGAATAATATTATTGCTCTCCCCTACCAAAATTGGCAAAAACAAAGTGAACAGATTGGTCGAGACGAATATAAAGGCAATCATAATATGGATAGTCTATCAGGCTAATAATAAATCGGCGTAGACGGTTTGGGTTTAGGGGCATGGAACGTCGTTCAACCGAAGGTAGCCGCAATATGCAAGAGGGAGTTGGCGTTACAGGCGTTGAAAAACTGTTCGAACTCCTTGAGGTTGACAAAACGGGTACCCTGTTCTTACTATTGGTAGCGATGGTAGTGATATGTGGTTCGCTGTTGCAGTTAAAAATTTATCAACGACAGTGGTGACCGCTTCAATAAGCAGCGGATTCGAAATTATCATTTGCTAACTAAATCGATTTGTCCCCGACAAACGAGACTCTAGGTTAGGATGTTTTTATTCAACTAGAACAGCGGAGGGGTATCCAGACCCTTACAACTGGTTTCTATGATTTGAAATTCAGCTAAGACACAGTCAAATGTAAACGCTGTAATGCGTTCCGCCATTACCAACATCGCCGGGGATTGAAAAAGTTTGAAGGCTCGACGAAGAGTCGACCCTCGCTGACGTATTATGATGGACAAATAGAAGATTTAGAGATACTTAGATATACGATAGATATCGAAATGACAAAGTTCTCCTCAAAATTACATCGATGTTTTCGTGATGATAACGGCAAATTTTATAATAGTCACCTTAAAAATAAGTCAGTTAAAAGTGCACTTATGAAAGTACAGGACCAGATGGACAACACCGTGCTCGCATGGTATGGGGTTATACGTACATAGGAAGCTCTTTCGAACTTAATGAAGTGTTACTATGCAAATTGTTGGAAGACTTCATCAATTGAAATTAGCCATAAGCGTCCAACTAAATTTTCAGTAGCAAATAGGACAGAATCTATGTTTTGAATAAGTTATTGTCTCAGTCTTGCAAAAACATCGGGCGACTGGGAAAAAGTCTGCTAGTAACATTTCAGCTTGTTATATCCATTTTAATCCAATTATGTTTTTAAGTGGAACTTTTCATCTCTATGAGATTCCACAAATTCCAGCCTACCAGCATCAACAGACGATTGTGGGAAATCGTTTTGACGACTTATTCAATTTAATAAAAAATTAAAGTCGACGGTGATTAACATCATTGTTTGGCGTTGATTCTAGCTCAGTAATGACATTTCGCTGATTTAGAGGGCAACCGTTCAATGGAAGTCAATCTGGAATCAGCTTCAAGGAGGGCTTAGTTAACAGGCCCATTCTCGAAAAATTTGACGCCGTCTCTACACGCCTAAAGCTCAACTTCATATTCATATAACGATAAGGCATTGTAACCTCAACGTATCATCCTTGATTCCGCGATCCTACCGTTCCCTGAATCGTTTGCTGTTAAAAAGAGCAAATCAATTTGCATCTTTACTTATGTGCTTCGTTACCTTTTTGATCAATCTGCTTATTCGACTCAGAATGCAGAGGCTTATTTTAACAGCGCGGTGATTCATGCCGTCTCCACACGGCCAGCAGCAACGGTAGCTATAAACAATTTTATATCGTAGCGTTTTTTGTTCATTCTCTGTTATCTACTTTATTAAAGCCGTATGGGTATCTCACTAAGCAACTACATATATACGTATATATTATTCACTGTAAGCTGAATAGGATTTTGTACGTTTGAGTGAGACGAATATGGTGACTGTCTCGAAAACGGCTTGTGGCGTATAAAGGGTCTCTCCATAAGCTCCAATGTATATAGGGAGAAGACTACTTATGGTAAGCTATATCGACGACAACTGATAATTCGAGAATAATCAGGCTGAGATTTTTTATTTTTTTAATTTATTTTTTCTTCATATATATATATATATATATATATATATATATATATATAAAGACCATTTAGTTTTTGAAGTACATGCACGTAACTTGTACTGCTTATAGAAGCAGGATGCTCAGAAGTACATTTATACATTCTGCCTGTCTATTTTTTTCCCGTACAGCGTAATCCGCCAGGTAACGACCGACATATTTTCGAGCGGTTGGAAAAGAAGGATGAAATTTATTGATGTGTACATTGCCCAATTATATATACAATATTAAAGACAAAATCCTCTTTGATATTGAGATAGCAGAATAGCTTAAAAACAAAGGCGACGAACCTATTGCTAGGTCTTTGTGACCCTTCTGCTATGCCTCATTTTCCGCGCGGTACGGCATAGTGGCAATCTCGCTTTGAATTGATACCTGGTCTTTTTAGCTCTCGGCGAATTTTAGGGATGTTTTTGTACTTTAAACTCTGTTAGATATGTTGTTTGCTTCTGTTGTTGCTTCTATGATGAATTTCCCGAGTTTATTTAATTTAAATGTGTCGCAGTCAATATTTGGTTCTTCCCACTTGATACCCGCTGTCTTCGATACATTGCCCCTTTCATCACTTTACCATAACCAGGCACAGGCTTTAGTTTATATAGTAGACTTATATTTTACTCAGAGAAGTTACGCTCGGTATTTTTGCCGAAGCTGGTAGATTTGTTATTGAAATCAAGATATGGCCTAATCCACGCTACTATTCAACTAAGCGTTTACAACCTAAATTAGCTTTGGAGCTACCCTACAACTTGGTAATGCCCCTAAACGACTATTCTCGTCCCCCAGATCCTATGCAATACCGATGCTCAATACCACACCAATTCATTCTTGGGACCCCAAACCCATTGTCACTAGTGAATCTAGCGGCCACTCCCATAACATAGATCCTTATGGAGCAGGCACAAAATGCTTCCTTTATTATAACCTTGACAGCGTTTGAAAACGTTTCACAGAAAAGAAGTCGGTTCAGACTGAAGAAAAGTAAAAATCGTCGGGCTCAAGGCCATTGTTGGCGTAGTGTCCCCTGCCTAGCATGTAGGCAATACCTTCCTCAGGATGGCCACGTGTCATGGCGAAAAAGCCGTACCTGCTTAGCTGCAGTAATTGGTAACCTGCAACACGTGTCGCTTCAAAGGCAAAACTTTGGTGAGGCTATAACGATCTTAAAAGAGTATAGATGCAAGCGACTTGTTCACGCTGTTATTGACCACGCCGGCGGTCAAGTTGCAGCGAGCTACAGCCGCTGGTAGATTGTTTGTCCAAACTTACTAGGATCTCGTTGCAGCTATAAAATCTACGTTCGACGATGCATTTCGACGACGACGACTCTCTGGGGTGCTGAAGCAAACACAGGACCCATACAAAATCGATTCCTGCCCCAGGACTCGTTGGTGGCCGTGTTTTTCTCTCTCTCTCTCTCTCTCTCTCTCTCTCGCGGTGTCAGCTCACTGTATTCAGTACTCCGACGTTTAACTACCGGCATAGAGTCAGCTTTTCATGTGTAACTCTAGCGACGTTACATACGAGTATTAGAAATGGGTTTAGAGTACAACTGTTTGTCTGTACACCACGTCTTTGATGGTAACCCAGTTCAGCTGGGCTGGTGGCTGGTACACTGGATTTGCATCATTAATATAGTGATCGCTCTGTAACTTGCAATTACGTAACACTGATATGATGACATGAATACGGATGCAAACAGCGAAAACTGAGAGGTTATATCGAATCTTACATTGTATAATACAACTTCTAAATTGAAATACATCGCCGACAACAGCAAATGCTCGGGCCTGTAAATGAATACACGTATAATAACTGGAAGTAAGTTTGGGGTGTAATCATATGCTATCCGCCCATAGCCAGCCGTACTTGACTATATGAAATATTCCGAGCCCAGCACTTCCATCAATTCAGTTTGGTGGAAGCCTCTGCTGACAAATGTCACAAGGGTTTATGGGTTTATGATTCCTCGTTGAAAAAAGCCCATATAAGCAATGTGTCACCGCTCTACAGGGCACCTTAGATATAGCAAAATAATTCTGACCCTAGGCAATTTAGACGATGAAAAAGGCTGACGGCACTCACCGGCTTAAGTATTTGCAGAACGCCTGCTTGGCGTCAAAAACATACAATTAATGTTATGTATTAAAAATATACTCAATATATTATAACAGTACTAGAAAAATGCAAGTAGTTGCCTTTCGTTCGGATATCACCCGACAAAGATCGTTTGGAAACAAGCGGTGATAAATCACAAGATTACGGCGTTGTTAGCCATTGATATATCGTGCCATCTCTCTATAAGCACGCATGACAAGTTCATGAAGCTGTTTATTGGTGACTGCTAATGGAACTGATGGAATTGACAAATGAAGTCACAAATATACCAATACATGTTTGTTTCATTTTCATTTCAGATTATCAAGATTACCCGTAGTGTGCGTCCTAGTTGATTTCACCTGCCGTGTACTACAGGAAATGGCCTCGGAACTATTGGCCGTATTTATAAATGTCGCTTAATAGCTCCAATCATAAAACGTCAGCTCTCTCTCTTTCAAGTAGAACCTGGATGAATGTTCTATTAAGCCACCAGATCATCTCAACCCTGTTCATTACGGCTCTGAATTTACGATGAGGGTTAGAACATATAATGCACTAACAGACCTCGAATACCCCCCGTAGTCGAGCGCTGGTAATAGGTCTGCTTCCTAATCGCACAGATATGTGAAGTGGTTTAGGGTTGAAACCTAAGGTAGAGACGATTCGCTTGAAGTTTCGAAACAATCATCGAAAGCAATACTCAGTTGGACGCAAAACGTGTTCAACATTCAGTAAATGATAGCTAAAAATTACGCTATTATATTGATTTAGTTGCAGACGTTTTACGTTCGACCCATATTCAGTTACCCAAATGGTTATAGGTTCAGTCCCCAATTGAATTTTTTTGAGTAGATATTTTGTTGCCGAGGATGTTTATCTATCCGACAACAAGACCGGTTGATACTTTCGAATAGTTCTCTTGCTCCATGCGCATGTCCAACACATTGACCCAGGCCGACATGTAGTACAGTTGCTATCGATTGACCCTAACCACAATTGTTACTGAGATGCCGACACTCCACCAACGCTAACCTAGACTGAAAAACCGATTGCATCCACCTAACACACATATATATATATATATATTTTTTTTTTTAACAAAAGTCTTCTTTTTAAGACCACCTCCGGTATAAGCTGCAAAAAATCTCAGCTCTAGGACGGCTTTCAAGTATTATTAGCAGCCTTTCCACTGGTTTTAGTGGCCACTAAAATATGGATCCCCTCAATCCTATTCAACAGCCAAATACCGAAGTACAACTACACTGATAGTGGTGAATACACTTAACATGTATTTGCACTTCGTTGAAGGCGTGTTTTTTTCCGTAACGCAAATGACGTATAGTCTATCAAAGTGGGTTTAAGCAAGCGTTCTTATTTCGTACTCGTACTAAGAACAAGAACCAAATATTTAAGTTGAAGCGTTGTGTGGAAAAGTAGCCACCTAGGACCAAGTATGGATTTTGGAGTCGAACGAGATAAACGACATGTCTCCAACAGTCAACAAGCCCCTCTAGATGGGTCAATTGGATAACAATGTAGCAACATTTGCCTTCAGCACTTTAATGAAATAAACTATAACGAACTCAGGGCGTAATGAAAAGAAGTTCGGTGGAACTAGTTTCTGACGGGCCCGCATTGCTGCCGAGAGCGGTCAGAAAAGGCGTCGTTGCAAAGAGTCCAATGAATAGAAAAGTAATAGTTGTAAATTCTCAGACGACCACAGTCCTTCTTTATGTGTTATTAGGTTGTCTCTTGCTCGTCGGTGTGTGGCAAAAATGTACGAGACGATAGTATTACTGTTTCCATATTTGTTACTAATATCAATTATACATATAGTCGATATTAGTACCCATATATATATATATATATATATGGGTATCCATACAAGGTTGTGTTTAATGTATTTTGTTCATTTAAATTGATAGCTGCTTCGATGTAGCCATCACAGTATGTAACTTAGATGGCAAGTTTCAGACTCGTCTACGACTACTACACGAAAATAGCCTTCGTTCACACTTCGGAGACCGCAGACAGACGCATGGTTTTCAGTAAGCGTTATGTAAGTAATTTTTAGCCAAAAATTCCAATAAACATATTCAACTTAATAAGTGTGCCTAGCAAGTAACAATAAATCGAATTTTTTTTTAGAAGGTAGTTTAGCTTGATCGAACGGCAGATGACAACTGTGAGTCATACACGTAAAGATCTATCGCAAGTCTCTCTGAGCGAATAAATAGAAAAAAAATTCAATAGACCCATACGTGAGGTGTATTCTGACGTGAACGCATGACACTGCCAGCAGACATTGCTTCAGATAACGACGTTCAAACAAAGGGTAACACAAGTTCAGGTAGCCGACATCTTACTTAGGATCAAAACGAGCCTATCTAGAAGCACTGTCAGCCGATAATCATTATCGTCGCTGGTCGTGTTGTTGACTTGTTACAAAATTGATGTAGCGATGCATGAAGGGCCTGTTCTCGATAGTACCAACCATATCACGTAACCGGATGGCCTAGCAAATTATTTGATAAGAAGTAAGCATCCGAAATTCTATTTAGTAGTCCTAAAATAACTTCGTGTGCGTTAAATTTCCCTGGATAAGGGGTACATGATCTGAGGCAATTTTGGTACTTGGGATGACCATTCGATAGACAAACAATCATTTCTTCGACGAAAAAATAACGTCTTCAGATATTTGTGATGATAGTTGATTTATTCAATGAGTTATGATCCTCAATTATGAAACATCATGACAGCGGTTCCGTTCGAACTCTTGGGTGCTCCTACGCAAGCTTTGATTTATGACAGTTGTAAGTGCTGCGATCAGCCAACAACTACAAACCGCATAGTGTTGTATTGTAAATTCAGTTAGTTCGTAGCAGGTACTATATCTCTATGAAAAATGCTGAAATCTTTGTTTCATTATCAGAATTCGCGCCGAGCGTGATCTTTCATACGTTGCATTGTAACTGATAAAAACGATTCTTTTTGTAAGAGTGGTTGTCTACCTCCATTCCCCCTTGTAAGCATCAAAAGGGGCAAATAAGCAAAAAAATTCGTGTGTACACCCGAAATGAGGAACTGCAACAAGTCAATCTAAAATTAAATTTTTCTTCTGTGATTCACTAACATAACTTGCCCTGTAATCTGACGTACACTCGAATCGCCCTAGAATAGTTTCTTCATTTTTCCCAAACTTCTTCTGCCACGTCTTCACCTCGACCGCTTACGCATAAACGATGAAACGTAGCTTTCAATCTTGAATTCAAATGATCACAAACAGTTTTTCGTTAATTGAACCCGCTTAGGCAGGCTGCCATTGCATATGACGACCCCGTTGAAAGTTGCTGGCATTCCCGCAGGCCGAACACAACCCCAGCCGGCGTTGCCTCTTGAATAGAAATTCACTTCCTTGCCATCTGTCCTCGCGGACATTTTCAGTTACAGCCAGCAATTAGTATCGTCTCCTTTACCGAAAACCTTGTCCGTTATGCACGTCTCGGAAATGGACCTAAAAATAATAAGATGCTAATTTGCAAAGGAATCGTAGCCAAGCAATAATAAACAAGATTTCAAACTTGCTTCCACTTATGAAGGGAGATCTTCCCTTTCGTCCTGCATATCTTTTACGTGCTACCTATTTTTGCTTCCTGTTTGTCCTAAAAAAACACAGACAATATAGCACACATCGAATAACAACATAAACCAAAAAAAGACTCGAATGGAACGTCGATGTCGGCGCATAGTACATCAGTGGATTAGAATAACGTTGCTGTCTCTGCGGGTATTTCTGGAATCAGCACCCTTCGCAGTTATTGCGTGCGCCGCGTAAGATGAAGTGTCAGAGAAAATGAGGTGCCGGTGTTTGCCGTTGGATAGTGAGACGCGGCAGGCCTGCCAGCTAGGTCGCTATTCGCCTGACAAAGTCCACGCGCCAGCGGCCTGAATGCCTCCCAGTCTGGCCTTCTGTTTACTTCTTCTTGTTGCAAAAACAGGAGCGTCTGAAGGCAAATGAGCTATGTTTGCAATAGCAAACCTTGCTGCTTTCTTTTAACGGAAATACAACCTTTAAACAAAAATAATGATAACGCTGCCTCTCGGGTAGTTTCGTAGTATATATACAAATAATATGAAACCATGGTATAATTGGTGATGTACGTGACTTTAATATATGCCCAGTCGCTTCCTTGCCTCCCATTCTATTTGAAACAAGGGCAGACACATATATATATAGAAAGCAGCAAATATTTAACAGCGGCAAACTTATTAAAATATTTTGAAGATCTCGAGCCACCTTCACGTATTGCGATTGCGGACGCGGAACGACGTAGACACTGCGGAACGGAAATCTGAAGGGTTGATTTGCTAGTGGAGGGCATATTGAGCAGAGCGAATTAATTTCTGTCGCAATAAGAAGCAAGATAACAAGCGTCAGTAAATGATTTAAATTCTAAAATAAAATATAGTTAGATAATTAAGCCATGTCAATGTGATAGCGCAGTGGACACGGTGCTCGCCTGCTTAGGAACTTAGGGACGCATACGTGGTGCCTCACGCTTGAAGTTGGCGGTAGATAGGCAAACTTCAATTGCAGCTGGATGAATGCCTAATAGTTTACGTACCGGGCAAGTTTTCCGGCAATGTTTTCAAGTGAATAAGATGGTAGATGCGATTAGCGTCTCGAAAGGCGGAACCATATCATTTGTTAGATAGGCGTAAAATGAGAGTTTGCTTTGCTCATAGATGATGATTTTTTTCGATCAGAGTGTACATATAGTAATGTTGTGCCGTTTTAGTATGCTTTTTGAAGGCGATTTGAGACGTAGTTGTCAAACCTCTTCTATGTGAAAAGAGATACAAGTACCCTAGGTAACACACTCGGACGAATGCAGAACAGGCAGCTCGTGTATAAACGTTTTTATTAACAGCATTAAGGATCATTGAGGTTCAACATTTGCTAACGTGAAAGATCGATACAGAGTGTACACGAACTAGTAAGATTTCAGCAGAGAATGTAATCTATGTCAAGGCAGAGTGTCGAACATCTAATCACACGTTGGTCCGCGTTTTTCTCTGATGGAAAGCTGACTTGACACTCAGATAAGCGAACATAGCGGCATTGTTGTCTCTGTCATTTACTACTACAAAGGACAAACGCATGGTCATCCTTTCCCTTGGGTAGTCGTTTGAGTTCACGTTACTACAAGAGTGTACAAAACCGAAAACTTTTTCCAGTAGCTCACAGGCTCACAGGAAAGCACATCTTTAACATGGCTCAAGGCCCATGTGGCGCTCGGATTCTCACGTGCCCAATCCTAGCCTATAGTGTTAAAACCTGTTTATTCGTAATTGAGATGCATGTTTCAATCTGGATCATAGTCACTCTCTTACCTCACAAGTTTTTATTTGTTGCACTTCACCCAATAACACCTTAGCTTAGTCCCCTATGCCACAAGGTGCTCTCTCTTTGTGCAAGGCCAGCAGGACGATCAGGAACAACTGGACGGCCGCTATGATCTCTTAGCCTGCAGCATTGCGACCCAGGCACTTGTTGTACAAGCGGCACTCAGTGCACGACGACGAAGGAGATGGCGCTATTTATGCGTAGCGTTTGGCGGCTTACGATCGTTATCTATTACTGTGTGGTTTGATTAAAGGGGAAAAAATTTCCGATTGGAGATCGTGACATATACAACATCTTGCTCCCCACGTGCTCTGCGTAGTTCTCGGCCTTGGTTCATTTCTCCGAAGCGAACAGTGCTTTGTTTGCATAATACTTCCTCATAGGATAAGATTAAGCTGTGTTTACTTGGGCCCAAAAAGAAATTGTTTATCTGTGCCAGAATTTTTGAAGAAGAAAAAGCTTTATCTTAATCTAAAAATACCAACCTCTAAAAGAAACGGTTGTAGCGGTAGAATATTTGCCTACGAAAATTACAAACACGTGAGCTGGTCTATCCTGAAAAAGGGGCAAACGACACTTTGCTTTAAGCTCCTCAGATGGGCGCTGCAGTCGTTTAAAGCAACCCTTAATTAAGGTAATGGCAGTAAAAGTAAAACTAAAAAAATATACTAAGACAGAATAGGGTAATAAGAACCTATAAGTCATTTGATTCGAGCAATTATATTTATATTGTGCTTATATACACACTGGAATAATGAACGAGAACAGTTGTGCAACGATTGGCAGAGCGACACCGCATAAAAACTTGTCCATAGTTAAAAAATTCTCAACAACTATAAGGCCACTAGATGAGAGGTGTTTTTCATTAACCAATTTAGTTTAAAAGATAAAAAAATAAAACAGAGTTAAAAGTAAGCAACTCCTTTCGACTACTTTGAATATTTATTTAATCCTGTATCAAAATCCGCGAGACGTCAGGAAGTCAGTTATTAGTCTTTGAGACCACTTCTTTCTGCGGGTAACGCTGTTCCAGGCCTTTTCCAAGATTTCCAATTGTTAGAGGCCGATAATGATCTGATCTTTGAGTTCCCCAATTTTGAATACCCAGAACTGCTGAATTAATTTCTGTCGAATAGAACCCCGCGGACATTCCCTCCCGAATCACAGAGGAAGCGATCATCAATGCTATTATGGAATGGACCAACCTGTTTTATATTGCGAAGTTGATCAGATCTTAGCATATTTCATTAATAGGTATTCTTTCCGGCTGTCTCACTTAATCAAGCACTCTGGCGCGCACCTTCAATTCACTCAATATCTTACTCGAATACGTATTGTTAGCAGTAAACTCATCCTGTAGCTGGGGTTCTGATAGAATTTTTTTATTTTACAGTATATAATGCTGTATGACGCTTTTAATAAGCTAACTAGTTGTTGAGTTTCTGTCGTGTCACACAGTTGTCGACGGCCCTATTTAACGTGTGCTCTGTAAGATGTCTGTATAACGATCAGTCTTAAGCAGCGTCTGGTATTTAATAAATTTAAATAAAAAATATAATACAATAGTCTGTATTTGCTGCGCAAACAACAACGGCAAGAGGCGGAAGCGTTCAGATTCGTGTGCGTGCTAGGAAAAGAAAAGCAGGCCACGTGAAGGTGCTTATATGGCTGGACATTGAATCAGCCTCTGGTGGCTTCAGGAACAGTAGGAAATAAAACGCTCCAGCCAAATACAGATTGTTCTTTAATCGGCAAAATTCAAACAACTTTTGCTTAGTGTTTATAAAGTATCGTCGAAAACACCTGCATTACAATGAGTTTGATGAAGTTGTTTATAATGCTTCTATACGTTCCTCTTGTACACACTGTGGAAGTCTTAAATGGCTCATTGGATCTGCGCTGGAGACGCACGCGTACGTATCGACATCAAATATTTGGAGTTTGACATCTGGAATCAGTCGAGTACCACTTGGCACGACTTTAGACTGCTAAACGAACCGGATGTTGGCTTATTCCAGGCTTTGAACCTAGTCCATTACGTATCCCTAAAGCACTATTATAGCGACAGGCAGGTTCACATTGTGTAAACCTATTTGAAAATTAGAGCACGTTTAGTTAGCATCGCTTATATGCGTACACGGCGGTATATATTTGCGTTTATGTAGCGCATCGCGTATATTGCCGTTGTATCTTACAATTTATAAAAGCGTCTTGCTATCACTAGTAAAAATAGTGTTTACCCCGCAAACAGTAAATCGTATTGACCGCCAATTCAATTTGCGACATCCGAAAGTTCTTGCTAAAATATATCAAAACGATCTCAGTAATTCACAAAGTTAGCCGACTTGGCAATACTGTTGTTAATGATCAACGCGGCTGAGGTAAGAAAGGTTTCAATGACTAAAATGCTAATATTTCCAGCCTGCCCCTCATGAAGTACGTCAGTGGACAATTCGCTTTCAGAGCGCTGAAAACCTTTACTGTGTAAGTAAAATTTTCCTATCTTGGCAATATTGAGCACTGTCCACAGATCATATATACGGGATTGGGGATTCACTCGACGGGATTTATTCTATACGTTTGAGAGAGCGACAATGAGCACTTTGAGATATTTGCACCTATCGCAAGAGCGGGCACCATGGACAGCAGCTCATACCTGGTATAGACTTGTGGTTCATTAAAATGTAACCCCAAAATGATCGCTGAGCACGGTTCAGAAGGTCCCGGGCGAGGGCACCTGTTTCTTCAAGTTTAGTCACAGTCACTAACAATAACAAACATCTATCTGACCAAATCAGTAAAATAGGCGTCTAAGAACTGGCTTTTCACGATGCTGGTGTTTACGTCTTTTCAAAACACAAGATGTATGCGACATGTGAACTTAGCAGATCCATCATGTGCTTTCTTGTTATGTATGTAACATATGTTCTTTCTCTCTCTCTCTCTCTCTCTCGCTCTCTCGCTCTCTCTCTCTCTCTCTGGTGGATGGGTTGGTGGTGGTGTGTGTGTATCGCGCTTCTACGTTAGCGTCATTATACGATACGATCGCCTGATGATAGTGTTCGCCTTGGCGGTTGTTGATTGGCTTTGCGTCTAAAATCGATTGGTGTGTACTTGTGTAACAATCTATTTGGATCAGAACAGCCTCTCAACGAATGAGGAATGATTCTAACTTTACTCTTATTCTGAGCTTTTTCAAACCGCTCAGAAAAAGGAACATAAAAATTAAAAAAAAAAAAAAAAAAAAAAAGGTCTGTCTTATGTCATTTGAATGTGTGTATCTCGTGTAAGAGACAATGGCTCTATCACAAAGCTACTACATATACAGCACTGAAAATTTTTTTTTCAATTTGAGCTTCGACAGGTAGCGACCACGAAGGCCACATGATGAAGACACGCTTTATTTAACTGAAGCACGCAGATTAATTTTTTTTCCGTCAAAGCCCATTGACCTCTATGGGTCGTGATATAACTAGCTTTGACTAATGGTATGAATAAGTAATTGTTTATCAGCAAGGTGTTAGTAGCACAAACGTTCATGGGAAGCAAATGACATCAATATAATAAAACCTAACACATCACAAAATTGCTGCTAGCTGGCTAGATTATTTGAGACACTGTAGTGAAACGTATGAATAGCTTGGTGTAAGGCTCTTCGTATAGCCTTCGCATTCGATCTTTTACGCATTAAGACCTTGTAAAAGTACGACATATGGTAACAGAGACATTGCAAGCTCGTAATTTCTATTCAAGATCAATTTGGCAGTGTTACGGCTGAATGGGCCGTACCCAGAAACGATCCGTTTGTTTTAGTTCCGAACAATTCGTTAGAATTACTAATGGTCGTCAGCGCGTTTGGAAGACACTTCTTGGCAGAGCTCTATCGAACGTGAAGAAAGGGGCCTGAGAGCAGGTGAATCCCCTCTACTTTAATAGGCTCATGTAAGCCGTCAAAAGCCAATATAGAGTTAACCATTGCTCTTTTCCTTGGGCTTTGGATGTCGCAAAAAAGGAAATCGGTTATTAGCTGAAGGGATTAATTAGACGTCACAAAGGCCCTGGAAGCTCAGCATATCTATATAAACAATAGTCCCAGATGATCACATGCAACATACAAATAAGTGACATTTCCAGACTATATTATATGGAAAAAGTCGACCATTGCAAGGTTCGTATCTTCAACCTGTGTCCTATATTTCCAACTAGCCTAAATCATATTCGCCTGGACGGTCGATTATATTCTTCGCATGGCTAACCGAACACATAGACAGGGTTACGTGAAACTTTACGATAAGTTTATATGATTGGCTTGTATTTCAGGCCCTTTTGAATGAACATCACGAGCGGTCTTTTTTGACTTTTGCTAAGTAAGCCATTGAGAAAAGTTTTTTTTTTTTTTTTTTTTTTATACATTGTTATATCCAAAAGAAGGATCAAGCATTATAAAATATTATTTTGCACAGGGAAAAAGCTTAATTAAAAAAGATAAAAATTACATTAAAGGCCCTCTTTAATTAGTAAGTTCTAACTTAACTGTTTCGGATAAGCCAACCGCCCATTAACTTGGGGCATTTTCTGTCGAGGTCCAGTCTGTTCGCTCTTCTTTTGCATTCGAAAGGCACCTGTACTTACTAAAATCTCAGACCGTGCACTCGAGTATTGCTTTTCAGGTTTGTTGTTGGTAAATGGAAATTAATAATGCAAAATAAAAAATGTAGGCAGTTTACGAATACGGGTTCCATGTTGCGACTGTGGCGGTAGACGTAGTTGGCCGTACAAGCTTTCCGTCTTGCATCCAAATTGCATTACCAGAAATACGGTTCGTTCGAAAAATTTCGGAAGGGATTTTTAGAATTGGAACATGGGTTTCATCGGCAGCTCCTTGCAAAGGTCAATAACGAAGAGTTGCAGTAGAAGCCGACACATTCAATCAAAGTGTACAGGTGTTAGCGCCCAGGTTCTATATATATAACAATACGATACCTATTCAGTTGGGTCGAATCAATAGGGTAACAATATTGGATTATTAGCCGTAAGATTATTTGAGCAAAAGGGACGAAGAGACGTTCGTGTCCCTTTGTCTTCAGCTTATAAAACTAGTCTACTCGCACCGAATTATGATTTATGATGAAAAGTGTATAGCCGCAATGGGTGGGTACTACCGGGACATCACTCTATAGCAAATGTACAGCCGCAATGGCTTATGGTGTTTCATTGATGCTTCGGTACAAGCTCAACTGATGCACGACAACCTATACCGCAAAATGCAGAACCTACAATTGGAGACTGTCTGTTATTCATTAAATTTTCGACAACTTCTTAGCAGTAGAATAAATCATTTGCGTATTGAGTCTCGACATGACGTCGAAAGTGCCTTTCGAGCCTTCATAGACTTGTGTTCTAGGATTCAACAGCTGCGGAAAAAATGTAACAATGGAGCTCACTTCTAAGCTGGTAAGCAAAGTTTCTCTCATGCGTCATATATATATTAGGTTGTTACCTAATGTACTATAATACATCAGGTTGAAACATAAATACTTTCGGTTTATATTAAGTGCTTTTTTGACACTTTTTCCATTTTGAGTTTTAACGCTAAAGGCTTGCGAACTAGCCGGGTGTACTTGTAACGTGTACAACGAAGACTTTATGATTTAGAGGATTGCTAGAAGGGTTTACTGAGTTCAGAAATAGAAATTTAGACCTGGAAAATGTACCTCATCCCGATCGAGCGTTCGAAGTCGACGAGGGTCCTAGATGGAAAACTACTCAATAACTGGTCGGGAAGATGACCTGAGTAGACCAAACTATTTTGAGGCATCTTGTCAGGTACTCACCGTATTCTCCAGACTTTACTACGATGGATGATCGGCTTTTCCGGTATCTGGTAAATGAAATTCGCAGTTGTCTACTTGACAGAGAAAGGTATCGCAAAGCTTGACTAGATGAGTTCTTCAACATCATATCTGAAGATTTCTGGTGTGAAGGTATATGTATGATAAATCGGCTAAACGATAAAAAAAAAAAAAGCAAAAAGGTCATACGATGTCGAATGACGACAAAAATACAAAGAAGTGCTCATCACTGTCTAATATGTTGATAATGTATTCAAATATGACCTTTGTTTGCCTGTGAACTGTTGTTGCCTGTGAGTGAAATCATTAGAGTTCAAGTTGATTTCTGGCTTTACTGTTAAAGGCTCCTATTTCACATACGAAAAGTGATAAGAAGAGGCGAAGAAAAGATTTTGCTTTGCTAATTTTCCTAAAAACACCGCACCCCAATCATATCCATAAGCGAATCCTTTGCGGACGACCCTTGGGTATCGGTTTTTACCGTATCTACAATTTAAACTGTTTATAATGAAATCTTTCTTTATTTAAATCCAATTTTAGTTTGAATTTTGTGGGTTGTTATTAAAACACTGGTTCGCTACCATATGTATGATGATAAATGACCTTAGGATTAAAGGCTAAAAAAATGTTGCAGATGTTCGCCGTCCTTTCGAAGAAGTAGCATGTTTCTGGTTGTTTTCGTTTGATAGATCTGTTTTCAGATGAGAACACGAAACGTTCTTCTGCTCTCGTAGGAGCTGTGCGTATCCTGCGATGGTGAATAGGATTTTATCCAGGCATTCAGCCCATTCCTCTGTTTTTCTCTTTCATTATATATCTCTCCGTAACTTGAACTATTTCTACTTTTGTGTCTGAATAGTTTTTCCTCTGTGTTTCGAGTTTTACGTCCAGTATCAGCGTAAAGCATTCCATCAGATACACGTCTGGCTTTCAGCACAAAACGAACTGTCTCGCTGTACCTAGATTCAAATCTAGACCATAACGTGTCCATAAGTATTAGCAGGCAAAACCACTAAGTTATCACAGGGAGAAGTTTTTACCTACCAAAAATTTAGTTTTAGCCTCTCGACCCATTTATTCTAGGTTTAGGATTAAGATTCCACAGAGCTATTCGCTTCCGCGGTATCTGTCTGCGGTAAGTTCTTTGTCAAATCATCTCTAGGCGTGTTATAGTGTTGAAACGTGGTAGGAAGCGTGACAAACGTGGCTTGTTTCGTGTCGTTTCCAGTTCTATTTCAACTCAGCGGGAGTTCCCGAATATTGCACTATTAAAATATTTTCCGTTATTTCTGTAAGCGCAGAAACTCAAGCCGCTTCAGATGAGGACTTTCTGCCAATATTTTAAACTTTTTTATACCCAGGAAGAGGCACCTTTAGGACAGATGTGATGAGATGACTTTACAGTATTGTGCCAGACATATCTTTATTCAGAGGGGTGCCAAGAGTACAATTGTTTAAAATTATTTATTTATTAATAATAACAATAGAGTAAAAAAATGTTATCCACCTTCAAATAAATCAAGAAGAATACATTTTACATTGTCAAATATGATCACTTACGTGAAGATTTCAGGGAAAATTTTGCAATAAGCAAATCCTTCGGGTAGCAATAATTTATACAGTGGTAACTAAATGCATCGCGCATTCGTTTTAATTGCGCCCTGGACTATATATGGTAGGCGACTTGATAGCGAAACAAATTACTCAATTTAATACAGAACCAAGTGAAAAGCATGCCTGATGACCACTGTCGCTCGATTTCCTCTATTTCTGAGTCTATTTCCCGGTTTCGGAATTCGTTTAGATCTGTGTTCGCCGTTCAGTACTAAACGGACACCCTTCTGGCCATCTATTTGCCGTTACTTATAATTTGAAATCCTCATGTGTGCCGCGTATACTGAACAATGTTAAGCATCTACGTCTGGCCAACAATCTTGTGGGTGCCAGCTAAAAGCTTTGACCCATTGTGCTAGGACAGTATCAAAGGAGGCTACATCAGTTGTCGTCTTTCAGTTTCTATATTTTTTGTGAGATTAGAAACGAACAAAAATCAATCAGGTCTCACAATCCAGCCATATTAGGTGTTCTAATAAGGCCCATTTGTAGCAGAACCTTAAACAACATTATCTTTCTAATGCGAATTTTACCTTTTGTTTTGCGTAACATACGTGTTATCTGCTATACGAACGTCGTAGCATATAGAGTCTCGTTTCGCCAAAACTTAACTCGTTTCGTCAAAAAGTTTCACTACTATATGGTGTTTGTATTTACCGAAACATGGCTAGACAGGACATTTCGATTTATTAAGTAATCCTCCTTCTACTTTGAACTGATGTGTAGAACGTGAAGGTTTTATTTTATTATTCGAGATTTACTGACATAATACGGCTAACATGCCAATATGAATTAACGTAAGGCTATACTTAAAAAGTTGTCGAATATTTGGCTGTACCTTAAATCCTAACTGCCCTTGCGAATGACACCGAGCCTCGGGTTGAAGCAGGTCAGTGTAGGATCTCTGTTTCAGGTCCTGTCAACCATACATAAAAGTTGTACGGTTTGTGTAAATCAACCAAGTTACTATTGCGAGCCATACATTTCATTTTTGTCTCATGTGTACAATATGATCTTTTGTCAATATCTCCAAATAATTGTAACGTACCTGGGATTCGCTTCCCATTTCCTGGGTCATCAAACGGGTACGCGCTTGTGGTGTATGCGCGCCCTTTGCAATTTCACAAATGCAACGCTGCCCACTGTCGTATCTGACCCAGAACATTCCACGCTGTCCTATGCGTTAGCAGACGTTCGTACAGACTAACCGTCTGCTTCATTGTGTATACCTACTTTGTTGTTTAACGTCAACGGTATCGAAAAAATGGGATTATCCGGTTTCGTTGACCATAGTGCTGCCCAAGCTAATGCCAACATTTCACAATAGACGTAAGCAAACGTGATAAAAACCATGGGTTGGTTATTACTGATGTTCTGCCAGCCAAGGACGCAGTGAAAGTTCTGCCGCAGACTAAAAGCTTTTCCTTTCCCGTACTTCTGTCGAGACTAGTCGAGGCATTAGCGTATACAAACGACACCTTTGTGAGATACCACATAAGCGTCCAGCGCCACATATTTAGAACTGTACAATCGCCGTCTAGATATTGATTACTCCACTGTTAAATGAGAAAGCCATCTAGCGGAAGCTATACTATCTTTTGTATCTTTCGTGGCACTGAACATCTTCACCAGTTAGCGACAGGAACAAGTAGATGGAGCCACAGGAAGAAGCGGTACGTTTGCCTTTCGTAAATGTAGACGTAGTTGTGGCGTGATACCAGCTAAAATAGCACAGTCGGTAGTGCACATGGCAGTATTCTGGCCCGTTCATGCATTTCCAATCCTGACGGTGATCTCTATTACTACAGGCCCACGAGCCGTCGTCCAATCGAACCTGGAGTATGGCCACGCGAACACTGGCGTCTTGTGAATTGCAAATGTGAAAATCTGTTTGTTGCGTATCCGTCCGCATTACTTCCTGAATTAGTTAGATGCTACTCTGTGTTACAGGGGCTTTTCGTACCGGTGTACAAATAGTTCATTTCTATTAATCTACATAAGTAATAAAATAAGAAGGCCGCATTGGGTTTCACCGTTGCTAAGTCACCTCTCAAACTAATTGGACTAGTATCAAAATAAGTAGAGACGTAGTAACACAGATAATAGAAGGTGTGAATTTGGTAGCTACCAGTACTAGGCAGCTCAGAAATGCTGGCTAGAGTCCAGCATTATCGTGGCAACTACCCAGAAGTGTGTAAAAGCCCGATATGCGCGAAGAAGACTTTAACAATAATCTCTTATGGAAAACAGCCACCTCTACATGCTTCTTCATCATGTTGAGGCGGATACGAATAATTTGCTAAAACAGTATTAGAAGACATATTGTACCGATCCTTCTGTTGGTTCCGTATCGTCGTAAGGCCCCTTTTGGCTTTGGGCACTTGTACATTTGAGCTAAATAATTATTAACGGTTTTCAAGTTAGAACTGTATGTGTTCAGTGTGTCGCTTCGTCGAATTCAGCTTCGGTAAAAGTAGCCAAGTTCTCTTGTACTTAACCTTTTTCTTTTATTGGTACGTACACGAATTGAGTTTTTCGAATGTCTGTATACATGTTACGGTCGTTACAGCCCACGGTATATACACATGAATAACGATGAAAAGGAAAAAAAAAAACGTAAAAAATAACTATTAATATGCAAAGCCGCGTTAGCACATCAATTGGAACGTGTTTGTGGAAGGTGTGATTTCATCCATATACACTCGTAGCTACGGCGCAGTCCCGCCTCACAAAACAAGTAAAAATAATCGTCATCGGATAACGTCGTTTTAATTAGCTCGCACTTAGAAAATCGCATGAGCGTTGGCAAGACACTTACATCTTCTCTTCATGCCATCTTGGTTCCGGTCATATTCGATCCGACTCAACGTGCGAGTGATCATAACGATAACCTGAATGACCCAATAAGGTTCTAGACGTACATCGTCGCGACTGTTTTCAACGTCTGCTATTATTTTGGCTATTTGAAGTAGGTTTTTCCGACCCAGAGAATACTTAAGAGAACCTTTTCCAAACCCTGCAGTACCCTGTGCGGCCGTTGCCTGACTAGCAGATGCATACTGGTCACTAACATGAAGTTCAATGCTTGTCCTCGACCCTCGAAATGGCATTTGAATTTCATTCTTTTAGCCCATCCATCTAGCTATTGTGGGGCAAATTCTGATCCTTTGCAGCAGAAACAATAAGTACCACTAGAATTCGTCACGGATATCGTGGAACCTGACCGTGGCGTCGTCAAAACATTTCAACCATCTATCTTGTCATTCTAAATTGTTGTGGTAGTCACCAATAGTAGTGAGAATCGAGGGAGTTCGCGACGCCGCCGTGGAAAAATGCGAGCGTACGCTATTTACTATTTGCGTATCAGCTGTGGGCATTATCGGACCCGCCCTTTACACGAAGACGAACGAAAGGAAAGTTAGTTTTTTTGACGCTAGTTCTCCAGTAACAAGTTGGGTAGTTAGGCCTAGTCTAGGACAATTTCAGGCTTGACAGGTCTGGTTCTGATTCGCGTATATTGCTCACACATAGGGCGTTATGCATGTATATTAGACAAGACGCCGAAAAGAAAAGGGCAACTGTTGCAACTTATGGCCGCGTCTGTTCCGTTGTCATTGTAGATGTGTTCGGACGTGAACGATGAAAAAGATGAAAATATCATAATGGTGATTTGAAAAGAAGAATGAGGCCTTTATCATCAGTAACATTAGCTGTTCAACTTACTTAGAGGGAAGCCGTTGAAATAGAGTTACGTCGAGGAAGAAGTATTTCACTATAGGAAAGTTATGTCACCGCAACAACGATTGGTTAGAAAAATTCGCAAGACAAACCCATATTGTTAGCTATAATCTTATTTTGTAGTAGAGAGAACTACTCAACTTGTACGTACTGTCAACAAACCGTCGATGCAATGCTTTTGTTGAATGGGGTTGGCTCCTAAAAATCCACCAACTGATTGATCATTTTCCCTACAACTCCACGGCAAAGGCATACATGACCAGTTCCTCTAAGAATAGCAATCTTCCGAGCGTTTGCTTACTAAACTGTCCTGTTCGACTTGCCATAACGATCACTAGGCCCAAAAGCGAACCTATTTGTGACCTAGTACTCACAGATCAGAAGAAACTGGTGTGTTCGGTATCGGCCACGTTTTCGCCAGTCGTCTCGGATCACTTGGCCGTACCTTTTAAAATCGTTCACTTAAACTTTGCTTCCAGGCAATTCTCGCAGTTCAACTACCACAGAATGGTTTTTTACCGTAGGTGCGACTATCGAGGACGAACAGTAGCGTCGTTTTTGAGTCAGGAGCAAGATTTGGGGATCAATACCGAAAACTCCTCCATTATTTGCATATTTTGCAATTAACATGCAAATCACAGGCATACGACCGTTGATTACCCATGTGAACCAGGTCACTGCTCTATTAATGCATTTATTCCTGACCAATGCTTCGTGTGCAAGGCTTTCTGACGAATTGTAGCATGCAAAAACGTCCTAATAATAACTCATCAAGTTAAGGTTCTACATAGGCCTTTCTTTTTTCGATTTACAGTTGAACGACTGATCATTCACAGTAAGATTGCCTCTATGCTAACTCCTTAGCGACAGAGGAAACGATAATACTTTTAAACAACTTCAAGTAACAATGTTATTCCGCGGATCAGATATGCGCTTACCTATGCTCGTCTGGGCCCTTAGACCCAGATCGGCATTGGTCTACCAGCGGGAGGTGAGCCTGAACACAGCTACTGGATGTCGCCTATGCCTAGGCATTCACTAAAAAGGTATCAGAATGCACTCCTAAATGTTTATTTACCTTTTTCCCATGCAGATGTATCATGACCTATTAATATAAAAAAATGTGCGCCTTTGGTAAGAGTTCTAGAGTACTGAAACAGTACTGCGTATCTTTCAGATCGCTCACTGAGGGAAAAAATCGGATCTGCTCTGTCAGCCACTTCAAAGGCTCCGTCTGGAGACCCGCAAAGCTCTTGCCTAAGCCTCTTTTCCAGTCACTATATTTTGTCAACGTTTCGTGTTTCTAAGGTGTTCCTATTAAATAAATAAATAATTAAAATCACGTTGTTGAATCGTCAAAATCATCATTACAACCATGTACGCCAATTCCACCTCCTATAAAACTTCAAGGTTTGCTTGAATCTTTATAACCCCTAATTATTTTTAAGTGGTTATATTACTCATCAATACCCATGAACCAATTTATTGATCAACATCTTTGTTAGGTGCCTGGTACATAGACAATATAAAAGCATATTTAAAATAAAATAGAAAAAAGGTGTAACATAGAACGGTACGACTGGGCAATGCTGTTCAAGAAAGATGTCCTAAAACATAAGTCTACATCGTGTGGCCCACAGGGGCCTCTGCCAGGCGAAGCTTTGCCCCATGATATTATTTATTTGCACGAAATCCGGAGTCCGAAAAATCAGCTTATATAGCGAAAATTTTCCACGTAGTCTAAAGGCGATGAGTGCAATTAAAGAGTGTCCGTTATTGCAAGTGACCCTTTCTTTTGGAACTTCATTGCTTTGGTCTCGTCCAAATAGATTTTTAAGTGGTACTCGCCACGTACCGTTGAAGGCGGGCCAATGCCTGTTAAACCTCAGAGCAATTTGCACGGATTTTCATGGTGCTGCTTGGAAGATCGTTTAGGTGGACTCAGAAAAGTAAAATGTCGAAATTGTCGCCTAAGGCACTCCTGTCATTTGTTGGTGGAAGCCAGTTCCCACGCGTCATCCTGTACCGTAATGAGATTCGCTTACAGAATCAAAGCGATGAGCCGGGTGAGCTAGTAAGGGACTTCTGTTTCAATAAGTTTCAACAAAATCAGGTCCTTTGACGCTTTATCGAATGCCGCTTTGAGATCGACGGTATAGCGTAGATGAACTGTTTGCTTCTCATAAGCGTGGTGTCCATTTCATCATACAACCTTACAAAATATGCAAGATCGTCATGATGACTACAATGTAAGTGTGATGTCGTTCATGAGTCTATTAAAGTTGTGAAGCAACATATTTTTCTCGAAAGAAAACTATTTCCCAATACTTTGGGTACGTAAGGACGCAGGGATATCAGCAATTATTTCGAAATTAAGAGAAATAATCTGCCTAGTGGAGTGTTTATTAGCGTTCCAGAAAGAGCCATTCTCAACAATATTGACTATTTGTTTGCATAGCGGGTGGCAAGATTAGCCCACGGAAGGCCTGTCCTATATCTATTATATTATAATCGTTTTGTACGTTTTTAATAAACAAGGTTTTGTATATTGCATTGTATAAACGTTGTACATATTACGCGATTCTAGGGGGGGGGGGTCAATGCTGAACTAACTCACCAAAATTGCCTGTTTCTACTCCCTACAGGCTACAGATCGAACAAAACGTTCGTTTAAACTGTAGTTTTGTATTTTGACCTGTATTACCTGACACCGCCTACCCGCGATCGAATCCCGGGAGCCTTCAGTGAATTGAAGCCCAAATTTTGTCCGATATTTCAATTATTGATATCGAAAAATATTGTGGATTATTTCTGTACCCAGATCGGTATGCGAATCTTCACAGAAGCTTCATTTTAGTGGAGAAAAATAAATCATCATTATTTGTTGCCGCGAATATACTGAATATTGGATTCTTCTCATCCGAAGTTACATTTATTGGCATTCTATTCTAGTTTTCTGATTGAAGCAGTTACGCCAGCATTCGATTCATTGGCAAAGCTCATTTGCCAGATAGAATTTCTTACCACCTGCATAAAACGCAGAAGTCGTCGTCCAATTATGTTCGCAAAACAGGCAACATATGCGTTGAGGTATATATGACAATGGCAGGTATGTACAATTCTGAAATGACTTAAAGGCAAGGATCCAGGGAAAATTTTATGTCTTTCTCTCTCTTTCTCTCTCTCTCTCTCTCTCTCTCTCTAGGTATGTAAAAGCACCGTTCGTGAATGTTTGAAATAGTATCGTACACTATTTCCAGAAGCCTAGGCTGTTTTGCTCGCTACCTTTAACAACTATTTCTTAGGAAAGATCGCAGATATTTTTATGGCTATTTACTGTGAGTACTCAGTGTTGTCGTTTTCTAGCCTTGTAGCCTTAGAATGTAGAAGCATTATTACTATAGTTATTATCATCGTAACATGCTGTTATACGAGCACCAGGCAAAAGACTTTTGCCTATTCTAACGATATAACTAAAGCGTACAAATAGAAACCTTAGTTGCAAGAATATGTCATATTGTTGTTTGCACTTCTATGTCTCATTAAGCCATAAACACTAACGTTATTCTTATAAATTGTTACACATTCTATGCACGTCCTTATTGCATCCTAGTGGCATTTTCTGTGATCCGAATTCGATCAGATGATCCACTAAAGGATCGGTAAAGTAATTTCATCTTCGATCTCAATCCAGTGCTTTTGTTCGCTCAGTAGGCTCATGACATTTCCGTATAGTCGACTCGAAATATACCACTCGGCCTAACCTAGGACCTTCTTTTTATCACTTCATTCTAAAGACGAGATCGCAAAATATACATTAACTTTCGTAGTATCGACTGAATAGGATTCATATGTGCGCAGGGACAATTCTGTCCCTGTCCGATACTATCGGATTTTTCTACCAAGTCTGGAACGTCTCACCCAATTCTTGGGCACCTGCCTTTCACTACAGTGCAGAGTAAATTATAGTTAACTACGTTAGCTTAAGATAGCTCATTGCTTATTGTATTTAAGATCATTGACCTCCTATTCCGATAGAAGTAGCGGTTAATAGCAGCAATTACGTTCCTAATAGCGTAAATGGGTAGTTAATCTTGTTAGATGTTCCATTGTTATCGGTAGCAGTCGATATTAGTGTGTGTTTCTAGAAAAACACAGACAATCAATATTAAGCCATCATGAAATTTTTGCGCTGAAAAGCAATACGCCTATATAAAAAATAACCGAGATTTCCCCTGTGTACGGTAACTGTGCACCATTGTTTGCCATCGTCACACGAGCTCGATTGGTGAACACGTAACTAATCCAGCACTGAGTCTATAGCGGGACACGTACATCTGTATCAAGGACTCTTAACTTTCTTACGGCTTAATCTGCAGTTACCTACGTACCTGCAAAGAATACCAACTACTATGACATCGGGCAGGTTTTCCAATGTGTCTCTCGGTTCAACCCGACCTTTGCATACTTAAGTAGCTCGCAAGGAGCCGTAGAAGGCTCCTGAAACTGTTTGACCTACTCTCGTAGCATGCAAAGTAACGAGCTAGGTATATAAAATCATCGATGACTCAAATAGTCTCTTGTCAGACGGTTATGCTTAATAGGTAACTCGGTGTTTGAGCATGGTCATCTGTCAGGCTATTTCTCTGCTTATACACAGTCACGTGGGCTCTATTATTGTATGCTTCATACGAAAGTATGTAGGCGACGTTTGAATTAAGTTTACAATTACGCCATAGAGAACAGTAACTATTATATAATGCTCTGAGTACCAGATATTGTAGAGAAGTTTGGAGCTCCCAGTTCCACCTATGGTTTTAACATTATTTTGGATATTAGGGTTTAAAGGGTTCTAACTATGGTGACTTTAACGTTAATTACGATCTCTGCAATGAACTCTGTAGTCACCGAGACGGCTGCCTAACGCATGGATAGGCAGCGTAAATACACGGTGCCCGCCATTGTAACAACAATAACGTTACCGATGATCTACCTGTGTATATATAAACGTATAGGGCAAAATTGTTGCAAAGGGAAATAGATTTTGAGTGATGTAAATGCTGTCCCGAATAACGCTATATTTAGGTAGGAGTTACAATGTTGTTATGAATGACCTTAGGCCAGCTTGTCTGAATCATTTCTGCTCTAAATCACGACGAGATTGAAAAGATGCCATGGGCTAATGTGCGGGGAGGAGTTCTCTATATTTCAAGCGTTACGTTTAATATCGCCGTTGAACATTCTATCAGACAGACGGCTGGCTGGCTGGCTGGCTGGCTGGCTCCCGCCGCAAAACAAACTCTTTCTATACCCGGGTCCAAATTTAAGCTACAACTTAGTCCTGTGATTATCAGGCAAATACGTTACCTGCAAAGCTATCACGGGGACACGGGGAGAGCCTTAGAAGAAGCTTACGAACGACGTTATGGAAAAAGACGCCAGAAGACCATTTTCAGCCAGACAAAAAATTGACTCGCTGTTACTAGAATAGGTAATATTACTATTACCCTTCTAAGGGTCAACTCGTTTTGGTTAATTTCTATGAATGTTATGGGCTCAATAGTTTCTGCCCACCAAGTGCTGTTTAATAGGATCATAATGCCTTAAACATATCAATATTAGCGAGCTTGACTTTTAGACGATGCGCGGTCTCGCCTGTGATGCAATCTCTTTGCTTCCTAATCCTAAGGACTGCGAGAATCTATGAAATCCTTATTTCGAAATGGAGGGAAATCATTCGCTGACAGTTTTTCAATTGAAGTGCCGCATCTAAAGTACAATACTTGCAATCGTTACTCGCTCGACTCATATAAACGCCAATAAACTCATTTCAGGATATATGGCAGGACAATTTCCTATATGCTTATGGCGTTCAAATTGTGTGGAGATTCTTTGAATACAAACGGCCAGTCTCCAAGCCGCCATTGCCTAAGTAGATTTGTCGATGTATGTTAATCAACAACAGCAACAACAAACGATGTGTTTATCGCTTTACTTCTAGTATTTAGCGGTCTTTTTTAAATCAGCGGATTATTAGTTGGAGTTAGTTTGACGACACGTCTGTTTGGCGTCCCGTTGGCTCGCCACCGACTCGAGGCCCCTTCTCGGCTTTGTCAACGATAATTCAACTGCGTTATAATTATTGTGCCTTGATACCGTATATCTAGAACTATAGATTTTAGAAAAGTGCCTCCGTTACTTTCAACCGCCAAAGCTGGCCTTTTTAAGAAGTACCCTTTAGGAAACCTGCTGTCCGGCGAAAAAAAACATTTCAAAAAAATAGAGCCACTAAGGGAAGTACACTGAATATCTGAAGTTAAAAAGATGTGCTTAAATAAGAAAATGGCACGAGCAGTTATTATCGTAACGAAATAATAACTGTAGTTATTATTCAGCTATCATATGAGTTCACCCGCACTTGCGCACCAATTAACTAGCCGTCACGTGTTGTAACTTCTCGTTTTGTTTACATAACAATATATATATATATATATTGTATTTTCTTAGGCTACTATACTTATATCTCTATACTTTTACACTGCAATAGAGATACTTCGTGTTGTTGTCTAGGTACGTTGCGACTCAGTATTTTATACCTATTTGAAATCGTTCAACCCTTAGTCCCCTTAGGTTTTTCGACAGCCGTTTCCGCCACGACGGTACCGAAAACAAAAGACGGCTAAGAGGCAACCTACCGACAAAAACACCGAGCTCAGACTTTCAAGTCGCAATAAACATGTAACAGAATGTTCCCCATACCTAGATGATGTACGGTATCTCTTATTTTTGTTGAGTGCCACCTTCTGTTTGTGTTAAGGGTCTATTTTAAATTGACAACGTATCGTCTTTCTGCGGAACGCTTTTTCAGACGTTGAAGTAACATAGAGGTTGCTTATTTAAGGGTATTCTTCTATTCAGGCAGTCGTGTTGACCCGATATACGAAATGTTCAGTGGGTCAAAAAACCGCAGTAGCTTTTGTCGACATCGGTGTGGTGGAAAAATACAGAACTCTTGTCCTCGTTATCGATACGGTGCTACCAAGCCAGGCAGACATGCGTGGCTAATGTGGAGCAGTGTTGACGCGCCTTCATCAAATCGACTGTTCGAAACGATGCATTTAGGATTATCATCAGATGATCGCGTAGCAGGAGCTGATTCCAGATGTGATAACATCGTTAGTGGCCACGTCCTATCCGCTTTTCACACAAAGATCTGCGAAGCCGCGACTTATTTTAACTTCTATTTTGTAATAATAAACTGTGGTGCTTCAAGCAACTCGGTCTGTGCTAACAACTTTACAGTTTGCCTGTTTTTGATAGAAGTTAGTCAGCTTTTATTTAAAAGTAGGAACAAGTGTCTTGCGATACTAAAGAGATCGTGATTCGTTCTTATAGACCCACTTCATTCACCTGACCAACATGCCAAATCGCTCTAAAGGTATTGTTTTCTCAATAATTTTTCGAAGAGCTAGTGTCGGTTCAAAAAAAGATGGCCTGTCACAAATTGTTTTAACAGGACTTCGATATCAGGCAGCCATTGATCAAGGCTACTATCGACATTAGCATTGGCATTTTACGTCAGGGCGTCTTTTACTGAATATTAAATATTAATAATGATAGAGTCTGCGGCAATTCTTCGATTTGCCTTCGTAGTCTATCAGCTCAACTCACAGTATTCCAGCCGTGGAATTTCCTCGGCCGCGTAACCAAAAACTCTCGCAATTAGGAAACATCAGCGATTCTATCAAAAATAAATTTTTCTTGAGGGAAAAAAAATGGTAGCTTAAGAGGTATCAATTGTCAACTCTAAGATACCCTAACGGAAAACTAGAAACCATGACATAAGTAGAGCTCATTAATTTTGTTGCCTATTTAGGATGCACTAAGGAGCATTAGATCGAGTTATAAAGCCCATCAACTTTGAAGATTATTGGTCTCTAGAAATATATTTAATTCCATACACATATTGCTTGATTATATCCGTAGGCTTGACAGCTGATGCCACCTCGACTGTTGTCCAGTTAAAGATATCGTGCTAAGATCAATAAAGACGTCAATTTTTTAAATCGCTTAACCTCCTTTCTTTTTTCCTGTTTGCTAGGTATTATTCATGCGCCATGCCAATAATCCCCCCAAATTTTCTTCATTTCTAGAAATTAGCAGCTTCAGCTCTGCTACATACATCGACTAATACGTACTGGAGTCGAATGCACGTTACGCTACAAGCTATGACGCCTAACAACTCCCCGTCCGGAACAACTTGTTCGACACTATAATGCAAGTGCGTGTCTTTTTTGTGTCCAAGGTAAGCCAGGCCAAGTCGAAAGCTGTGAGTTGCAATCAAACCGTTAGAGTCTACGTAAAGTTATAGGTGTCAAGGAGAAGGCAGCGTTATTACAGAACTCATTGATCGTCTTAGTCAATTGGCGCATGCGTTGCGAGCTTCCGAAGATCGTAATGTGTTCAAAATAGAAAGATGTCTGCCACTGTGTACATCATTGGAAACCGACATTTCTAGCTAGACAATGTTGATATTGATCGAACATGTAGATAAAATTATCGTATAATGTTTTTATTAGCAAATGTAATCAGGCTCAAGTGCGGCGTCTTCGTATATGCTTAGAATTGAAAACATACTCTGAATTGTCTATCGGGCTGATCAATCGTTTAGGGACATTTATTTCTCTAAGTCTGATATTGTGGACCTATGACTCTAATTCTCAAACGTCTTCACCCGATATCAGGAAGTGTCATCCTGGTTAGCTGTGTAATCCAAAAGCACCTTAGGGGCAACCAACATATGCAAACTCCAAGATTCTACACTGTAGAACGTTCAATTTTTACATATTGGGATTCCAGCTAAGTATTTGATCTAGGTAATTTGATTTCGCAATTACCGCATTTATTTAACGATAATTAACCGTAGTTAAGTGTACTGTTAATAACAGTTTGAGCGTATTTTCCAGTAATCGCTATCGTTATTGGTATACTCACAGATATATAGTTTTTACTCTAGCTAGTCTCATTTATTTTTTGATAATAAGTAATTTAAGGTTTGCATCACTTACCTTTTATTGTATACGGCAACAAATTTAGTAGAATAACAGTTATTCATTAGTGTAAATTCAGGTTTGTTTTTAATTTGTCGTCCTACCCCAATAAATTCTGTTCTCATGAGCTCGACTGAACGAAATGACCGGATACTCATGCCTGCCGTTATAGGCCTCTACTAGCTACAGGGTGTTCCAAAGAAATGTATATACTTGATTGTTGCTTCTTTTCCACTGACAATTATGAGTCGACAAGGCTTTATTTTGGAACAAAGGAAATTTAGTTTAAGAGAGATGAAAGTATAGTAAAGTACAGAGACGATGTCGCAAGGGATTTCAGCTAGATCCACGTACGCGGCCTACGGTTAATCAGATAAAAGATCATCTTGAAACGGATAGAACTATTTAGGGTGTTCAATTTTTCGGCGAACCATTAACCAAAAAGTTATGGAAAACATCCCGAAAGACGCAGTTAATTCGTGAGCAAATTAAACGTTTCACTTTAAAATAAATATCAAATAGAAAAATTACATTGGATGCTATCAATTAAGATAATTTGAAGCAAAAAAACAATTTTGTGGACGGTAATCAGTTTTTGGGAGGGCTTTTCTAACTCGATAAAGCTACGCTCAAATGAAACGGGGCACTATATCGATATCATTGCACTAGGTCCATTTTTCATGCAGGAATACCATGT
The DNA here is from genome assembly GCF_002443255.2 of Varroa destructor. Taxonomy (NCBI): domain Eukaryota; kingdom Metazoa; phylum Arthropoda; class Arachnida; order Mesostigmata; family Varroidae; genus Varroa; species Varroa destructor. Next base: position 26,016,998 of record NW_019211457.1, read on the forward strand.
AGACTCGTTGAACTCGATGTAACAAACGGTATAATGGGATGTGTTGTTGTTGTCTGTGCATGTGTGACAAAGATTACATTATTCATACATGTTCAGCGATACTCAGTTTATCCACAAGCTTAAGATAATGCAGCTAGCAGAAATATCGGTTGTCGGACCGCTTTAAAGCCAAAATCAACGCAAAAATTTTTTATATTTTAAAGAAACGTCATTGAATGTTTCGTTTGTGTCTTTTGGCCGATGGACCATTTTTCCGCTAATGCCATAGTCTCATCAGTGTCAAACCTCTACGATTACTGAGCAAAAAATTCTAACCAGCATCTCTCCGTTGAAACTAAATTAGTATCATTAAAAGAGATTTCTATAGAAATCACGACAGACAATGGTATAATGGTGCACGATTCGGGCTATATGGTGGACGCGTTAGTACAGATTGCCATCGAAACTTTTGCCGGATAGTTAAGTACGTATGTGGCTGGGCATTTGACGACGCGTGTTCTGTTTTTTAGGCAAGCTATGATCGAACGACCTGAGATTCGAATCAAGAGCCTTTCCAGGGCACACGTTACGCACGGTTCTTTTCCTATCTGATTGAGAACATAGCGTCAGATTGAATGGCGCCACGGGTCGTGCAGTACGTTTATGTGCACATTATTATTGTCCTATGTGAGCATTTCCCATGATCAACTGCTCCAGAAATAGGTGTGCCCCCTTTTTTAGTACTTTCACACGATCGAGTACTTTCATGTGGCATCCATTCATCGAACATACATTTTCTTGTAGTCAGCTTTGTTCAGATGGTTTATATGCTTAGAGTTTATATGAGAATATTTAGCATCTTGACGATATTAAAGCTTCATCAACTCCTTCTATAACTGGTCAACCAGTACGAAAAGCATCTTTCACATCGAACCTTCCGGAAGCTCTTAGCAGAAGCGTTTTTGGCCATTTTTTCCGATGACACTTTTGACCATAAACCGCAAATATTTTCCTGGGCCTGGATAGCACTTGTGTCTCTGCCATGGGAGATAACAAAATCTAGAAAAGTTTTGCAGAAAACCCACAAATCCTCAATGCGTACTACTTTGAATCTGAATAAAGAACATATCTATTACTGACAAAGACAACAGCAACGCCAACATTACAGATGATATGTACCATCCAGCTCGAAACCGATCAATACATTGCGACAACTTAATAATATTTATATGGGATGAATATTTCCATGAGATCTGAATGCTTCGCACCACACTAATACATACATACGGCTTAGGATGTCTTACAAATCGTTCGGATCAAAAGCTGTCTGTTGATCCTGAAAGGAGAATCTCAAAATAGTCTCCTTAGAAATTTCATGAACGTGTCCTATACCAAAAATCCAAACGGAATTCACTTCAAGATATCAGCAGGGTGACTGAACACACTGATAGATGCTGTCGTGCATTGCCTAGGTAGAATATAATGACGTACGTGAGCAGCTTTCGTTCCAAGTCGTACGGTTAAAAAAGACTCAGTCTAATTGCCACCTAGCCTCCGTTACTTGTTTGTTGATACAAACGCGAATTTCGAAAGCAGCGAAGTAGTAGTCTTCGCATTTCTTTCTGTGGCAGTGAACACTACTTAGTGTTTCTATAGCTACCGCTAGAAGCTCTTAGCTGTGCTGGCACGAGGCCTGATGTCGGGAGCGTTACGGTCCTACAAATCTTTTGTGAGTGCTACGTAGCGGTGCGTCACCTTTGTAAAGACCCATGAAGCGATAACTTTTAAGGCCTGTAACAACCGTGCAACTATTACCTCCCGGCGAATAGTTCTATATTCGAAAGTGTATGTGCATACAATTTTACCATTTTGCAATTGGGAACTTGTTGAAGGTTAACCTCTTCATTCATATATGTGTTTTTCTGATGATGTTTGTCATGGATATTTTCAACAGATCAATCTACTGTTTTCCAACCAAACTACAAGAGCCGTTGCATCCATGTATGATCGACTCGAATTCGTGGTCCTCTTCGGTATAAATCTCACCTAAATTGGAGCCAAAAGAAAGCGAAACTGCGAAGTCTTTCAGCGACCGCGATAAATATTTTTACTGCGGAAATCTCCGTTTCAAGCGATGCCGCTTTCTAGAAATCAAAGAAACTCACTTATTTCTTCGAAATGTTCGTTCTTAAATGCGTTCGTTGAATACACACTGCACTGCTATGGTTGACTGTATGTTCCCGCCTCGACGCGTGTCCTTATCGAAAGCCAATCGAACAGGCGCCGTCGAACAGGTAGTAATCGTCCGAAAGGCTTTTTCTTTTTTTCTGCTTCCAGCACGACGCACTCTAATGAAGTGTTCTCTTGTTTCAATTTCGCTCGACTGACACTTCTCTGGCTTCGCTATGATCTTCAGATTGCTTCAGTTGTGAAACACTTCAATAGCTGGAAAGGGAGAATTTCCCTCCGTTATCGCAACGTCAAGACGCTGCTGTTTCTTAACATCACTACTTGTCCTACCATCGCTACAACGACATCTCTATATTATTGATAAATGAAGCTGCTTACATGACTCAACACAATATCAGCAGGCTCCCCGCTCGTATTGGAGCTTCCTGGAAGGCTTTCATAGATGTTGATGGAAACCGGAAGCTAACAGGGCCGGAAGCGAATCTGACCGACCACTCCATGTGGCTCGGACGCTGCATCGTTCAATGTTTGAACAGTGAAACTTGCCAGTGGACCGAGCTCTCCACGTATAAGATGCTGTGGGCGTATAAGAAAAAAGAGAGTGAATGATGTCGATACCCATTGATAGGTGCTTCAGTGCTCGTCCAGCGGAAACAGTTCCTGTCGTAGGAACCTCTTTCGGTTCACCACTAACTCCGCCAGCAGTTGTCGTTTATGGCCGAAAAGCCGTTTGCACGCCGGCTTAAGAGGTCGTAGTCTGCAAACGTGCCTTTGCGTATAATAGCCACCACATAGAGCAGTACCAGCAGCGGCTGTAATAGCGGGTGGTCCTGAACAAATATGCGTCCCCTACGAACGTCTGGAAAAGTCCGTCCTTCCTTCCAAATATCGTTATCTTGCACTTAATTTAGTGAATCTGGTGATCAAGGAACAGTGACAATCTGTGCAAGGTAACGAAGGAAAACGTCGATAGCCACAGTCATGGCAAGTATTCATTGACATTTTCATGCTTCCTCTGACCTGTTAAAACCGAACAGTTTCGGACAGGATCATATTTTGCAACATCGTCTGACGCTAGGATCCAAATTCATCTTACGCGTATATTTTGTACTAAGGAGTTAGCATAGATCCGAGCTGCAAATCGACTCGTTGCCTGAATCGAGCGGACACAGGCTTATAGCCAGTTTTCAATATTTGGATATGTAGAGATACGAAGAGTCTGCGCAACGGAAGACAAAAGACTAGGTCGAATCTAAAGTTATATTCAGTATTGAGACATTCTAAAAAGACGCGCTGTAATTAGGGGGTTGGCTACTTGCTACGAAAACTGAACGATTGAAGGATGATGGCAAAAGCAGCAGAAGAGCGAGGGCATAAAATGCATGTTTTGTTCTTTGAATCGTTCTAAGGCCCGAATATAACCACAAGTAACGTAGTTCGACAGCAGTTAACATACTTGTAGAAATCAGGCTGGGTTCAACATTTCGGGCAAATCGTATTCGACTAACATGCAATGGATCGAACGTAATTTCAATATAGGTGAACCACACATGTACTTATCTACGTAGTAATTAATTTTGTAGGCTAAGAGAGGAGAAGAGGGAGATTGGCAAAAAACAGTTTCACCGCATCAATGCCTTCCAAGTGTCAATACCAGGGCAAATTACACATATGGCATGCACTGATGTAAGTCCATTGGCCATGTCAAAAATGCGTACCAGGATGGCTTTCAATAAGAAGCCTTTAAAGCGACTTGAAAATCAAAAGGTCACACCGAAAAGGTGATTTCATTGAATGAACAGGATTCAGATCAACAGACTATCGGTTTCAGAACTCTGTTTACTAATCCATTGACAAAAGCCTACGACTACCTGAGCATTCACGTAGCGTGGCGTGTTAACATAGGTTGCCTCATAGGGTATGCTCAGTGTTTTCTTTTTTTTTTTTCCTATTTCTGACTTAGCGTACTAAGTTTCAAGTTTCACACATTACACGCATCCATCGATGTATCTAACGTTGATGCGTTACAATTGAACTCCTGTCAGATCTCAAATTCCTCTTTCTAGAGTGAGGACGCTTCTGCGAAGGCCATAGGGCAGCCTAAGATTTATCTCTGACATGAAACTTGAAAGAAGTTCGGGTAATACATCAACCACTGTCTCAGCGAGAAAAACAGAAAACGATTTTTAGGCATTCGAAGCAACGCCTTATCACTAAGTTTCTCGATGAGAACAAGGTTCAAGAATGGGCTTGGGGATTTGACTGTCGTTTTAACCCTTCTAACTGTGTTGATTTAGGCGAATTGCGCAAATATTAATGTAATTGAATGCTTAAAAATGTTTCCTTATCTCTCATGTCTACTACGGCTATGTAGATTTCTTAAAAACACATGATTAGTTGCGTTGATTGTGTTAGTCACAATCTGGCTGTTTCTATCTTATTCCAAGTACCCGTATGATTTGTTAATTGAACGCACCCGCGTGGCGATTGATGCCTGCGCGAATTATATCGGATCGTAATTTGTGGTCGATTCCTTCGTTTTTACTCACGCGAATCTCTATCGATTTCAAGTTCGAGATTGGAGTATTTACGCTGATACAGTACCCTGGTCAATGTACCTCACTTGAAATAACTTCGTTTAGCCTTTCATCGTCGCACTGGCCGCGGCCACGGCACAGGGAACGATTCATCAGTCGGACCCGGTTCTCGAATCTCGTATCGGATATCATGATGGCGGAACTTTGAAGCGTGAAATTTTGAGGCAGACAGGCGTTACGGTTCGAATACTTCTGGACAGCTAAATTTCAAAGGAGTTCGCAGGCGTAAGAACATAGTTTCTGTATATAAACTATGCGTTTACCTAGATGTGCATGTATATATCTATAGAAAGAAAGGGGGGAGGGAGAGAGAAAGAGAGAGAGAGAGAGAGAGAGAGACGTATTTAAGTACTCTGATAGTTAAAAGACGTATGACGTAATATTGTACATTATACTTGCACGTATTTCGGTACCTAATTGATTAATTTTAGTTTTAATTAAAAAGTTGTAACATACGTAGAATAATGTAGACATAGTGTTTTCGAGTTAATTTCAAGTTCAACAAACTGAACGTCGTAAGGGCATTAAGCTTTTAGCTGATTACGATCACTACGCAGTAGTAGCAGTCAAGTTTTCACAAGCGCAGTTTTCACATAAGACACGAACAGCATGTATAGGGTTAAATGGCTGCTGGAACGTTGAGTTGGAATATATTTAACAGAAAAAAAAACAGGTTTCTTAAGGTTTGTTAATTTAAGCTTTATATAGCATTTACAAAGTAGCTATCTACAACTGTGCAACGATATGTACATAATAAGAGTTAGCCAAATCACTCCTAAAGCAATCTTCTCTCCATAATGCCGGTGTCCCTTACGCCGCACTGTTGGCTTATCGCCTTTTCATTGTACGTTACTAAGGTTCCGTTTAAGTTGATATTTACACGGAGGAACCAAATTAATTAAAGGTGACCCAAATCAAACTCTGCTTAGCTTTCTCTGGCCAGCCAAATTTCAACGCTCTGCTCATAGCATATAATTATCAATATTAACAGCTTATATAAGTGCCTCGTATGATTGTATTAGTTATTCTCAATTGTCTGTGACCCAAACAAGCCAACTACATTATAGGCTTATAGTGTATAGCCCTCGGGATACCCTCAGTCCCTGCAGCTTTCTTAACCCTATTACGCAAACAGCAAAATAGCTCCTGTAGCCATTTAACTTCGATGCGTCTTTGCAGCATTACAGACATATGGTAACTTGTTCCTTTTGTAAAATACGTAATTTCCTTCGAAACTAGCTATTTAAGGGATACAGCTGTCATTCCTGCTGCGTAGATGGATACTTGCAAGTTGTAACTTGTCTTAAATAATATCTTGAGACCACCTGACGCTATTCTTTAGAGGCTTGAACAATCTTGCCAAGTAATTATTTTAAAGCCTAGCTTTAAAAGCTTATTTAGATGAATGCTTTTCAATGTACCCCCGAAATTTTTCATACGAGGCCAAAAAAACTATGGCAGAACTTAAAAATACAACGGTTGATCGCTGGTTATCGATTTCTAGACTAGAGTCGATCTTTCCGAACTACAATGGAACGTGATTAGCTTTTAAAATACCGCATTTTCTAATGACTCCGAACGATTCGGTGACCTCTGTCTGGGCCCACTCTTGGTATGACATTTTATCATTACTATATTTGTGCTTATACAGTTCGTGTAAAAACAATATATAGAAATAAGGGTGACATTTCATGACGTGTACGCAAAGGTGTGCCTCTGTCAAAACCTATTATCTATAATAGAGCTGCGGACTCTATCGATTTTATCCCTCTACCCACGCCAAATGTCTACTAAACAAGATTGATTCTAAATGATTCATTCTCGTCAGATTGACCAGCCAAGTACTATAATTAACAAAGCCCGTTAGAAACTTAGCTAAATTGAAATCATTCAGTTTAATTAGAAATCGTTTTTTGCCCTCTTCTATACGCTTGTGACAGATATGGTAGCATGCAGCTGATAAGCCGTACTAACTTCGAATGTGGCTTAACACATCATCAGCTACATATGGCACACAGAATCTCGTGATATTTCAGCTAATTGATCACAAAACTTATTGCGATAGACTGCATGAAGCGGCGCAGTTTGACTAGAGCATCGGGCACATTTTGCCCCACCGCAATAGTTTACGTTTTGCTCCCGCTGGAAGAAGAAAAAGCTAAGTATTGATAAAGCGAGCTTGAGCGTTATAGGTCCATGCAACAAAAAAAAAAGACATTGTAATAACAAGGATCACACGGAATAGGTATCGGTAACGGCATTACAGATTGGAACGCTGAGCCAAATAACGCAGACTTGCAAAGGGTCAAAAAAGAGAAGCAGAAAACCCATTAAGAAATTCTCAACGTAGTCGTTTGTAACATTTGCGCAGGTCTCATTAACTATTTTCATTTAGTGCCTAAACAACTGATTTTCCTTATACTACTGTGATGTTGCGATGTTCCAGCAGTAACGCGTTTACTTACCAAACGTATGCTCACATAAGGTGGTCTAGGTTCGAAGCCGCGCCTGGACGCAACGTCGTGTTCATTTCGAGTAAGACTGGCATCAAGCACAATGATGACAGGGCTGTACCTTCAGAATGATGGAGTCCAATACATATTCTCGTTTCTATATTTCAAAGTAATTTAACGTCGAAGTACTCTATGTGTCAGCCATAGATTTCAAAGGGACTTTCTTTTCTCATATTTTTCTTTAATCAGGTACTTTGTATAAAAGATCTTGAACAGTCTCTAAAACAGCACGCGTTAATACTCCATGTATAAAGTGGGACGCGAAAAAGACACGTTGTTTCGCGAAACGTTTAGCAAACAGAAGGAAAGCATGTCTAAACTTAATTCAATGGAACCTTAAGGAGGTTCAAGGACCGCTGCTATCTAAATCTGATTGCGGGTTTTCACAAAGCTTCACTTAAAGGCACACAGCGATACACATGTTCTGAAATTTTAGAGTCTCATCTGGCTGCATTTCTTATCCAGTTACCCGAAAAAAATATGAAAATATCAGGCGAGCGTTAAAGCGTTCACTTCAAGAGTTTAGACTGAACGGTGTCGGGGCAAAGACACGAACTCTGAGTTAAAAATACTTGGCAAATATAAGGTTATGTTTTGGTTCGTTACGAGATACAGGCGAGGTTGCCAAATGCAAACCCTCGAATTACCTTCTGTATGGTCGTTTGATGGTGAAACTGGGTTTGAATATTTTGGTGCAGAGATATGCTGATAACAACTCGCTTTCAATTATTATGGCAAATTTCCCAACGTAAAGCTTGTCAATTTTAAAGTCCTGTAGACATTCTTGGCAGATCGTAATTTATAAATTTCGTTATATTTTGGTGTATGTATATAGTGTTCCCATAGTGCGTTTTTGTTTATGTGCCTGACAAGATTCAAAACGACTTAGGCGTCTTATTCATTGATTAAAATTCGCATGTGTACGTACCCTGAGAACACGACATCATAATTTCCAAACCCCGATGCCATAAAAATCAAGTAGGACGCCAAGTGGGTTTATTCGACCACGTACATCGACATCTGCCGTTCCAGCAGAGTGCGTTTAGATGATAGATATAAAGAGGTGCATACCAACACATTATGGAAGCTATTTTATCACGATAGATGAAGTTGACGCCAAACTAACTGGCGATACCGATTGGAGTTGGTTAGAGTCCTTATGCTATTTGTTTAACAGGCTTATCTCTAGAATAGGTGATACAAGCCATAGAGGATGAGTGCATTTCTGGTAGAGATGTATGAATTTTAACTTGGTTTTCCTATCCACAAGAAAGACTAATAGTCTTGCGCGGCGACCCGTGTATTTGCGGAACGACCCGAGCGTGCACCAAAAGACGATTCTTGCCGATCGACCTAAATATACGGGCTTACCGCCTATAATCCCTACAAAACCGTGGACGCCGTCGTGTTAGGCGAATCTTAATGAAGTTCAAGTCCTCATTAACCTAGAGGTGCCTGATAGCTGTTCCGCAAAAACACTTAGTCAGCAAGCTAAGATATTTTGTAGCTCGTGAGTCAGCAAGCGTTATACCTGGAGTTTATAAGCCCGTAACACACGAAAAGAAATTAAACTATGAAGGAATTATACATACAAAGAATTAAAAACGGGTATTTTTTGTACACTCATGTATTTGTGTCGAAACATTGAGCATTGTTAACCTATACTTTGCCATAAAAGAGGATTTGAGATTCTGGACTAGCTTAAATTTGTGCCCCGAACATATCCCGACTTTGAATAGCAGCAACTAATACTATCTCCGGAACGCTTCAGAATTGAGATCATCAAACATTGGACTAAAAACACGGCTATGAAAACTTCATTTCCCCTTTCACGGTGACGTAATTTATTTTTTTAAACAACTAACGCTGATTTCTTTCCAGCTTGTAAGTATAACTTTCAAAAGTGGTTAACAGCAGTCGAATTTGCGCGCCACATTTCTTTGATGTCTGGCTAGACGTTTTCTAGTTTACCCGTACACAGATAAATTGGATTATCTGTTTCAAGCTAACTAAGCCTTCCAACGGATCGTTATATATCTATAACCGTCTATACCAAATGAGGGATGCACTCAATTGACATTTATCGAGTCCTACTTTTTCTCTTGGAATGACTAACTTTTGACATAACTAGGCATGCTAGGCCACTCCGTTAAAGGCAGCCGATTGCTAAAGTAACGAAGAACTTTATGAAAAGTATCGACCGCGCTCATAATAGCTGGTCGTCATTTAGAGGCGAGACAGGTTTCCTGATAGAATCTGTTGGCTCGCCGGTTCGCTTTTCTGTTTAGACGCCCTTCAGCGCTGGGCAAAAACGAGGACGTTTCACGGTTGTATCGCGGTTATTTAGAGCACACAACCTATCGTGAAAGGAGATGAGCGCGACATTAGGCACTGAAGGGTAAAAAATAATGTGAAGTCTTTGATTGTGGGAAAAGTATATAGGTAAGCGAGGTTTGAATTGCGAGGAACCTTCAGATGACTTTATTTCATTCTACTTCGTTCGGTTCATGAAAGTTATCATGAAAAAAGGGTCTAAGCGCTAAGAAGGTAATGAGGTTATACATTGATACCAGAAAGTTATGCGACAGAAAGAAGTAACCGGCATTCGATCACTGCATTATTTCACGGATATTTTTCGAACGATATAGTTAACAGAAACTATGAAGTTAAAACAAATATTCTTTGAATGAGCAATCACTGGGAACCACAATCCTTCAAATAAATGGAGTCCATAAGAACAGTTACTGTACACAAAGATATTACAAGCAGGGCAAGATTTTTTTGCAATTTGCAGTGTGCAAGCACATTTGGATATTCGTTCTTCGTGTATAGTTTCATCACTAAAGCCAGGGGAAAAAAGACAAAGAAATTGACAAGGGCTTCTAGAGGTCGACACTGTCGCTGTACAAAAAAGGAGAGTCATCAAGCCATATGTACAGCGAGAATTTTCGACAGTGTGCTTAGTCCCTCAGCAATTTAAATAAACTAAAATCTTAGAGAAAAGAAGGAACGTATACAATGGATCTCATGGAGTTTTGCCGGCGTCCAAAGGAGTGGCTTTCTATTTTCATGATAACCTTTTTCATTATCTAGATTTGATATAATAATCCGCTGGGGCTTGGCTTCGTGTTACGGTAAACGCGTACATACATAGGGTTTACGATTAGTTGTGGCCCACTCAACAACATAAACTTTATGTTGTTGAGTGGGCTCCTTTTTTATGAGGCGTGGCTTGAATATTAGTAAGACCACGTTATATTACGTGACCGCGATAGTTAGTTTAAAGTTGCCGTTTTGTGCAACTAGACGCACCTGTATTTTCTGAGCGTATCATCAATCGCAGCTAAATATTCGAAAGAATATTATATAAAGTATTTTTCAGAGCGTACTCTTCCATTTGTAATAATAACAATCCAATTAGCCATGATTAAAGAAGAACTCAACAGTTTCTACAGCTTCCTGAAGTGGTTGCATTTACCACTATAATTGCTAAACGCGATTAGAAATGGCTTAGTTTTGCACGCGTGACGCAGACGCGTCTGACGTCTTCTCAGCTTCCACGACAACAGGAACATTGAAAATACACGTTCTTAAATAGCATACTACTTGATCATTATGGCGTAGCTAAGAATTATGTATATCTTTTGAGCAAAACTACTTTTCAGAAAAAAAAAAAGCTTTCAAGCTTTCGGTCACGGCAGCATGAGGTAGCACGTCTGCATACGCTGAAGCTCATGTAGCAAAAACGGTGCCGAGATTCTACACGCGCTTTTACCAGCCGGAAAGCTGTCTGTCCTTTATTGCCTCCCATTACTTGCAAGATTATCACTTGGGCTACTGAACAAAATTTCAGTTTAACGATAACGCCTTTAATGTAAAGAAAGCAGCTTTCATCGTAATATCCACATTCGAGTCGTTCGACTAAGCGCAGTATACCCCACTTCAGAGGCGATCTAATAACCCGTTTTACAGTTCAAACACAAATGTGCAACGTTCAAACATTATGAGCTTATTTTTCTGCGCCATTGAGCAATAGCGAGATTATTTTTTTCCCTCATATGAAACTGTCGCCTAAAATTTGTTGTTGTATAAACCTCAATCTTTGAACACGTAGCACGTTCGAATTCTGGTATCTGCGCAAAAAAAATCTGCGTGAAAATTTTTGTAGTGAGGGGGTCGCATGATACGAAATTGAACACGAGACGGTATCTTCACAGAAAGAAACCCATGTCCGTGTCTTAGATCTGTTGATGCGATAGGAATACGGGAACGAGACTATAGACGTTCATCTAAAGGAAAGCTAAACTACTATAAATATGTCAACAATTCTGAAGGATGCATATGGAGGTCGCGCGTTATGACTCAACCGCGGTGGTGACAATGGTGGTTTTAGTGGCAGCGCAATTCATTGGGGGACATATGAACCCCACGCGTGTTTCACGCTACAGGTCAGGTCTGACGCAGTTCACGATGACAAACTTGGAATATCGATTTTTTACATTCTAGCAGCTAACATGACATGCTACCGCCATGGAGTTTACTGAACCGCAGATTTTACAGTTAGCTTTACCGTTTTCAGAAATGGACCAATCTATATTTACCGTCTGGATATAATATTATATTCCATTATCAGAATGCACGGTCGCTGACGCGCTTTGAGTCGATAGTGAACGTCGTTAGCATTATTGTTATAGCATCATAAGAATCTTTTCACGGCAAAGCCTACATGCTTGTTCATGTAGGATCTAGATATACCGATCAAACGGAAAGCTCCACAGTCACTTCTATAATACCAACTCCGTCTATGGTCTACCCTCGGCGGCTTGCAAAACTAGATGCCAATATTTTGATTCAACGTGCTATCCGCTCTGAAATATCATGGCCATCGATCGCGTCTATGTACGAGTGCGGATATGACCTATTCAACTACAGCGGTTTCAGTGTATATGCCGTCCGGACGCAACATGTCACGATCAATCCAAATCACTTGTTTGTAGACTGCTTGTAATTGAGCTCTACCGCAGTTCAGTAGCCGGAACGTGCTTAGAGCGTTAATTTCTGGTCGACACTTAGGCCCTTTCTCTTTTCGAACTCCAGTGAACTTCAGGAACTGCCTTCCTATGGGCCACCGCTATTGCTAGAGATTTCCTGCAGACCTTCCTGCCCACTGCCTTTTTTCCTCAAAGATAGGAACTCCGCTTAGGAACTTTAGTTTGGACTTCAAAAACACAGAAGCTCCATTCGCATTGCCCTGTAACCCAAGCAGACTAAGGCTAATATGTGAGGGAGACAGCAGGCCAAGTTTCAAGTTGCTAAAGCCGCAAAACACCGCAAGGCCTCTCCACTTCCATCTCCTACCTTAGCACCATTGAAAGGCAGCCAACCGAGTCACGCCATGCTGCGCTCTATGTTGAAAAGTGTTACGTTCTCTGCATGATATTGACACATATCGTTGGCCACTGTAAGCTGGTATCCTCTAATGGGTTATGTTCACGTTCTTAACAATAATACGATACAGACACCCATATGGCTTTTGAGGCATAGCCATAGAAGCATTTAGTATATACATGAATGATAAAAAATAACGCTCAACCTTTTCGAAAACTCGCTAGCTGCTTGATAGAGGGAAACGCAGTATAGGCTTGTTGTCAGTGACCTTCAGATAATTTTTAATCTTTTCACTTTTAGTAATTATTTTGTACCATCGTCATCATTGGTCGACACAAGTAATTTCCGAAAGCAAACAACCACTGCATGAACATACAAATATAGCCGTAGAAGAACAAGTTCTTTGCACTGCTATACCCCGTTACTGCGGAAGTTTAGATGACTTAATTAAGCTTGCATGCTGTGTAACCCATATTTCCATTTTAGATTGGCATCCTGAGTTGGGCTATCCGCGCCAAACCATTGTGCTATTGACTTACCCAGTAATGTAATGAAACCTATTCAGGAGCCGTTGGGGAGTGACCGGGTTTGCTATGCTGTATAATCAAGAGAAGCAATTTTAGTTAATTGATAATTGATTGGCAGGTCAGTAAGATGAAAGTTGCAAAGTTGTATGTACTTCCGTCTTTCCCTATTTTTCTATGTCTCTTTGTCTATCACTTCAGATGCGTAAAACCGTTGAGAATCCACCCAGAGAAGTTTCACCATTGCCTTGGCCTGCTCCCGGGTCAGCTCCGCCTGACGCCAACAAAGTACCTAACCCCTAATGGAGTAGCGGAATAAGAGTGCTGCTGGTGGGGCATAGCTTTTGAGAACACAGCATGAGCAAGGCATATGGTAGGACAATGGAGCGGGTACGTGGGCTAGGCATGTTGGGCTAGGCGCGTAAAGAACATTTAGGGGCAAAGAGAAAGTGCAGCTGGTGGCAGTTACAGCCAACAAACTATTCAAACTGATCGCTGGCCGGTGCCACGAACACAAGTCTGACTGGACCTCTGAAATCAAAATTTAAGCGACAAAACAGCATGGCTGCCTGTGAATGCATTGCGTGTCTAATCCATATACACAAGTGGCTTGCACGTATAACATTACTGTGTACGTTTCAGCTAGATAGCTAGCCAAATAACTAAATGCTTTGAGTTTTTTTTACATGTTCATTTTGACTAAACATTGCTTCAAGCGGCAGGCCTGTTCCACAACGAAATAAACTGTACGCGCGCTAGATTTCGAAATCAGATCGGCTTACTAAGTGTTACTAACGCTTAGCAGACGAACACGTTATCGCTGAATCATCGCGGGGGGATGTGACCATCCGTCCCCGAAATATTTGCTGTGTACAGCTTTGATGGCGAGGGATTAAAGGTGGTATGAGTACCACGTTCAATTTGCGAGCACGGAAAGGGGGGGGGGGATGATGCCGTCACAGGAATCGCCTAAATATGGAGATTGCGAATAATTTGTTTATGTAAGTTTCCCACATGGGCTTGAGGAAGCCCATTTGCGACACGAGTCTAAGCGGAGTTCGTCGTAAACTTGTTGCCGAGCACGTAGCGAGCCATTCGTGTAATCTCAAGTTTACTGTAGAGTGTGATGAAAAGATTTGAAGGCTACGGGGCGAATTCATCATCATCATCATCATCATCATCATGACGGTACATCTGAATACAATGCTGTTGGTGGCAGCTTCTATTCGTTATATCTAATAATATATATACGGCAAACAGAAGAATCTGTTTTGTTGATGTCATTAGATGAGTCTGTTACTCCGTAAACACACCCGCAACGATATTCTATTGCTAACCCTATACAAATGAAACGTATACTAATAATAAATTATTATACGAGCGTGAACAAACTTTAGACTAGAATTATAAGCAGCTTAGGTTAGGTCAAATTAACTTTGATGTCGTACCAATTTAGACAACCCAACATAGAAACGAATGTGTAGAAACCATACGTAAAGGAGATACACAAAATTTCGAAAGGATACAATGAGTCTATGAAAAAGTAAACTGCCTAATTGTTACCTCTGAACATGGTTTTCCAGTTATTTGTCCATCGGTACCAAAATATAGCAAGTATTAAGTTCTCATATAGACACAACTGTCAAGATCGGTCACCGTGTTTAAGAAACGCCGTTATTTCTTTATAACGAAGTAACATCAAATGTCTTTAAGCAATTCTCCTATCAACTTACAGCCTATTATTATTATTATTATCATTATTTACTGAAAATTGACTAAAGAGCATCGTAACAAGGTTCTAGGTGGGATCCACTGGATCCATATTTGCCAGTATTCGAAAAGGAATATGAGGTTCAAAGCTGAAATAAAGTTTATTGAAACATGCAAGCCCTAAGGCCGCATTGCAAAGAGGTCGATACTAATCAAGAGTTTCACGACGCTTCCATTTCACAATAACAGGACAGCATCGACGGCAAACATTTGTACGTAATTCCTTATAAATCTTAGTCTATAGGAATTTGTTCTTGATCTTCGGAGCAAGGATATAAGGGGTTCCAAGTATATCCGTATTGACAACTTGGTGAATCCATTGTGTAGTTCCTGGACCCAACTAAATGAACTAGTAACGTTCTATGGCCTCTCCTGAGCGAATATTTAGAACACTGGCCGTGGCGAAGTGTAAATGTAGTTGGGTTGGCGTATATACATCAGTTGGCCATATATACATCAGCTGACGGATTTAAAGTGTGCTAGAAAATTGTAAGGATGTCGTGTTTGCGCGAAGTATTTTATCGGCAAGCGGGCCTTAATAGTCCAAAGACAATCCGAACTGTATCACACTCAGTTGAGAAATATCAAGGGAATGCACTAGCCAGGTCACAGTAGCGTATCTAAATTATCGGACTAACGACAGACCCACAGGGTACGGAAGTACGTGTTAGAAAACTCTGCTAGCTTCGATGCTAGATGGCATAATGTTCCGAGCGTAACTTAAGTAGGTCACTAGCCATCAGTGTTTACAGCAGCCCCGAACGTATATATCTCAGTTCTCCAAGCCCCAGATATTTGCGTTGAGAATGATTTGCAAAACGGTCTTATGAGATTAAGCCTGTTGACACGATGGGCGATCTCTTTTCGCGGGTCTCGAAATCGAGAAGTTGTGAAAATGTACAAAAGGCCATACTATTAATGCATATAGTTAACAAGCGACTCGTCAATAAAGCCTGACAAACAGCAAGCGAAAAATGATGGTAGCACATTATTTCTAAACAACATCGCGCTAGATAGTATAAAAGGTCTTTGTTATATCAATGAAGGGAGCCATTTCCTGAGACAATGTAGTTATGTAGTTATGGACATCACAGGGAATCAGATGATGTAAACGCGAGCGAGCAAAATCATGTTTAACAAACGTTGAATACGTGAGTCTCAAGGCGACGTTTGATGCATTGTTCAAAGAGCTTTTCACAGAAATGGGTCCTGGTCTGGATCTATAGTTTGTTGGAAAAAGAAGTAACATGGGCTAAATTAAGTGATTCTGAAAAAAAAACAGATAGCTGAAGGTATGAGATAAGTTCAATATGTGCGCCAGTGGGCGGGCATGATAGGACATTTTAGATAGAGCAGAAGTAGGTAAGCCAGTGAAATTGGCTTTCTCAGATACACCGAGTGACCTGATTAGTTTTTCCGTAAAAAGCTAACAGCCGCGCCCTCGTCTGTACATTTTTCTGGGTTGAGTATGAAATCGAGCATCCTAATCAATGTATAGTAATTCTAATAATTACTACTACTCTAATTAGAACGTCACTTCAAGATATTTATCGAGTGACAAAAACTAGAACGCATTTAAAGCGATTAATCGGCATATCAGGACATTTGACCACCGGAACGAATTGCCAGAGGACATAAATTTTAAAGGCGGAATTCTTTCGAAGAAGTTCTGAACTTAAGGCAACGTTGACGTTGCCTCCCGACGGTAATTGCACTAGTCTTAGCTGTTTGCCCGCCACCGCTGTGTTTGTAGAAAGTTGTTGTTGTCGGTCGGGTCGTCAATTCAGTAACAGGCACATGAAATTCGTATATCAACAGGGGCGAAACACAATAGATGAAATAGACAGGTGTGACTGTTACGCAGATTAAGATGGAGTACCACACTGATTTCATGAAGCACAGAATCTATGTCCTAGATTATATATATACAGCAGTAGTGCATTTTGAGTGCACTTAAATTAATTTTAAGGGCGCAGAAACAATTTCTCACAAAATAGGAAAACTTCAATAAACAAAAGACATCACCTAATAAATAGAATAGCTTATTATTAACTAGCCGTAGCAACAAGCGGCCGTCTGAATAACCATCAAATTCTAAATCATGACATTTGTTTGATCGAAAAATCACTATCGAAGTCGAGTCTAGTAACGAAGACATTCAAGTACGTTCTATGTACGTCGTTGCCGTGCCAACGTCATGACAGGCATGTTTTACATCACTACATAAACAGTATAGGTACAATATGCGACATCATTGGCTGTAGCAACAGTAAAAACCTCGCCACAACTCCAACTGATTTGGATCGGTGAACAAAGTAATGGCGGCAACGGATTCTAGTTCGGTGATCTTTCGTCGGCGGTAATATCGGAGCTGTCGGTAGCCATTGCGTCCCCATGGTTAACAATGGGGTGAGGTGTGACAGGCGACGCAGATTAGTGGCGTCAGATCGAGATTCAGCGAGCTGTTTACTCCTGGCTCTATCTTATGTCGTTCGTTGATGAAGGAAATCTTGCAACGACAATTCAATCTTTTCGATTTTAACCTAGAAATAGAATCCTTCACTTTTGCCCTCGACGCTTCAGGCGGTCCCGGGATTTTATTTCTAGCCAGCTATACTGCTTCCTTATCTGCTCATTGTACGAGTGTGCTCGTTTCACAAGTATGTGCAAATGCAGGTGGCATTGATACGCAGATACGGCGGCACGTAAACGTAACGCAAATACCTACGCAAATACGCAGAAACCTAGCAAAATTATGCCCGAGAGTACGATACCCAGGTGCGTTTTACGAATTCAGAGTGAAATAGGCGCCTCGTAACCTACGCTGACAGCTCGACCGTCCGCGGCCCACAGACAACTGACGGCTCTTCTACGAACTATGCGATGCCTTTTAATTGCGTACGCAATTGTTTGCCTGCCTGTCTCGATGTCGTTAACGTTCGTGTCGAAACAGAGAGGTGGTGACTGATGGGAGAAACTCACGCAGAGCTAATAGTTGTGGTAATATCGGCCGTGATTATAGTACTAATGCACAGCATTGCTAGAGTAACGCATGGCATAATCTGTAGTGGCACAAACAATGCGCGGTCGAGCGGCGGTTGGTATAGACCTTAGATAGAAAGGAAGGCTTGGAGCGTCGTAAGTGAATTTAGTAAAACGCAATATACTCATACATAATTACTGTCGTTCGTTTGTTAAATATATTACAGAGTTACGCACACTGAGCTGTTATTATCACAAATTTCTGAAAACTAACGTTGCAGAGTATGTAAGTATATGCCGTTCTTGTAGGCATCACCTAACTATCTTTACGTGTTATTTTTTAACTTAATAAAACATTGTTTCTATCCCTAAATTGTTGCTTGTACACTTCACGCCATCCATCCAGGTTAGGTTGTCTCTATTTATCCGCTCATATTTTCTGGAATGTTTCCCTCCTACCTCTGAGTTTCGTGTTAACCCGAGTAAACTATCGTAGTCCGCTCTGGACCAAACATATGCGCATTTCTGTGCGTTCAGTAAATCGTTCTGTTCCCTATGATCTTATTCTCCCTGGACGTCCACTCCACGCTTGTTTTTATAACGATTGGCGGCAAATGGTGTGACTCAGTAGAATTCTGTCGTAGTTTACAGTTCGCACGAACATCTGCCCATAGGTCATGCATGGAACACAGGAGCGTCGACAAGACCTCCAAAATTGAGAATAGCGGCAACGATTTTACAGCGCGTGCGCTCTCGAGCGTCGCTCAACTTATATAGAGCAATTTTTATTTGTTTGAAAAATCGCGCGGATGAAGACCGCACTTGGTCGAGGTCGATAATTAATTTTGTTGGCAGGTAGTCAGAGTTGGAGAAGTACATAATGGCAAAATATGCTGCGTCACGGTTTTTGGAACAAAAAGTAGATGGATCCTGATGAGCAGATAGCGTGGGCCTGATGTTTACAAGCTGCGTTTGCCTGCGCATCCACTTTTAGCCTTCATCGGACTGTGACCCTATGGGAATCTGCAGGCTGAGGGGAGGAGGGGAGCAACCGAGGCAATTCCTTTATTGCAAGAACTGTCGAAATGTATTGGTCTGACAGTGTTCGTTGCTCAATTAGTTGTACAGATGGAGCCTTCCTTATAGGTCGCTTGGTAGAAAAAATCATTGGGATAACAATACCTTAGGTAAAGATCAAGCCGTACATAACAGCAAGTAAATTCCTAAAATCGTAAATATCTAAAATAGATTGTCTTACCAAAGAGAAATATCTTTCTGAGAAATAAGAAGTGACACGGTTGTATAAAACGTCTAAATGAATAAATAGGATGAGGAGGCTGCAGAGTGCTACCGCCCACCTGAAGGACGTTGAAGTAACAAATGCCTGGTTATAAATACTTTGAGCCAGAATTGAGTTTTACGAGAAGTCTCAAAAGACCGTTACTCGCAAAAACTGTTATTGAAGTTGAACGGAAACTGTATTATTAGCGCAATTTGATTTAGAAGTAATTAGGTTTTGTTTTGACTTCAGAAAGGGGTATGCTCTATATTTAGACATTTACTTCAGCTACATCCTTTAACAAATTAAAGGAAAATGCTTAAACTTTGAGAGTTAAGGAGTACAAGTTAACTTAACTGGTGCAGCTTCTGCCGTTTTCTTCCCTAAGTTAATTTCTGAAAGTAATTCCTTCTCAGTACACTTTCCTCCGACGTTCCTATTTCTACGTTTTTGAAGGTATCACTTTTCGGCCTGATAGGAATTCGACTTTCTTGGGATTTGTCTATCTAGTGCGTCTGTTTTTTTAATTTTTATTTACTTGAGATGGAACAGGATGGATACATTTGCTAGGCACCTTAATCGTTTTAGCGTATAGTTTAAAATTTTAGCTGTATACAATCTAATTAATAATAACCTGTTAAAACCATTGTAACCATAAGGCTATAATGATCCTATTACTATATCTACTATATATACATTAGAATGTTCCGGTATGACTTTTTGCTAAATCGATGACGCGGATCAAAATTCGCTGCTTGTTTTTCTTAGACCTGTTTTTGCTTAATATTTCCTGTCACTTTACTGATGGTTTTTTTTTCAGTTTGCTGTTTATATCTTCAGGCTCAGTGAGAGGCCTTTTAGGACACTGTGTGTATATGCCGATATACGGTTATATAGATAAAACAGGGCAGTAATATCTATAGTTTCGAATAACCCAAGACACAATTAAGGAACCTCTTTATTCGAAAACCCGCTAACATGTTTTTAGGCTAAGGCTTATAGTCTCTTCTGAATTATAGATGACAAAAACGTAACAATAAAGATGTTTTCATTCCAAATTTAATTTTTATCAAACTATATATATTTCATCAAACTAAAAATATGCTTCTAGTCTTTTCCAGTGCTAGTTTGTTAGACGCAGCTTGTGTCAATTAGACGTCCACGATGTAAAAGGTTGTGAAAAGTTAACGCGCTTGTTCTCTAGCACAGTTCATCAAGGTCTGCTCTTTAATTCTAAAAGACCTTCACGGAGCGCATATAGGGGGTTTAGGCACTGCCTGAATGGTTAATCTCTTTGCAGGGTCTTTTTCTTTAGCGTACTGTCTCTTGAAGCTACGAGGTTCAGCGGAGTCGTTGGCCACGTAAGCAGAAAAACGTGTCCCAATTCTAAATCACGAGATTTAGGGGGTTGAGGTGAACACAAAGGGACTAGGAACAGACATCGGCGTAGAAACTTTACATGGGTCGGGAAACAGACAATGGGTTACACGCAAGACGCATTGAATCTAGCTAAGCAACCAACGAAGCAAGTAGTCCTGCTAACATCCGTCACGAAGGGGTGCTTGCGGAGAGGCAGAAAACGATTAGGTCATCAAGACGTCCTGGCTTTACAAACTCTCGATGTTTCGAGCTTTACGTCCAGTATCACCGTTAGCTATTATATGAGAGAGTCGGCTCCCAGCGCAAAACAACGACCGTCCATGCCCCACTTCAAACCCACACCACAACATTTCATTGGGTTTACAGCCAAAAACGTTACCCACCAATCTATCACGAAGAAATGTTAAAACTCAGAACAAAACAGCTCCACTGCTTTCGATAGAAGATGCCACGCCGTTAACGTACTACGAAGCGAACAGACAGTGAACAAGTAAGCGGTAATGCAAGCGGTTACTGCTACCTATAGTTGAACTAAAAAAAATGTTAAAAGACGTTATTGTTTTGCGAACGTAAAACCCATCGACAAACAAAAATTCAACGAAGCGAAGAAACTAGGACCGTGTTGATTTCACTATGACAACTATTTAAGTATTTATTGTTGGCAAAGTAGGTATTGTAGACAACGATGGCGGCGCAAAAATGAAGCAAATCGGGTAAATCAAAGCATAAAGACTTGTTCAGTAACTTTGGACTTTGAATTTTGTCCCCCAAGGTGCACTTGTTCGCCCAGTTCATCGAACTGTTAGGCCCTGTTGCCCTGTTTTCGCGCAGGCTGCAGACGTTACGAGTTGCTTTGCTTTTATTTTCAGGGTAACTAAAAAAAGAATGGGCTTATAGCACGTTTTTTATATTTGTGTATATGAAAATGTCATTTAACATTTAAGTTTGTTTTTTGCTTACCCTATATAAAGGGATAGATAAAGGCGGGAATGCAAAAGGTAGACAAAGATTGATTAAGTCGCAAGTCTACATAAAAGCATACATAGAAAATTAATGGGTAAAAAGAAAAGTTAGGCTGTGCTTTGAGCAGCGTCTTCTTTATTTGCTAAGCAATCGTTTTTCTATTTAAAAACCTATTTACTAAGTTGTGTTTCATTGCTTTGTAAGATACTCGTAATATTTTTGTACCATTTTTCGTTTTTTTGAGGGTTCTTAGCACTACGCTGTTATACGAATTTGGTCGTTTGCAAAAAACCGCCAACACTTATTTTTTGTGTGTGAGTGATTTTTGAAGATCACCTAAGGGTTAAACAAAATAGAGAGGTAAATAATGTTAATGAAATAGTATGAATTCCTAAGGCATACATGGCAAAAAAGTAATATTAAAATATAATAACTACTCCTGAAGTTTACTGCAAGCCGATAGGAAACGCTGACGGTCAGTGTCGTCCTAACCCAAGTCGATTCTTATCGCGCAGCAAGGACGCTTTCTATGGTTTTACCAAATGTCTCTTTCGATCGAAAAATGGGTCAAGGAAATAGACAGAGCACAAAGTACAAGGAGTTTGTTATCGCTGCAGAACCTCAGGGACTATAAGTATATTCTTTATAGCTAGGAAATCGTTTTTAGACCCTGGGCTGCTTCTCTGTACTGGTTTCGATCGTAAAGAAAATGTATGTATCATAAATGTGACTCAAAACGGGACTTTTTACGTAATTAATAGCATTTCCTTGCAACTGTCATATATATATATATATATATATATATATATAGGCAAACCACTAGCACTTACATGTAGATAGTGGTCTGCTTTCGAAAATAATTTTCCTTTAACTGCATAGGTACTTCTGTTCAACAGCTGCCTAAAGGCCGGTTTGTAATCACAACTTGCTCGAATCTCTCTCTATAGGCGGAACATCTGAATATTGAAGTTATCGAACAATGCTTCAGTCCCGACGCTAGAAACGAAACTTCTTTGTGCAGCAATGTTACCCTGATAGGAGGGTGGTGGCCCCAAATCCTCCCGGAATGATGCATGTTTCAGACGACGTTGTAGCGTATCCACACGTTATAAGATAGTCGTACTCGAAAGCGGTAACAAGTACATCGTGGAATAATGCATCTTTCGCTGTGGCGTGTCTCGTAGTATAAATAGGTTCATGAAACTATACAGGCAAACGGGAGTAAGTAAAGCTTAGGTGAACATCTACTTGAGATAATGAGGGGTTCTCGGACGACTTTGGGGAGCAGCTCTCCTAAAAGACGGAGACTGTTCGTAGATTTTTAGGTAAAAAGGATATGAGTATGGACTCACAATCCCCCAGTTCTCAGGTGGCCGCGGACAAATTTCTGAATGTTGAGTTTTTGTCATATATGCATTAGCTGGCATCTATTTTCAGCTCGTTTGCATTTGTTATACATGATGAGTCACTAGAGAGTATTCTACAAAAAAGCAATTGTCATACCATGTCGGCCGTACACGCGCCTATATTTTTAGTGCGAGCATTACAACAGGAACTTTTACCTGCATTCATTGATTTTTATGTTTTCAATTCTATCAGTGTTTATCTCGTAACTTACACAGAACCTCAAGCGTTATTGAATATGTTTGTTTTCTCTAATTGGCTGTTTAAAGTCGTTTATTAGATTTTGAAAAGTTAAACGTTACGTTTATTTTTAACTCTACCGAAGCACACAGTCGATTTTTTGGTAGTAAAACTTTAGCAGGCTTTTATTGAATCTTTATTAATTTCGGTCATTCTTATGGTAATTACTTACGCTATCATAATCATTATCATGATCCCCGCTCTTCCTATCCGATTCTTCCACGCACAGTCAATTATGTAATAGGCTTTCAGTCTGAATAAACTGATGTGATGCTTAAACCAAAATTCCAGTTTTTGCCCCTTCAGATAATTTATTAGCTTAATATATATATATATATATATATATATATATATATATATATATATATTAAGCTAATTATTATATTACATATATATATATATATATATATGTAAACGATTTAGCATTTTTCCGTGGTCTTAGCTGCTGTGAATATTGTGATCTTCTTCGTCATCCTTGAACCTTGCTGTTTTTAAATGGTCCTGAATGGTTTTTACAGATTACAAACGTCATTAGCGCCTTGCACCTCTGTCGCCTCAGCGATCTTTAAACGCAACCCTCTTCGTATCATGATACCGACTCACTTGTTACTTTTCATCTTACAGCTCAGTCAGCGCATGCTTGAAATCTGTCTTCATTCCGGTTGATTTCGTAGAAATTTCG
This sequence comes from Varroa destructor, assembly GCF_002443255.2. NCBI lineage: Eukaryota > Metazoa > Arthropoda > Arachnida > Mesostigmata > Varroidae > Varroa > Varroa destructor. The sequence goes on from NW_019211457.1 coordinate 26,040,889, forward strand.
AATAGGTTTTGCACCCCAGAAAAGTTAGCTCTAGCGTAATGACTCAATAGTTAGGTTAGGTAGTATCAGCGATGACTTAGTTGGTGTGGTCGCGTTAGATGACTTCGAGAACAATCCCTCGCTGTGATTACGACTCCTTTCTTCTGGCTGCATTGACAAAAATCATTGGCAACTCAACATTTGTTCTTAGTTTTGCTCTTTCACGTACTCACTTGCTTCACCGATGTTCCCTGCGTACGTGTCCATTCGTCGGTATCTTGACTGTAGTTATTGAGACGTCGCAAGAAATATCCAAGGCAACATCTAATTACTGAACTTAAAACATAAGTTTCTTAACTTAAGCACAAGCAGCGAGGTGACGCCTTCCCAACTCAAGCCAGATAATCTACAGACGTTGGTCGCCATACGTGGTTATTACATCTCCATAACTTACGTTAGAGGCCCATCACTTTCGATAGCATGCTCCATGGAAAATAATATACTGTGTCATTGATAGTTGTTTATTAAAATGGTTCGAGTGATCTTTATCGCTCAGATTAGGCTCATTGCGAGAGGGCTCATTCAATACGTGTATTTTTCTCATTATTGATTTGAATAGTTCACATTGGCCTCATCGTGCACGTGCACGTACACGTTCAGTGTACATTCGTTACCGATGTGTCCGACGATGATAATGCTACTGTCGAATGAATCACTCGACTCGGATTTGTTTTTACTCATAACACTGCTTGATCATTGCCTCTCTTCGATCGTCCGTAGTAATTATTTCTATCATCATAGGCGTTATTGCACTTTCTTACTTGTAATTACTAATACATACCTTGTTGGTGTGTGTGACATAGTAATTCAATTTGTCCTTTTTTTTTTTTTATTACCATCGTAGTTTTTTTTTCATCACCATCAGACATTTTCCACTCAATAATATATACATCGGTCCTTCACTCATTCAAGCATTCGACAATGCCTAATAATCATCCCATTAGTTACTGTCTTTTTTCTCCCACACGGTGCGAACCCCACAACGCGACATCCCAAAAAACACATGTTTGTTTGTTTGTTTGTTTGCTTACTCAGTAATAGTATTGCGATATAATAATGATAACAATCAACTTTGTTTAATCAATACCTCTGTAATACTAATTAAATACAGCTAGTTATACTATGGTTTTATTAGTAATTACCATCATGTTTAACATATAGTCAACACTATGTGAACGCCTCGTTGATCAATCAACCTCTATATATATAACACATTAATAACGCTCATGATACTGATGTGATAATATGGGTACCGATATGTTTGCGGTTGTCGGGTCTGGGGCGGGCGGCGGCTGAAGTGGGCAGAAAAGCACCGTAAAGGAACTACAATATTTGATCAGCACCTGCTAAATGGTCTTATATTCAGACATGTAGTATTTTCTTGCAAAAGCCTTGTCGCTGCCGTTGGAGTTTTGTCGGCGAATCAGATGAAGCAGAGACAATTGCTTCCTGTGTTTTGTCTTGGCTGGCTGGCATTATAGAAAACAGACACTGTCATTTAGTAGACGTCATCAATATTCACATCGTACTGCAGAATCATAGGAAGGCGCCTATCCGGTGGGCAGAGCTCCGCCATCGCTCTGAAACTTCGCATACGTCACATATGTTCACATAGCCAATGATCCTGGCAAAGGAACGTCGCCAGGCTAACTTGTCGTTACGACCGCCATGTGTAAACGTTGCGAAACTCATTGATAGATCTTATAGGTGTTTGACGTGTTGCCCGAATTAAGCCTTATCGCGTGTCTACCACTGCGAGTTATCTCATTATTTACATACCTCAGAGCTCTGTGCGGGCACGATGAGTCTGACCGGTTTGCAAAATCGAAACCGTCCTACTTGCGAAAATCTTCATGTCGGTCTAGCAAGAGAGTATGCGGCATTTTCCGCAACGTTACTAACCGATGAAACATGATGCAATGCTGCTAATTTTTGCCAGCTCTAGAAGGCCGCGGATTCATCACGGTTGTTGATGCCTGTCGCATACTGTTGTAATGATAATAACTATACTAGTGATAGCAAGCGAATAGTTATTGACTTCTGCACTAGACACTTCACACGCCGAAACGCTGAACGAGATACGGCGTGAAAATGGTCCTCGTGCGCGCCTTGATCTTGCACTGGTTTAATGGTGATTGGGCCCATTCTGAAAAGGCAAAAAGGTTAAAAGAAACAAACACTGTGGATGGCCTTAACTTGCTAGCTATGCCCTTCAGGTCTAATCGCGTTTTAGATCTGCGTAATATTATACATAATGCAATACGCTAGTGTAATTGTGTTTATTTGCCTCGAATAGTTTCTTTTTAACGGACATCCAGCCAAATTGGAACGCTTAGCATTTCCCTATACAGCCGCTGATTCTAAAATAAACACTTAAAAAGCACCACAAATTCACAACAGCTACCTTACACCGGTTCTTTTATAGGTTTTTCCTGCATCACAGTAAGATTAGAACATAATGCCTTCACGGTCGCCTTAAATTTCAGGCTGTTGCAGCTGCGGTAGCGACGGTGAGGTCTGTTCTTAGGGACAACCTCAACGAAATCATAAGTAGCGAAAGATAGCGGGAATAGTGGAATACGAAAATCGGCTTCTTGCTACAACAGCCTTTACTAGGCATAAGCTATGAAGCCACCCGCTCTGTTTAACCACGCCTCTCTTCAGACAACAGCTGTAAAAAGTTGTGAATTTGCAAAAGACCACACGTTGTGCGTCGGCCGCTTTAGATACGACGTTACGGTAATCTTCTAAACAACGGTACAGTGTAAAAGGGGTTAATACAATACTGGCTTTAAGATCTGGATTTCGTATTAGCAGGCTAAAAACACTAATCGAACACCCTTTACTGTGAATCAACACGTATTTTTAGAATACGATGACGATTGCTTACACAAAGGGGAGAACCAAAAAAACGATAAATAGTAAGGAAAATAGAGACTGAGCCTACACCTCGATGCAGTAAGCCTGTATAGTATTTCCGTAGAGTGCGCCTGGCCACCAGCCTATCCATTTACGGTATTTTCGAGAGACGAGACAGAAGCCAAGGACGTACACAAAAGGAAAGAAATGAAGAAACTAAAAAAACTTTGGAGGGGCAAACCAGAACGAAATAAGGTTACGTCAAAAAAAAAGGGCGCGAAGACTTTGCCTGGCTTCCAGCCGGGCTGCATTATATATTCACTCCATCCGCCCGATATCATGCGTTTTTGTACATTTACTATATGCTCCTCGTGTTTGTGCTTTGCCTCTAAACGGTGCCGCTCTCCAGACCAAGCCTGAATCCTCATCCTTGTAGTCGTCCTCTTTGTCATTGAGTTCGTTGCATTCTTCGAGCATTCACATTTGCTCTCTGGTTCGTTTGCGCTTTCAGAGTTTTATAGTCAGCCTTCCTCTTCCCTGTTCCAGATTTTCCCAGAAGGAGCGTGCAAACCTGAAAATCCCTAGGAAAAGCTATCTTTGAAAGAACCGCTAGCGCCGGCGTTCATTGCCTCTCAGAAATGAGCATCGGATGGTTGAGAATGGAATGTACTTTTACCCCATCAAACCCCTCGTCGTTTCTTCGCTATTGCCAGTTTTACCCGAGTGTCTCCCGCTCTACCTTTTCCATATTTAGCCTGTTGTGTTTAAAGACGCAGAACGAGAGCGATGGCTGCGGAAGGCTCTGGTAAGCTATCGGGAAAGTAATTATTGGAATTGTACGACCCAAGAAATAATGGCGTTAGAGAGTACATCGGCGACGAAAAATTCACATATAATTTTCTTCGACCGCCTTTTAATGACCGGGCATGTTCTTCACCGGCGCACTGAGAGTTTAGCGGAATAGAGGGCCGGTTATGAATGTCTTTGTGAAGAGGAAGCGAGGTACATCGGGCACTGCAAAGCTACAGCGTCAAAAGCTTAAACAAAAATTAGAATTGGGCACGTCAGCGTCGTCATGATCACCGTGGTAGAGATTTTACGACTTATTAGCGAGAGGCGCGCTCGTAATTCCCTATAAAGATGAGTAGCGCAGACTTCGATTATCTCATTCGATGACTGTGGCTGGTTTTTTATGAAAAAAGAATTTTGATGCCGCATTGACATTACTAATTATCTTTTAACAGTAAACTGAGCTTGACGCAATTTCAAGCCGTCCAAGTACCCGGTACACCACGTTGGTACGAGTTAATTGAATGTACATGCCATTGCACCTATTTAATAACATGCCATTATACTTAATTCCTGCCTTTTTAAACTGCTAATTACCTGCATTGTAACAGTTAGATTGTACAACTGAGGTTTAAAAAGCGTCAATCACAGCTAAGTGTAAACTAAATATATACTTAGCGTTTCTAGGCCATCCCGTTCTAATCACTAGGACTAATCGTAGAAAAAATTCAAATTATACCCTAATTCAGCGTACTTTTCAACCACTTTCAAACTGCCTTTGCAAAATTCTTACATTAACCTTAATTATTATATATTAATTAATGTTAATATATTGTTTCGTAGAAAAGGTAATTCGGTATCTAACGTTGTGTGCTACGAAGTATTTTCGCTCTAACTATAAATATATTAAACTTTTTATAAATTTTATATAGTGTTGTAGCCAGTTTTTTTGTTTTGCGAGTCACATTTTAGAAAACATTAACTTGTACATTATGTTTATCGAGTACACTCACCGACAAATTCTTCAGTAAACGTGGCCTGACTGCTTCCGTCGTCCTTAGCGCGCACGCCTTCGTTTTGCGAAGTCGCTTGTGATTGCGTGGAAGGGTCGGGACATTCATCGCCATACAACTGAAACATTCCGTTCGAAAACAGTTTATCTTTACTTGCAATCATTTCTCTATAGTCTAGATACTTGTAGAAATATATACCTAGACGGGATTTTTAGGACAAGTGGTGAGTCAGCAGAAGAAAAATTAAGGGCCACTGTTCTCTTAACGACGAAATTGCAACATTCGTCTATATAGCGTTTAGTAAATGACAATAGTTACAGCATAAATAGATAGATAGAGCAGCACAAACGACTTTAACATTTTACAGTTATTCAAGTAAGATCAGTTTCACTATCGTTCGCTCAAAAGCTATTCCCTTCCTTGACCTTTGCGGTAAACCGGACATTACTGCAGGCTCTCAAGCTGCCGAGCTGTTGCCTGCAATATTTCATTGCTGAACTTAGTTTCGACACACTGCTTCAAAGTGCCTTTGAATATTCAGCTGCGACATTTGTATTTAGTAAGGGTCTAAAGACATAATCGATTACAAGAACTAAATAGTAGCACGTTTATTAAGTTCTCGGTCGTACTCTCGGCTCTTAGCTGAGATTGCTCGGACCTGCAGCGATACTTACAAAAGGGTCCGCTGCAACTGCGACGGCCGTATGCGCAGTATGGGCCGTAGTTGCGACTGTGTCCTGCGTGCCATGTTGACCCACGTTTCCTGCAGTCACCTCGGACATCTGCCGCTGAAGAGCAGCTGCGGCCGAACACGCCTGATTATAGCGGGTTGCATTTGCCGCCGCTGCCAGCCTGATGATAAGATGGCAAAGTTCAATGGAGTAAATACAAGTAATATATGTTTATGGCAGACGAGTATATTCCCATACAGGTATATCGTATCGTGCTCGTTGTAATATTATATTATGTCATTGAAGTTACAGATCCACGAGGGTCGATGGAAACTGTGTAGATCGAACAATAGCTCGAGCCCCGTTTCATATTTTCTATTTTAACTAAGCAGAATATACGGCTTGTTGACGTGAACATTTACATGTTGCTCGTGTACATGTAAACCTCCGCATATACCTATTTTGTAGATAAATCGATGATCATTCTCAATAAGGAAGCGAAATCCGATTCGTTGAGAAGATTTTAAATGGTTAAAGTACATGCAGCTGGTAGCACATATATACAATACAACCTGCATAGTTGTACAGCATATACGAGAAGTAAGGACCCTTTTAATCAGATACCGTAAGTATAGACTGATGAGTATTAATGTCACGGTACGATATGCCGCACGTATATTTCGTCGATAAAGGCCATCGCTCCAAGGCTAACAATCTACAGCTTCTACCTTCCTTCTTCACACCATTTGTGTGGCGGACGGCTTTTTCAAGGCCGAACTCACTTCGAACCCTGATCCCAATGAACAGATCGTGCCTCCAAGCAAAATCAGATCCTTAGTCAGTTTATGTTTGAAAAAAGTAAAAAATTATCTTCTCGAATCAAACTGCACGAACCCAACACCTAGTCGTGCTTCTAACAACTCGGTCCCCTAATGGCTATCATGTAATACGTATATATAAGAGCTTATAGCAGCGGTTCTTCGGAGCTGCCTGTAAAGGTGCGCTATATCCCCTCAGAAAACCAGAAATTCAGATCTTTACTATGGAAAGCGAAAATGTCGTGCTTGTGTTATAAAAGTGTCTAACTTGTCTGTCGAGCATGACCATCTCTTTGACATGGTAAAAGGCTTCACGAATATGTGGCCTATTCAAAAAAATAGGCTAATAAAAGTGCACTTATCAATTGTTTTTCTAAGCCGATTTTTAGATACGAGTCTGACTCTGCATTTCAGAGCCAGTGCAGTAAATTTTTTTTATCGACAACAAAATAAATGTTTCAAGCCATTTATTTAGAACGTATTAGCATTGCATCAAAAACGGTAGAATCTGTTGGATATTTCCTACTTGTATTAAGGATGCGAAGCACTGACGCCACCTATACATAAGCACGGGAGGCGAGAACATAATAATACCTAAGGGTGACGTGGTCATTTGGAACGCCATAACACGCACGTCTGTGGTTTACTTAATGCAATGTTTACTTTGATATCCTCTGTTATTAATATCCTGTTACCTTTGTAATTGTTGTTGTTGGGCAGCCACCGCAACGGCGGCTGCTGCCGCCTGAGTGCTCGGCTGGAGTACAGGAAGTCGTGGCAGGAGGCTAACAGGAACCAACCCAGCAGGTACTTGAACCTGACCAGCTCCTATTGGGCTCATGGCGTTGACGGCCAAACTGCGCGAGCCACCCGCACCGGTTAACCTGTTTAGCATATAGCACGGCAAAAACAAACGTATAGACAATCTGGGTAGAGCGGATTATTTTAGCTTGTTTTTTGGAGCTTGTTTTTATATGGATTATTCTTATACTATACTTTGCAGAGAAATCTGCTGATACTAATTGAGTCGTCCTCTATATACTTGAAAATTACGATGCAGGACGATCAAATCAGGCACTTCTCCCATTCATATAGTGAGGTCAATAAAGCTAGTGTAAATATTTATGACATAATGTGTTTTTCTGCGAACTATCGCACTATGGTTGGTGAAATTAGACCATCCGTGAAATAATTTTGTCTGTTTTCTGTCCGTTCAGGACAAACTGCGGTTGTATATAAGATGACACCTGTTGTGACCGAGAAGACTGCTAAAAGTCCCACTAACACGCCACACATAGCCAACATGTTCAGCGCAAGGGTACACTGATAGTATACGTCTATTATAGTAGCCGAGCAGCTAATCGACCCCTTTTTGAGGCTAAAACGATATCACTAAAAATCTTTGTTTTCGTTCTGAGTGCTTTTGCAGTGTTTACTGCGCGAACAGAATCACCTATCCTCATGTAACACTCGCCATAACATGGTTGTTGTATTGATTACGTACCCGATTGCAGAAAATGCCGTCACGGAAGGGAACGCAGCTGCCGTTGTTGCTGCAGGCGGAGCTGCTATCACAGGAGAAGTGGTCGCCTGCAAACCTGACGGGGATGCAGAAGAAACACCCAGCGTAGGACTCTCCCGTTGCGAACCCCCTAGGCCAGCTACTAGTTCGCTTGCTTTTCGGCTGTCGCGGTTCAGTAGAGCCAATTCACGAAGTTGGTTTTGCCGGATGTCATCATAATAGTCCTGCAATGTCACGCGGGTAGAGATAATGACGATGACGACCACAACAGCAACACAAGCAAAACATAGACGTATCTCCACAAGGAATGGTGGTAACAGAAAAAGATCGAAATCGTTACCTGTTTGCCAACGAGGTCGGTATAGACACGGGACTGTTGAAGCATTATTAAGTGACACTCAGAAAAGTGGCTGTGTATTTTGTATAACCATCTGCTCTGTGTATTTGGGTTCGTTTCTTGCATAGCGTACAGGTACGTTCGAGCTACCTAGGTTATTGGGCCTACATGAGTTAAACGTGACTGGACATCAAATGTATTTTGGTTACACGATACCTTAAATAGCAACCTGAAAAGACACGGACTTGGAAATTACATGAACAAGGTAGCTCAGATAGCCAGGGCTGTTCCACAGTGTATACGTCATGCGTGGCAGATTTTTAATAATTCATACATACCAAGCATCTTTTAACTTATAAGTGAGTTAAATTATACCTGTTTATATATCCCGAAATGTGGCTCAGTGGTCAGACAATAACGTCAAATGTTTAGATAGGTACTTTGCTATATTACATTGTACGTTTGCGTAATCATCTAAAGTGTTAGCGTTCTTATTTTTTCTTTTACTTAATATGGGATAGTGTTTGAAAGCCATTTGACGGCCTAAAAAAGTCTCTCGACGATTTGAAGATCTTTACTATAATTTGATGTTCGGTATTTCATTTTAGTGCAATTTAACAGAAGCAGACAGAAAGTTTATTGTCGAATAATTCATAAATAAAATCTTTTTATACGGAATATCTCTTAGACTAACGGACGTTGATCTAACAGATGTCGGCTGGATAGAACCTCTTCCACGCCAGATTTGTCCTCTGATAGAGCAGCGCGTAGCGAATCTACCCACCAAAGGCATGTCGTAGTTTAGGTTTAAATCTGGGCGCAGTCATACCTCGCTTCGTGTTGGGGGCAAGCATTGCTCAATGGCTTAATGGTAAGCATAAAAGTACGAAGAACATTTTTTGTCCCGTCGCAAAATGCTTCGATCAGTTTATACCATATTTAGTTATCACTGTATATAGTGTAGAGCCAAAATCCAATGCCGCTGATTAAGAACGGGCTATTTGAAATATTTGGATTCTCCGCTCTCAGTCTCGGCATGCGTGATTATTAACCTTCATAACGCAAGCAAACCGCCTAAAGGCGCACTTGCAGGCCATGAAAGGAAACAAATAGAATGGTACCAGTCTAGTTCTGTAAGTTTTTTTTTTCTTTACATACACAACGTGTCCCTCTAGCTCATTCGGTGGCTGTCTCCTGTCAAACTGAGCCTTTCATGCCTCCGATAGTATTTTGTGCACATTGAAGTTTTTAACATTATTAACTATACAATATGAAAAAAAACCTCGTCCATGATATCCTTGAGAAGGTTTTACAGAGATTCAGTGATCTTAGAGATACTAATAATAACTATTTATTTTTACTGTGTAGAGGTACAAGTAGGTGCAGCTGGTATGACGCATTCAATTAATATGACCAACAACGTTGTCAGGAGGTTCAGGCCTTGTTAGGTTTGAAACTCAGAAAAGCAGAAGCCAGTGGATGTTCACCTAAGGGCCGCCCATGGAAACAACGCGGGGGTGCCTGTACATCAAACCCAGCAAGCTCATCGTAGCCTTTAGAGCCGAACATTCCGGCCGGGAGAGCTGCGAAAGGACGAGGCACTGCTAAGCGATGCTACCAATAAAAACCAGCGATGGGTAAAGTAGCGCCAAACCGAAAAATTGGACTACGACCAACGTGTCGCACCGGCTCCAGCAATTGAGGGCTTCGTAAAGCAGATTCTGGAAGCATTGACGAGTGGAGGACCGGCTGTAGAACGCAACGCTTTGAACGAGACGCATTGCAGCCACCCACGAGAAAGATCGCGGAGCTTGAAGGAGGCCAGATCTTGAAGAGACGCTAAAAACTACACAGCGGATATATAGGAGGCTGCAACTCTGCTGTTCCTCTCCCCAAAGACTCTAAGCAGTATAGACATATTCAGGCTAATGGAGACTTCACTAACTAGCCCTTTTTCTGCGTTTCTAATCTATGCAATGCTTAGCATTGAAGAACAACGGATCAGACCGCTTTAGAGGAAGCATATCCGTTCTGTAAGATCATAGGAAATTTTGTCTATCATAGTATAGGAGACCTCGCACCATGTCATTGTCTTGCATGGCTAGCGACTAAGTCCCGTAACGGGTTAAGTCCTGTTGGGTGATTTGAAATCAACGTACGTTCTGCTGGAGAACCCCGTCGGTAGGATGAAATCGCTGTGCTCTCATTCTGTCTCTCCTCTAGTCAGCCGAATTCGACCCGCACTACGGCTCCTAAAGACACTATCGTTGCTGGGTGATCAATTCCGACATTCCCACAATATGCACAGAGTTAAATTACCGATATTTTTTCCAGGGATGGAAGAAAAGCATCAGGGCAAAAATAATTTATTGTCAGGAGGCGCAAACATTTGTATTCACATACCGATGACGATAGACCTTACTACCCAAGGTGTGCCTTCACGAACTACAAACGTTAGGTTCTATCGCGACGCCTCGCTGTAGACAAACTCCTAAAACGTAAATTTCTTCCTATATCTGTCGTGGTAAATACCGAAACTTATGCGCAGCATCTGGTTGAAATTCCCTACTTTATAGTACAGCCCCTCCATCCTCTTCGTAAGCACAGGTCGTTGTTTAACTGTGCTTACAGCTCTGCCTACGTAAAGCCGGCTTCTGTCCTTTAGTTTCGGCTTTGAAGAAGATCTGCCGGAAAACGTATGCGACATGAAGGCAACAATATTTTGAACGGCTGGAGACCCCTTTGATTACCGATGCAAAACAGGCTAACGTACCACAGCCGTTAGACAGCTTACCCAGTTGGCTCGTATCCTCATAAATCACTCCTAGAAGATGCTTGCGTTAGAATATACGATGCCATGCGCGGTGCTTGTTTGCCGCAATGCAGGAAGAAGTGGTATTTATACTACGCGATATCCTTCAGCAAGACCGATTTCACATTGCGGAAACTACCGTAAGGTCTTAAAAACCTATGCAGCAAGAAAGCCGCCGGTCTAGAGCCTGCAACGAGCATATTAAATGTGTCATAGTTCTGGCACCGTGCTAAACAGCACTACTTAATAAATAGTTACATACTGGTACATCCCCGGCTCAGTGAAGAGATGCCAGTCTATTAGCGATCCCTAGGGAAGGAGTAACTTAACCACGTTGTCGTCACAAGAGAAATAGGGCAGGAAGGCGCTTGTAAGCTGGTCTCCAGTTTGCTGACTAAAGAATTATTACTTAGAAAGCATACACGTCAACCCAAGAGAACACCGTCGGCTTCGAAGAGAACGCTTTACAGAAACAGTCTACTGGTTCCTGATGGCCTGCGTTAATAGAGTACTGACCGCGTCGCGCAATACTTTATACGCGGTATTGTTGACTTGGCGCCCAAAGACAGGGTTATGCTCACGATGACCGAGGTAGGTGTTGCTATGGATACGCTCAGGCTTTTCGCTATGATTTTATAGGAGAACAGGAGGACCATCGGCGAGAGTGGCCGAACCCCTGCCTTTTACATAGACAATTAACCCGGCTCAGGGGGTCAAACAAATTCCAGGCATAGTAGGCTCTAAGTCGGCTCCACATGGCAGTTACAAATTTGGGACTAACCGTAAACTTAACCAAAACGGGGACGGTGAAATTCAGAAGCGGAGGCAGGACAGCGGTAACTGATCCTACGCCAATTCGCTTCTTGTTATGTTCACTGATTTATGTTTCGTTCGGGTTGCTGTTTTCCGCAAACGTCGGAAGTGTCACAGAGCACGTCACCAAACATGCGGCAAAACCGCATGGGCAATCAAATTCCCTCGTCGCTTATCTTTCGCGAGCGCTTTCAGCTAATTTTACCTAAAGACGGGTCCTATCGAAACGTATGGGATACACGTCGTTTGAGAAGATCTTACAGTCGAGAATTTTGAACAATTGAATTTCGTCAAGGCCATCTTCCACAAAAGAACACTGGAACTACACACCGTAACTTAAAATCGTTTTACGTATCCCCTAGCCGACTCGCCTCTACTATCGAAGGACCTATTGAGAAGAAAAATTGGCAAACAGAGGTAGTTTTCTTTTGCTTCAAATACCATGAGGAAGAACGCATAAGAAAAGGAACCGACCAAACAGACATGTTGTTACTCGTTTCGCCGTCCATGGGTCATAGCATAGTTTCTAGACGAAACCTGCTTTCTATGAACACCACTATACATGTCGATGTTTCAGGTACGGCGGAAATTGTGATTGGTATTATGTTTCTTGTTGTCATCTAGGAACATGTTTAGGGCACTCGGTAAATTCCTAAATTATTATTATAAACCCAACAAGGCTCACATAAGCCATATAACGTAAAATGTTTCGAATTATTCTACATTAGATATATATATTGAGATGTTATGCTGCCGACTTGTATATTAGCAGCAAAGATGAACAAACTGATTAATTACTTACGTGTTTATATTGTCTCATATATAGCAGCCAGCACTCGCTTATTAATTAGACAGGGTCGAGCTCTTCCACAACGGTAGATCATTTATCCTTTATCTCTGCACCCTGCTAAAAATCGCTGCTGGTGAAACTGCGGTAGAAAACAATCAGTTGTCGGACTATACATTTTGATGGACGTTCTAGTTCCGCACCTTCTTTCTTCGTGTCCCATGTGTTCCCCTATGTAATAACCTGATTGCACGTTGCTAAAGCAGAGAAAATGTAGTGCCCTTTGTAGGATATGACTCCGAATTTAATTGATGCGACGAAATGATCTTATTTTGGTCAAACCTAGACTGTGGCTAGTAGGACCACATAATGATAATGAGATCTGCTGATGCTTATACTTTTCGCCTCGGTTGTTCTAATAGGATGGCTCATAGGTGATTGGGTTGGCAATGGGTATTGGCTGCTTGATCGGATCCCGAAAGCGATCGCTGTCACAATATTAGATTGGGCCTCTAGGCTGCGTCGGAGCAGAGAGTATCGGAGAAGGGGTATTCATGGGGCGATAATGCTTCGGGTATGCTCCTCCGTCCGGAAGGACAGGGCTATATGGGAGGGCTGCTTATCATTTCGATCCGTCTCGCCTCCAGTCTAACTATAAGCTGCAGAAAGGGTAAACGACTCCGAACTTTTACAACGAGTCGACTGAGAGGCCTTTCCACGCTCTCTAGTCATTGGTTCAGTGCAAAAACGTCAAAAGAACTTCGGCTAAATACATTGACGTTGATAGAGTTTTTGAATAAGTAAACTGTGCCTTCTACGACACTTAATTTCTCGTACAAACAGGAATATTTGATCGCATTAGAGAATTACTGTGACAGAGTATTATCGAAAACAAAACTATTGGAATTCTCAGGTGGCACCATACGGTAGTAATCTAATGCGATAAAATAGCTGATGGTGGACTTAACAGTATAGAAAGACTCCTAACATGACGTGAAAGCCGTCGTGAGAGTGTCATATAAAAATGTCATCTGCCCGCTTCCAGTTGTTCCCTTGTACGAGGCAATTTCCGTCTCGAAAAGTACGTCATAATTTGCTGCGTAATCCGACGTTTAAATCGACACACTAATCAATATTATTTATTGAGCTAGCAACTCTAATCAGTTGAATGTTATGAGTCTTACGGACAAGTCAATATATCAAAATTAACTAAGAGGCTCGCCTCTGGAAAATTTTCGAATATGGCGGCCGCGATTGCTGCCGGGAATCACAGTTGGAGAACGTAATCCGTTAAATATCAACAATACTGTAAACCAAAGTGTTGGAACAACAACGGTAATAGCACATAGGCAGTGTCTGTGCCATGATGTCAGCGTTTTCCCTGCCGAAATACCACGCAGAACAAACACAACTCAAGAGCGCGAAGTAAACTCACTACTATCGCGTATTTTAAACATTTAGTTGACAGAAACGTGATTACGAAGCGATAACAGTCCCGTGAGCAGCAATTGCGGACTGCAGTAACCATAATGGTGGGCAGGCGCTCGAATGCCAAAAAAAAAAAAGTTTGTCTAAGAAAATCCCCTAATCACTAAGCGCCTATTTTGGTGGGTAGAAATCGACGGAAATTTTGGAATGCCCAAGATAAGCTGCTCCTCTTCTTCAACGTCCAGCTGCTGGCTGGATTCGCATTAATGCAAACGCAGCTTCCATCACCAAAATATATCGGCCACTTTTAGAAGTTCCCACCATTACGATACATAAGGCTGTGCAGGTTTCATATGAGATCTATAGCCACTATTCCTAGGTAAGCCTGCCGCTCATATCTGCTATCATCGTTTAGAAGAGAAAATGCTGTTTCTGTGGGAGTTGACGCGGAAATTCGTTTAATGAAATAACGGTGCAACAATCAGGCTCACGAGGACAGACAAAAGTAATTTGTTTGCTGAATTCCACTTTAGAATATTTGCTGTAGCCTTAATTAAGCTGATGTCCATTTACTGTATCAGCCCATAGCTGCACCTAACGAAGGTAAAGTAAGTGTGAGGTTGCTCGTCTGTGCCGACTTCTTTTATTCTGGAGAAGTCCCTTTTTTAATGGAAACAAATTTCCTAACGGTTGTATTGCTAAACTTGCATAACAATCCTTTTGCCTAGAAAAGCAATAAATAAACATAAGTGTATGAAACACTTGGCGAAGTTAATGCAAATGCTTAGAATCTTTTAAAAACTAATGAGATTTGCAGAATCAAATTTAGCAAAACACAAAGAAGTGTTTTTATCGCTCTATGTGCACCGTACTTCCCACCGTACTCCTGTAGAAACAGACAAGACACCGCCAACGCTGCCAAGAAGAAACTTCGTAGTAACATTGTTATTGATGCCATATCGCTATTGCTCGACTCCACCGAAATGGGCACGTTGATTTTGTCCAATATCAAAAAACATCAGACACTCTACTGACGCGTTGTTATCACACAATCTGCTGGGGTTCAGCTGTGTATCAACTTGCCTAGTGAATCAACTCCGTTGACTCGCATGACTCAAGATAGGAACGTCCATTCTGAAGATGAGGCGCTGGAACGGTAAGACAGTTAATGTGACAGGATACCTAATACAAATGCCATACCATACTACGATGTGCACGTGTAGTCCCGGTTACTTACAGGAACGAGGAAGGGCTTTAGTTCGGAGATAGCATGCGCCATCCGACTATAAGCCTCGGCTGGAGGAGCGAACGTGGTCACCTCGACGTGCAGATCCTCATGAAGATGTGAGTATTTTGGGTCCGACAACTGGCGTAATTCTTCTTCCTGAAATTAACATATATAATATAATTCTTCCATACGGTAGATAAGTACATAAATGTTTATATTCGTTTTGACAGCCATATATCGCTGTTATTACGTGTTACGGCCTTTTTCTCCCCTCTATCTATTAATAAAAAGTCATCGTCAGTCGTCAATTTGCGCTGTTCATTCCCCTCCTACTTGTTGCGGTTACCTTGGCTTTATCGCGGAACGATCCGCGTCCGAGGATGGCCATCTTCGTTTGTGTCTCCTCTTGTAGCCTTTTCAACGAATTTCCCTTGGGTCCAAGAAGCTTTCCAACAAAGTTAAACTGTAACCAGACAAAGAAAACAGTCAGAAAAGAGCTAAAGCCATCATAGATTTAGTACGGTAGACTAACTTCGCTATAGCACCGATAGCATTTGCAGCCGTGCAGTCAGTTGTCAGCTCACTGACGGTATCTTACCCACAGTGTTTTTGCGTCACTCTGGGCTCCCATCGACTCTGGGGCAGGCCAACTACCTCAACAAAGTCGAAGTGCGCTTATCTCCCATGGGAGTATTTCCATCCTGAATGTTTACAACACACGTTGTATGTTTCTATGCATGGCATTTCTGTCTACCTATCCGCTTAGCTAAGCGATTCTGCGCTTCAAAAGCGTTTAGTATTTATCCTCCGTCTGGACTTTTCGACTCATGCGTGTGCACCTAAAGTAGGTATGCCTTTGTATAATGATTTTATTTGGTTAGGAAATGCTGTAAGACGTTAAATTTTCTTGAAGGCGCGGGAACCTTATTTGCTACAAAAATTGTCCGGGGAAGTGTTGCAAAGAAATAAAGATTGAACCTTAAAAAAATTAATACCCCCACCAATAAATACACTATTGCTGCTTATTGTACCAGCCTAGTATGGCCACGGCAGCTTTGATATACTCGAGCGGCTACGCCCACTGCGTGATTGATAGCAAAACATATACGCGACCACAAGCCTCGCGCTGGTAATTATAACGGACAAACAGAGTGCCACAACCTTTTATTGTTACGTTGTTCGAGCCTTATCTGATGCCTGGCATTTAGAACTGTCTAGTGAAGTTTTTATTTAGTTTATATGAGTATGTTGACAGTTTGAATGCTGTGACGCACAGATAAAGGCATTACTAACAACAGAAGATATAGTTTGAAGACGGAAAAGATAAGTGCCACAATGGCTGACATCGATAATTCTGTACTACTGCAGACGCTAATGAAGGGAGAAAAAACAGAATTTTTGTGACTGCGGTCTTGTTTCCTTCAAAAGGCGAATGGGTTTCGTGAGCTGTGGCACGTAACTGAATGACACAGAATCAACAGAAATTTCAGGAAATCGTCTCTTTTTTATTAAACGCCCCTGTCATGCCCCCACCCCCATATGGTACCATGCCCATATCCAAGAACCTTTTTAAATCATTGATTTATTTTTTATATCCTTATGGTTTGCGTAATTAGGTAATACTTCGAGCGAATTTCTATACCGTGACAACAAGGTCTCTTCCATTTCCTCTGGACTTGCACTGAACCGTGTGAACTGAAGGTGACAAACTGAACAGAGGTTCGCATACAAATAAACACAGGTACACATACAAACACACACACCTCATCCATAACTTTAAACAAAATTCTCCAGTGCTATGTACCCAAATCATAAAGCAGTACATAAATAACGTGAATTGCATCACGTTTCGCTCTTACCTAGTCGTTCCCTTCTACCAAGCATCTCAGTCGCTCATTTTTAGATTCAGGGAGGTCGGAGGTTGAATCTTCGCATACCAGCCGCTGTGGATTTACTAGCCGAAACGAAGACCCACTATTTTTGCCCATTGCTACTGTGATGCTTTTTGCCTGGCGCCACCGTGACCACCGACGCTGTTGCCTGTGCAATGGGTTCGCCTGACAGAACGTTGGTTCCGCTCAGCGAGATCTGATGACCCTGCACCACGTGTTCGAAAGTATACCCTTTATTAGCGCAGCAGTAAACACTATAGCAGTTATTTTAATCTCTGTTATCCCTCCTGCCCCAAAGGTTTGCCGGCAAAGGGCTCTAATGCCAGCAAAAAAAATCGAAGCTGGCTATTGGCTTCCCCTGTGCCTCTTCATGCAGCTTGGCTATTCGTATTAGCCTGAAGCAGCTGTGTAGATGGATTCAAGAGAACTCATACGCTAGGCGACGTGCTCAGTGAATGGTTCGTGGCCAATATCATATTTTCGTTAACTATCATCTATCATGAGCCTTGGCGACTCTGCTGGTTCAATGACGACAAGGAAAGTTGGAGCTTGCGCAAATCCCTGTGCTAGCACATTGGTTC
Organism: Varroa destructor; assembly: GCF_002443255.2. NCBI lineage: Eukaryota > Metazoa > Arthropoda > Arachnida > Mesostigmata > Varroidae > Varroa > Varroa destructor. Next base: position 26,058,478 of record NW_019211457.1, read on the forward strand.
CACTCCGTTTGGTCGTAGGCCGAAGACGGCGGCCGCGGCCAACAATAGACGCGGCAGGAACTAAGTCAGTTGAGGAATGTCTTCTTCAGTTTGAACCATCATATTAGAACGAACCTGCTTTTGCGCTTTACCTATGTCTGATATTGCTTTGGACTCGACCACCAAGCAGGTAGCTGGCTTAGAAGTGACATACTTTCTCTGATCCCCTGAGTAAATCATCTTGCAAACAGGGACTGGCGGGTGGAAACGTGTGCGCGAAAATCTGTTAGCTGACCCAGCTACCAGGGCTCGTGGTAGGTTCTACGGGGAAGTAGACGAGCGACCGGGGTATTAAGGAAAAATGTGTACCTCTCAAATGCCGGGTAATCAGCCTGGTGTAATGCTTGAGCTCGCTCGAGTATACGCTGTAGACCACTATAGTGAATTTAATTCACATAGAAAATGGGCTAGCTCACGGTAGCTAACGGCGATTTGTTTTTTGTTTGCGTAGTAGATTGTCAACGCCAACAAGGATTCATCTAACGAACGAGTGAATTACCGCTAATGTATGCCGCGTCTGGCGTGAAGATCATTAAAAACATTGAGGCAAATCGCCATAGAGAGGTTTCGTCACACATTCTAAGCAAGAAGCACGTTTTTGTGGGAAGCATCGTACACAAACCGTAAAACGTACAAACGTACAAAACGGAAGTAGTCAAATTTTACTTATTCACCTTTGCTAGTAGTAATTAAAACAACACAATATTCCAGTGAATATAAAAAGTAATTTGAAATCATTCAAAATAGTTTGCGTCATATCGGTTATACGGGTCCTGTTGAGCTTACTATACTAAAGACTATCCTAAACATTCTAAATATGTTACCAAGCGGCAACGAGCGACACAGTCTATATGAAAATTTCTCCCATATCTGGGGGCTCCTACATGTATCGTCAGGCTCGCGTCTCAATTTCCTACAGAGTCTGTGGTGGAATCTATGTACAATAAAGCGAGTGACGATGTATCTATTTAGGCGATTCGTCTTTTTTCGCTCAGTCCTTATTTAGTCCGAAGTGACATTCCTAGTTAATGGTTGATCTTGGAAGCGTTCCTTCAGGAAGGCTCAAAGAAGGTTTTCCGACAGTAGTGACGAGTAAATCAAGAGAGACGCGAGGCAAATCAAAGCCACTACAGAAGGTTTTGACACAATTTAATTGTTCAAGGTTGTCCACTAAATGATCTTTTTAAATGATGTTTTTTTATACGTTGCGATCTTGAGACCTGATAAGTTGAAAGTGGTTGCAAAGAACAGCTGATAAGACAATTTGACTGTGGCCAATGCTGCTTTCCTACATCTTTTGGCTACACTGTCAGTGGAGTGGAACTTCTGCCGTTCGCAAAAAAACAACCTTAAGCACAGAAACACATTAAGATAGATGACAGGCACCCTGGTGTAGGCCTGTGGCCGCTGTCCTGCTTTCTCTTCTAGGCTTCGTCGCCCCCATCTCAAATGCGTGACTGCCACATGGTGCCGGGATAGAGCTTACTATACCTGGAGCATGTTAGATCCGTAGATTAAGTCAGCCCTATACAAGGTGACCTCGACTGCCTTCTTCGTTTATCAGGAAGGCCCTTCAGTAGGATGAAAAATAAGAATGAACTTGAATTGTTGCTTTGAGCCAGGTGGAAGGTGAAAGTCAATGGTTACTTTCCGTTGTCAATAGCTATTGTGCTTTCCCGTCGAATCGCAACGAAAAGATCGAGCACATTTATAGGAACAACGACCTTGGTAATCGTCAGCATTATTTTATCCCTGGGGGTCAAATCAAATGCTGCCTTGAATTCGACAAACGTCACGTATAGCAGATTACGCGGCGTGACCAATGGTCACTTGACGTCAGCCACCAGGATTCTGCAGGTCGTTTCTGTAGAGCGATTTCTTCGGAACCCACAATACTCCGCTGGGTTGGCATGAATGCTTTCCAAGTAGTTGTCCTTCAGTCAGCAAACCAGAGATCAGCTTACAACAAACGCTCTTCTTCGGTACCTTCTCCCGTGATAACGGTGCGGTTAAGTTACCCTTCTTTTAGGGATTACTAACGGCTTTGCAGCTCTATACTGGGCCGGAAATGTACCAGTAAGTATTCATTAAAAAGTGCCATTCGGCATGGTGTCACATTGAGACGTTCGTTGCGAACCTTATATGGATCAGCGGCTTTTTTTGTTACGTAGGTCTCAAGACCCTGCAATGGCTCCCGCAATGTAGTACTTCGTTGAAAGATATTGTGTTGTATTGATATATACTTCTCTTTTCAGGCTGCGGCGAAAAACGGCACGAAGCGTGGTATCATATGCTCTGGACGGAAACGTCTCTGAGAAATGATTTATGAGAGTTGAGGGGCTAATCGAGTTAGCCGCCGAGGTGCAGTAATGCACTACCCAATTTCTATGGTTTACGTTCTGCATCGACGGTCAAGCGGCAAGGTATTGTTGTCTGTGCGACGAATACGGTTTTCGATAGATCGCCTTAAGAACGGGGCCTAAACTAGAACCTGGACTGGATTTCTGGCACAGGTTTAATATGCCATTTGAGCCCTCCGGATAAGGCTGGAAGTATAGTTTAACCATAGCCTATGCTTCCGAGGTGGGGGGCCGAAGAGGCTGTATTATAGACTAAAGGTTTTCAACCAGATGCTACATTTAAGTTTCGGCATTCACCGCGTCAGGTATAGGAAGAACTTTGTGGCTGCGTTCCAGGAACTTGCCTACAATCAGGTGTCATGGCGGAGGTTGGCGTTTGATACTCCATGCGGGTGCACCGTGGCGATTGATGCCTATCGATATTGGCATATGAGCATGAATACTCGCATCCCGTTGACAATGAATGATTCTGACCCTGAAAGTTAACTCAATCGCTCTCTACGCAAGTCGCAAAAGTATAGATAACGGAATTTTCTGTTCGTTTCAGGAGGGCGAGCCAGGAGGGCGAGGGGTGAAATTTACTACTCCGCTACTGTAGTCCACGAATGTGTCTAGAAGGACCGTAGCGCGGCTCGAGCTCGCTCGGTCTAGGCAGGTGTTGAAGTCACTGGCGGTGACTAGAGAAGAGGCAGAATTAGAAGAAGTTTGTCAATGCTGCGAGAACCTGTCACAAAGTCCTCGACGTTTAAGGCCGATCTGAGTAGTTGACCGTAATCCAACTGTTCGGCTTAATTCTGCCTTTTCCCGTCGGCGATTCTTTAAAGGTGGCCTTGTTTGACGATGATTCGTTTTTTGACGCTGATCCAGTGGCCGCAAAGTTCGACTCTAAAAGTCCAGTTGAGTGCTGCGGTCATCGATGGTGGTTGAATGAACATCTTTTAGCTTTCGCCCCGCTAGGTTGTAGGAGTTCCACGCACGAAGAAGGGTATAATTCTGTCAATGTTGTTAGCAACCTTGCCGGCCACCTGACTTCTATGTCTGGACCGTCCACTCTCGACGAGCGGACGCTCTGATATGGAGAGCAAAAAAGCCGAATATTTCTTGACTCGTTGTATTTGTCGCCTTGCAGTTCTAGCCAAAGAGGCAAACGCAGAGTACATGGTTTCATGGAAATTGACGTTTTTGAAGAGTTCCCCACCCCACTGATTTATCTGTCCTATCGAAATTCCATGCATTTATGATAACCAGCCTATAAAAAAACCACAACTGGCCCGTCAATGCTGTTTATACTTCTCCACTTTGTACATGACACTGTCGATGTCCATGTTTCGAGCCGCGCGAACAGCTTCTGGCGTCTTCTTAGAAAGGATCTCTTGTGACGACAAAGGGCCCGAGTCATCGGAAAACATCTCCGAGATGTCTAGCAATTCAGGGCCGGCCGCTGTCACCAGTGCCACATGCTTCTGTTTCATTTGCCCTTGCAGCTTCATCACTCGATGATACAGGAACTTTGTATTTGATTCATTGTCCAGCGCACTTGTCCACTCATTTCAAACTGTTCTATTAACTAGTCTGATGCTGGCACTAAGCATGCCCTTATAAACCATTTGCTTGCTGGATCGGATCATCGCTGGTCTATAAGACAATATGCATTACTCTGTTGCACTTCAAGTGACGTGTGTAAACGTTACCTTACTATCCATTGTTTATCGTTATTGCTATTTAAATAAAATGTAACACTTTTACAGCTGGCCTGTGTTTGTTGTTAGTTCTGTTGATATTGCGCCTGAACCGTGCTGATTCATGTCATTTAGTCGTGTAAAATCTAGCCGGAATGGCTCGGGTGCGTGTCCATGAGTGGATTGCACTTAAGCGACACAACCTAGGTCACAACCTTGCCAGTCACTCTCCTAATTCGAAAAAATAAGCTCGCCTTTGCAGGGTCAATTAGGATAATACCGGGTGTTTTCGATATCTAAGAGTGTACGGGTTGAAGTGGACTCGATTAATACCCAAGACGCATAGGAAGGCTCAATAAGCCTCCGTATAGAGTGACGTACGCTGAAAATCATACACTCACGGCCAAAACAGCTGACGGCCATTTGATAACTCAATTCAATAATGGTGGGCGGTGGATAATATTTTTCATATCAATCCCATGAAATTGCGATTGGCAAAACGATGGCTTAAGTAATGAGCATTTTTTTTTTTTACAAAATTACATGTCTAACGGTCGTTTATAGCTAGCTGTAGTGGCCGGCTTTTTTTGCTAGGCTGACTGAATATCACTATATTATTAAGTTTGAGCAACGCACACGCTAGCTTAACATCGAACCAAAATATACGCAGATGAGCATCACAGAACAAGCCTAAGTGTTCTGTCTAGACACTAGACAATTTTGACTGCGGAAAAAGCAAGCCAAATTTAATCTCTACAGATGGCCACCTGATTTTAGACGTGGTTTTCCATGAGCTGTAGCTGTTAGTAATGTAAAAAATTCAAGCAATAGTGCTTTCAAAAACAACATTCTCCTGCTGGAGCTGTTGTCCCAATAGTGCAGATTTGAGTGGGATGAAACAGTAAACTTCGAAGAGTGTCTACCAAAGTAGTACATTATTCAGTAAGCCATCAAGCCTTCTTCGCTGGCCTAACATCAGCCTTAGCCTTCGGCTGACTCCAACCTGCGTTATGCACTTTGATAAATGCAGGCAGCGATTCTACTAAGTGACGAATCATGAGACCTTCGCTGGTTAAACAGCATTTCGACGTCGAAGAAACGAATTCTTCGTTTTTCCTGATTTCATCGAAGTCTATTTCGTTTACAGTCCACGTGAAGGACAGGCCCTAGCCTGTAAGACCCTAAGATAACCGAATTCAACTACCCACTTACCCAGCTGAGGTTTCGATCAATCGACATCTCCTGCTACCTCATAGAAATTTCCGTGATCGCTTTCCAAAGGTTGGGCCCTGTTAGCCCATTAAGTGTTCACCAAGTCTTAGTGTACCTCAGACCGTGCTACAAGATCCGTAAATTCTAACATCAGGTCCTATCAATAAGATCGAGCAAAACGTACCTCTGTTGGGCATAAGCTAAGCAGCCAGTACACATAAGGGTACACAACTTCCAGCAACATGAACAGCTGTTAAATAAACGGCTCTTGAAAGCGACAAGATGTAACGATTTACGTTTTATTTAGAAATTAGATCTATTCTTTTTCTGCATGATTTTGTCGTAGTTTTTCCTTTTTTTCATGATCTGATAGCTAACTTGTCATTTCTGTTTGATCTTTCTGTTCATAGATGCTAAGGACCCATAGCTACTTTCCCCTCGCTTGCTCATAGAGTTTTGTCTCCTATAGCACGCCTTTTTCCCCATGCATCTCTATGATGATATGCCGTTTTTATTCTCGTCATTGCGATTTTTCAGCACATCGCCTTCCTCGACGCCAGCGGAGTTTCACAGGCAGACAAAAGATACTGAAATTTGAGTTCTGCTGTAAATCCCAGATTTTGTTACTGCTGGCAGATAATGTTTTGTCTATCTCATTCGGGCGGTGGGCATAACAAGGCCAATCCGTCGATCTACCGCGCAGCGCATATTCAGTCTAGTTCTGTTTCATCGCTTCGATGAGTTCAGGACGAAGGTGGATCCTTTGTTGTTTCTTTCACCCTACAACGCTTTCCGATGTCACCATACCACTGTGTTCTTCTGATATCGTCGCCGGGTCTTCTGATCCTGCTACAATCAGGATTGAAATAGGAAAGCGCTGCATCGGTATTTATGGAGCCTTGTAACGATTTCTGCTGAGCAACTTCTTGCCTGCTTTTTTCTAAATCAACGATATCATGAATGTTAAACGTAGAGAACGACAGTAGTTCTGCTAGCCTACAATAAACAGTTAGGCTTGTCAGCCCCCCCAGTACCTTTGCTTTTCGGATAGGAAGCACCGCCAAGTAAGTAGTGACCTAGATTAAGGAGAGTAAACGAATCTGAGGCCGACCAGGAAACAAAAAAAAAGCTTGATCGATAAAGGCGATTTGAGAAAGTAACGCACAGATCAACGGAGGAAAGTCGTCTTCTTGAATAGGTATTATTCCCAATGAAATATCGCTCAAGAAGCAAAACCATCTGTGGTAAAATGGTACTCGAAAAACAGATGCGTTTGGTGGCCTATCAACGAACCCAACTCAATCGTGGATTTGACGAGATTTTCCAATGCAGGGACTTGATGAGATGACGATACGTTTCATGAGCTAGCGTAATTGCGTGCTACGACATCACCCTAAAAAGCGAGGCTGATCAAAAAAGTGATTTCGACAAAAGGTACTATTCAACCCATTAGATCGCATCCTTTCGTGAGACTTGAGTGTATTTAATAGATCGATTATAGCATACAAAACATTGAAAACAGAACACGCACGCCACGAGCAGATACGAAACGGCCCGGGTTACGAAAAACGCACAGATGGTGCCCTTCACAAAGGTGGGTAGCAAATGCAATAAACAAGCGTATGCTGCTTTCGAACTTGCCTAAAATAGTCCATATTTATGGCTCCGAAATTTCGGTGCTTACCGTGAAATAATATTTATAACACTTTATCTAAAATGATTTACAAGATGTCATTATCAATGTATATTGCAATTATGTCGACAAGTTCTTGTAGTATAGCTTGACGATCCTCTTTTGTTACTGTATCAGGTGCTCGCAACCTTTTATCCAGTGCTACCTAGTTGTAGTATGCGAATTATATTAATTGAAGCAAGAGCGACTATTAGGCCTTGGAAATTTCTCTATGTTGCTAAGGAAAGCCATAACCCACATTGGCGCATAAGATAGGTCGCTATTGCAATTGAACTTTGAGACGACGCCTAATTAGGATCCACTGCCAGTGTTGGACGTTATGTTAGGTTAGATGGCGCCGGGCCTTCCTTCTATACCAGGCAAAACAAGCGGTCAAGCAAACCAGCTAAGGCTGCCACTTCTAATGCTCGTTTTAACTGAATTTTTAAATTCTCGCGGCATCCTTCGATTAGAAATTTTCTTATGCTTGAGTAAGGCTTGTCCGACCTAACGAGGGCCAGCTTTCACGACCTTTCGAGCCATCATTTCATTAAGAGCAGTTCTCTTTTTAAGCATATAGCAAGCGGTGGTCGCGACCGTAGTTAACTTAGCATATTATGGCACTAGACACACCCAAGTCAGTGGAAGGAAGACTAACTGTCTCTTGAGAGATTGCCCCATGATTGTCCAATTCTCTTTTGTAACTCTCGTTTGAAATTTGTCAGTAGGACACAGTACTAAACGGAAAATAAAGACACTCGGAGGAGTAAACATATCGCCATATAAGTCCAAACAGCAGACGTAGCTTGGCCGTGCACGAAGCAACACATGCAAAGCTGTATACAGGAACAGGTAGGGAAATTCTCTATATATATATATATATATATATATATGCTCTGGCTCAAGGCCCGTAAAATGTAATTCTGTTGGGCTTGTAGAGAAAGAATCGAGTTGCTCTCATCGTACTGCTTCACCGGACGCCCTTTAATTTGTAGATTTGTATTACTAATAGAAGAACTACCAAGTAATTATTTTTAATGGTTATGTCCTATACGGTCTACAATAATATCATCGACAAGACATTAGTTAGTGAACAATTAGAAATTAAGAAAGCAACCACCTTTTACCTGTTCGGTCCTATGAGTACGACAGTAGGAAGGCCATTATTGTCGAAGCATAATATATATTGAGCAATCTGGCCTAGTTATGGATGTCACGTCGACGATGATAATTAATTCTACCAGGTCCGAAAAAATAACATGCGGTCCTTCAGTGTAATGTAGCTTATGCCTTAGGTGTTTGTGTTATGTCACGGAATGTTTAGGTATCGGCTGGTTTTTTCAAAATCATATCGTCTTGGGGTATTAGTTGATGACACAAAAATAAGCGGGCTGTTCAACGCTTTGAAAAACACTTCAATAAACTGTCATTTTAGCGCTGATTTATGTATCTCGTCAACATTGTAAGAGGCAGAGTCTCCTTTAGATAATTATCTATTGACACTCGTCTCGAACAGCGTGACGAGACATCGCCCTGACCAATTCTCCTATCTATGCGTGGTATAGGCCGCAAGTTTGCCTATGTGTGTGATTGTGAATTTAGTGCGTTTTATATGATACAGAAATCAAAGCAAACATTTAACGTCGGAGATGCACTGGGGAAATCATCGTTTAAATATGAGCCCCTCATCACGTTCATTAGATGAACCTAGCTTACTATTATGGTGTACGACTTCTATCAAGCTTTTACGTAGAAATATATCATCTACATTTCTGATAGCCGAGAAGGCCACTTCTGTTTCACTAATGAGAAGTAGCGTGTACAAAGAGCGGAAAATTTCCTTCTGAGTAGTATAATTTTTTTAACTGAAATTCTCCCTTGGCGTATCGATGGACTTCTTTTAAAACGTATTTTATTAATTCACTAGATCCTCCTCGGCATCAGCTTAGTGGCATTAAGTACGTGATGAGTATGCCCTGTCAAAATAGTTACACCCATTTCCCTAGCAATAACAACAATAACTATAGTTAGTTTTCAATGTTTAGAACCAAATTTGCCAATTGTAGAGCTTACCTACTTCGATGCCAATACTCACATTTGGATGGTCCTTGACGGGTACGACTACCCGTACTTGTAATCGAATTGGTCGACCTTTATGGATGTCTACGAAGGAGACTTTGCTACTTCCGCTCTGCAAACGACCAATTTCTATTGCAGAATTGCAGCAGAAATTGGCCGTCGAAGTAGGTGTATTCGTTGACCGCAAAAAAGTTCGACGAAAAGTCGAAACATCGGTGATACGCAGCGACCGAAGACGGCGTGATTCGGTTCAACATGAAAGAACAACGATGTAATCAAGACAAAATACAACAGCTCTAATAAGAATCACATGAAATAGACCAAATAAGTACTATATAAAAAAAAAAAAAAAAAAAAAAAACTACAACCCATTTGATACTCGACAAGTGTTTTCTGTTACCCAGGAAAAAGAGACATTTGTTTCCATATATTCCACTGCTGACCTGTTCGATGGTCATTGTTTGATGATACTCTGGCGATTAGTAATTTTTTCGTCATTTGCTTTGCAAAAACATACAGGTTTTTGTGTGCCTATTAACGAATACAAACCGGCGAACCTCTGCATCTGGTATCCAGGTGCAGCTAACAACTATTTTTTTCCTTTTTTTTTTTTTATTATACATTGAAATTTCGGGAACTTAACCTACAAAAGAGAAAAATACTGTCCGAACTTATAATGTGTCTTACAATTCCTCTACGGCTACGAATCGATTCGTCACCAGTTCTATCAACCAACCAGGTAACATCTATAGAAAATAAACATGTCCGTAGTACCATTCACAACGTACTTTTTACACTCGACCCAACTCCCGAATAAACCCGTATGTGCTAGACATCCCAAGGTGATAACTATATGATTGCTTGGCCATTCAATGCGCTACGGCCACCATGCTAAAATTAATGCAACCATACGATTGTGTCAAACGCAGTAGAAATTACGTACGTCCTACTTTCCACTGCTTTCGACTGCTGCCTCAGATGGAAACGTCTCAGGAATCTGTTGCGTTCGTTCAGCTTTGATCGCGTTCTCTTCCCTTTTTTTGAGTTTCTTCTGTCGTTTGCTCTCGCTAAATTCAGCTGTGCTGCTCGTTGTCGTACTTTCGTTCGAAGGCTATATAATTATTGTCATTAATTATCGGCACTCGAAGTCGCGGTTGAAGGCGTTGCTAAATAACAACTTTTGCGTTATAGCTGAGGGTGACATCAGTGGGAATGATTTCGAACGAGTCGTTTTTACAGTCCTTTACAGAGACGTTTAGGTGAGACGCAGAAGGGGGCCATCCACATTATGCATGACAAACTTTTCCTAAGGTGGAAAACTGTGTTGTACCATTCGATGCTGGGGGTATAGTCAACCAACGCGATGACCAAAGATTGTTCGCTTGTTGCTGCCCACTAAAAATAGATGGGTATAATAGCGCCTTTTAATTTCGGTGGTCTGAAATTTGCGATAGCTACAAATCGCAAAATCACAGTGACATACAAAGTAACTGCATCAATCCCCAGACCACCCAATGAAATCATTCTTGGGGAGGCAATGCTTAAGAATCGATGGGGAACTTTATCGCAAGTGCAGCTATACTACTGCATGCATTACTTTCCCCTTTTTAAGTTAACTAAGCTTTGAAATGAATAGACAAAACGAGGTTACAATCTGTCGCATTTTGCCAGCAATAGACACGAATACGACCTCTCCGAGTGCTATTGTTCCATATAGAAAAGGCGAACTAGGCGACAAATTTTCCTGTGTTTTTTGTCACTATAGTTGTTTAAGGTTCATACATTTGACGTGCCAGTATGAACCAGTCGGCGAAATTGATTTACTAGCAGATTGCCTGAAATATGGAAAAATAAAAAGCGCAAAAGCCTAAGAAACAAATAACATAGAGATCGCTTCTGTTTAGATATAGGGACATTTTCGTCAAACCGCTTTGCAGCATGATGAATTCAAGTGACCGATATCGACCAGTTTGACCTACGCGAGGTCAGCCGTGGTCGCTGCAAATATTCATTACCACTGGAGCTTGCGAGAGCTTAAACGGAAGCAAGAAAAAACGAACTAGGAAAAAGAGGTTTGTATTGCATCATAAAGCTGCCGGCTTCTTAGCACTATATGCGACAAGGTTTGTCAAATTAGAGCACTCGGCGGAGAAATCTTCGGCAAAAATTTTACGCTAAACGAATTAATTTCAGCCATCTCCTCACATATATCACATTTGGCAAAGACTTCTGACTCGACGAGCGAGTAATATATCATGTTTTGTAAACTAACTGGTGTAAAACATTTTCTATTTTCGAATATTAATCGAAATCACTAGATATCTGTAAAGCAGTATCAAGCGCACAGTTCTATCAAATTCCGTGCCTCGGGTAAGCATTTAAAGTAGTATTGCAATTTTTATGATGAAACCCGTCCATATCAAGGAGTTGTTATCTTTAATTTAAAGCTTACAACTGTGCTTGACACAAGTTATCAGTCCAATAAAGTTGTTCGACCCAGCTCTACTATAGCCTACCACTGTTCTATTTCCTATACGTGCTCCGGCAGTACAACTGGCATCAGATAACTTGACTACCCCATAACATCATAACGTGCTCCTCGTCACCAGTTTGCGCAATCACATCCATATAAAAATATGTTAGGTAAAGTCAGATAGGTATTCGCCTCCTTGCCGGCTTACGCTAGAAGGCTCCGTCAGCTCGTAACTCCACTATAAGGTAACAGCTATCCGTCCTTTTTCCATTTTTCCCTATCTCGATTCTAGACAAAATGCGACAAGCATTTTGTCTAGAATCGAAATCCCACCGACTGCGCGATAAATAATCCTAGGTTGACCCGAACAAGCACTCGTGTTTGGTACTGCTGCTACCTTTCAACTGAAGTGTTGCCTGCTTGATCCCCCTGACCAACGCAGACCGGCAATAATCGATGTTCCTAAGAACGCGATGGCGTTTGCCCCAGTTCCGTCCGATGAGGCCCGAGCCTAAGAAGACGGCAGCGGAAGGAATGTTGTTGTCGTCAGCAGCAGCGTAAGGCCACCTCCCCCTCTTTGTTACTCATTCCTTCATTTCCCCGAGCCTTGCCTACGCGTCCTCCACAAAACAAAGGAGAAAAGCGCCTCATAGACGAGGCATTATCACGCGCTGCTTCTCCTATCTTGATCTAACAATCGTAGCACACGTTCGCCGAGTAACTTAGCTGCGACAGTAGGGGGTTCTGGAGGGCATGGTAAACGAGGAAAAGCCTCTTCTGCTGCTACAGGAAAGATGGAAATACCATTCGTACAGGTAGTTTGGCCAATTCTTTTTTCCTTCCGTAGACACGAGGCATTTATGGAGCTAGCTGCTCAAAAGCACTGCTTTGATTCATAGAATATAACGCTTGTACCCTTCATTTCATGTATTGCCCTGCTCTGGCCTTTCGAAGAGCTACTGGCACAGTGTCCTTGCCCTTTTCTTTTTTTGTTCGTTTTCTACATAGAACTTCACCTCTGCACGCAACAAAATCGCATGGCACCCATTGCCGAGCTGATACCGATCTGATGTGAGTTGTCGGCTTCGATTCAAGGTATCGCTATTCGTTTCCTCTTAGCTGTGAGCGCGAAGCAGGAAGGCTGGCCAGCCTTTTTTTTCGTCTAAGTTATGCCAAGGCAGTGATGCCAACGGTAGCGCCAAACCTATCATGTTAGGCCAAGCCGACCCATACGAAAACCTCTCGTCCAGGTCCCAGAAAAAAATCTGTCAAACAACATACACAGATAGAAAGGCGCAACTACCGAGAAACCATCGTCTGCGGGCATCTCCACAATAAACATCACAACCGCCACTATCATCACTGCCGTTGCCATCATTGTAACTATCACAGGAAAGCAAAACGCTGTCAAAAGGAAGAGTAGTTCATTTTTTTTTTCGACGTTTACAGAAAAGACGTTTCCCTGCCATTGCTACTAGCATTGCATGCCGCTTTGACGCCTGAATGAATAGGCTAAAAATGATGATCGCTTCGATGCGAACGGGAAGGAGTCACGAGATGACACAACGCGCTAACGGAGCTCCTTCTCGGCGGCAGCGCCCGGGCCGCTGACGAGCCCCAGTTTGCTTTTGACGGACCACTTCACCCACGCTGCCCTCCCAGTAGCTTTGAACAGAAGAGCCGGTACTGGTGGGAGCTGAGGACAACCAATCGAGCTTGAAGGAAAACTACTGCCCTTACTAGTCAAAGCACCGTGGCGTCATAGATGTCAGACGGCAAGAGTCAGGCACGCTTTGTGCACGTGAAATGACTGGGCTTCTTCTGTCCGCTTTTTTATGTCGCTTTTTCAGTTCTTCACTCTCTATACAACGTTGTTTTTTAGAAAAAGTCCACAACCTACAGAGTGTAACGCTGTTGTTGTTCCTAACTGAAGGCCTTCTTTGGGCCATCGACCTGACGCAATTTATCATAATGTCAGACTGTCACAGGCTACTCAGCTATTTTCTCCTTGTCTGTTGTGCTTCGAAAAACCAAATCACACACGAGCCATTTTACACTTCGATCCAGCCAAAAGTACGAGTCGTTTCTTACTTTCACTTTCATTCAATTCGCCTTTACTACTGGCCGTAATCGTTCTATTGACGATTGCAAAGGGCAAACACGCCAAAGCACACCGTATCTCACTGGTCAGACTGGCCGACAGTGGCACTGAGAGGTGAAGATGCAGAACTTGGCTTTCCCGATCCTTACCCATGCAACATTCCCAACCGGGCCTTTAAACACAGCAAGCTATATCATAACATCCTATCTCACCTAAGTGACTCAACTTCGGAACAAGGCTATCACATTTTAATAATGATTTGATAAAACAAACTGGGGAAAAGCTAAAGAAGCGACATCGCCGAAGAAATAGCGATAGTCAAGGTGGCCAGAAACAGGACGCGGCAACGCAGATGAAACAAAAGCAAGGTTTTCCTCTTAGCCAGTGGACGAGAGAGCAGCATATGCACGTTGTGTGCAGGATAATAACCGTCACATAGCCAAGAATACGGGGAACCGACAATGTCGAGAAAGACAAAGCAATCTATGGCGATCGCGATCACTGTAAAAATCCAGAAAAAGAGAACATTGACTAGAATCGCGGTGTACTCGAACAAACAAGAGGCAAATGGTAAGTGCTTAACTGGTAGTTTTCGACAGGATATGAAAACATAAGAAAAGAGGACACACGTCACGCCTAGTTTTCGATTCGGGCAATGCCAGTGACGATTCCGGCACCACTGCTAGGCCAAAGGCAACGACTGGCCCATCAATGCACAGGTGCGCCGACAACACGAAAGGCGTAAGTCATCCGTTATGAAGGTAAAGCAAAGGGGTAAAGCCGTCCGCGGCAGTGGCTCAAATAGGCACAACGAAGAAACCATTTAGAGGGGGTGAAAGTATTAGTTTTATTGGTATTCCATGCAGAAGTGCCTACTAGTTGCTGCTTTGAAAGCTTGGATATGGCTTCATTTGCTAGACATATGGTATTTTTGTATCATAGAGGACTTAACTTTCTTATTGGCTGAGAGGAATGAATGTTAGCTCTGCGCTTATAGATGTAATATCCTGCTCGCTTTACTTTTTACTTTATATTATAATTATATATAATTCGTTATATCTTATCTCAGTAATGGCTATGCTGAGAGCGAGGCTCCTGCGTAAGTCAGTTTAGAGTAAAAAATGATGTTTAAAGAATATTAAAGGTAGTGAAGTGCTTCAGATCAAGGGCCGGCCAAGAATAAAAATATTTTATTTCAACTTAATCATGTAGACTCGGTAGGCTGTCTTCATCCCAAGGTATTCACTGGCGTCTAGTGAAATAAACTAATTAATTCACTACCTGAACCTAGTCGCTTTTCTGAGCGCCGCGGGTAGGGTGACGCTCCTTCATGCGACTTTCAACAGCTCACGGGTCGACAGCAATAGGTCGATACAACCAAGCGTTGTTATCCTGAAGTACATCCCGCTTCAAAAAGTACCCGTAATGATTGCGGCTGTTCGCCCTACCGAGTGGAATCCATGCTCCAGGTCTGTAGTTTGCCAATAAATAGAATATATATTTGTGGCCTTTGTTCATATGTTGGAGCCACGTGTGTGCTCTAGTCCGAAAAATATAGTATCGATCGGCTTATGCATTGGTATACGGCCGAGTGGGCCTAGTAACTGGGAGAGCTGACTGGATCGACATTGGCTACCTTAATTGGATAAATTTATAAGATATATATCGACAATGAGATCCTTGCAACGGGTTTATCACAGACACACATCGATGACTGGGTAGCTAATGTTCAATGGTCGATGCAAAAAGGTTAGCATTGTTCCTGACGAACGAGCGCGTTTCCACATACCTACGAAATGCCTTAGCATGGCTTTCAAGCCTCGCAATGTTCACGCAAGAGCCCACCACTGGTGTGCGTAGGATTGATATTGGCGTGCCCTACTCTTGGGAGTCAGAAGTACTCCGCAGCCAACGAGCGCTCTTTTCTAAGGATCTTTTTGGAAACGGATGTTCATTTGCACAGATGCTGAAGTGAATCATTTAAACCCACTCAGCGGAGAAATAGACTCTTGCTGATGTGACAAAATTAGCAACAAATTAGTAACAAAATTATTGTTTCATCGTTAATGTGGAATATATTGTATCCAAATTTGTTTTTTCTCAGGTCATCCAGCAATAAAAAAAGCACCACATTTGGGTTGAATCTCACGGGTACTTTAGCACTTTTGGTACCATCTGGTCGACCGACCATGAATGATTTCTCGCCCGGTACCTGAATCCTTTAACTTGCCACATCTACCTACGAGTCTGAGAGCCATTCGATATTCCGACTAATCGTTTTAATATTACACCGCTGCTGTTGACTCTAAATGCAAACGCTTAACTAATTCAACATTATTATAGGTTAGCAGAAACGGGCCTTCTAGCTTGTAAAGCCGCTGATACGATACCGCAACATCTGCTTCGCCAACTTGGGCATATATATATATATATATGTGATTAGACATATTCAGGTTGAGATGCCCACCATGCTTCAATCGTATAATAGACGGTAATATTGGTAGCAGTAACAGCCGCGGCCTTTTCTCTTACATTAAACAGACGTACGATTACAGAACCACTCACATGTTGGGTCCCCTTACGCTACCAGTAGCCTGTACTAACCACCCGCGTTCTACGAACTGCTGATGTGTTCCCTCTTAATATTTGTTGTTGTCGTAGCCCTTTCGATCAAAAACTGCAATTTAATGAAGTAATAACGCCACCGACAACAGCAATCAGAAGCTAAAGGTTCAAGTCGTCCAAGTCTCATCTTTATCTAGGTTCTCCACCCTCTCCGATCATCTTTTATCGCGCCTTGCATTTCGCTATTTCTTTACTTTTCTGACACTTCCCCTAGATTTCGCCCTCGTGGTTGGCTCTATATTTTGTGCCTCAGTGTCTGCTTCTTTTCTCTCTTATTTTTTAGTCCTCTCCCTCTTCTCGCTTTATCTCCTACTCAAAAATACTATCTCCGACTCCGTCGTTTCAAACTACTGGTCTATTCTGAGGGAAGCGCCACGAAGTAGCCTCTTGCGGGATTGAAACAGAGAATAGGCAACGGCGTATTTTTGTTTTCTGTTTGTTTCTGCTATTACTATACTGCAGCTACGCCTTCGACCTCTTGGATGGCATTTTTTTAGAAAAGAAATTAAAAAGTGATCGAAAATGTTCATGGCAAGGAAACTATGCCAACGGCAAACTAAAAAAAAAAAAAAGAAATCCGTAACTCAATAGCGATGTAAAAGCTGCCCAGAGTAACAAATAGCAATTGCAACAATAGTGGGCGGCAAAAAGAACACGTTGTTGGCAACCTCATTATGGTCGTGCCAACAATAGTAAGACTGACTGTAAAACAGGGTTTAAGGTAACCCAGTTCTAAGGAGGCTGAGATCCTGCCGTACTTTTCTCAACCGAAACCTTTCCCCTGTCTCCCTTCTCTAATAAAAGTGAGGTCTTGCTTCTACCTTCTAACCTTGAGCAGAAGTACTTATATCCAAGACTTCTGGGTGGAAGGAAACGATTAGGCACGGTTGTATCGCGAGTGTCGTGCGAGTCTGCCACATGACCCTGTCTCGTCGATCAGAACTTCGAATCGAGTTAGCATTCAATGTTGTGTTTCATTACCTCCTGGCTTACTTTAACTTCAGTCCATCTAGCTATCGCAATCGGCCAGAACAGGGGCAATAACTTCAGCTGCCTCCGTTTTCGTGATTCGGCTATTCGAATAATCAAACTCAGACTAGTCGAGTTCGTAGTCCCTAAAGACAGGGCCGGTGGATCTATTGATAGGTCCTATTTTGCTTCTATAGCAATGGCCTAAGTTTCGCCGAATTATTAGCAGCGATCACATGACTAATTTCCTTTTAACTTTCTGGCCTGCCTTCCTTGCTAGCGGACCGCATCAATTGCAGTCACAACGAGAACTACGGTTTTGCTTGTATCGACTAGTTTACTTGACATCGATAGCGCTCGCACCTTTCGAAGCGAGGAAAAGTTTGACGAGTTTGCCTTAGGAAAAAAACGAGTGAAATGAGGACGAGAATACTGCTTTCGATGTCTCGTCTTGACGACGGAATCCATCTCGAATGCCTACAAGTCAACTTCAGTCAGTTCCTTAGCCATTGCTTGGCAACAGTCACGGCCATAGCAGGCTCGTTTACTGCTACGAAATGTCTATAAGTTAGCCAGAGCTGAACCACTCTAGCCGCTCCTGTCAGCCAACCAACGCACAAGCCTACACTTTCGTGCCCCGTTGGCCTTCGGCGTTGGCCTTAATTATCATCGGCCAATGGTCTTAACTCAATTCGCCTGATTCACAAAGTGCGAACCTACTCCGAATTTAGTTCGTTAAGCTTCGCGGTGAATTCGAAGCCTTCGTCTCAAAGAAAACCTTCACCATTGATAAATCAAGTAGTCTTCCAGATCTTGGAAAGGGGTGCCAGCCGATATGTTGTTTGGTTAAACCATGAATTGCTTGAGCGGTTTGAGGTTAGACCCCATTTAAACAACAGGCTTGCTGGTGTGCTATTTTGTTCGTAGCAGTCGTACTAAGATCAGAAAGAACTGTAAACAGATTCGGCCAGGAGCATCTTTCTACTGGCGAAACGAGTGTCACTTTGAGAGTTTGAGCAAGTCAAATGTATGATATGCAGTATAATTAAAACAACGTAATATGTACATAGAAGACATGTGTGTATGATGCATTTACAAATTGAAAGAAAAACCCAACAAGCCAAACAGCGGTGCAGATCCAGGGCGGAGTCCTGGGTGTCGCTTAGACGTATGACGCTGCATTATATATATTATTATTCTGCGCTAGCATCATCTACTGATAGGACAGCTTAGTGAATAAATTACAGGAAAATATATGGCATATCACAAGTGTACGTGCAATATATGCCACTAGCACTAGATGAAAGCGTTCGTGCTGACAATAGCGAGACAGCGAGAGCTTTGGACACTCTACGTCGATAGTCAATAATGAGTTTTGGCTAGCTTGACTACTACCTGTCTCAAATTTTATATACCTTATGACCAATTATAACATCTGCTATAAGTTTCGAATAAGCCTTGTGCATGATACTACGTCCTGCACTAAATCCATCTGTACACCACGCATGTTTCACGAACGGTCGCTTGAGAAGTTCCGATTTGTCGTAATTGCATTCACTGTCATTTATATCCAATGACCTGAATACGAGGCGACAGTAAGTTATGACCCAGTTGTCAAGACAACTTATTCAGCACGTTTGCCCCATAGCATGTCGTCAAAGATGCTGGCTTGTTGTTTGCTGGCGTAGTTGATACTAGTTGTGCTTTTGTTGCAATAACAGTTCCTTCGCTCTTACATGCTATTAATAGTCGCCTACATAAGGTTTCACATCTCGTGTGATCCATAACGAGGCGACCGTGAAAAAATGAGGATTGGCATAGTATACGATGAACCCTATGATGGCATGGCTCTGCCACCGTTGTTTTTATTACACTGATAATAGAACCTTGTCAAGTGGCCGCTGACCACCAGGCGGGCAGTTCATCTCTATCGTGTTATGATTTTGGTCAGCCCCAACTATGGGTCGGGGTGACGCCGTCGTGGCCAAGCTACGTAGAGTAATATAATTCGATATAACATAACTTAGGAGTCTAAGTTATGCTGTATAGAGTGTTACGGAAGTAACAACTGCATATGTTAACTATCAATAACTATAGGACTCCTATCAGTTAATCGTGTAATTTAATTTCAAATCGACGGGCATTTTTTTGAATTACTAAGGCAAAAAATTGACATTGGTCGAAGCCAGCAGATTACCACTTGTTCTCAGCTATTTATTGCCAAAGCAACGTAAATCAACCTCTAAAGTGTGACAATAGCAGAGCTTCTTCAGAATCATATTTTTGCTTAAAACCTGTATTTTTATGATTGTCGTACAAGGACATTCTCACTCGACCGGATGCTTCGAAGACTACGTTCTGTACGTATTTTTTTTTTGAGACAAAACAAAAACAGTTCGAGACTGCAGCTTTCAGAATCGTACGGCCACCGTGCGATAACGTCGGAAAGACATCTAAGCAATGTCATCTCCTTAGCCTCATCTGTCCCGCCGACGGAAGCTGTTCTAAAATCAAATATAATTTGATACCATCAGCCAATAAAAATCAATGAAATGATCATGCTAACCTAAACCACTATCAAGTACAGGATAACACCAGCATCCTGCCTCGCTCCTGAACGAGCGATTCGCACGACGATCAATAAATGGCTAGCGCGGAGCCAAAGATAACTAATATTTCCCTTTAATTCTACCCTTATACGCCTTCACATTGCGTCGGCCAATGGTTAGTTGATAATTTGTCTAACATGGAAACAGGCAACACTATAAACGCGCACGACCAACATGCGTAACGCTGCATTAAATAAAATATATTTTCGCAGCTAAGGCACACATGGAAACAAATAGCGTTTCGGCTGGTCACGTTTTACATTGGTCGCTGTTAACATTTACCTACATCATCTAGAAAACAAACCGTTGTTGTGTCATTACGTTTTTGCTGATTCTCGCCCACTAATATACTTGCCAGATTGTTACCCGTAAATAGATCGTTTCTTTTCTACTTGGGACTTCTCGGAAGAACAGCTAGCCCATAAACCCAGTTTATTCGCTCTTAATATGGTTGGTAGTGACCAACCTTGCACCATCACGAAGACGACCCGTTTCAGTATCCTAAATTGCTTTTATGCTGTTAATATTTGTGTTTGTTTCCGGCCATAGCAGCATACACGCACCATATATAACTGCTCTGGTTTCATCTGTCTAGCCCGGGAAAGGGTTTTGATCGTCTTCGATATGCTGACACAAACCTCGAATGCTATTATTGGACGATGAGGGCAAAATGAAGTTTTCGAATTAATACGTCTGTCGGATCATCAGATCGTTCTATGGCCAAGTCATACACACACAACACAAGAACGTGTTATCACAACATTTACATAAGTTAATTACCGTAAATTCATCAAGACTTTTTGCTCGTTTCGAACAGTCGGTCACTTCAGATGCTGTAGACTGCTATCGTACGTCCCGGATATGATTGGGCTTAAATTATGCCTTTACAGATCAATAGATCTATGTGCTAGACAATAAGTCCTGCAGGAAAAAGCTCTGAGTCCCAATACAGTACGCCTGTGTCACAAATTTTTCTCGTAATTCCTATCCATTACAAGATAATTAGTGGATTAGAACAAGAAGGAAAAGTGTAGTAAAAATTACAAATCGTAGTATTAAAAATAGCCATTGAAGTCAAGTTTACGCTTGCGAGAGCGTTGCATTTAGCCATTTTTACACTATATATATATATATATATATATATATACATATATCGGATTGTCGTCAATAACGGAAGCAACTTTTGACTACAGCAGAACTAGATCGAGACGACTCTAAATTACACCACAAAGGGTGCGTGTCTGCTTTGCCTATTATTCTCTGACTGACTTTCATCGCTGACTATTCGATGATTTTTTCTTTCTTTTTTTTGGAGCTGCAGACACGAGAAAATCTTCTATTTTGGTATCGTACCTCAACACTCTTTTCAGGGGATCGTAGCAGACACACAACAATTGAAAGAAATAACATATGTAAGTATAGAACTATCACCCTTCTCTAGAATCAATTAATATCGATAGAAATTAAGCCACTTTGTCAAAGAAACGCAACTGAGCAGAGGTTAAGCAGGCGATGCTGATTCCGTTCCCTTCTAATAGTGTCCATAACTTTTCCGGTTTAGATTAAATTGAAAAAATAAATTTTGCTTCGTAATCGTTTTGGATACAAAAAAAGAAGGAGTCAAGGATAATCCGCATGCGTTTGTATAGCTATTTACTGAAGAGTTAAAAACATAACTGGTTATATGTTATATAATGATAGTATCATATGATTATTCTGTGATCATAGAGTAAGCAACTAAAGGAAGTTGGTCAAAGCTCAATCTAGAAAAAAAAATTGATTGAATGTACATAAAAAGTTAAATCATTGAAACTATGGCCGTAACTTACAACGCTGCAAACGAGGCTTTTAAGTTAAGACTCTTCATACGAAATGCTAACACTTTCGGCGTTTCAATTATACTATGTATAATCAAAAGCAATCGTACTTAAAACTAAGATCTTCTCAGTTCATGTTGCATACCATCATTACATTTCTATCTAAAGTACAAGCTTGAAATTATGCAAGCTGGTGACGAAGCCTCATCATTCCTATACTTTATTAACTGGAGGAAATGCTTTTTATGCGATGGACTCATCGCCTCGTCCCTTTACCTGCATACAAATCAGACAAAACGCAACTAGGTCATCATCGGGTTGCTCTTTTATGTCGTTGACGATTCTGAATGCAACCTTCCATAAGATGTCCCCAACTAGACACGCCGTGCCAACCACCTTTGGCAGGTATGATCACAATGCAAACCGCGAAGCTTACGTAATCCTCTTCAGCTGGCTCTTCTCTCTTCTAAACGCGCATCGTTGCAACGTTTCTATACCTTATATTTGCAAACCGAGAGACAAAATGACAACGCAGGGACTGTAGAATTACTCAGCCGGCCTACCGCATATACCATATGACGTACAGCAAAGCAAAAAAAAGGTAGGTTTATGACATTTTAACTCACAGCCAAAAAATGAATGAGGATCATAAATTCTGTAGGTAAAAAGGCCAAGCTATAAAAAAAAAGTAACAAATAAGCTTTTCAAATACTCAGAGCGGATTTGCAAGGACATATAAAACCAGATTAATGCAGAGGCGATCCGCCACTCTACAACGAACATTGTTGGGTACTTATTTATATAGCGATATATTTTAGAAACATCCGAAGCATGTTAGCTCGATGCAGGAGACGAAAAGCGCCGTTACTATCCATTACGCTCCGAGTAGGACTGCATGGATTTACCTATTGCTAGGCTACGAATATTTAGGCTAGCTTTAAATAGCCTAGGCCGGTTCTTTTATTGTACTTTATATTAATACCATAATACTGGCAAAAGAACAGGCATTTCCCAAACGATTCAACTAAATCGCCAGCATTTAATGTTCAATACAGGATCTTCACTAGGGTGCGGAGTTACTGCTGTGAAGAAACGATAACAAAAAAAAAAAAGCAAAAATAGAAGATGCGTGATGTTTGTGTAACTCATAGACCAAACAGTATACTTAGCAGTTCTAGCAATGGCGACGCTTGTCAACACGACAACTATGACGACAGAATAAAAACTAGCTACCAAAACAACAGAATAGTAATAAGTAATAATAATATAAATATTATATTTCAGTTGGAGTATTACTGTGCAGTAAACGTGCCCCAGGTAACGTCGAGAGTTGGCTAGCGTCCAGATGTCCATCAAAAAATGGTCACGGAAAAACCAGCGACATACTCCTATTACGAGGGTAGTGCAAGCTAAAAAAACGACACAACGGAGAAAAAAAGGTGTACAGGACGAGAGGCAGGATCGACCGTCTTTGGTAATGGTGGTAGCCTTTGGACGATATTAGTAATGAATGAACTTTATAATGTAGTATTCCCTGCATAAACGACTATTCTAACAGTGCAAGATACACGATAAATATTGTGCAGAAAACACAAAATGAAGGAACCCGTAATTAGCTAAGGGGGTTGCGGACAGAATTAGCGCGAGCTGGTCTCTGCATTAAGCCAAAAGCGGCCAATGGATCCCAGAATCTCGCTAGTTGTTTCGTAGAATAAACGCGTTCTACCATATAAATACCGCGTCCAAAACAGAGGTCATGATAGGAGAAGACAGCGGGAACCCGCTAGTACACCATAACAAGATAGGAAATCTGCGTCGTCACGATTCGTAGATGCGATTTCTGGTTTCCAGAGAAACGGCTAGAGGAACAGCTCGAAGGCTAGACGTAACGTTTGAAGGAAGAATTCTGTTAAAAATTATTTTTCTCTTATTAGAGAATGCAACGTTTGTAGATAGCTTTGTATGTACTAGCTTCTAAATTTGCTAAAGGTCTGTCGTAAATCGTTACCATTGTTGCGGTGCAATGGTATTATGCGACCGACCCAGAGCGTGTGGCTGGTTGAACTTAATCGTTCAAGATGATCATATGATTTCGACGGTGGTATTGATTCACAGCTATTACGGAAGTGTCGCCTCTGTGTTCAGTCTATGCGGTTGCCATTTCGGACACATTTGAATCAATCACGCGTTTTCATCTCACTTTCGAAACAGCCACATTAGTATGTACGCATCAGATGGACTAAAATCTAAAGGCCCTATTGCACAGTGTCCTGTAACTAATCTCCTATTCGAAAGCAAAATGTTTTTTCTTCCTTAACACGTAGCTAGCATGAGGATAGCTAAGTTGAACGGAACTTCGCTATATGAAAAATGACAGAATCAGAAGATGAGGACGTCGCATCCGTATTGAACACTTTTTGTATGCGTCAATAGCATACGTCTGGCAAACTCTGCCAACATTTGTGTTTTTAATGGCTAGTGGATGTTGGTTGGGGACGTAAAAAGGTCGACTCTTGGGATTGCCAGCGACAAAAATGCCCTATTAGCTTTCGTAAGAATTGTTCAAATCGCTCAGCTTGCACGGGGCCTCCTTCAAGTCTAACATCGCGCTCCATAACGCATGACGCATCAATATTCGTCTCGGCCAAAATTTAATCCTGTGATAAAACGATAGGTTGTTTCAGGTACTCGTATCTCGAAAGTTTACATAGATTATCCCTCTAATAATAATTCTCAAATTTCAGCTAACTTCCACAGGCTGTATGCTGTTACTCGAAAATTCATGTAAGCGAAGTGCTTGCAAAGTCTGTTCTAATGTCGATGCGGCGTACGCAAGCCTTTGCAAACTCAAATGTATGAAGGTAGATAATTAAACTCTCAGTATGTTTATTATATTAGCCCTCAGGGACATAACGCCAATACCCCTATTTTCATTAATGCTTTGCCCTTCTGCGAGCCTGCCTCCCCTCAAAAGCATAAAATCGTATTAAAATGCAGCAATATATTGAACACCGAATCGCTGCAGATGATAGTATAATAATTTAATAACAAGCCATGAACGTCAGTGAATACAGTGATGCTCCCCTATAAGCCATGCACAGAGGTATTATACGCTCCGCGCGTATTCCAGTACCGACAATCCATCTGTATTGTCTATATTCTGAGCGTATTCACGGATGTGTGTGTGCGTGCGTGCGTGCGTGCGTGCGTCTACATGTCCACTAAATAAGGAAGAATCGTGGCTAGTTGCCTTCTCTTTAACCAAAAGAAAAAGTTCCTTTTAGAAAGTTAATTGTTTCTATTATTCTATTGGATTTCCCTAGCTTCTAGGCAGCTATTGATTCTGCCGCATTTACTGTAATTATTACAGCCGGTATCGTTCCAATTGAATCTCATCGCGTTATTCATCTTCTCTATGTACGAATACGGCTCTACTAGCATTTGTCCGTTTGTCTGTCTGCGAGGTCAAGTTCTGTGCTACTGTAAAAATTCAAGGCCAACAATTTCATCTCGTTCCATTGGCCAGCGTTACTCGTATGAATTCTATGCTACTGACCATCCAACAGCCGGTATTCGCAGCGCATTGCCTCCTGCGCAGATACAGATTCCTCACTATCGATAGACGCTCATACTACCTACAGTCGGAGTAACTCAATGACGCTGCCGGCAACGGTGATGGCGAAGTAACAGCTGATAAGTGACAAAACGTTACCAAACCAGCTCTTAGTGCACTTTATGTCCTGTGTGGCACATTTTCGTGTCACAATATGTCCTTTTCGTCTCCCACACACATGTTCTTTGACTTTGATAGGGTCTGATGATCGCAACCTTCTCGCACGTTTTGTAATTAGGAAATCTCTAAGGACGACAAAAATGGCCGATCGGCATCATTGGGTCGACCCTAATAGTGTAAGCACTTTGGGAGAAACGAAAATAAGAAAGGAACATATCGCCTCCCTGAAGAGTTATCGATCAAATGAGACAAGATCTGGTGATTATGTGCGTCTAACGTAGAAGCATTGTTGACGTTGCCAAATTAACGTGGCTAGGTTGAAACTGCTAGAAACCTTCACGTCGACAAAAAAAATTACAACGATTGGAGCGGACAATGTAACTTGCGCGCAGCAAACAACAAAATCGTCGAACTTATCAGCGACAAATATGAGCTAAACAATTAAAACATACAAAAGTTAACTTATTCACTTTCCTGTTAGTGTTTTTCTCTACCGCTCCTCACTTCTTATGAAAAAAAAACTCCATAACATACTGTGTATACATATGTTTATAAATAAAAACATGTTTGCCAATGTTTTTTACTACTGCTATTGCCGTCGACTTGGCATCTCCGCTCGTTGATTTCCCATTTTGCTGCAGCGGTCACAGCTGCATGAACTCAACGCATCCATCAACCCATCTTCTAAGCGTCACATTTTATCAGTATCTACATACTGCTGAAGATCGCGGCCTGCCAGTCGCCCGACGACGATGTGTTGTCATTACCGCGTATTAGAATTTTCCTATCATAGCTAACATGATCAGGAAGATGGATGCCCTTACTTCGGTCGATTTTTTTTGGCATCATTTCAATGTTCAACACGGCAAGCCAACAAGCAGAAGGGGAACGAAAATCGGAAGAAACACTGATAGTGAAATAACATAGATGTGAATGAGAAAAATGTATTTGATGGCCATACTCGGTAGCAATGAGCAGAAACAGCAGAAAATTAAACACACACAGTATACAAAAGGAACCCAACTAGCTAACAGGTAATAATGTATAGTCAGTAAACGGCGGGCCGACTACGATATATAACTAATTCAATTCAAATGATATGGTTAACAAAGTGGATGTTGTTACCAGTCGAGATTGAACCGAATGGTAACCCCTAGTATTTTTCTGATCCAAACGCGATTCGAGGAGACGGTGATGGGGCACGAAATCTCAGGACAGGTGCGGACGGAAGCCCGTCTTACAGGGGGCGACCAAAGGGACGGGTGTGAGATCGACATGAAGTTAACTCAAAAAAACCACGCACAGCTTTAATGTCACGCACCAGAATAATGTGTTACCAGAGCCTTGTCCAATGTAAGACTTTGCTTTGCTATCAAACTCTCCAACTGTAGGCTGCTATGGAAACTCTGCATTACATCAATATGCGAGAGAGAACGCCTGTTTATATCCGCTTCAGGTTGTTTCTTAAGGCGCGAATTTTTTCAGGACTGAAGGATCGTGGGAATACGAAGGGGTTGCTGAACGCTACTTATGCATAGGGCGTAAAAAGCGCGTAGTTTTTGTATTTTAACTGTTTCACAATTCAGTGCGTAAGGACCAACCGAATTTTGAAGGTATTGGTAATGAAGGAATCGCTACGAGAGATACCTGCAGCGCGAGAGGTTATGAATGAACGGTAGTGCCATGGCCTGATGTGACGATCTCATCTTACCAATTGATGATTTGTACTGTTAGTAATATTCGACAGGTTTGTTACATTGCCACGCATCGTATAAGCAGTGAAGTTGGTGCATCTGAGTTTTTCCGCTAGATAAATCGTGGAACTGATCAGAAAGTTATCTGTATGTACACGTTTATAAGGCCTGCGCATGGAAACGCGATTGTTAATACTTAATAAGAGTAAGAAACGCTTTTATAAGTATCGATCCTCGTAGAATATAAAAATATATAGAGTCCTAGTTTTTTCATGGCAAATGCAGTAAACTACAAGTAACTTTGGGTCAGAGCTAGCGCCATGCCCGCGGCGAGTTGCATCATCACAAAAAGAAAGATCATTTTCACAGCCGATTTTCCGTGACCGTCCACAATACAGCAGTTGAAAATTTTGAGTCTTACATTCAACTACTTCTAATGCGTTCATCTTACAATTGATGCACAACCAAAAATTTGCCTTCTACGCAATCGTTTGAAGCAGCTTCTGTCTAAGTAATCATTCCATGTCCCTTGCAAGTATGTGCGCTTGAATGGCCAACATATTTTCTATCCCCTTTCCATCCTTTCCCTGTCGTCTGCTTCGGGGGCATCTTCACCTATGAGAACGCAGAGGACAGACGTCTGCGTTGGGACAAGAGACTGGCTAAAAGAGAGGGAGTCAAGAGTTTTGGTGCTCCATGCGTGTACAGCAAACAGACTTTGCCTGAGGCGTTAAAAGTACATTGGATTTATCTCAAGGCTGCGCACGAGCCATCAGTCGAGTTTTGTCGGCATCCATTCAAAGTTCCATGACGCACTTACTTTTAGATGGAGATTTAACCAGCACAACTCCTGCCACTTCTTGTTCTATATCTTGTTTTCTCTATTTTGCCTTCATAGCTGTACGCTGTTGAGATTGACGTGGTCGATATGTTCATAAAACTGTGTTAGCTGATTCATGTTTTTTTAACTTTGCTTATTACTAGCTTTAGTCGACGTGGAGGGGAAGATTGGAAGAATACTTAATAGCTCATACATACTGATTCATGAAAAATTCAGCGGTTTCTAGCTCCGATCTGTGGCGGCGAGTTGTTCTCCTAAGCTAAACCAAATACATTGCGCAAATATATAGAACAAGGCTGAGCCTTAGCAACGAAATGGTTTTCCGCCAGGAAGAATAGTGATCTTTATTCTAACGTATAATACACAGAGTATCGTATTATGTCAATGCTTTGCTCACATTATCATGCTATGACTCACTGTTTATTATCTAACACAACGAATCCAGATACTACCGCCGCTCGCGCCTGTGACAACTAAGTGCATAGAAGATGATACCCTTAATTTAATTTGCGACCTTTCAGATGACAGACAGTACCGTCAACCTAGTTTCAACACCTTACGAATTATGTACGATAAATATATAAGACAATAAAAACATGCGAAGCATATTGCAACAGAATTGCCAATGGCGGCCGTGAAAAACAAACGAAAAAATCTTCCACATTAGGAATCTTTAATTGCCAAGAACTCTTCCTGCAATAGATCAAATCGTCGCGCCTATTATAGGGCTTTCTCATGTCCAAAATCTCGATATCCATATACTATAGCTACTCAAAAACGATGTATCTACGCTATGTCAATTTTATAGCTCTCAAACAAGGCGTAACATTATGCTGCATTGTGCCATGTTTGTATCCTACAGATGCACATTTTTACACCTTTCCTAATAATAAAAAATAATTTCTATAGTTTTATTAACAAGTATAGTGGTGTCCATCCTTGCATCAGTTTGTCGCAAGGAGTAAACAGGTTTCCTGTCAATACTTGCGGGTAGCATTCATCAACCACGGAATGTCTACTTACCAAATTGCTATGTCGATGAAGAACCCTTTGGACGAAGATACATCGATCTACGCTTCTTGTTTATCGACCATTGTATAGCGTAATAATAACAGCATCAGTAATAATAGAACTGCTTGAAGGGGTGTGTTTAATCCAAACTGTGTTTTCCCTGATTGAAGCGGTCGTTCGACCAGTAGCGTGTTCCTTTCGTCATTTTGACTAACAATTGGCACAGTTCATAGTTGCAATGGTCGCTGACGATTCCCCAATCGATAGAGGTCTGCATTATATATATATATATATATATATATATATATATATGAAAAAGGAACATCGCTCAATTATGATACATTGCGGGTAGACGGCTTGACTAGAAAATTTGACGCAAGAATGTATCCGCTCGAATAACATTCAGTCGCAGCTGACAAACTAAAAGAAGGAAATTATCATGTTTGCTTACGTGTTCGTCCGCGTTCCTTTTTCGTAGGGACGTTAGCTCTAACGGAAGATACACCATGCCTTGATTGTACTAATCAAGGTACTACGGTTTTGCTACAAGGTACTATGATTACGATGTTTGCTATTCGTATTCGTTCAGCCGGATGGAAGGAGACACGTATCGATAACACAGCAGGGTAGCGAGCCCGTCGTCTGATCACCCGCGACCGACAAAGTATTCTCATTTACTGCCGATTTTGATAGTAGGCCTCGTACACCGATTCTGATAGTCTTCCCTGCGATTGAAAAAACCTACCAATACGAATTCAACAGACAGGGCCGCGGCGTTTATGGAACCTTAAATATGAAAAAGTCTTCGATAACCTAGTTTTCATTGGTCGCATATCGACGTGTACGTACAGAGGACCGCATTTAGTAGGCTGTAGCTGAAGTGAAAAGCCATAGTGATTCCTATCGTCTTTCTGCTTTTCAGTAAACAAAACTATACTAAAAATAACGAAACAGATACTACACTGCATCTGTAAATTGAACAGAATCTGTAGGTAGATAAGCGCCCCTGATCGGACTACTAATTTTAGTCGTTTAAATCGACAGCTCTGAAAAAAACACACGTCTAAACGACATTGGCTCAGCTCGCTGCGTCACAGACGTACAGATACAGGCGACAGAGAAACAATACTAGAACCTTGCTCCGAGTTGACTATCGCCACATGTAATTACCGTTCTTAGATGAGACCCCGATCACACAGATGGTCTAAAACAAGGCTGTGCTACAGTATCGGAACTGACATCGTAGAGTAGCTCCGTGTGTTCGACAAGGGATCCTATCGAGTTCAACAGACATACTTTATGGCCATCTAATTCCGAACCTTTAAACGTCTCTAACTTCACGTCATCCAAGCGCAGACTACGTGCGATCCTCGATAGCATGAGAAAATTCTCCATAGCATAGCCTAACATAGTTATGTTTCAGTCAATTACCACAATCGGACCAAAGCCTCTCATAGATACGATGCAGGATCAAGTCAATATCAGCGTGATTTTTGCGGCTGTTTCAGGCCGTCGATTCTCGGGCGTTCGTCCAGCCGAGCGCCGATATTAAATTTTCTGCTTTCTTTATTGTTCCCATTTAAACGCTAGACGAGAAAAATGACCGACTCGCGTATTTAAATCGTAAAATATTAGGTGCGTAACAAATTTTATATCATTGAACAATTATGCAAAACAAGAATAGCGACGTCTCACACGGTGATTTTTCTACACTTCCCCAAACAATTAGTCGATGCATATGAGATAGGGAGATCTCTGTGCGTGCTATCACTGCAAGAACAACGGAACTGTTCGGCAACAAGAAGCCGACTTCAGTCAGGTTCTTTCCTCCTCGTTCTTAAAATCTGTGAAGCTTCAATGCGGTTAGCTGATACTCAGAACAGATACACTATATAATACCTTAAACAGAATTTTTGAGGCGAGCGATGTTGCGATGGCCGTCGGTAGCAGGCGACAGTGAGTCACTATTACAAACTGCGTTGGAGAAACTCTTTTTGCTGAAGCTGTTACTCGGTATGGGTAGAGATGAAGCACCCACTAATATTCTTGCCACCACTGCGGTTACAAAGATAGACAAGCGCGTATATTAGACTGTCGGTCCATAAAGTCTGCGTAAATAAATATATCCAATCTACCCGCTTATTCATGATTGTTTTCTTGATAAAATTTGTTGTTCATTTGCAGTTTAGCAATAATCAATTAACTGACAGATCGGCCAAGACCTTTAGTGGATTTCGTCCTTTCTTATTATGTGCGGCTTCGAAGCATAGCAAATGCAATCCATAGTGTGGCCCTCCCTAATATAGACAAACGCTCGTTGCCTGCCAGTACCGCTATTCTTATACTGCAAAGTTAATTGCAGGTTTCTCCTCGTAATATTGTGATGATCGAGTTTTCCACCTATCTGATAAGCGTCAGTGATGCCTGGAAGCTAAATTACATTTTTGTGATCCTATTGTCCTATATTAATAGATGTGACTGGGCACACTTTTTTTCCTGTCTCGTGTAGATACGCCGTTTTGGTGGACAGGAGTAGCTAACAACTAACTGTGGATACGGGACACAGCTCAAGTTAGACATACATACATAAATACACATATATAAATAAACAATAAAAACGCGATACCGCACAACTTCAGAGGGCATTCATCGTCCATTAGATTTTCATCAGTATCTCTATCATTTAGAGCATCACTTTTTCCTCAGGCGCACGCACAAGTAAATCAAGCACGTTTGGTTTCCTCAGCGAAAACAAACAAAACAGATCAATCTTTTCACCAAGCTCAAGAAAGCTATCCATTCTTTCGCGTTCTCCGCGTCTAACGCGCCCCGAATCAAAATAGAGGACGTCGTAAGCACCGTGCTCGTAGCGAAGGAAAACAAAGGAAACTCTTCATTGCTTTCTCCTACCCAGGCGCTGAGGAAAATAGGAGAGTGGTTTTCAGCTTGTGCCTACGCGGCCCCTTACGCTCCGAACTTCATTACGTTGGGGTGGACGGTCAGAAACTTTTCGCTGTTGTAACCAGTACCGCTGCAGCACGGTATGGCAGAGAACAGATAACCCAAAGCAGCAACTTAACTGTGGCAATAACGTAAAAATAAATCGAGTTTTACACTTCGTCGCGACATCGAAGTGGAAAGTTGAAGGACGCAGTTAACGGAAGCTACTCGTGTGGCCAGCCTGCAGTAAACTGCCATATAACTTTCCTCTGATACAGGCAAATCACAGCGCGTGGTTGACGATATTGATGACCTTTGCAGACAACTTTAAAGGTATGTGCGAAGGGAGACAACGGCATAATTCTCATTTTCGTATTATATATTAAGGCTTACAACTTTAATATATGATATAATACTTTAAAATAAGTAGCCAAGCAGGCAGATATTCGTGATGAGACCACACGAAATGCGTCATTCGATCGTGGATACCGCTAGGACGTTGGTGGATCGAGATCAACCTTGATTGACCGCTGCTGTAATTTTATAATTGTTGGTTATAAAATAATGGGCCGTAATTTTCTTTGACATTTTACCGTGAACGTATCTTTCTGAGGGACTTTTGCACTAACTTAAGAAGGGATCGTCATCCTGCCGGGCGAAAAAACTTCAATAATACTATTATAGTTGGTTCTTTTTCTTTAGTCTCGGAGAGTTTGTTTTAGAATCCACACAGTGGTTACGGGGGCTTGTACAAGTCAGCCGTCTGATGAAAATAATCTACTGCCTCTTAACGTAACACTCTCTCAATGTAATAAATGAAAATCGTAGGAACAATACGCTTGACAGCGACTGTTTTAGCCGGTACTTCGTCTCTATTTAGCTTGTAAATTATTTAGTTGCTAATGATACATCATATAATATTTTGAGAAATATTGTACGTTGCCTACTGTGAACGTTGACGCGGATCTGAGTCAACGAGACAAAGGTTAATCAAAAATCACGGATTGCATGCATCGTTAACGTGGTATCCGAATTATATAGAAAATGCAATGATTTCATACCCCTTTCAATATATAGACATACGTTACTCAATAGTTATTATAGGAAATAACGATAATTCGATGACCGAGTTTTTTGTTTTTATATTTTTTTCTTGTTTTGACAATACACACTGGATGAGGGAATAAGCAAAATACGGTATCATTTATGTAAATTACGAGTGCCTGATTGGACATAGCAATCTAAAAGTATACTACATACTAGATGTACTTATTGATTTAACTATATAAGGCTGCTTTTTCTTTTGCCAGATCTTAATTCAACGCGAAGCTGAAGTAAAGCGGTGTTCAGACGCTTTTTGTTCCGAATTTTGTAACGAAGTATTTGAACTCGCACGATCTACTCGGATCTGAGTCTGCGGTAGCAAATCGTTTGACAAATCGCCCTTGGGATTTCTATCGGTCTACTAAGAATGAGGCTGATCGTTACCGGGATTCTGATGAAGGATGAAGCTCCCTCCCGGTAGGATATAGTACAAGCGTTATTTCTTCATAGCGCTGGTTAGCTTCAACATAATAATGAATTTGTCATGTTAGTCGTGTTCGTACGTTGCATTTTACTTCGGCAACAACAAAAAGATGTGTGCAGTTAAATAGCCTATACTAAATAATGTTCTAAGGGGACTCGTTTAATTATCTCTTATATATATATATATATATTAAAAAATAAAAATATCTATCAATTATTTAGATAGATATTTTGTTTTACGTAACATTACGTAACAATACGTAACATTCATAAAAAACAACGAAACAACAGCTAGCTGGGTCAACGGCCTTAGTCATCAGGACAACGGTACGTGTGGTGTAATGCAGTTACTCCTAAATAAACTAAGTAAAGTACGCTAACGTTTACTGCTAGTACTACTGTCTCGACGGCCCAGTAACTCCAAAATCTCCATTCTTGGCTTACATGCCAAGGTTCTACGGCAGTTGGATGAGCATCAGATGTTTTGCAGTATATTCTAATCAACGCCTCAACATAGTCTAATCAAGCAGAAATAATCGGCAACTCATTTAGTAAAAATATTACTTTGAACCTATAAAGAGGCCACTCGTCTTTCCAGGGGCATCGAGTGAACTGGTTGGACGGACCCCAGGTAAATCGCATGCTTTTAGATAGGCACGCTTCTGGAGAGACCGTCCGTTCCTTAATGGAACAGCAGTCTTAGACGACTTCTTCCGCCCAGGACTTTTCGTTCATTAAGACCCCTAGTACTACCCCTAGTACCCCTAGTAAGACCCCCTAGTACCTTTCCTTAGCGTTACCTGTTTCCCCTCCCATCCAATCTTTATCTCGCCCTAATTAGTCAACAGCGCGGCAAAGAAAAGACCGCGCGATTTTCCTATGTAGAATAGTCATTTACGTATCCAAGGCTGTGGTCATATCGTGTTCTAGCTCAGATTCAGTATTTTGACTTCGTTCAAATACAAATATACACGCAAAGGATCCATCTTACTCCACAAAGAAACAGACTCACGCTTACACAGAGAAACATTCTCTGCTGTATGAGACTAAAATGGTGGCGGGGGTGATTTGCACGGAATTCACATTTCGCTGGCAACGCCGATGGCTGCCTATCTGCGGTGGTAGACCGCAGATAAGGAAGCACCCTATTGCTCGCAGCTAGCAGCTAGCCGTGTCAAATTAAATCGGATGGCCTTGAGTGAAATGTGACTGTATATAGAAAGAGGGCGACAACGGAATAGACTCTGCAAGCCAATGGGGCTAGTAGATTCTTGGGGTTTGATCTCACCTCTGGAAAGGGCCGAGGTACGCAGGATTAGAGGCAGGAAAGACGTCACGGATGCAGGTTGCTGCTGGTGCTAATCTGATCTGAGCAACAGACATGATCAAACGCGCACTCAAACAGATTCGCACCTTAGACACAGATACATGCAAGTGTATAGACGCAACCTGACATGGGCACAAATGAAATGTACGAAATTATAGTTGATGCCACTTTAGTGGGTCTACGCCGAATTCAAAAGCGATAAATAATTACTTTTTACCGGATCTGCCAGAATCGTTATTGGTGCTTTCCCGATATCGTTCACATGCCCTCCCAACAGTGCATCTCCGCCCAACAGTGCCCGGCACATGGACGCACGAAAACCATGAATAGAGACACCATATCGTAGTAGAGTAGTGAGCGGTAATGTAAGCACAAATCATACCACTGTGAATCACAGCAATGCGAAAACTATACGCTCATGAGTAGCGTACGTAACGTTGGGGTCATTTGCAGAGTGTAGATATTGAAGTCCCCAGCTCGAACGTCATTTCAATCGAAGACAACAAACGGTCAGATTGGAACAATGCTAGTACAAATCAAGTGACAGGCACGGATGAACGAGTCACGAGTTTTGCGCGTAGTAGAACATCACCCAATGATCTCGTTTCTTTAACGATTATTCAAAACTGACCAATATGCTAGTCATGCAGCACTTACCGTTGAACGCTTGCCTGCCGAGACGACTCTGACGAGGTCACCCTATTTACGATACGAGTGATGAATTGTAAGTATGAGTCCCGGCGACAAGAGACCCACCTCGTACACAGGGACATCTAGGTATAACATTCCCACAAGCCCAGGCCCAACGCCGAATTTGTGTACGTCTGGTATAACATGACACAGAGAGCAACAATGACACTTATGCGTGCTTATGACATTTCGTATCAAAACGTAGAGTATTTAGGCTGGAAGTTGTGAGCTTGAGGGCGTAAATGAAGCGATAAGTAAAATGGTTGCTTAGTACCTGTTAGCACATTCGACTGTAAATTGCTCAGTGGATTGCCTCATTGAAAATTATGTATCCGTTCCTTGTTGCATATTTCCATCAATTTCGGCGTCATGAAAACGCCAACCTGCCGTATATATACCTTGGTAGATTTCAAAACGATTAATATAAGGGATCTACTAATTTGCCTCAACCTAACAGTGAGAACGTGTGCGAAACGCCCGCAGGACTTCTAGCTTTACCGCTAACCGAAAATGTCGTTAAATACATTGTGAACAAAGCTATCAGCCATTTCGATAGTAATGTTGCGTCTTCAGAATCCCACATGACCTAATGGTACCATCGGTGTATGATACGTTTACGCTGTTCCTAAGACTCGAAAGATACGAGCATTTCTTTAGTCTGTGATCAAAGCATGGTACGCCCGGCAATCATAACTTCATCCACTGGAAGTATTTAGTTAAGATTTTGACCATCTAAGATTTCTGCTGCTCTCTATCTACCATACTTTAATATTACCAACTCGAATTCGCTATGAGGCTTGACAGCAGATCAATACAAAAGGACTTTCTCGTTTTTTTCTTTAATCAAGCTGACCGCGAAAAGTTTCATACGTACTGGAAAACAGGCTAATATAGGATATTCTCCACCTCCTCGATCCTTTAGGGATTCTTTAGGGATCTCCTCGATTAGGGATTAAGTATTGACACTATACTTTTGCATTGTTTCAAGCGTAGAGCACTGGACAGAATCAATTCGTCGGCAGTCCTTAGAACTCGTTGAATATTTCCATGGACTACATTGACAGCGTAGACAAGCTGCCCCGCCTTTGTCTTGCCAGTCTTGTGAGGAACGCTTTCCTTGTAAGTGGTATTGGACAGTACGATCTCGAAAGCAGGACGCCTCTGCGAGAAAGCATCAGCCGGAGATCCCAACATTTGTATTGTGTAATGCTTCGTTTTCTCATCAACGGACAACGATCCTGGCATGTTCACTAGGCCCTCTAGGCACTGGCCTCTGTCTTCGTTAATAAGGGTTATTGTTACTAAGTTACGTAGCTGCTCCAGTTGGCAAACAATTGATTTGATTGGCCTCGTAAATGTTGTCACAGCGCAAATTTCAGCGAAAAAATTCCTGTTTAAAGTCGGTACCCCATACATCACTAAAGCAGGATAATTAGCCTAAATTTGTGATCACCTACATTGCTTTATTGCAGCCTCGATTGGATCGACTCTATATTTACAGTGCTACGTTGAGCTATCGAGAAGCAGATAAATCTTTGCCGAAATATAATGGAACTGCCCATTAGAAACGTGTACTATATAATAGACCAGTTACAAAAGTGTTTGCTCGAGATATTTTCCCTGGCAATGCATAGCCAGAAGTCACTAGCTTGTAATACATGGCTAGGATAGTGCTTACGCGTGCATAATGTATGGCAGACATGCAGTACGTATGAGGCTAAAAATACCTCCTATTTTCTATACTGCGATTATGCACATATTCGAGGAAAAATAATGTTTAAAAAATATAATTTTAAAGAAGGAAAGAAATACCTTTTCTGATTTCTCTTAAAAGTAATTAAAGGGCGACGCTAAATCCCTGATGATTTAGGCGGAAGTAAAAGCGAATTTACCTGAAATTTAACAGGACCAATGTTAGCTTTTTAGTGCAGTATACTATATATAATATCGTTTACGTTTACCTGAGAATAGACTTCACTACGGAAAGGACGTTGACTCGTTAATAATAATCATCTTTTAAAAAAGCGAGTACACTATGGTCCTACAGAAGTGGATTATTCAATAATACATAGAATCCGAGTAATGTTAGCAATGACCTCTATCATTTTTACCGATCTAATTATAGGACATGCGGAAGCTTAATAAAACCCGTATTTACTTTGTTTTTTTGAACAGTCAGTTTGGAAGCCGTCAACACAGGGTCCTATAGATAAAGCGGAATCAAATTTTCAATAGGTAAATTTTAAAAACAACGAAATATCCTACAATGACCTTACATGAGCACTACTTATAATCAATGTCAATTTGTTTATTACAGCAGTAACACCATTTTGGGCTTTTAGGTGAGTTTAGGATTAGGATTATATCTTTGCTTTTAACGTTACACAGCTACGCCGTTAACGTTAGCTAGCCATACTAAGTAAGGTATGGCTAGCTAACGTTTTGTCGATGAGATCACAACGTTCCGTGTCGGGAGGGACCTTCATCCACCATTTCTAGATAGTG
Organism: Varroa destructor; assembly: GCF_002443255.2. Taxonomy (NCBI): domain Eukaryota; kingdom Metazoa; phylum Arthropoda; class Arachnida; order Mesostigmata; family Varroidae; genus Varroa; species Varroa destructor. Next base: position 26,096,381 of record NW_019211457.1, read on the forward strand.
TTAGTTGATGTGAAGACAACGATCGATTTATATAGTAATAAATAACATCCATATGTATTTCACAACTTCTTGGAAAAGAAAGGTTCAACAGTTATTTTAATAATACGCTTCGAGGATAATCACGATTGTTTGTCGTGACTAAACCACTCACAGTATTTACGCACCTGTATAAAATGGTTCTGCAGTATTAACTGGTTTTTACTGTTGTCTTCTTCGTAAAGCCTTTGGAATCATCTGTCAATGCCGAGATTCGAACCAGTGGTAACTGGCACGCTTGTTGCTCACGATTACTATCACAGACGACTCAGCAATGTGTATTGGCGGCCTAGACCCTATTGACATATCACACCATATTTCTGACTCTGGATCAGACGAACCGCCCGCTCTCGACATACAGAAATGCATAATCAATGCTCCATGCCAATTAGTAGATGAATGGGCGGTCTACAATTTTTTTTGCTCTGTTTCTTTACTTAAAATGTCAAACATCTTACACGGAAAATATATATAGCTATTCCGGTACGTATATTATAGTTTTGTCATACCATAGTGTCACAGATTACTGACAGATGTCAAGTTTGGCCTGTGTATAGGTTGAGGCTTATTGTTTTTTTTATCGTCATGTGTACCTTTCTCCTTTTTCAACGCAGGTCGACAATCAGGTACATCGTATAACTGTGCGTGAGCCCTTGCCACATCTCCGTTCATATGTGTAGAGAATATGCTACTTTGCAAGCTCATTTCTCAAACTCCTCTGTAATCGTTGAAACAAGGGCAACGACGTCAATTTTGTTTCCTTCATTTCGCACCTTTATACATGCTAAATATATACAGATGACGTAAGTCTAGAGTGGACTTCAACAAGGTATGTGGCGTAGCTAACGCTGTCCGGCCACTCTCGTCCTTTTTCTCACCTTGAATTCTTTGCCATACGCTTCGTAGAGATAGAGGTTAGTGCGTAACGCTCCACCGTCTTCGATGCCTTACGTGTTACTAACTCTGCGACAGGCGCAGCAGATGTGACCAACGATGTCGGACGGTGGCGTCTTCTTGGTGGAAAATCTTTTTGTCTATCTGTCCTTAATTAAGCTGCCCCAAACTCTACGTTTCGCCCCTAACAGACAACCAAAAGATTTGTCTCCGGTACAGCGGCTAACCTGTAGTGTACTAAATCGCATAAAATTGCATCGCTTTTTGGCTAACATTAAATTGGTTTTTTGCTACGGCTGTTGTAACTCCTAACTAGCCGTCGTCTCTCTTAGAAGACCGCCTCTCTTAAACTGACAATGGTGAGTCCTCACGCAGGACTCGCCATTGTCAGACCCACTTAGCTGTCCTGCTGTCGAAGCCATGAGCGCATTTCGTTGACTATCGCTGCACCGTCTCATCATCCACGCTCACCCACCTGCAGAGACCTATTTTGCGTCGCGCCATCCACAAAACGCTCTATAAACGGCGTCTCTAAGCGGATGACTTAGCGCCGAAGGTAACATTGTTACGAGTGAAGGTGCTACTCCCCCCGTCATCTCATGCCTTCTCCTAGAGCTTAGTCACTTAAGCCAAACGCCCTACTCTAACATCTCGACGCATCACAAGCCGCGCAGGCCACATGTTAGCGATGCTCTCTTCGTCAAATTTCCTCTCCCTGCTGAAACTATTGTAGCGTCGATACAGACTTTCCGTCATACCAACTGCTGAGCATCTGCCCCGACAATCCTGCTTGCGTTCTAATTCCCAACATCATTCCCGTCACAACCCACCCATCAGCGCTTCTTTTCTGTGTCAAGTTTGTAACGTTCGTTGTATTCGACGACGACTGAAGTAGCACCGCCGCTGGTGGTAGTTTTCGACGCAAGCAACAAAAACCAAACTGAAATGATAGAAAAATACACCTATCTCAGCCACCGATCCGACCTATAATACAGACGTCACGAACGTCCCCAACCACCTCCACTGCTGTGTCTAAATGAGGCGAACATCCATGGGGAAAAAGGATATCAGCAGACCAGTTATGTCGATTCCGCCGGCTATATTCTCCCATGGCACCTCAACTGTTTTCTTCTACATAGCGAAAATGTCGCCTTGTACGAACTGTTAACTTTGAAGCGATGAGAAGATCGTTCGTAAAGGAAAACAGATGGTCAATAATAGTACGCCTCCGATGTGATAAAGATAGGTTTCCTGCACGTGCCATAAACGTAATTGAGCTTCAAGCGTATTTTTGCTGTAAACAACGACATGGTCGATATATAGCGCCGTTCAAAGGCACAAGGCATTTCTCAAGGTTGACCAACATCAATGGAAATGGGTGTACTATGGTTGATCAAATGTGTCAATATATATCGTTTTTCGGAACCGGAGAAGACAAAGGAAAAATCTTATTAAAGGCAATAGAAGGACACGGAGACACCTTGCAGGGTCTTGCTATTAGGAATCCGTCCATATCACGTACGTTATTTAAGAAGGAGCATTTAGAATAGCAGAAAATCATCTCAGAAATAGGACGTTCAGAAAATTCCTTGTGTTCCTCCACGGCAGACGATCAAACTCGCCTGAGAGTTTGCAAGCCGTGTCAAGATTCTGTAGCTGTTTAAGGCACTGAGGCGTCGGCGTGTATGTGATCTGTTTGTCCACACAAGTGAAAAGGATACTATGACGCATAGGACTACGAGACGAGGGATGGCCGCGTTTGGCAAGTGGGTACATTCTAAGACGCTTCCGTCGCACAATGAAATGCCAAAGTGCTACAGCCACGACGTCGAGCTATCAGTGCGGTCAACCGGATCTTGGACAACTAATATGTAAATTGATTCAGTCTGACCTCAGATGAATCCGTCAGCAACTGACCACTAGCCGTGCCTAGCGAATAAATAGTCCTTACACACTTTGAGTCGGTTATAGCTATGCTTTCTGGAGCATCCTTGAGAAAATTGAAAATCTGGAAACTAGTTCGCGGGTAGCTTCGTTGTTTACTCATGATCTGTTGTTGATTCTGACTCTAGACAGTAATTTTCCAGTAGTATCTCAGATACCTCGAATGAAAGCTGAATAAAGTCTATGTGAATTATTCAACAAGTAGAACCCAGACCTATTCATATCAGCTAATCGAATCCTGTCCATGTAAAATGATTCGTCCATCTTTGACACAGAAAGGTCAACGTACTATCGAGTATTGGCAATATAGAATAGGCGCGCAACAAATGATTTGCTAGCGGTCCCAAATGTTTTCCGACGTATGCGCATGCGCCGTATGCATATGCGCTTTCAAGGTATACCTGCGTATCAAACAAATAGTTCACTGACTTAGGTTAATTATTTTGTATGGAGAAAAAGTCTTTTCCATAAGATGATGGAAGACCAAAGCTGAACTCAGTTTTGAAATAAGCTATTTCACTATACTGCCAAACGAAGCCTCTGTCACAAGTGATATGGGACGACATGGATGTTGTAACAAGAGACTCATGTCTACGCAAACTTTCCTCGATACCTATGTGAAATTTATGTCGATGCCGCGTATCAGACAGAGTTTCGTCGGAATACAGAATACGCTAAACCCATTTCGATGTATGCATCCTGCAATGGAGAGAAGCGAATCAATAGCTTTCGTCGTTACGTCCCGAAGGAACGCTAAATTGAAGGCAATACATATACAAATCAGGAGGAATGAGCAGAAAATTGACCTAAGGGATCTGAGATCCAGCATAACGCCCGCGAATGTACGGTAGGGACTGATATGGAAAAATAATTGCCTCAGGCAATCCTGCGTCTACCGAATGACCAAAAACTGAGACGGTTTCCCGTAGCTGCAGAGATGAGGATATCCAGAGGCGAAACATAATTCAAGAGGATACGCTCGATTGGTAGTGAAAAATGAAGAAAGCTTTTCTGGTACGATAATGGAGACGACGACCACGAAGTTGCTACCACGGTTATTGCAGCATTGGAACTACTCGGTAGAACAAAGGAGATCCAACCACTAGTCATCAAAATAGATGACGTTAGCCTTAATCAGGCCATACTTATGCCAGATGGTAAAAAGTTGGGTTTCTGTTATCGTGAACAGTCCGTGTCATTTAGGCACAGCGCCGTGTAAGAAATCAGTGTCTTTACTAACAGAAATAAGTGTATTTGTCAGAATATGCAAATAACGGACAGCATTTACGCTATTTTCAGAATGACGCTAGTAGATCTAACCTAGCTCTCTCTCAACTGATGCACTGCTTTAAATCGAACGGGTTCTCTGGTCTATACACGAAGGGCTTGCCGAAACTCATCTCAGCCTAGTTTGAGTCGCAATGGCCGTTCAGGTACTCCATATTTCAAACAGTATCGTCAGTGTCAGCAAGCGGGCCGCCGCAAAGGTATCGTCACAGCTTTTTACGTGAGATTTTATCAGGTTAATTAGTTACTTCATTCTTATCGTGTGTTCCACGGCCACTGAAAGGCCGAACATCGTCGTGAACAGGAGGGCAAGTCGTCGCAAAACGCAATAGCAAAGAGTTCCCATTGATGGAACAACGAACCGCTTGGATTTCCTAAACGAACTAAGATTTGAATAAACTCTGAGTGCTAGTGGAGAGTCTCGGACTGCAGTAGGAAGAGAGGCGATATATATTTCTTCATAGTGAATAACAATGGGGGTCTTCACAGCAGAGCACGTGACGTTGCGTTTCTCGTAGGTACTGGGTTATGAATTATTTATAGGCAACTATTCAGGCTTGATGCATCGATGAAGGGAATCTGCAATCACCACTAGGTGACGCTGGAAATTCTTATGTAAAGGACATACACAAGACTGTAATGCAGGTTAAGTCACGGAAATTGCTGTCTTACGTTATTTTCCTCAATGAAAGCCAGAGAAACTTTATGGCAGTTCATTTTACTGGTCGATATCCATTGGTGTATACAGCATGCTATTTCCCTTATTTTATTAGTGATTTATCGACATTTGACCCTACAGATATTTCCAATTGGATCTGGTATACAAGTGGGTCCCATAGACCTCTCATGTCGTCACCGCTGGCTGCCAAATAAATGAAGACCTGACTAAAGTTTGTAGGTGCAACCCTACGACGTGCGTAGAGGGTCGTAATCCGCTGCTACCTCTAGGCAGCGTCAACCGCTGCATCGACAGTGGTCAAGACTTAAAGCTGTGTAGACGCCTCCTAACACTGAGGATTAAGACTGTACAATGGAAATCATCACGTCGAGGCTGTCTTTCACAGGGGCAATCTTTATTTGAACGCTGTAAGATGGTTGAATAGGTGTTTTGTCGACGCTGCTAAGCGGTAGAACAAAAGCTCAGCGTGCAAATGTTTAAACAGCACGCCCAGGCAAGACAACGAATCGAGCCGTCGCTGCCCCATTGTGGGATCGATAAGTGGAACTCGTGATTTTGTCGACTTTGTATTTCATTACATCTATACTTAATGGAACGCCCATTCATTCGGGTATTCCTATTACATTACGAGTATGTTCCTATTAAAAACCATTTCTCCATATTGCTCGTGTTATAATTCATTGATCAAGTATAACTAGGATTAACACAAAATTAGCGTTTCAAATAATTTTCGCGTGTAAAAAGTCTAGGGCAATTTGCCATTTTTCGTGGCACCGATAACCGAGGCCCGTTCTGCAACATGTTGTCGTGACTGGCTGAAATAGAACAATGAAAATACATAATCAAATATGTTATACTTGTTATCAAATACAATATAGTACTCGGGGGATTGTTTTGTACCAACGGCAGCACGGTTAGCATATGTACACATAACAATAATACCGCTCTGCTGCCTTCTGCGGTGAGATTCTTGTGTTGTTTTCGTGAGTTTTTTTTTCCCTAATTCCCAATCATTTCAAGCCACCCTTCTTTCACTAGACACAACATGTCAAGCCCTAGAACTTTAAAAGGTGATTTTAGAAAAAAAAGTTCTCCTCTTACGTGTGAGCTATAGTCGAAATCTTCAAATGCTGCGGTTAATAAAGACCATAATTACTTTAGCCTTCAAATACAGTCAAGGAAATACAACCCCTAGCCAATACTGATAGGCACTGTCTTGGGCACTGGACCGAAGCACACTTCTGCGAGCAAATCTTATGGAAACCAATGAGCTTCCTCCGTAAATGCTGATATTTAAAACTCGGCCAAACTGACTAACGCAGCAAATTGGCAAAATGTCACGAGCTTTTAGCAAGTTCGGGTCACTTCAAATAAGCCATTGCTTTCGAAGCCGTTCGCGATGGATGCAAGTACTGAATGAGAGTCATCTCCACTCGCAGTTGTGTAGGCTATTCTTAGCGTCATCTTTGAGGGTCTGATATGGCAAACACTCAACCACACCGCGTACAGGTCTATCGTCCTTCAATATAATTACTTCGAATCTTTCGAGCCAGCATCTGCTGGCCGGAAAAGGAAGAAAAATACCCATAAGAATAGGCGACTTCTTCAACAAGCCCTATTAAACTACTGGAAAATATCTATTTATCGAAGTAGGAGCACATTGGACTGAGAATGGATTCAGGTAAATAACAATACATTGTTTCAGATTGAATAATAAAGCTTTGTATTTATAGTTGCCGACGGCAATGGTTCACCTAAGGACCAACTAAAGGACTATGCTGTCACGACTTCGAAGTTAGCATACGGTATGTGTACTATGGGAAAATGATGAGCCATCATCTGCGGTTAAATTTTCCTAATGAATGGCTTGCCCTCTGCCGTGATCGTAGCCTGCACGGTAAAAACATCGAAATGAACCCACCCATCCAATGTTCTACCGCTGAAATAAGTCATAGTTGTCAGTCTAGTTGTTGTCAGTGAGCTAAAAGATGAGACAACTGCTTGCGACTTCGAATAGATTAGAAAGATAAATACAAACTGCATTAAGCATACATGCATGATAGACCTAGCAGAAGGCAACTTTTGCAAACAGGAAAGTACATCTTCGAATGGTTTTCCATTTAGATAATGTTGTACATGAAATTCTATAGCTGTGTTGATACAATGGCTATAAAGCTAGTTGATAACAATGCATTCTAACGACTTGTGCTTCAGCCAAATGGGGCTACTACTTTGTTTTACTCGTTGTGTTATTGTTGAGTGGAAAGGGATACAAGCTTTTCCATATTTACTCAGTATAAAGATGAAATATGCGAACAGCCGTCCAATGAAAGGATCCCAATTTACCATAAGCGGGACCTGGACCGAACTCCCCGTTAAGCTCACCCTCACGGCGTCAGGAGGGGAACTCAGTCGTTGGTACTAATTTGCCTTCAATCTTTCGGCCACGACCAGCCCCGTATTGCTGGCGCTAACATCCTGCCGCCGCCACAGGTATGACTAGGTACTGGAACAGCAAGAACAACTCGAACAGTTCGTCATCCGGTGACCGTTTCTCCTGTATCGGCAAGAGGTTCCTCTATCCCCGATAGACCACCACGGCAGAGACGTTCCCTACTGAGTATAAAGAGCAAAGCGCTAAAGACCACGATACAAGGCGGACTTATTCACAAAAGCGTTCATGCAGAACAAATTCTCGTGCCGATGCAGAGGTAGCATGATTCTGCAACGGAACAGAGATCCGTTGACATAGACAAATGGTCAGAGATGCACGGAGCTGTGGTAGGAATCGCGCTATAGGAACAATGCACACATTTTCCTACTGCAAAGGAAAAAAACAAGAAAAAGTTCTAAACGCACGCGAAAGGCTGTAGTTGGCGCTAATGCTAGGTCGTTCGAAAAAAAAAAAAAAGGAAACAAATTGAAACTTATTTAATTTGTTCTAATACGCTAATAGCGGCTATTTAAATGAAGTGTTAGTCATGTTTAAACGACGAATTATCACAAATACGCCAATGTCTTTATAATGACCTATTAGATATTGGTTTTCTGAATAATCTTTCAATTATGCACTATTTACCAAAGTGAAAGATGACCTTAGAAAAAGAGCCATTCCATTGTACAGGTTCATATTTGTTTCTATTGAAATTTTCCGTGCAGCAACTATTTGAAACTGCTAACAGCGTCACTAAGGTGTGTCTTGTACTAATGTCACCTTTAACTTCTATTGGAACTGTACGCTAACTTGCGGTAAATTCATTCGTGTTCTCTGCGTATTGTGATTTTTATCGAATTTTTATAAATAGAATATACTATTGGCGTTAATGCAGTGAATCAACAGGGATCTCACAGGTGCGATACGTTCTTGCCTTCGCGCAAATCTTGCCTCGAACAATCTACATACAATCCACGTAAATTCACGTTTTACCGAAGACTAATGAATATATCACTTTGCGTCTCTTCTCAGCCTTGCGTCCCGGACCCTTCCGATACAAAACCTAACTGTACAGACTGGGGCAGTACGTGGCAGTTTCTCCTGAACGTATGACTCATCTACAATTCTAAATCGATATAAAATGATCTATTAAATGTTTATGTTGCGATTCTCATTGAAACGGTGAACAATACCATAGTGCGTACCTTTGCTGGGAGTTTATATACTGTAATTTCAACGATAAGCCCAAAGGCAGGATTTCTAATACAACCGTAATTTTACGGCTCTAACTATAACAGTATTCTGCTGGCAAGTGAGTCATTCATACGTATAATGTATCTATGAGGCACACGTTTTGGCCATGACCTCCGTTAAAATCTCGCCACACAATACTCACTTGTTGTCTAACAAGCGCGGATTGAAAACGTCAAGGCTATAATAACTGTTTGTGAGGCTGTTATTTTTATGACCATTTTATGTATCATACACCGTATACTCTGTCACTTCCGCTGTATTGCCACCATCATGTCATCAACACGACCTGGATAGATGTCGTACGAAATGAAGACTTTCTTTGTTTAAATCTAATCTGGTCTCACCTAGAGAAACACTAGTGTATCAGAACAAGCTATTCCAAATGATTGGTAACTGTCCAGTTGAATGAGTGCGGAGAGAATGTCGACCGTTTATGTGAGTGCTTCGAAAGCCATCACCGCTGTAGGCACGTTTCATTATCGTTTGACGCTGCGCTCGCTATCAACCACTGTGGTTCTATTAGCTAGTTATAGAATTAAGCAAAAGTAGGGGGGTGATCTCCGTAATAAAAGTTACCCAGATTTCGTCACATGTCTATACGGCTCGACAATGCCGAGTTGCTCATGGCTTCTGCGGCCAACAAGTCAAGGTAAATAAAGGAAAAAGATAGAGGCAGGATCTAATGTCATTGACAGCGACAAACGAATTCTTCACATTTAACTTGTGTCAGTATTATTCTTCTCTGTATGGCTCCACACAATTACATGTACAGGCCCACGTCTGCACAATTACACACACACACACACACAAACAAACAAACAGACCCACAAATATCTTATCGCTAACGAAAGAACTTCCTCTTATTTCGTTCTATTTTCTTCCAACATTCAATTCATACCATATCGGGTTCCAAAGTTGGAAAAACTGTTCTGATCCTCCGTAATTAAATGTTGCGGTACGGGGTTTCTTGCCAAGACCTTGCCCGTCTGCCGTCCTAGCCCTCCTCTGTTTTCGGTGTGTTGTTTACGAGGACAAACGTTCACAACTCCTAAAGAAAGGTGTAGCGGCGGCAACGTAAACGTGCCATCGATGATTTACGCGACTGTGAGGACGACGGCGCCAAATATCCGCGCACCAAAGGGGAACACCTTTGTTTGCCTTCGTGTCCAAACACCGCAGACACGGTCGGTCACATGCGTCGGGGCGTAGTGAGTGTCTTTTTTTGAAACTAACATGCAATCATTTTAAGTTAAGAGCAAAACGAAGTTTGGGTCGATGCGTCTGTTCTGCAACACAGTCGGCTTCAGATGCCCGTGGCTACACAGGAGGGTATTGAGTAGAATCCACTGATACGCGGCAAGTTCGCGTCTTCGAACTTGGGAACTCGTGTAGCAGGAATTTTGTTTGAAAAAGCTGTGTTGCTGCTCACTGTCGTTCCGGTCGTTAGCAAAAAATTCTATAATATATCACATTTACCCAATAGAAGTGCCCTGTAATCCACGTGTAACCGTAAATCCCAAAGGGGAAAATAGGTAACTTGTTTTTGGATCTTTCGTTCCCCTGATAAGAAGTTTGCACAGCTTATTCTATTTCTATACAGACCTGAAATGGTGCATCTATTCGCGAAAGGGGTAAAAGAAAGAGAGCAAAAAGGTGCTAGAGAAAGTTTTGCATTCCCCAGCGTGAAGTGAAGTTGGAACGGGCATGTAGCCAGCTCCTAAGAGATGCCCCAAAAAAAAAAGACGTAAACGAAATTGCAGAAACTAGTTACGCCTAATCGTTAAATGGGTTACCATTTAGTACTGCATAGGTCGTGCTGGGATTCCCAATACGTTGGTGTTGTCGGTGGCACCCTCTAGCGTTCAATAGGGTCACCTCAATATAATGCTGTGCGAAGCTAGCATAAATAAAAAAAGACACCTTGTATCGCCCTATCGACCAAGCAAACCGTATATATTTGGAAAGAAGAAAAATAGGCGTCAATGTCATCTAAATAGACAATTTTCATGTGCAACGAGAACATACAATGGAACATCGACAAGTTGACTCGTGCAAACATTGCTCGATTTACCACGGTGCCTTATAATTTAGCTATCCATAAAGTAGTAAAGATAACGATATCTCCCATGCATTGTATTAGAGAGTTTTCCGTACTGATTTCTGTATCTGATTAGCTTGTACAACATATAATTATTGGGCCAAGGGAACGCTGATATGATCGCACGCTGAGTTCTGAATTGGCACAGTACCCAAGTCCAGAAGGGCTGTGCAAAAATCGTGATTCTTAAAAATTAACGATCACAGTGCCATAGTAGCCCACGTGACTGTTTCTTTTTGTTCAACTTTTGCCGCTTTCCAAATATTTTCTTCGAAAAATTTCTTCCAAAATAAAAGCATTATTTACATGGATAGCGTGTGTTTGGTGTCGTTTGATGAAAATGTTTATTTCTCCGTTTGAAATGCCACTGCCTAAATACATAAAAAATCCATAATTATTCTCTAATGCGCGGTACCTATCGAGCCTTTAAGCGCGTTCTCGAGATATTGACGCCTAAGCGTATGTGTATATATATATATATACATATTTGCTATCTTTCGAATCTATTATGGAAAAATCCATTTGACACGGACGGAGCTAATTTCATACAAATATTCGGTTCTGCCTTCCCTATATGAAATACAGCATCGTTGTCCTTTTCGTTCTCCTTCTTTTGTCCGTACTGCTTTGAATGTAGTGCCGGTAGTAAGGACACATGCGCTTATTGGCCCTTATACCAATCTAATAGAAATCAATGGAAAAATCTCCCAGCGCAAAGTCGACAATATTGCTGTTTCTGCCGGCATGTTTTTCGCTAATAACATTACCAGAAGCATCAAGCACGAAGAACCGAGGAGCATTCAATCGAGACTCTCTCTTTGACCAACGCTCCAACGACGACTGGCTGCTATTCCCCGCCTGTTATTATTTGGTATGGAAGTACACCATAGGAGGCGTTTTTGTCGTTCATGGTGAAAGGCAGGTTTGGAAGTCAGTTAGTACTGCAGCAGCAGCATTACATCAAAGAGTTAATAATGCGAGTAAAGTTTCATTGTTAATCAATGATTTATTGTTGTAATGGGAATTGGCAAACGTGGCCAGTTGACAAAAAGCCTAAAAGATACGATGATGGGTGATGGTGTCCACAGCATCAACTGCGCCTACTTTTTGGCCCGATCTATCCAGCATCGACCCACACCTCTTCCTCCGCCCGTCTTGTGCTGATCTATTCTGCAAGGTGGCTAACAGCAGTCCCAACGATAATAGTCCAGAATCAGGCAAGATAAATATCATTATCTATCTAGAAGGACTTCATTGTGTGTACTTTCGGCAAGTAGTCCTATTTCCACTGGAGGACAGGCCAAGATCGAACGATATCTGCGGACTGAGCAGCCGGCCCAGCAAGCTGTTCGCCTAGTATTGGCCGGGTATAGCTGTCTCCGACGCCTAAACAACGTCCCGATGATGCCAGGAGCAGCGAAAATGCCTCGTAAACAATAATAATAACATCATAAGTAAGTAACCTGCACTACGCGAAAAACACAGGGGACTAGAGAGTGGACACCACAAATCTTCCATACGTAGCAAAACACATACCTTTGTGCAGATCACGTTATACTGTTTACAGCTATAAGGACAGTTATCGCCAAACGTAAATGATGCGAACGAATAGCGAAACTCCAAACAAATCATCTTTGCCTTGATATTTCTAGCATTTAGTACGGAGGCTAGGCCTGGCAAGAGTCGAATCGAATATCGACCTCCACGGAAATGCCGTCCTTTGATGCCGATCGATTTGATTTGAAACGGTATCTAGCAACAGCGCAGCAAGATGCGCTTAGCTAGAACGCAAAACGGAGGCTACAATATACCTGTATATTGCCCTGCTTTCGTTGCCATTATTTACTGCCATTTTTGTATGGAAACGTTGTCCTTCTAATTTCATGCACCTTCCTGTTGACGCAGTCGATGCGTAGCGTTCAAGAGAAAGTTCAGATGATAACGATTAGCTTCTTCTCAGCCTTCGTCCGTCGTCGCTACACTCAAAGTGCTATTAGATTTCTCGGCTTATTGATTTGTGAAGCTTTTTGAAGGTTCAGAATATAACCAGGTAGATTGCTTAATTGTTTCGTAGCACCGCTGGTTTCTTTGCTCATCTTTCATGGGCCCATTCGTTTGGTCGGTTGTCATCATCTGACAATTCATATAATTTATCGCTCCCTCAAACCTTCCGATATAATCGACACTTCTATTCGCGCGGCCTGTTTCTCTTTATTTCTTATAGGTGTCAATGGAGCATCCAACAACCGAATCTACCCAACGTCATTCCAAACTGAACCGGGACCTGCATGACAGTAGTAAACAAATCCATCCGGCTCCAAAGATTACGGACAATTTTCGCGTGGCTATTTACAAGCTCTCTTAGAACACTCGTACAGGCATGACATCCATCAGCCCAATGAGGCGGCCTGCACCAGATCTCATCCTGCAAAAAGCAATGACCCATTTTACCCTACAGAAAACTAGCGTCTTTGAATCCCGCCGCCTCCCTCCCCCTCATACGATCCAGCGCCTGGGCGCTAGTGTCGTTTGTGGTACGATTTACTACGCATCATCTTCCTGATCTGGTAGCCAAAGCCAGGTACAAACAGACAACAAGCCGAAAATTAAAGTGAGAAGGTGACTGATGACAGCAAAGGCAATCAATTAAACACACGCGTCTGGCACAATATTTTTTCGTTAGCCATTGCAACGAATGTGAAAGAAAACTGTCAGACTGCTTGTACTCTTTCCTACATTTCCCCATTGGCACACCCGCAGTGATACAGATGTTTGCAGAAATATACAAGTTCTCTGAAGTTCCGTCCGGCGACTAGTTAGCATCCATTCAACTACTAAAGGGTCGACGCCAACTACCGCGCTATGCTAGGCAAACAGAAGGCATATGGCAAGCCGAGATCGCAGTAAAGGGTTGCGTGGCATATATGAAGACTGTAATTAAACTGAACTTGGTTTCACTTCGAATATACATACTGGTTTTGCCAGCGATAAAGAGTCGTCTGGCGTTTAGTGTGCAGGTACCGACTATAGTTACTACAAACAGCAGATAAAGGGACAGGCGTCGACTGAAGCTGACGAAAACGCTATCTGCGGCCATGCCATAGAGATTGAGTGGAGCGCTACCTATTCGTAATTTCCCTATCCCGGCTGATGGTCGGTCGTATAAAAGTATTGTTTTAGCAAGATCTTTTCGCGCTTACGCTCTATTTGGAAGCCAGTTCATTAATGTTCACTGCTCTATTTTGTTGTACTGTTAGTATTTAGGGAGGTTTTCTATACAATCAGCGTCGGTCAGTGTAACCAAACCGGGAAGTTTTCCAGCTTACTTAGAAGGAATAAAAATTATTTAGAGCTGATATGCTGTCCTCGTGATAGCTAAGTTGGTAACGCATTTGCTTGCTAGGCCTGTGGTCTAAGTAATAGAATGGCGATACTATACGTAAAACTCGAAACATAAAATATCTCTCAGCTAAAAAGCAGGCGTACGGTGTAATTGTATAAACGATTCTACCAAGCGTCCCCAATGGTTTAATAACAGTACGACTACTACAATACGTAGTTTCCTAAGTAAACAAATGAATATTTCGTCCGGTAATGCTTCTACAAAACTTCACATCAGCCTGCTGGCCTATTCTAGTATGAAACAAAGTTTGTCTATGCTTGATTTAGAAGTGGGAGCAGTTCACACGTCTCGAAGCTTAGTGGGCAAATATGTTGTTAACACAGTATCACAAGGTCAAAAAAGTTGCACGTAAACTTTTGATACTGGCTCCCGCAGAAGCGTAACATGTAGTCGTCGTAAAGCAAAAAAATTAGTTAGATGTTTGCTCTTTTCCCTCATTTTACATGAGATCTCGTATCTTTTCACTATCTAACCTGAACAACTTCAGTAGACTTTTCGAAATCCACTTCGAAACGCTACGTCTGTTGCCTAATCTCTCATTTTGTTTTCTAAATCCTTTTTTTTATTAAGCGCCTTCGTATAAGCATAAGAAATAGTCGGTAGCTGCTTGTTCGCTTGCCTTCCATGTCTTTACGAATCAAACTTAAATTACCGAGACTAGTTCTAAGTGTTAGCCAAAAGACGAAAGCTTCCGATGCCCAAACTTATTGGGGCATCTCTACTGTCTACATTTTCCTTACAAACTTCTCCGGCTAGCTACTCCGCTACCATGTGCCCCATATTATCCATTAAGTTTGGATCCTTGTGTGTATTATTCCGGCGAAAACCCGCCACGCACTTCTGTTTTTCAGAGGCCGAATCGTCGTTGTTCTAACTTAGTTAAGTGGCTACACCGAACAGTGGCGTATATCTAACCACGTCAGTGCACCATCATGTTGACTAATCGCATTGCGGTGACCCAGGCAGCTAAATGTGCATCACCTGTTATGTCCTGACAGGCACGCGTACCTGAGACGGGCCAGTTAATGCGTTTAACGGTAACTATGTTGGCTGTATCAACCTTGCCTCTTGCGACGAGAGCCAAAACACCACAGCAAATGACAAACCAGATAAAACGAGACGCTTCTACGCTCTACCGTGTCTACAGATAATGCTAGGGTTATTCGGATACACTCAGAGAACGGACGGAAAAGTAAGTGATCCGAAGTGTGGTGATACGGGGTCGCGCTGAGCCCTATATGTACAAACGCAATATGATGATACACTGCACTTATAAGCAAATAGTTGTTCATGTCCGAAAGATAATTTGCACAAAATGGCGGTGCTGATACTGGAGGCTGATGGGCGACAGTGAGGTATATTTAGTGAGACGTGAATTCTAACAGAGTTCTAGGCTGCACTTGATAGATAATAGAATATCATAGTATTTATTTACAAATATTTAGAGAACTAAAGATTAACACCACCTTTTCCTGCCGCGTGGTTAGGCGTTCGGCGAATTTTTAAAGCGTATCCAATGGTAAGCATTTGATGTATTATAGTTTTATGTTGTCATCATAGCAGCACACACAGAGCAAATCTTCGTTTCCGTAATGTTTCACGAACTCTCCCGTTTAATTACGATGCCAGTAGGCTTCTCAGAGGCCGAAGGCTTCAGTAGCTCATAGTTGCTGCTGCTCGATGGAATCACGAATTCGACTTCGGTCCGAAAATAATACCCAGGTTGAGGCGATAGAACATTCTCGTACCGGTTATAGCAACAATAGAATATGTGTGTATGTACTACTGTTAAGTTCCCGGTAATATAAACGGTGACTTGGACTATTGCACCACTGAATATAACAGATATTAGTTAAATGGCCCTGTTTTTAGCGAGTTGCTGCTATAACTATCGCTACGTCAAGGCGAGAACAGGCATATCTGCAGTCCACGTCGTTTAACGATGAATTGTAGCAAAGAAACCTGTAGCCGCTGCGTCTGACGGCCATATCGCGCCTTTCATACCTTGTTACCGAACTCCAAACTTGCTGACCGCAATAGCATTAATGCTAACGATATATACCATATATATATATATATAACCAATGCTAAGCCAGAGCGGATGACCGATTGCTCAGCTCACGCGTTTGATGCGGCCGGCGTTAACGCCCCTGGACGCTCTTGTAGGACCAGCGGTACCAAGCTCCGCTAGGAGTAAAACTATAGAATTGTGGTAGTGGTCGGTGGCCCTGGAAGTTCTACTAGCTGGCGTTGCTGTACATTCAGGATATGATTTTAAATAGAGAGCGACTTACACACGGCTGCTAACCATATGAATACGTTTCCTATTATTGTACAGGCTTGAGGCAATGAGCAAATTTGTGTTCGATAAAACCCTTGATAAGCTAAGCAACGGTTATAAATAAAAGCAATTGAGCACCTGTACCGATATCAAAGGGAAGCCTGCTCTGATCATGGAATATTCCACACTGGCCTTTGTGTTTCCTAAGGTACGAACGTAAATATCAAACGTGTGTACTAAGTGTCACGACGCTTTTCCTAGCATACTTCCATATCTGTTAATTGTTCCGTTTCTGTTAGCAGTTACTAGTCAGATAGTGAAATCGATTCACTATGGATGAGGTCTTCCAATCAAATTACCGAATAACTTCCTTTCAAATAACCGAAAATCTCCCCACTTTGCAAATATTGCCCTTCACTGACTGCGGATCAGAGGATCGCTCACTGTCACTTCCGGTAACATCGGTGCCCAATCTGATTTGGAAGGCCTTTCTACAAACTGATACGCCATTGCCGACGAAGGGCCATCTGCATGTCTAGATTCAGGTAGCTAAGCAAGAGGTTGCTGCCCGCCACTTCTGTTTCCGTCATCTTTGTGAAAGGGACCTAGAAAAAAGGCAGCTGTTTCTAAGTTTATCGGAAGACTTCACTGAAACAGGGCTGAGAAAGTTTTTAGATTGATAACACCTGTCCTTCGAGGAGCTTAGAAACGAGAGCTAGAAACGCGAGGCTAGCACGCCCCAGGCATGAAGGGGTTTGCCGTTCTGCTGATGGTATAGCAGAATTAGTATGCGTTTCGTTATGCGAAACCGTCACGGCTTAAGCGCCGCCCCATAGGCGGTACGGGCATGTATTTAATTCACGAAAAGCCGGCCAAATTGAAATAACACAAGCGATCAATGCCATTCATTAATGTACGGTAATAATCAAATCACCGCTGATATTGTAGACTCAGAGACTGTTATTTAAGGATAATTACTGTCATCGATTTTTTAATTGCGAACACTCACTACATTAGCATTCCTATTGTTATTGGATTTAAATTCATGGATAATAAGAACGATAATGAGAATAATAATCTTTTGTACATATATAATCACGCAATACGTCGACCAGAAATCCCGTTTCTATACTTCTGATGTTACAACAACCATTCAATACGACAAGCCAGCTCTTCACAGCTGCTCTCACTGGTATAATGGCTATTCAGTTATGAATAGGAGCTGATACATGGACATAAAGCACTGTATACGGATATAATCCCAAATGTTCCAATGAGGAATAATCTATCTTTGCCCCACGGCCAGGTGGCATGATACGAAGACAACCGAAGTTTTGCACAAATGAGAATCTCATAACGACGGGTCAACATGGCCAAACACCAGAATGGCGAAAGTTTTGCCTCTATTTACGTTGAAAAAAAGATCATATATGACTTTCCTTTTCGTGAAATACGTAGCAGCGTATGGCATACGGATGGAGATTTTCCAGCGGATCCAGAATGTTTATTCGTCATTGAACTTTTTTGAGATCATGAACATGATCGTGACCTTTACGTGCGCGTACTATTGAGTTGGCTTTGCTATTTCTAACGAGCAAATGCTGTGACTTTTGCCTCAGCTTTACAAGGGAGAACATACCGTATATGGGATGAATTTGTTCACACACTTTCATAGGAGAACCGCTGCGGCGTTACGCTATGGCGCGTTACCATGCGCCAAGATGCCACTTTATAATAGATATGTGCAATCCCAAGCTGGATACAACGCAGCAGCTAAGGTAAGTCGATCAAAACGATATATTTTGTTTGATCCGCGCAATGTACCGTTGTTATTATTACGTCTTCGATGAAGTAGCCGTTTTCAATAAACGTAATCTAAAGTTCATCCGAATTTCACGCGGCGTTATCCATTATATTCAATTTATTGCACGCAACAGCTAAACCCGAATATCAGATCGGGTCATAAATGTACGGAGCGAAAGACCGAAACATGTACTGATCCTGTTCACACTGTGTCACTCAGTAACGACGAACAAACCGCATCTGCCGTGCCGATCAAATCAAATATGCCTATGCAAACATCCTTTCAATGATATCTCTCACGTAACGTTATCATCACCTGACGTACCTCCTAATGGCTTTAGTGGAAGGCGATGTGTGTCCACAGAATCAAGAAGGGGCAAAAGTTATCAATCGGTTTCAGCCGAGTGAAAGACTGAGTTAAACTAAGCTCCGTACGCGAATTCGATTGATAGTAGGCAATAGGTAAACTGTATTATGACGCTATGCACGATGTTATTTCCGCCGCCCAACCCTGTTCATATTTCGTTAAATTTTATATTTGACAGCAGTTTATTATCAATAAATTTGTTCCAAGATCGCACGCTTTATGTCGTAGGAATGGCCAGTGCTTCTTGAGCAGCTGCCAAATAATAGCTGGCTTTTTTTTATTCAATAAACAAATACATATTTTATAACTGTTAGAGATAATCAAAACTGAATAAAAACCCGATATTAATGATCGGCGCGAATTTTTCAGTCTATCCCGACACTTCAAAGAAAATCTTTGAAAGCTGACTTAAAGGCTTTCCGCTGATGACGTCAATCTTTAATCGACGCCTCAACTGCGTTACCTTCCTTCCGGCACTCTCAGCGGTACTCTCTCTTACTTCATGTGCGACCACATCGAGTGGGGTCCCAAAAGTATCATAGCACGGGCTTCACGGCTGCCAAGTGAAACTATGTGAATCATAATAAACCGTAGCTCATTAGACCCTCCGTCGGAAGCGCTAGTTGACAACTCGCCCTTCCGCCAATCTGGCCAATCGTATGCGCTAGATTTCTCTATAAAAGCTTTTGTTTGGTTTAAAATTTTCACAGCCTTCTGCCATTCACGGCCCGCCGTGAATCAACTAAGGATTTTCGGAACCGTGGCCAACGATCGTATAGTCCAATCGGCATCAAGCTCAATTCGATTTGTACCAGGTTGAAACGAACTAGTTTTTCCTCGGCCGATTGAATTAAACTATACTCGGCTTGTGCAATTCACGTACGTAGTAGTAATAGCCATAGGCTTTGTTCCCTTTATCCGCTTCCTCTGGGTCTCCTCTATCTACCACCGACTGTGTCCTTTTAGCAGCCATCAAGTAAGAGCGACAATTGCATCAGCGCCACCACCTCGTACCCTTGTACACACGCATTAACTCGCACTGAATTCCTCCATTTGGGACTTTGTTGGTCTTTCCCGTTTTTATGCTTTCGCCCACTTCTGTTGCTGCTGCATACATTGGCTTTACCTGAACTGGTAAGACTCCAATGGCTCTGGCTACCCCCCCCCCCCCCCGTTGAGCATTGGTCCAAGTTCAACCTTGAACAGGTTTGTTATGTCTGGTTGGGTCCTTAATGTTGTTTCATTTCCTTGAAGCTCTCGAACTAGCTAAAAAAGATTTTCCCGCTAGCTGTCCGGCTGTCCACATCACGACGTGGTGGCTGTCTCCTGGTTGTCCTCCTCTTTCTGCCCTTAGCCTCTTCGTCTCCTGTCTTGATTTTTACTTCTTCATCTGGCTACTCAGGACAATAGCGGTACCCGTTGAATCCCCCTTTTGCTAAGATTGTCTGCCGTACAGCCTTCCCACAGCAGAAAGTTCGCTGCAGAAAAAGATTGGTCGCTTGCTTAAATCTCAAGAAGCATCTATTCACGGTACCGTGACTCGGTGTCGTCAGCGCTGGGACGTCACCCCCTGATGTGTCTCTCTGTCGCTCCTGCCGTTATTTTTACTCCTTGGTAAAATCCCCTAAAGTTAGCTGCCTCAGCAAAAGACTACTGTTCCTAGACTCCGCGATCGAAGACACACCCTTTTACCACCTATTCCATTGCTGTTAAAGACCCCGGGATGAACTATAGGAACGACACTGCCAGGGGCTGTTACATTTACAAAAAGGCCAGATGTAAAATAAAGGTTTGGTAGCAGTCTCGAATTTTTAGCCTGATCATCTACAATGATTCTTGGTTATTCGTTCGGTCCACATCAGGCGATTGAGTGATGTTGTTATTCCTACAGAATGATCGCAGCTCTTTTGTAGGTATAGAACAGAACACACTTCGCACTTCGTGTCGATCAAGATAAGAATAGAACTGCTCGAGAGTGGCGACGATTACAGATACTGCACGTACATTTTCCTGCCACCTCCTATGATCACGAAGTGCGCATGTAACGTTGTGATATATTCCTTCAACGATTATCTGAGTCGAATTATACAACAACAGCCGTATTAATTATCTTCCTACTGTCAGTATATTGGAAGGCATCCCTTAATGATATTCTCTATTCACTGCACATAAAGGGAAAATTAGATAAAAGCAACGTACTGTAACATAAAGAGCACATCCTTTATTTGGATTTTCTTTTTTTTTGGCCGTTCCTTTTGCGCCTTGCTATCACTGCTTTGTTTTGCTATCAAATCGACAACCTTCAGTCAGCGTTTGCCGTAGTGTTTCACGTAAGTGACGTGATTTATACGTGATTCGCTTCACGAATATCGATGCATGCGTATGCACAGTGCACGAAGGCCACTTGTGGCGCACTTAACGGCCTGGATCTTACTACAGGATCGTTATTTGGTTTTACAATAAGGACGAAGCCCAAGCAACACTATAACGATATAAAACAAAGCCAAAAGCTTTTCTGCAAAGATGTTAAGGTATTCAAGGTAGAATTATCCATTTCTTCGGTTCCACCCTTCTAGATGACAGCTTCTCCACCCACGACTTTGATACAATGCTAGTGAATGGGTCGTAATTTCTCACAGTTTATCGCATACTGCTGGGATAGGTATCTAACATCAGCGAATCAGGTCTCAGATTAGCCCAGAAAATTGTTACTATCATCTAGGTAGAAGCAAAAAAAATTGCCGGGTAATTTGCCTGAACCATGAGTCAAACGTCGCGTCCCGCAGAGCGTGGACGTTAATAAAATGAAGCACCCTAGGCAATGAGCCGTATTGTACGACGTTGGCTTTCCATAGTTAATGTATGTAAGTAACATTTTAAGGGTTATGTATATATATACATATGTGGGTGCGAAGGCATGCATGCAATGATACCTCGAAGCTTTTTGATCTTTACGTGTGTCATTAGATATACTAATCTAAACGAGGAAAATGTCAGACGAATTAAATGGGGCGTCCTTTAGTGAACAAAGGAACACCACCGAACAACTACTATTGCGAGACATTAGAAACACATTACGGGAACACAGTTGCATGAAATTCACTGGTATAAAGCATAGAAACTGAACTTAGAGGTAGAAGTGATGCATGCCCTCGCTACCCCCTGAATCGCAGCGCAATAGTCAAGCCACTTGCGTTGGGGCCGGTTTCCATCGACAATACACTCTCTTCAGGTACGGGCATAAACTCATAGCTATGACGACTCAATTATTCGTACGTCTCAGATATCACTGGATGTTGCCCACTGGCGGATCTGCCGGCGCCATTATTTCCAAGGTCGCTCAGTCGCAATAGTATCTTTACAGCAGCGCCATCGCTAATGTCAGCAGCAGTAACACAAAAAGGCAGTTCTTGCGAGGTCTTCCTTTCTGTTCCGTCCTGTTTTTGGTGACCACCTTCGCTGCCGTGGCCATCATCGATACAATTGTAGTCCGCAGAAGTTTTCGCCCGCAACACGAATTAGGTCACACTGGTCAGTGTCGCAGGTGCTGGTTGCAGAGGAAGTCATTTTTGCCGCATTTTTGTTCGTCTGCTCTTCGTTTTCGTCACTGTCGACCATCATCAACGCTGCAGGGACGGTCATCATCAACATGAATGTTGCCGACTTTCCTTTTTTTTCTACCGTTGCTTCTGTTTTTACCGCTGCTAGTTCTACTGATGCTACCGGGGCGCTTGCCCATTGTTAATTTCTTTTCGAAGGAAGTACACCGTCCTGCTATGTTGTCGTCGCCTCCTGCAGAGTCAAATCGAGGCGCTCGAAAGACAACATTCGGGGTGGACTTTTGTGATAGATGGCGGATGACGTCATGACATAGTACTGTTCTTGATCTCGACAACTCAACTGCTGCTTTTGACCATGCACCATGCTAAAATCTGCATAGTATGAAATACATAGGAAGAGCGATGACGCGCAACACTCTGCCCCTGCTGGGAACTCTTTTTTCTATCGAAGCAACGCTAGCTAATCTATCTAGCCATCCAGTGAAAATCGCCGCTGTGTTGTACCCCATCCTCTATATCTGACACCCCTTGTATGCGTGTTTATAAAAATATTACCCCACATCGGTTGCTAACTTCAGAACTGTTAATGCTGATGACGAAAACATCACCAGGAGAGGTGACCTTTTAGCGATAACTTTTTTTTTTCCTAGTGATAACAGTATTGAGCACTGTAGAAACAGCAGTTTACGGCGGACTAATTGTCATTGGCTCACCTTGGACCCCACGACTTTGATCAAACAAACAAGCAAGCAAGGGAATTCTTCTCGACGGTCACCGTCTTACACAGTTTTGAGACAGAAGTGTTGTACTCGCTTTCATCCCCCTCAACTCTTACCGTGGCTTTTTCCGGATCTGTTAACCGTCGTCGCTTGACGTCGGAGTGGCCCGTTTACATTATGCAACAGGAGAATCCGTCGATCCTTTGTGAAATATTACTATTCACAGTAATTTTAGTATAACTAGGGGCGCTTAGTACTAACATCAAATAGAAAGCTATTCTGAATGAGTTCGGCTTGCCTATGATGGACGGTATCGTAACCATAGTTATAAAATGAATGAGTTGATTTCGGTGCTATGCTAGTACCGTAGATTTAGCTGAAGATCATAGTACTACAACAAAACTTTTGGCCTTTTTCGTCCGGTTGGTGGCCACAAGTACGACAGGGAAATTTGGTCCCACTCACAGCATAATCTAATTTTGACTAGCGGTAAAACAAGACAACATCACAGAAATTCCGCCATCGAACACGTCCATGACTTCACGGCGTCGCCTGCACACGGGAAACTACTGTAGTCATAACGGACTGTGGCTTCACTCACCTGAAAATTCACAGAAAAGCGCAGATGAAGCAGACCTATTGTAATCTAAGTTACCTTTGAAAATCTCCATTCCGTTTTACTTGCGGACTTACCATACGAATATAGCAGGGTCTGTATAAATGTTCCCGTGATTAGCTTCCTGGTACCGTCGGGTTTTTCTAATCACGCCAGCCGGCGTGAGAAACTAGCAATGTTATCGTTCGGTGTTGAATACGCCTGTGTCTGTACAGCGTAGCAAACAGAGACGAAGACAGTAACAAGTGAAACCCATTTGAAGGTTCGACAATTCCAACAATAATTTTAAGCTAATTACTTTGGTCTTGAAGCTGATACCGTTATAAAGAACCGTGCTTCTTGAACAATATGCGAAACAACAAAGACCAATAATACTATACGGGAAGATTGTCGTTTTCTTTTCTATTAAATCAAATAATTCGACGGAACAGATGAGCCAGGTAAGTTGATGATAATTTCGTTTTTATGGAAAGCACAAGCGGAGATTCGGCGCTTTATTACGATGTCCAAATATCTATTCCTCATTTTACAAATTATCCTTAGCTGATCACGAATTTCATTAAAATACAGACTCCAAGACCTATAATACCCCTGATGAAATATCCCCTGTGACGCAGTACGACCACTGTTCTATGCCTCTGCCAGATATAGTTAGCACATCGGACTTCAAGTTCGACACATCGTTTTCGTGGACGTCTCAGAGATGCGATTCGACCTTGGCTAGTACAGGAAATTAACAGGTAGTATCGCGTTTTGTATAGATCGAACCATAACTCCTTCTGATTTCGCAAAAGCAAACCTTCTAGCTGGTTTAATCAAAGACTAAGTGCAATCATATGCGAAGCTGGGTTCTTTACGAAATTACCATAGCGACCGATCACCCACAATTAACACGATCCTCTTCTAAAGTGAAACCCCCTTTTTATGATTAAAAAACAAAAAGGAACAATCTGATTTGTCTGCAATGAATGAAGAACGAACTTGAGTATCTGGTTGGACTTCCGTCTGTCGGCTAGCACTAGAATGTTATCGTTGTTCGAATGATTCAACCGAGCTGCCCATTTGTCTGTTCGCCGTTAGTATCCGTCCCAACATTGATAGCACCGCTACGACACGCTGGACGGGGCCAGCCAGAATACCTCTTAACCCCTATGATATTCAAAGGCAACATTTTATACGTTGGTAGCATGTATTACCAATCGGCTCCAGTCCGTTGATTACGGTTACGGCGAGGTCGAATGCTCAAAATGAATTTGTCCGCCGACGCCGAGATGGCACCGAAGGTAGTGTCACTTCATCTGGCTTTGTTGCTATGGGCGTTTGAAATGTTAGGGAGTCCAAATGTTGATATATCCGTATGGCGTAATGGTATTTTTCTACCGAAATCTATCGCCGATGCTGGCAATGAGGCAAAAAAAAAAAACGATGGTGAAAACTAACGAACATCTTCGGTTGGGCAGAAGTCGTTACTAAAGGCGACAGAAGCGCGGTCTGTGAGGGCAGCGTTTGTCGCTGGTGGCATGGTCTACTCATGCTACAACGAGCCCGTCACAGGCGATGTTGACGAATTTGCCTATGAGCCTTAATGTGTCTTATTCGCAAACATTGGCAACATAAGCAAAAATGCCGTGCGCAGTAAGCACCGCACCATTTCTTCTCCATCGGAAACATCTAGCCGAACGGAATTGGCGACATTATACATGAGCATTGTATGTATACGCTCACAAACAGACCTACACAGACGCTAGACGCTCAATGCTTTGTCGGCTTTCGACGAACAGACGAAGATTTTCATTAGATCTTGAGGGAAGGCATAGGTGTTAGCGGTGTCCGTTGCGAGCCTTGCAGCCATTGGCAACAATTGCCACTAGCAGCCCAATCAAAATTACCACGATGATAAAAATTTATATCGATATACTCATCACTATCACACTGAGAGTACCAGAGGGTGTCGGTACGAGAACAAAAATCAATATTTCTTCAGGGATGCTCTTGAGCGTCTGTTCAAACCTGAACGTATTTGCGTAAGACAATGTATGAGAAGTGCCTCATACGCATTTCTTGATACGGCCACAGTAATGGCGGCGGCGGCGGCGTCGTGGAAGCGGCAAAATCAAAAACCCGCGGAGACATTTATGGAAAAGCTGTGGTCTAATATGGGTTAGCTGCCCGCAAATGCACCATCTGAGAGGAAAATTACTTTGGAATGAATCTTCAGAACGTGCAATAGAGATAGGCAAAACAAGTTACGCCTATTTTGTTGAGTACGTATGAGCTATATAGTCCTTTTGGAATTTGGAGCTGCTCAGGAGGAGGGCCGATGGACCCGGCAAGTTCAATGTGTAGATCGATAAACACGGAGAGTTTAAACTTGGATTGTTTTCATCCAGTTCAACTACTGACAGAAATTGACACTTATCTATTCAGCGGACGCAGGTGATATAGTAGCCTATACATTTACCTAAGTGCGTATATATATAATTGACCATTGCTAGTGGAAATGACCCTAACGATTTTCTGTGTATAGATTCGGCTTAGCTTGAAAATAATACAGTGAAAACGATGTATCTAAAAGAATATTGAAAGCTTCCCCAAAGACCTGCCTATAGGCTTACAAAAAACTTACTTTCTCAGTGGGTTTAGTTACAGTTTTAAGAATCCCAGCACGATAGTTACTTAGCTTTTCAAGCAATACACAAGAGCCGCGTAATCTGAGTTGGTGTTCAGATATTTTCAGCCGGTAAAAAACCGTTTACTCTTGACCGGCTGAGAATTTTCCTAAAGATATCCGTATTCTCATATTGTGTACTTGCTTAGATTCTCCAGCGACCTAATATTAGCACAGAAGTTTGGAAATAAAGCTTTGTTTTGTTTTGTTTGAAGCAGCGACGATATAACCGCAGTAGGGTAAACGGTTAGCGGTGACATAGTGCTGGTTAAATAGCAACTGAAACACCATATAATGCAAGCAGAGCTAGGGGTAGAGCGTACTTGCTAAAAGACCGTGCTATAATTAGGACAAGATAAGAGTATCTGAAGTAGGTTAACTGAACAGCCACGCTTCGTTTTGTGGTGACAGACAATCGTGTGAAGCATTGCTTCACGTTGCGGAAGTACCGGACGTAGAATTCAAAAGATTTGTTTTAGATTAATCGTATAATTCATGCATAGAATTATTAAAGGAGTGCCTTCGAGTCGGTAAAACAGGGCATACATAGTGTATGGAGTAGCCCGGGAGCTGAACGGAATGACCCGAACAATCTAGTGGTTCTAGACAGGGTGATAAGGAAAACAGTACTTTCCCTTGAAAACTGCATTGGGTCGGCACGGATTGCCCTAGTGAGGAAAAGGCGGTAGCGCAACGTCATGACTATTAGTTCATTCATTCATGCTTAATTGACACCGAACAGGTCTGAATTGGCTTTGGGCTTTTATTTTGTAGAGACTGGCACAGCAATGCTGGATAAAGGCCGGCACATGTGTACGGCTAAACGTGGGTAAATTTTACATATCTGGGGTGCTATTCGTTGTGCCCGACGATAGTACCATTTGTTGTACTTTATTGGATAAACCGTGAACTTGTGAAGTGACGATCGTTGTCGGAACAACTTTTTTTTTTTGTGTAAAAACTACAATCCGAATACCAGTCCTCTATTCGCTAGGGATTTATCCCATATGCACATACCATGAAGAGTCGAAGTGAAAATCTTGTGGATGTTGCAGCGAACCAGACTAATACTATGGTATTGGCAAGCCAGTTTTAGCTGTGACCAGCTTTGGAAAACTTTATTGTCAGAAAAAGGTTCTCGTAGTGAAGCAATAGTTCCGCTACCACCCTTCGCTTGCTTTAGCTATCACTATGGCGTCGCTGACACCCGCATTTGTGTCACTCACAGTGCAGGCCCAGGAAGCAGCTTTGCATAGCAGAACAGGCGTGTAGATCGGCCTAAAGCAACACTAGGATCTTCAGGTCCATCAGGGTAAGCATTTCAATCATAGCCTCATCTATCAGCGCCACTAAAGCTCGATTCCGACTAAGCAAATTTTTTTACGTCGGCAAATCAACTTTCCAATTTTTAGGAAGGCCCCACGTCAGTGGGGCCTTCCTAAAAATATATAGCAAAATAGTGTTGGGCGCGGCTTTTGCTGGGAATGTTGATAAGAAATCGAAATAGATCGCTTTATCTGAAGCCGATGCGATGTTTAGGAAGTTGAAATAGATTAAATTCAAATGTGCTACTTTACGTTTAGTTATAATAAAATTAATTGGAACTATTAAATCTAGCTATATTAAATAGAATATGTTATTAATGACATATCTTGTTGATCAAAAACCCAATCAAATTAACTGTTAACACCAAAGAAATATAATATAATGGGCTTTTTCTCAGATAACTCCGATGGGTAATACTTTGTGGCTTACTGGTTTTGCCTTTTATCGAAAACACGATCGTCTGGCAGAATTGATTACTATGAGCTGCGTTGAAAATCCGCCAGTTCCTCGGTTACGGTCCTTATTATTGTGTTTGTGGCTACAAGTTCCATACCAAAGCCGACCTGCCTATACGAACGCTATTGCTATACATACAAAACCGCGTAGATGAATGGCATCACACCCTTGAGTTCCGGCATATAGAAACGTCATAACGCCATACGGAACGCATCGCGGTCCTGAATAACTGTCTAATAAGAAGCAGTGATGGTTTACTTAACAATGAATAGGAGTTCGCCTCGCTGGCCCAGGAAGGAACCAAGCAAAGTACCGCAATTACCATAGTTTTGTTAGCTAGTGATGTTTATATTAGATCTTGTGACTCCAAAAACGGAAACCTTCGAGCGGAACTTTATATATAATCTATCGTATTACGACCTATGCTGCTGGATAGGATGGCTGATAGTAGTAGGAACGTTAGATAAAATTTGTCTTTTTTTAAACTATAGGTAAACGTTTATATAATGCGAGTTTAGATATATTAAAAAAAAAAAATATATATATATATATATATATATATATATATGTATATAGCCCTCTTTCGGAAATATAGAAATATTTTTTTATTTGTTTATAGATTTTAGTAATTGATGTTCGGAACACTATGCATATTCATATGCTCTTTCGAGCAAAACATAATGTAATCCAAAATTGGTCGGGAATTTATTACCAACATCGAAATCATAATTTCTTAATGAGATATGTTCTTACTGTTTGGACGCAAATTAGATCCCAGATGATTTTGCTTGCAGCATCGTTGACTTAATAATTGAATCATTCATAGGTTTATATATA
Organism: Varroa destructor; assembly: GCF_002443255.2. Classification (NCBI taxonomy): domain Eukaryota; kingdom Metazoa; phylum Arthropoda; class Arachnida; order Mesostigmata; family Varroidae; genus Varroa; species Varroa destructor. Next base: position 26,125,043 of record NW_019211457.1, read on the forward strand.
TATATATATGCATAATCCCCGCGCTTAGATACCCGATTCCGTCTTAGTTGTTTATCCTTCCGTAACAAATACGTGCATCTCACTAGATGAAGGTTTGGATATAGCAAGCTCCTCGTGCTTGCCTCGTAAGCAACCTACGTTCATTCAAAATGGCGTCGACATGGTTTTTTGCTAAGTCGCCATACAAACATCAATGGGCAGCTTTATGTAGCCTAAAACACACGTGTTTTTATCGTATGCGATCGTGAACGACTAATTATAGTTAGGCCCGACTATGCCCCCATTCATCATATTCCATTGGCGTAATCTATCGCTAAATCGTCCGTCTCCATCAACGACGAATACGGACTCCAACGGAAGACGGCACGTACGATCGTCCACTCAGCTTGTCAGACCGGCTCCCACGATACGTTCGTATTATTCTATAGGCGGAAAACGGCAATACGGACAGCTGTACTGACTGAAACTAAATGGAGAATGGCTTTAACTGCCGAAGGTGCTACCGCTGCTGTGGTAGCAGCTTCGGCCGGCCAAACCGGTTACTGCAAGCTGGCGGTAACCGCAACAACAACTGCCTCACACGAGCGAACTCGTGACCCGCTCGTATCGTCGTGCGCGATCGTGGGCGGCCAATCAACAAATTATAAGTCGGATATCACCGGCACACCGCTATAGGCACCATAAGCACCGTACATCCGTATCCATAGGGTCTATAAGCGCCATTATTGTGCGGCGTTCAACCAAGCCTGTTACATCGCCGACCGTTATAATTATCTTGACCGCACTGTGTGGTGAGTATGAAAGTCATTGCTATTGCTGTCGTCGTCATTGGCGATAGTTCGTTTACGTCTATATAGGCTCGCGCGGAAGATAAAATAAAATGTTAAGGAGAGACATAATCGACGGGTTAGTGGGGTTATGGTCAACGTGTATACGCATGCTATGTAAAATGCGGAGCAACAGGTTTAAAGCTGAAACAATCGTACAACGGTAAGCGTATTTTAATGTTGTGATTTAGGAGTAGCTCGTGATTGAAGCCACTGCATCGGCAGAACTTCTGCTTATGTCGCCGCGGAAGACCGAACGCAGTTATAAACGTCTCTTGGTGGTGTTTTGTTTAGACGTACCACTTTTTCCTCGCAATAATTTTGGCATCATTTCTACCACAACCCTCGCTGCCGGAGAATGGTCATAGGAAAAATAAACAAAAAAAAAAGTAAAATTCGCCACTTAAAGAATACTACGTACGTCAGTCGTGTTTCGTGTTCATTGACGTTCGCGTTACCGTTTCGTTGATTAATAGTACCTGCAGTGAAGATTGTTTCGAATGGACGATAAGGGCCACATGAGTAGCAACAATAAGAATTGATATGGAAATAGAAATAGAAACAAGATGCCTTAGTTCTTTGCCGTAAGATTACCTGCCATACGTCCAGCAGCCTCTTCCTTTAAAGCGCAATTAAAAGCCAAAGACGATTTTCGCATAACGAGGGAATTCAGACCATCGGCTTTATGCGGCAGCTTTCGTATCGCCGACGAGGAAGTAAGAGAAGTGTAGAAGAACCAAGTACTGATACAGCGATCCATTCGTGATCCATTATATGGCACACGGATATAGGTAAATCGATGTTCGACACCCGGACGAAATTACCCTTAGATTTCATGATGACGCTGCTGCTATTCACTATCTAATTAAGTTTAGTTGGTAAACGTTTAATTT
>NW_019211457.1:26126862-26367554 GCF_002443255.2 Varroa destructor
ATATGTATGTATATACTAGCAAGAACAAGTCTGATGGATCATTGAATTCTACAGCGGGTAAAATGATGAAAATTTCTTCAATGTTATGGGAATGAAGCGTCTCAGGGTGTGAGTAAATCAGTGTATACATAGTCTCTAAATGGGCTATTCTAGAAATAACCTATCGATTATTTCGTAAGAGACAAGCGTGGAACGTATTTTTAAAGCTGAAGTATCAAATGCTAAGTATGATAAATACGTAAACTGGACATTTTCTTGAGGCAGATTACCGCGGACGACTTCATTTGTTACACTTGCTTTCCATACAACGCATAGTATTATACATGGACAAGTCAAGAATATGCCATATACACGGACCGCAAACGTTCGAAATGCAAACCTAGTACTACTTCAGATACTTTGAACCACTTAAGAAGTAACCACTTCGGCACAAAGTTTCAGGTAGGGAAGGTTCATTCGTCTCTACGCATATCGTATTATCCAAAGCATGGAACTACACATAACATGAAGAATCTCTATGTCTAGGACGCCATAAACCTATGGGGTATTCGAATAAAGGATTCATTTCTGAGCTGATTTTTCCATTTAGATAGCCCTTTGAATTTTGTCCAACGAACACGTTCTTATTGTAGTTCGCTCGGTGAAGACGGACTGAGTTACGCTGACGGGCGTAAAGATGCTTGTATAAATCGTCTCATTCCCGATATTGTTCGCTGATGTTTATCATGCACAGCGACGATAGGTATTTGCCGATGAGAATCCTCGTTTTTGTCATAACAGAAACAAAACACGACATTCATTCAAAGTCTTTCGCCGCTTTGTGCCAGGTGGGGAACCCGGGGGACAAAGTGTCTAGATTGGCCTGTGCACTTTAATCAGGATTTCGAAATAAGGCTCATCCACCTTGTCTTCCGATTACCCGTATAGCCATGCATAATTAGCTTGTCGTACGCGTAAAAAAACCACACGCAAATTTTCGCTGTTTACCTGATAAATGTGAGCATATTTAGCTGAATCGAAAAATCAGATTAAAGTGTTTGCCTTTGTGAGTGGCCTTACCTTCGATATTAGCCAAGCCGTCATTATCTTAGGGAATACATAATAGTGTCACTCGTGAGCGTGTCCTCGTGAATTACGGCACTTGTGCAATTTAGGCGCACTTGGTACGTATTTGTGTTTTTGTCAGTTGAAATTTTTCGAGCTAGCGATGTCTTCAAAATCAACTATTGCTTTACTTTTACTTGAGATATCCTATTTAGCTCGGCTAGAGATTGTGTGTGATTAGATAATAACATTCAAATTATATACGTTTCATCTTGCTCGAACAGGTATAGTATTATACTGTGTTGCTTGCTGGCTGATGTTCAAAGGGATGCGTCTCAACCGTTTCTTGTTTTCTAAATGGAACGTCTCGTCACGCGTTTGGTTCAAGATCGAACACGATCTTAGTACGGCTGGTGATTTGAAGATAGTATAGAACCTATCATTACTATGCTATCGGCTTAGATCTGTCCTGAATTTTTGGCAATATTTTTTGTCACACGATTTTTGTCTTCCCTTTACGGTGACCCACAGTAACGGCCGGGGCCTCCTCCCTCGTGACTAAGTAACTAAGCACGATAGAGTGGCTTAAGATGTCAGAGTGATACGTTTATAAATTTCGTGCCTTGCTATTGACCCCATGGGTAACACACACTAGGTCCGTTATTGCCCATGTGATCAACTAGGCGTTTTCGTGCAATGCAAATATATCGCAGGCAGCGCTTGCTGTCGCGGCTTAAAGCTGTACTTCGTTCTTCGATTTAATTCAATCGGCTCCGCCCTTCCCTTTGATGATTGTGTTTACTAGCATTCATTTCATTGCTTGGGATATCTAGCGTAGACAGGTAGCCTCACGATACCTGCAGAAATACCATAATATAGTGTGCTATTAGATGTCCTGTCGTATCAAAAGCCTTGTCATTCCACCACTTCACCTGGCTGAATATTAGTACCGTGTGGCAATGGGTCGATCAGCATCATGGGTTGCAGAATTTATAGGAACAACAATGTAATTAATAGTACCAAACGGCGTGCCCACTTCGACTTATCGAAAAACTATGCTGAATCTGTTTCCGCTGAACAAACGACTATAATCTTAGATAGTCGTTAGACGGATAGGCATAGAATGACGACAAACCATGTGGCGGTCGTCTCTGACTTACGGGGAACTGAGCTGATTTTGCAGTATCTGGTAGAGTGTCACGCCTATCATGACGACTCTCCATTCAAAATGGCTTGGGATATTTTCTGTTAATTTTGAGCAATATCAACACTCGGAAGATTGGCTAGCATGACATTAAACATAGGCAAATGTTGGGTTACTCATATAAAACGGCTTAAGCCAATTTTAATATATAGTGCTACCGTGGAATCTATATGGGCGAAGTTTGCTGAACTTGGATATAGCGTGCAAGCCGTATCCATGTAGCTGATTTAAAGTTATACTATACAACATCTTTTTTTTGTGCGGCTGTATACCCACCCGTAGGCATGAGAGCTTCAGTTCTTCTAGCTTCTAAGCTTTGCTTTTGCTAGTCGAGAATTACGCATCGAAGGTAGTTCCATTACATACAACGTTTCTCGACTTTTGTTTTGGGAAGATGGGCACTTCGGCGATAGCTCAATTTAGCCGTCCAATAAGTCAAGCAGACGTCAGCATTCACCAATACCAGCCAGGTTGGTTCGTGTCTTGCATGCTTTTCGTATGAAGCGGCAATACGCCGTTGCCACTGAGTCTGTAATCGAAGAAATGCTTTTGCCCTTACCTTTCCTTTGAAACGCCGTCGTCCGGGGTGCTGGCCTGCGGATGCCCCATCATGTCCAGCAATGATTCTACATTGCATACGAAATGGCAACCCCAGACTTCCAACGACAGCTCTAGTCTACGCGTTACTCATTTCTTCACCTTGCACGTAGTCTTCTCGAAGCTGCCATTGTTGCTTAAGCTTCTGCCCCAACATAACACAACTTCCAATGGGGCACCGTTAGGTGAGCAGGAAATCCGAAGCGCAGTCATGTTGGACAGAGGTTTTTAATTTCTACTTGCTGGCCAATTGAAATTATTACAGTTCTATAAGAGGGTGCTGAACGTAAAGTTGTCATTGAGCGAGCACCTCTGCTTCACCCAGTACATTACAGATCAAAGAAAGCGAGTTATGGTGAAATTGTAGTGTCTGCAGTTCGCAATGCTAGAACTTACTAAAACGGTGAGACTATTGTCTTGGCTATGGAACTTTTGAGGATCCTGAATTTATGCCTGCAGCTTCCTGAGGCTTCCGAATATGGTGTCTTGCTACTCCGCCATCCAATTATGCAATACACAGATAATCATTAAAATAAGAGATGTAATTGAAAGAACAGACACAATTTTAGCACGGCGCATCTGTGCGTGTCTTCTTTTATTGTTGCTGCAATCCGCCGCAGCCTGCCACGCGTCTTTACGAAGACAGACGGCTTAATTATGCGAACAGTAATGCATGTACATATATGAATTATATGACAAACGAAAATAATAAAAACAAACTATTAAAGTGGTAAAAGTATTGCCCTGGAAAAGGCACGATTCAAAGTTTGCAAGTGGCGGGCCAGCGCACGGCAGTTCTGCTTGACGGGTCAAGGCCGTAGCTGCGTCGTCGTAACGTTGCGGTACAACTGTAAGAAGAAAGAGGGTCCCACAAGAACGACCGCAAATGGCACTCCGCTGTCACATTGCCACCGTTGGCTTCGTTATAGCTGCTGTTATCGTTTTTCGTCTGCTGCATCGGCTTCGTCCATGGCGTTGTTGGCGAGTCCGTCCGTTTCCCTCAAGAGGACAATGACAGCTTCGCTTGCACAAACAGTATATAGTCCAGTATCACGGCGCTTTCCCTACATTGTCGTCGCCTTTTTGCCCCTCTTTCTTTCTCATTTTAGCCGCTCCTCGTTTTTTTCTTCCCTTTCCTTTTTTCCTTCCCCTCTATTTGTATCGTTCCGGATTTTGTCCCCAAATGCGCATATGCTCGCTTACTCATTGGGAGAAAACATCTAGTGCAGTTGAACATCATACCATCTAATAGGCTCTTATCGTCGTCATCTCGCATTTCGCACGCGCCGACCTTCCATCGACTGAGTTCTCGATCGGGTGTGACAGCGCAAGCTACGCTCAGCCTTGCGCTGTGTGGATTAACAACTTACGGCCCCAGCTACCATTAAAGTCCATTTCCGTTTCTATCAGCACAGCTGGGCTCGCATGGAGTCGAGGGTCCCCATTTTAGATTGAACCACAGCTTCTCTCTCGCTTGTGGTCAGCTCGGCCTGTTGGCTGCGGACCGATGCAGCGACCAGTGGCGACCGATAGTTAGCAGCGGAAGCAACAACGGCGGTAGCTTGTTTCCAATTTAACTAGACGAGATGAACAAATGGGAACAGGCCCACATTTTGACGGCCAAAGTGCCGTCTGCTCGAGTCCCAGTCAATGGGGTAAGCTAATAGGGGTGCCGAACCCTTCAAGCTGTCTACTCCTTTCGCCTCGGAGTTTCATCCACAGCTGGACGGCGGACCTGGGACCGAGGTGATGGAAGCCGCAAGCTTAACATATAATGAAGGAGGAAGTATGCGCAGACCGGTCTGCTCTCAGGAGAATAACCGTTCGACTAACGTTCCCCAGTGACTCTTGGCTCGGCAGCCGTGAGTTGAGTGGGGTAGCAGCCTTCAATGCATTTTCCATCCATAGTAGTGGGTGGCTACTGCTGTAACCACCCACGACTATTACTGCTGGCTACCGGTGCTGTCGTCAATATTGATGGTTGCTGTCTTCGGAGAGGTCAAGCAGTCAAAATGGTCACTTGAGCGTTCGGTAGCCAGTCATGTATTCCGCATTGGACGCTTCCATTGCTATTGCAGTTGCCGCTCTAACTTCTGTAGCTACTATTACTCGATTCAGCCGTACCCATGCGTTGACCTACCGTGACGGAATCGCTCACCTAAATGTAACTAACTATACACAGCGATGTAGACAGTCGTTTTGTTGCTGATCACCATCCCGTTACCGTAAAAACACAGTGGCTCTTACTTGGTACGGCGGCGATTATTTGGTGTTATCACATTTCAATTGAAGTGTTCCTATCTAATAAAGATTATCCGCCATACGTTCACACAAAAGTCGTAGATTATTTCTAGGTCGGCACATTTAGCTATTAGCTACGACATAGGACGCAATCTGATGTTGCATTTGATGCGATAGTTTTTTCCTTTTGATACCTTGATTCGTGTTGATAACTGCATACGACTTTGCTTTCGATTCCACCTGGAATGCCCTTTTTTTCCATCGTAACGACAACGCATAGTTTTCAACCATATGGTTCCTCATGGAAAAAGGAAGAATGGACTGGCGTTGACCGTCCCGAAAGCGTTTCTTATGTGCTGACTTCTATAGGCTTCTAAGAACGCCTATGTCTTACACTTTTCAAGCATTTCATCAGTAAGCACCGAGCAGCTTAGGAAGACTTTGTGCCCAACAAGATGGAAGACTATCGCAGTACACAGACCATTCTAGAAGATCTAGACATACAAACAGAACGAGATGGGCGCGGCTGAAACCCCCAAGCCTACATGTCTGCCCATTTACCACAACAAAACTAGGAAGGAAAAGCGACTAGGCCGACAGGGAATTTAGGACCTGCTTATGCATATGCACCGTCTCTGTGAGTGTCTGTGTGCGTAGCACTTACAACCCGATACCCTCTTGGAACTGCCTCCGCTTGTAGTGCATACTGGGTAAGGCTGCCGTTCTGACGGGCGTCTGGGAGCTTTAGTGAGGATTGGAAGCGTTATACCGCACGACACTGAGATATTAGTATGAAATAGTTTTGCCCTTTAGTTTGTGGGTCTGAGACAGATACCACATCTTTTGTAGGACGAAGGAGACCAGTCCCAAAAGCTTTTATATTCCGCGACTAGCAAACGCCGTAGGTAGTTGGGATACCTAAGCACTGGTCTACTCTGTGGCTAACTGTCTCAGCAAAGCAACCAACATAGCGCCAGTCTTATTAAAACCTTGCGCTGACGTAAATAGTCATGCGGCACACACAACGATGAATAAATTAGTTTTGTATCTCCGATCTTTTGAACAGTTGAGGCCTATAAGATTTGTCCCCGATTTCCAAGGCTCACCGATCTCTTTCGTCTGCTTTAGGATCTTGCAACTGGCTTTTCAGTTATCTCGAACCTCGTACCGGGTGCCTAGCACTCAACTTATTGCACAGCCGCACTTTCGCAAACGACGAAAGTTGGGTACATACAAATTCGTAGGCGTGGAGACTATTCTGTCCATGGATCTAGATCCAGGAGCTTAGTCCAGGAGCAGATCAATAATACCTATTATATAAAACAATAAGGACATAAATAGGCCGTATTGCGATCGTGCAAAGTTCTATGAAGAACAAAGCATAGCCACTGCGGTCGTGTATAGCAAAGGGTTATAGGGATACAAAATTTTTTCGTTTGTATCATCTAATAAGCATGGAATATCTAAAAACGATGCCGTACAATGAACGTCGACGAATTTCGGAGGCCAAGAAACGACGAGGAGCCAAAAATGTTGGTGACGGCTTTATGATGTGTCCCATGTTGAAACGTCAGTCAGCTATATCCTTGAGACACATACGCGCTCAATATTGTAAGAGAGCAAGTAATAACAGCAACGTTAGCAGGAGACTCTCCAGGTCTTGCTTGCATGTCATAGCTTTATGTCCGACAGGCATTTGTCTGTCTTGTACCCATACCAATTGTTGTTGCCCCTCACGAAATGGAAAGAGCCTTACAGACTGGGGGGTACCAGTGCGCAAAAGCTGTTCCAGCATATGCGTGCCACATGTTTTCGCTTCCATTTCTTACATTTCGGCTTCTGATCTTCTTCGACGCAAGTGAATACAAACCTGTACTAGCAGATATCCCACGGCCTGCGTCCTATCTTTGGACATGCTTCTTCTATCTTTTTGATTACTTTTCTGATAAGAAGAAGCAGCACGGAGAACGATATACACACACAAAGCCACAACGGAGCATAGTAAGCAGAAAGCCGATTTCCAATCAAGGCCCAGAGCCCACACTCACGTAAATAATCAACCTTTGCTTACACAGAGAGGCTCGGCAGGCTTCGGACACGCAAGCGGCTTCATGCATAGACACAGCCGGACTCGCTTTTAGACTCACTAACACGTACTGCGTAGGGAACGCAAGGTTGGCCTTATGCAGGATGGCCAGTTACTCTCTTACGCTAGGGTCTTCTTCGAAGTCTGACCTTTTTTCGACCTTTAGAAGCCATTGTGGCTTACCAACACGCTTAGGGGCAAAAAGAACAATAAGGTATTAGAAAAGAACTAAAGTTCGTACGAACGGTAGAAATGAGAACGGAAAAAAAAACAGGCAAGAATAAGCCTACATGCCAAAAAAGATAGTACATTTTGAATCACGCGCCGCCTAGTCCACGTTTTTTGGAGAGCTCATGTTAGAGCTAAACTATGGCACGCCACGATTAAGACAATGACGACTAAACCTTGTATCCCTTGTGTAGCCTGAATTTATAAGATAGCCTACAATCACATGGATACGCACATAAGCACACATATGAGTATGAAGCAATAAAAAGCCAAGTGTCTTATATAGTTACCACGATTGCTCCCTCCTCGACTAAATCCTATGCAGCCCTATTTTATTTGGTGGTGATTCTAAGGAACGCTTCTAAACATTGTCCACCATAGCGGAAGTCAGCGTGTGGCTTGTGTCTCCGACAGCTTTAAACTAATCCAGCATCGTTCGCGAGTTTTATACGATCCGCTTCGTATTTTCTACCGTGAAACCAGACAAAAGTTGCGTCATGCACGATGAATGCCTAAATAGAGAGAAGACTTACTTGGAGGAGCTCAAAGGACTTCGGATGAACAGGCGAATGCCCCAATTTCAGGGGCGAACCATCGCAGCCTAACCTCATCGCACCAAAAGGAGCGAACACACCAAGGACACTAAAAGGACGAGAAGAAAAGTGAGAACTCTGTCTTTTTTTTTCGTTCTTACTCTCTGTGTCATTTTTCTGAAACGTAAGCCAACGTTTGAGGGAAGTTCAGACGTCGTTCACAAAAGAACGAATCCGAGTGCTATGTCATATGGGGTGTCAATTATCAGTTCCTTTGGGGCAGGGGGGGGGGGGGTGAGGTTGACGTAGGCCGCTGGGTATGTTAATGTTACAAGTGCCTACAAACTATCGCCAGTCCAGGCATATTATTGCTGCCAGCCAGCCGTCGCATAGTTAAAATGCGAGCGTTAAAACGACAATGTCGTATTCAATGTCGATGGCGGACAGGAGACATAGCTAGGATAGTGGAGCTGCGTCTACGAGAGCTAGCAACACTGCCAAATTACGACGTGGTTCTTCTCTCAATATGATCACTACTAACGCTACGTGTTCTCGCTTATGCCTGTTACACGGGCACTTCAGCATTTGAGTTAGCCGAGTCAACAGCAGGTAGGAGCATCAGCAGACGTTTCGACGACACAAACCACGGTAGGCGGAGAGGGGGGTGAAAAAAAATTGTGAATAAAGAGCCATCTCCAGGGGGTGGTTGCAAATAGTACAAGGCGAGCTAATCGCTAGGAGATGAACGCAAACACCAAGAAAAAACAGCTAGGTCCCTAACAGAACGGTCATTCTTCACTTCTTCTTCATTTATAGGTATGGTGAGGTTCGAATCAGCAGTCTGTGTTGGCCAACAGTACTCAAGTAACATTAGGTCGCATCATGATTAGGCAGAGAAGACTTATGCTTTATAAGAAATAAAATCATAGTACTAACGAGCAGATATTTCGGTTTTCTATCAAGATCGAATCGATTAGTTGCTTGTCTACATTGTATTACATGTCTACCTTCGTATATCTCCTACACCAAGTAGCCTTTTGTAGCAAGCAAAAATTAATGTACTGGTAGAGATGAACACTCCATTTAAAGCAATCGATAACATTGATCGGTATCCACTACATTGCCAGAATTTACCGTACTGATAAAATTCTGCCTAACTCTGTAAATATGCGTATCCGGGATCTTCTCCTGTCTCTTCTGAGCGTTCAGCGTTCGTTAAATGTACGAAGACTCGTTAAAGACTCCACATACACTTTTTGATTTGATCGAAGCGTAGGTTTGTCCGTAGATTTCGTTCGTCAACGAAAATCAAAGGTTTGATGCGGCCTTTACGATGATAGTCGGTACATATAGCATATTCTGTACCTATTGTGGGTGTACTCGATGTAGTAACTGAATCAGTCGCTTACCCGAATTCTGTCTGATATTTCCTTTATTAATTGTAAGTGTATAAAAATTTAGCAATAATAAGAACAAAACATGTCCTTGTGCAATTAGACAGAAGACATTATTCCGTTAAAGACTAAGGCTAGCGAAGTGAACCACGAAATAAAACTATATTGCAGTGAACTGTTAATGGTAGTCCATTTTCGAAACTTATACGCGATGATCACGTGTACCTATTGTATCTATTATAAGATTATGGAGGTTTGTAAGGTGCAAGTGAGGGAGATTTGTAGCTTGCTTTATCGTATCGACTTTTCCATTGTGTTTAGACTTGGCTACCTTTGAACTTGGGCCTCGTCACCTGGTGAAGTCCACCATCTAGATGAACACCTCGGTCCCCAAGGGAACACGGACACCGTCTACCCTAAGATATGGCGCACTCTACAGCCTGTCTTCTCATTTTGCTAGTTTGGTAGCGATATCTTTTCATTTTATACTCGCCATGCTCATACTACACGACAAATCAAAGGATGCATCCTAGCGATCCCCCTGCCCAGTCCGCCACGAGGAAAACGATGTATTTCATTATGAAAATGCTGTTAGGGTCTATATGATATCCGAAAATTTCGCTGTTTCATAACACCTGCGTTTTATCTTGCACACAAATGGGATCGACTTGCATCTGTGTACAGCTGCTCCTTTCTTGCATAGCTGATATACAGCAGAAGCCTGTTATTTTCGAAAGGTGTTTGCAAACAGCCTTGTTACGGGGGTAGCTTCGGGTAAGCGACTAAACAAAGTCTTAGGAATCTCTTTTGGTACATATGATATACGTACATAATCGCCTAGATGCCATGTGCTCCTGTGCAGCAACAATATCTGTGATACATCATAATAACCACAAGAACAATAAACAGATTTATCTTTGAGAACCTTATGGAAGATTACGAAGACTAGAAACACTGCCACAAAGGACTTCAGCTAGGATTTCGAATAAGCAATTAAATATGTTTTTTCGCATTCTTTTAAAAAAGGAGGTCAATTCTAATCTTAGTAAGTCGTTAGTAACTGTGCAAACGAATCGAGGCACGCATAAAGCGCTAGCAAATGACGCCACAAAAAAGTTCTTATAGATAGATTCTGTAAAATACAGTTGCACTACTGAACAGTCAGAGATGCATCGTAAATGGTCGACATTCAATGTCAATGATCTTCTCGTCCGACGGATCTTCGACGTAATTCTGTCAGCTTGGTCTGGCTTGCTGGTAGTCAAAGACGGCACTGTCGTTCTCACGTTTATACTCGGACGAATTATTTTAACAGAAACGTATGGTAGTTACTCGTCGCTTTCCGCCATACCCTAAGAGATTCGTCATTAAGCTCTGCTATGTATAAAAATGATCCCTTAGGCATCCGAGTTCTTTTTCATCTGCTTCTAACTCCGTCCGAAGCTCTTCTCCCCTCGCGTGCAAAGAGACGTTTATGGAACGCGTATTAAAGCTTAACTCCGTTGGAGGAGGTTAACTTTGTTTGTTTATTTATGAATAAGCTTTATTGTAAAAGATGGCTATTTTCGCCACCGAGGGCGCTTTCGTCTTTGTCTTCTTCTTGAGATTCCGTTATATTTTTTGGTAGCTGTCGATCGTTATCATCTGGTTTAGCTTTTGCAAATACGCAGCATTTTTTTTCGACTCAAGCATCTTTTCCACTCGCAGATTGTTGACGAGAGCCGTGTATTAGATTCTAGATCACGACGAGGCAACTGTACCACGTTTAGTGGGCGTACAGACCCGCCACTGAGAGCTACTGGGCTTTTTGCCTTGCTCTCCCCCATCAACGTTAGTAGCGTCACTTGTAAGCTCTTCGCGCGGCACGCAGTGTTTCAAAAGCGATTGTCGTTGCCGTTCTCGCAGCAGCGGTGGGAGCCGTAATCGTCGGTGATCATCTTCCTCAGCTCGTTCTTATAGACCCGCTGATGCTTCTGTTCCAGATAAGTTTTCGCTAGCCGACTAATCTCTCCGTATTTATGGTGACACTTAAGCCAGGCGCCTCTGCCGACGTTACACATGGAACGCCCGCTTTACCACCACGCCTTCGTCCAAAACTATCGTAATACTGTATGATATGGCTAACAGAATAGTCGAGGCTGTCTGTAGTGAGGTGCACAGTCAAAGGCAGATTATGAAACCGAGCTTCAATTTTTTTTGTCGCAATCTACTTGCGACTTTCCAGTAACCGCTTTCGAACAAACCGCTCAAGCCGACATCTTCTGCTGCTACTTCAAATGTCGTTTTAACCACTTTTGTATCTCATTACTCCGCCAACGCCCTTTCCCCCATTTTTTTCAACTCTGCGATCGACCGTAGCAAAAACCTTATCTGGTTTGTGCTTTCTAAGCGTTTCAGTCGTTTTTCCGAAGTATGTTCTTAACTGCCAGCATCGGTCATGTTCAGCCTCCTCAAATGTGCGGGGCTGTATGGATTTTTGACTCTTATTTCTACCTAAATTACTATAGTGATCAGTAAGGGTCGGTCAAGCCGCTTAAGGTATCGCTGTCTTTATCATTGCTTAGTCTCTTCATCGTCGCTTCTGCTAGATTTGCTACTGTTTGGCCATTGCCTCTTTCTTTGTCGTCGTTTTTCAAAGCAGACGACATCGGTGTTGAGGTGGTAGAAAAGAATTTTCACCTGATAGACTTAATAAGCTATTGCTAAGTTGGTTTTTTACTTAAAAGGGGCGAAAGAACAAACGACGGTGACAGAGATGGGGCTGAAAAGACGAGCCCAACTTGGTCCTAGTCAGCCGAGAATATTCCGCTCAATGTGCAATCAGTAACAGGAAACTGAGATGGAGTCGCTAGTAGAAACATAACATAGTGAGATGTGTGCGACACTTGTGGTGTTGGTGTATATGTTCTTGCTGTGACTCGCAGGGACTTTGGGGCTTGCTTGAAGCGCGGAGCTGCGAAAAAGGCCCTGAGCGTTGTCGTTAGCAGCGGAAAAAAAGCATAGGTATTGAGACGAACAGGCCAATACACCGACAGAAGACTTTTTCGTGCTGCTACAGCTAACCGCCTCCGCTGGTCTGAAAAGATGGCGGAAGAAGGCGAAAAAAGAAATCTTTTGCTAGTAACGAGACCGCAGGGAGCAGGTTGTCGTGCACAAGGTGGAACAAGGGTATCATATATAGGTTCAATGCTTGAAAATTGCTTCTTCTTGCAGGCCACCTTTGCCACCACTATTCGCATAGTAACCCAAGATAGCAAACCCTGTCTAGAGATGGAAAGGACCACTCAGTTCCTAAGCCTAGGCAAAAGTGAGGCCTCAGCAGCTCGCTACAGGGCCTCTACGTCTCATTACCCCAGGACCTACGCCGCCTTCGGACAGGACTCCAGTAGAGCGGCAGCGGCTGAAAACGGAACAGGCTCATCCCTTCTGAGATGAGCGCTGTATGAGTGGACGTAAAGAAACTGTCTTGTACCAAACCTCAAATCGAGGCCGCATTTTACCCTTAACATAGCACGTTTGCGGTTTAGTTGCGCCTGGCCGCATACCGAATGCGGGCGAACCGCACGCAGGTGCCCTAAGGTTAGCGAAGCATAGCAATAGTTACACGGCAGAGTTAAAGACGGCCTAAGCCTGGGCGCGGCAGCTTGAACGTGAGTAGACCGTTATGAGATGGCCACTTTTATATAAGTACCGTGCTCGACTTTACTTGGGAGGGTATATATGCAGACGATTATCATGAGAAGGGACTGGCATCGTTAGATAACGGTATGCTGTGTTTTAATGAATAAGAATATGACTTTATTGCCGCTGCTAGTCTTTTCCTTTAGAGGCGACGGTACCTAGTGCGCGACTGACGGAGACGTTCATCTGGGCGAACAAACGGTCCTTGTATATGCAAGAGGTTCCTTTCTACTGTACGCGTCCACTACAGCTTTCAGAACGTTGTAGATATCGCTTCTGCAAACGAAGCTTATCTTGAAACGAATTTTTCACTTTTTGTTCCCTTGCAGAAAAAAACATTTTGATTTTCGTTTGCCTGACAAATGATTACGTAAAAGCAAACACGCGTAATTTCCGTAGTTTTTATTGATTTAAATTCTTCCATAATTCGACTTCCATCGAGGATATTTGTCCAGAATCAATATGAGGGGCAGCATAATTTTATTCTTTTGCATCTTGCCAGGGCGTTTTCTGTTTAAGGGCCAGTGTAACTATCTGTTCAATTGAACTATAACTTACTATATCTTCCTCTAATAAAGATGGCATTCGTCAATCACAACTATAATGAACACCTCTTTCCAATCTATTGTGTATGACAGTTAATTTATAATGGTCAGTTGAAGCTGATTTGGTCACATAAAAATAAGCGTTCCCGACCCTGAGGGATGCTTAAAAAATGCGAAGTCTTGCTAAACGAATAGAGCACGCGGCTTTAAAAAGATGCTGAACGTTGATAGCTAGGCTGCCGACTGAATCTACTAGAACTTCCTCGAAAATACTTCATCCTAATTGTCAGACAAAGTGTACTATACCTCTATGTCGAGGATCATCAGAGAGGATTCTCTTGTCAATAAGCATTTTAATTATCTCGCGCATATAATGGCAAACCGGATTAGGTTCATGTTTATCGGCTCAATTGTGTTTAAGGATTATTCAAAAAATCGACTATACTTACTAAAAAAGGGATTTTTGAAAAATATTTTTTTTTTTCAATATGTATTTTCCGAACGGCAAATATCCTCCCAGGAAAGGAGATAACATTATATAAAACTGAGATCTATTGGAAAAACGCTATTTTAGTGTTTTAAGCCGACAATCTGGTTTAGAAGTCAGGAAAACACGTAGTTTACAGCTACTACAGCATTTATTAAAACGAATCATCGTCGTTGGCGTAGCCCCTGTACGTAGAGGAAAACACGAAGTTTTACCGGATACCCTGGGAACTCCACCTACAATTGCTCGTAGGCAATGACGGCTTCTTCGTCTTAGATGGAATGAGACAAACAAACAGCGGGATCATCGGATGGCTTATGAAGCGAATTATTGCTACGAACTGCGCACCGGTAATCCGTATCAGCCTGAATCAGATTTAAAGGTCATTTGCCCCTTGTCGTTCTCATTCGTAGCAGCAACTTATTCCTATTACGTTTCGAACGTAGGAACGTTGCCATTAGATTGAGAAACGGAAAGGTTACAATTCTACTGGCTCCGATTCGAGATTGAAGCGGCGAGAGGACAGCAGGTAGAGCTCAATGGCACGAATTCATCGACAGGTATCCTACGAACAACAAAAAAACGAGTCAATAGCGTTGACTAATACAGTTTATTTAGATGAAAAATTAAAAACAACGAAGCAACTTTGTGGTTCGCACAGGGGGAGTGTTAGGTGATGTGTGGGCTCGTGGTACCGCTTAAAACTGTGTACGGAATAAAAAAGAATAGAAGATCTACCCAGCGTGCCAGGACAGTGGAAGACGTCAACGACTAACAATAATCTCACGAAATGATAAGGTTAACGGCGAACAAAACTGCTATGTGGAAGACTAAACGAAGCGATTCACTCAAGCCATTTTATTTAGATTAAATGGCTCTATTGGTCTGCCCCTTTTCAGTTAAGTATGATATATAAGACATGGCGCCTTCTTGGTTGTTGTAATGTGTTTCCCAAGGTCACCTATACTTATTGTATCACTTTGCCAAAGCCTCGTCCTAAGCGTACTTACGTGTTACCGACAGGAGCAAATGAGGCGAGTGTGATTTGGTTAAGAAGTAACTTAATGCAACGGATCCCATGCTCCTGAAAATTGTGTTGTCTATTTTTGCCAACCCGCCCAGTACAAACATTGAAGATTTAGCCGTCGGACTGAACCTGTTTGTAACCCCAATCAAAAGTGGAGCATACATTCTATGGTGACTTGGTATAGCACAAAAAGGTTCAACTTCCCATGGTAAATTCCTTCCCACGAATAATTAACATCTAGCGCAGGAGGATAATAACCCGACATTGCCATCTATCGCATCGAGCCACCTCAACGGGCATAATAACTTAACAGACGCTAACCTCTCAAGTTTTCTCTTATCAATACAATCTCCAAATGCCCGTGACCTATAGCCTACGGCATTGACGTTATGGCCTTTATAAAATCGATGACATTAAACTGTTTAGCCACAAAAACGAGGATTCCTTTTGTTTTCATATAAAAGCCTGCTGATGCGTTTTCTATTCTGAAGTTTAGTTCGGCCCATTTCTGCCTCTGCGCTAGCGAAGCGGGCGTATTAGTCGACGCGCGTGAGGTCAGCCATCAACATTGAATTGCATCTTGTGCTTAAGAAATAGGAAAGCAACCGTGAAAACAGCAGTAGTAGCAGCAGCAGCAGCACCATCACCAGCAACCAGCTTTGTAAAGAAATGTTTAGCGGTCAAGTAGCTGCGTCTATTTTTAATGTCAGTCGAATTTGTCTGCGAGGGTGAGGGCCAGACTCTAAAAGTGGACCGTTTCATTAGAGTCAAAGACGCAGCTATATGTAACTACGCCAACAACAGCAACAAGACCAGCAGCAGCTGAACTTTCCGGCTCATATGGGGCCCCATTTGGCCCGCGAAGGAAAACAAAATAACGTTTAGAGAAAAAGCGAATGGAGTACAGATATGAATTCTCGTAGTGAAAGGACAAACAGCAGGATGAGGGCATCAGGACCCCCAGTCGTCTTCGCATACGATGTGTATGTTATGTTTGCTGCTTTTGAAAAAAATGAGATGAAAATCAATTTTTTTTCCGAGAAGTAAATCGTTTGTGCGATCGACGATCGCGCAAATCGAGCACGACGACGATACCGCCGAGTACGCTGGTATCGTCGCCGCGCTTGTTGCAGGCGCAGCCATTAGAACGTGTCCGAAGAGTAGCCTACTAAAAAAAATCTGCCAGGAGTTCGCTTATTCCTGCGTGCTCAGATCAGCAATGGATATCTACCTGTAGCCAAGTGAGCCAGTGAACCCACAAATCTAATATATATATATACATATTCAGACCGTGACGCAAAATCACGTTTTCCGTCGCGTAATTTATGGGATATCCATTTTGTTTGATAAGCAGCCTAGCATAATGCAAAAGAAGCTCAGAGCTGAAAACTATGTGGGTTATGCCAGCTTGCAGGATGCATAGGTGTAGCTAGACACCTATGCTACATATATGTCCGGTTAAGCATAAAAATCGGCTTCAGTTCACCGAATCGCGTCAGACACGAAAGTGGGTTGTGTCGGCCAACCCAAAAAGGGCATTAGTGAATCGTTGATAGCGTCACCATAGACATATTGTTATCTATAGAAATGACTAAACGCCGATGGTAAAATATGTTTGGCTTCGCGGCGTCGTTACTTCGTGGAATGGTTCGTGTTGTTTGTGGTCGTTTTCACTCTGCAATACAGTACAAAGCATCAGAAGACAAGTAAGCTGGCGACCCGCAGGGGTCCTCATTCTTTAATCTCTCATTATGCGTAAACTAAGCGAGATCGCAAGGAGCACGTCACTACCTAAGTCCAGCATTATCCCTTGTGTACATCCTGTCGTCTTTTTTCTTCATTTAGCACTCCAATTCGTCTAGACCCCCCTTCCCTCCTTCGAACGTCATAACCGATGTTACTTATTATTATTACTTGTTATTATTGTTAATACTGCTATCCGATGTTATAGTTACAGCGCTCTATGCATCCCATAGATACTATGCTCATTACAAAATGATCCAGGACACCTACGTCAGGACAAGCTAACGGTGGCTGTGGTGGTCGTTGCACAAGCTGGGGCATTCGCAGCCTACTTTAGTTAGATGTGGTATAGTGGTTCTGTATGTAATATGAGGCAATTATTGACGATGATGATCGCCATGGTTAAGCTATATGCCCTCTTTCCATAGTAATTAAAGGAACGTGATACAATAAGCATGGTCTTACGAAATTACGAAAACTTGATGGTTCTATATACTTAGACGTTTACAGCTCCTCAAGATGACAATGTTTCAAAACAGTTAAGTTCAATTTGTGTTACTGTGACATTAATATTGCTTAAAATTGGGTCTGGATATAATTTCGCAAGCTCAATCCAATACATTGCAATAAGTCTGGTTTAAAATTGGGTCCCGTTAATTAAAATTTGCCTATCATTATATCTATTATGACCTTATTTTTAATTGAAAACTTCACCAATTCTCATTGCAAAATACTCAAAGTAGGCGGATCATTAGCGATGAAATGTGTAAGTTGCTATGTGCGCTGTGATGCCGATTCGGTTCCTTTGCATGCACACTGCCTTGGAAGGCCCATACCCCATAATGGCATTATCATCGTAATCGTACCATAGTTTTAGACTTTCTGCGTTTGTTAGCCAACAAGCGCCGTGCACGCGATCTGTTTGTGCCCCTGTGGCAAACGTTTCCTACGCCCGATTGAATCAGCCACGAATTGCACCAGGAACTGAATCGAATAGCCATACTTTACCTCACCTATTGCTTTCATTTGCCAGTGCCTCTCTGTAGTCTTTATCGGTCAACATTATTAATATTCTTCTACTAGTATACATAATACATACGTCCTGTCCGTCTACATATTTAAAGGACGCAAATTTTTATTTTACTACATCGGAGCGATTTCGTAGATCAGAGGTCATCGCGTATCGCCACTGCCATCACTTCCTGAGTCGTCGCTGATTCGCCTCTCCAGCCTTGCTGTTACTAAGCACAATGAACGTTGTTCTTTTCTGAATAAAATCTGATCTGATAATTACCGGCTTCTTGAATTTCGCTCCGTGATAGAGGCAAGGCGTAAGAAGGAAACACATACTCAAGCGACGTCTACGATTATCGCCAAAACAGGTAAGTTCGAATTTTCATAAAATCAAGTTAGAAGCACACATACGAATAGAAAGACACACAACCAGACCAGCCGCTCGTGTCTTCCTGTTATAACTGATGATACGGCGATTGTGAGGTATCATTTACTCTGTGCCGAATACGCTGATAAATGAATTAGGTCGTTTCTCACCACCTAACGAAATAGGGGAAATATATCAGCTTAGTTCATTCTGTGTAGTGATTGATTCACATGAGACACTTTAGAAAATAGAATAAATTTTACTCGGCCAGTAAGCTTCATGTGACGTTGAACGTGTGCACGTAATTGTCTCTAGCTAACCCTCAACAGCAATGGCCATAATCGTTACCCCCAGCATTTGGCTTTCACGGAAAATTTTGGTTCTACGAAACAACGACAATAACAAACAAGATCACGGACAAACATGAACCGCAAAGGCAAACAGGGATAATAAAATAATGATCGATCAGTTTCGACGTCGTAAAAGTTTCTGCAAAGCAGTCCCAGGCGTTAGCCGTCCAAGCTGAGTCAATCTACCATTACTGAAGACGTCACAGCTGCACAAATCGTCAACGACAAACAAACGTACCGAAGAGGAAACGAGCCAGATAGCGGCGATCATCAACATGTAACCTACTCATACCAGCAAATGAACTATGTTACGCAGCTGCACAACTGTACTTCGGCGCCCGACGTTGAGAACTCGTGATGCCGTCAAGAGACAACTGGCAAAATACGACTAGCTCCGATCGATGGCGGCTTCCTTCTACGTAAGGACAGACGGCCGAATATAGTACGGCGCAGGTAATACCGCTAACACAAGTTGGACAACAAAAGCAGCTGAAGTCAATCGTATTTTGTTGAACACAACGTTTGCCCTTTGGTATAAGTTCTGTGTACGTTTTTCTTCTTTGACAATAATAGATGTGGCAATCGTTGTTTGTATTGATACGAAGCCTTACGAGGAAATGGGAATCGTCAGGTCGGTGCAACTTTAAAATATACAATATAAATATTAAAATAGTCATTTTAATATTATTATTATTAGCATTGACTAAACACAGGATGTCACTGGTGAACTTCAGCTCAGTGGATTTTCTGCTATTATGTACATAATAAATTGCTTTTGAGGGAAATCAAAAAGCTGTCCTAGCTAGCTATGTGCTCTATGACGCAAAACGAAGTGGATAGAAAACGAGCTGAAACTTTCCTACGACGTTCTCCTATTATGGCAAAAGGGTGACCTTTGTACTTAATGAAAGAACGAAAAGGGCTTATCTCAATATAAATAGTAAATCCCTTTGTTGTTACAACATAGAATAGGTAGCTAAAATAGAGTATGATACAACATCCCTTTACAGATACTTACGTTGCCAATATCTCGAGCAACAGACGCTCGCAGAGGCAGAGATGGAAATTTATAATACTGGCTGAATCAATTATTGCAGCATAATCATTAGCGTTCAAAATCTCGGCATAACGAAACAATCGTTATTTCTTTTTGTTTGCTTTTTTTCAATTAGCACAACGTAGAACAGCTGACGGCCGGGGCGGGGTAACAAAGAAAATCCTAGCTTAGTTAGCCAATGCATTGTCGTAGTCCATTTAAATCTGTTCTGGTAGGACCGAAATGTTCGGTCAGCGAAGAAAGTTAGCGCGTTGCCTTGCCCTTCCCAACAAAGGAAGCAGCCTGTATCAGTCAGCAGTATGAAGGCACACGTAAAACACACTTGAAAGACGACTCATTAAATACGTAAGCATCGACGACGTCTCAATGGACATGCGAAAAAGTAAGTTATTGATGAGGCTTGATAAACATATTAGCTCGGACTGATAACGCTAATAGCAGCAATAATGACAAGAACAAACATTCACCCTATTGATAACGGAGCAGATAAGGCCGTTACTGGCTCACCTACATCGGGTTTGAAGCCGTACCCACATCAAGACCAGTTTCACTAATGTGCATGTTTGCAAGCTCAACGAAACACCCCTCTTTCGACAAATGCATCCTATATGAGTTATTTTTTTTTTTTTGTAAACAAACATACAGTACACATAATAGATTCTCCGCTCAATGGTTCCGCGTCACACCGGATAACTAACTGCTGCTTGACTAAAAATCTCTCGAACCAAATTCAGCGAGGTCGGAGACCAAAGGATCTACCTAGCGTCGAAAATTTCCTCTTAGACAACGAGTCCTCGTTCATAACTGAGTCGCACGCGGGCCACTTCTCCCAAGCTTTCCACATGCCGTAAGCGGAAAAATAAACTTATGCCTCTTGGCCGCCACTTAGTTTGCCCTGTTTCGATTACTAGCAGAACTCGTCCACTGCGCTGAAGACATCTGAGCAAACATTCGTATAATGTTCCAATGGGGGGGGGGGCTTGAGACTTGAAGATATGAATCAAAAAGTATCTTTATTTATGTAACGGGAGACAGATGCGTCATAGGTCGAACAGTTTATAAATAGGATTTACATGAATCCTATTGGTAACTATAACCTATATATAGTCCTATTGGTTATTATAAAATAATTAGAAAAAAACAGATCAGGAGCTGGTGCAATATGTACTATCGTACTGTTTATAGTACGATAGTTAGAATATTTTCTAGCAATAGGGACAACACAGGTGTGCATTAAATGTAAATGATTACAGTCCGGGCAGCTTTGTGGTCGCATATATACATTTGACGGAGTAGGAACTCCCTATGAACCACAACGTAATGTAATACCCGATACTGGGCTGGGGTAATGCATAGTGGACACCAGCTGTCGATGGTTTTAGTTGGTGAATAAACTATTGTTCTATGCTTGGCATCGTTATCTCGGGAGGGCATATAGACATCTTGTCTCGTTCTCGGCTACCCTACTAAAATATAACACAATTCCCTGCACGTAACTGGTCCTTCAACCTCGTCGGTTAGTTACAGTCTGCGGTAGAATCTGTTGTTTGTGGCTTTTTTACCCTTCATAATAGATCGGATTAAATGAATATATACGTATATGCAGTTTATGTTATGATGTACAAGACGCTCCCGTGACCAAGCTACGAATGTTCAAGCTTGCGTCAGACGATTTTCCACAGATCGTTCCTGTTGGGTAATCAAAATCGCGGTATTGATAATTCCAATTGGCTTCTATTACGAGTGTTCTTTTTTCAAGTTGCCTGAATCAAAATTCAATCCTATAAATACATCAGTGGCCAAAAAGGAGATATTGTAGTAATCTGTTTTTCATCGTTCGCTTGTTATCTATATATACTCGTTCAATATTTCTGTATCACCTATCAAGTCACCATCGCCTCCAATCAAAAGCAATAGTGAGCGAACAAATAGAACAACATGGCAAAGGCAAATGTAGATATAGAATAGCGTATTGAGCGATCAGTACGATAGAACTAGATACTCACTCGATTAAAGATTACAGTGAAGATAAACAGGATGAATATAGTTATCGAGCAATGACCACAACTTTGGTAAACAGCAATTATCTAGCGGCAAATCTATGGCAAAACGCAGTGCGTCGACTGCGTTTATCATGCCGCTAGCCGCTCTGTCGGATAATCCTGATCTCGATTGTGTAGTAACAAGCCAACAGAACTTTGTCAAGAGTTTTTTTTTAGCGTTAGTAGTTAGCGTATGCGAACGTGCAATGAACGCACGTATCTACCTATAGAACATGAGACGCGTTATATATAACACTCACTCACTCACGTAACGTACGTAAGTCTGCTAAATTGAGGTAGATAATAAATATGCTAAGAAATGATTCAGCCATGTCGCATCACTGTCAACATAGAATTTTAGTTAGCAAGTCATACAATTAATGAAATTGTGTAAAAGTTTGCACGAGGCTGGCTTCATAGTACATCGAGTCTGGTGAAATCATACCTGCTTCGGCCTGAAACACCGGAACCTATGCGACCTTAGAAATCAATATCATGTGACAACAGTTGCTCGTTCGATAAAATTACCTCGTTCCACCGTCCCGTAACTATCAATGGTCACAGTAACAATTAATGTTATAATGGGGAAGACGTCCAGTGATTTTTTATACACTTCAATCACGTTTCGATTTTTACTCATTTAACGATTACGCGGACGTGTCATCTGTCCAGTGATGACCGAGACCACAATTTAGCACTGATCTAACTATTCTATATACTAAATTTATCATTTACGCTATATAAAAGCGAGATTCTCGTGGCTACTGCATCGGTCCATATCGAAAGAACTATTGCGCAACGAAGAGGTACCATCAAGCACGTCGACAATACCTCATTCAAATTGTAAACATTACAGACATTAAACACAATAGAAGAACGTTTCTATAGTAAAATGAACGCCGACAGGCTATTCACCTAATAGCGACCTGTAATAAAAACAGGCTCGCCTTGAGATGTTTCCATCGGCACAAAAATCATAACGCCAGTATAGCGAATAGCTTAGAGAATCTGATAATAACAGTAGATATTTCATACAAATCAGAAGTGAAACTTTGTCTGCTGTCAACTACGGTGTGGAACAGCTACCAAACATAGGCCACATTTGAGTAAACGCAGTCAAATGCTGTTTCCTTTGCCGGAAGCGTCGCAACCGTTTCGAACGTCTCTCTATATGAATGCGTTTGAAAAATTACCAGAAAACCAGTAGGTTTCTGTTTATGCCCGATGGCTAGGATGGAAATCTAGCCGGAAAGCTCCTTCTTGGATTGCATTACTGGAATCGTTTTTGTGGGTGACTACGTGAATGTTTTACCTTTGGTAGGATATCTCGAACAGAGCGTGTCTTCTTCTACGTTCCAAAAAATAGGTGCCAATTCGAAATCCTAATAGGAGCCTTCCAGTGGCACAAAATACGCAGTCATGATCAGACAACAAATTATGCAGCACGGGAACTTTCAGAGCATTTTATCACCAGCTAGTGAATAAGGACCCACGTGTACAGACCGATATGAGGGCAGATGTGTCCTATTCTAAGGATAATCCTGAGCTGATATAGTAGAATTGTAAAGAATCGAAATGTCTCGTATTAGTCTCTTCTAGTTGTCCAAAGCTAATCGTAGCTGAAAAATGAAGATAGAAGTACATTGCAGGATGATTTATCTTATTATTACTGATTACTAATCTGATTTAATAGAATAGTACGCCAATTGAATGGAACAACCTTGCTAGTTGTCACAAGAATACGACAGAGCGTTTTTCTTCATCTTTCAATATAATGACATAAATAAATAGACAAAAAATATAAATACACGAAACGAATTTGACTCCAGAGCCAAATCACACAAATAGGGTACCATGCTCAGAATTTGTTTCCCTTAATACTCATCGCCTAATTACTTTGATCCACTAGACAAAAGAACCGCTCGAGTAACAGGCCTAAAAAGATGAAGCGTAGCCAGCCAGCCAGCCAGTAAAGTTTCATGATTTTTTTCTGCAAGCCAAACGTATCGATGTATTTTGTCGCTTTTTCCGCTTCAATTTTTAGCCACTCTAACCGTTGGTAGTTAAGTAATCTTTAATAAGTACTCGATAAATCGCTTCCCTACAGCAGCTTCACATGCAAATGTAAGCTTTCTTTCGGAGCTGTTTTAGCAGTGGTCTTAATAGTAATAAACAGGTCACACGTTCATTCAATAGCTTTAATCGAAGATTTCAATAGAATTTCGTCGCCGGACATCCGTTCCAGTACCATCGAACTGTAAAACCATATCTGCGACGATGGGCGCAGCGGCTGTTGTCGTTGCCGCATACGGCCGTCTTCACGTGCCGGTACCGAAAGCAGCAGCACGGTAAGGGACAATGACTGCAACGGTAAAAGCGGATGGCCTGGCTGATGTTGGCGTCGAAATGCTACGCTCCCTTGGACGGCCATGTAGAAAACACGGCCATATTGGAACTTCTGCCGTTTCTACTCTTAGCGTCGTCGATATTATTTTGAAATGGCTGAGGCAATTTCTGAGGGTGCCTCGCATATCCATATTTATTAGTTGCCTCCAGTCACACGGTAGCCATGGTTGCATTAGCGCATCTCTGTAATAGTCGACGCGCGCAACGACGTGCAGTCTGCAAAAAGTAAGCACAACTCGACTAAATAGAAATAATTTTATCAACTAAAAACCCAGTTCTCTAAGTGGCCAACAAAAAAATAGGGTCGTAGATCCCAACGATGGCAATAATTTTAAGGTTACGGCGATTTGCTGTGACCTTCCCTATGGTATCCAGATTAAGATTAATGGCGTGACTGTGCCCGGTCTTCGTGACTCCAGATAATTTTTAGAGAAATAGCTCGAAACGAGCAGTTTGCAGCTGATAAACGGTCGGATAATGTAGAAACGATGAATCGCTTGGACTGAGTCACAAATTATCCCTTTGATCCATACATCATTACTGACAACCTCATTGATGATACAGTGCGCTATCGAATTGATTTCACTGCCGCCGGCAAATTGACGCGGTGATTTTACTCTACTGTCGAAATGTTGTCGTTCTGATCAGTGTGTATGGATTTAATTGCAAACAAATAGAGCACGATGTCTCACCTAACCCGTAAACGTTATTATAACTTTAGCTAATTATACAACGGCTAATTATACAGATGATTACCGCTAACGCTTTTATGGTACAACGTCAATCGGTCTAGCCAAACACGAAGATCAATCCCCGAACAATCAGTATAGCCACATATGCAGAAATGAACATATATGAGCTAACATTCTGAAGCAACGCTTAACAGCAGTGCCGTATCGGACGTAAACCTGAGACATTGACGTAGAATACGGCGAAGAACGGGTCAGAATACTATTTAGGCAAACGCATGAAAAATATAAGCCTTGCGTAATAACACTCAACTTAGAAAAGCATCTAAAGAACGTGTGCTTCCCCCTCACCGATATGAGGAACCCCCTGGAACCATCATCTTTTTTGGCTCTCGATTGATCTCCTTTTTGACCTCTCGACAAATATTTACGCTATATTCTGTTATATTTATATAATAAACATAAATAAAACTCTATGTACGTAAACATTGATAAGGTCAATATGTCGCTTTTTCAAAACAAATAGTCGGCTATTTCTACGTGGGGCGAAGTACGAACACCGATGGCAAACCTTCGTGTTAGTTTTCAGAGCGGCTTTCGACGCTGGATATTGGCATAGTTAGTGGAACGGTGCCGACGACGCTGACACATATTTTAACCATTAAGTTGGCCATTGTGCTGGCTCAGTCACAGAAGTTCAATAGGAGACTCTTACACGCTGCCAGCCCATTCACGAACTAAATAATGTTTACCTACTTCGATTGTAAGTTTCCATTCGTATGTGTCTGCTCCGGTTGTGGATTCTATGACAGTGTCCAACATGTCTGTGTTTATTGCAGCAAATATGGTTAGATCTTGAAGATCAGAAGGATCTTTAATGTCGCCTTCAACAGGGGACTCACTGCGACTCTGTGTGAAATTTCTGTGTGAACTTGAATCTGTGTAGCATTCGAAGATGGCGGCACCGGTTTGATTTGTTGGTTGGCTAACTACAGTTACGTTAATAATAGAATATCTAGCTATTGTTAACTTTACTATCGATTAACTCTTGCTCTAGGTACCGATCAGACGCGTTGATTCTCGTCATTTTTCCCGCTTACCGCCAACTACTCGGGTAACTTTTTTTCTTCTATACTTCTTTTTCTAACATTTCTAATATTTCCTGTTAACCAATCTGCAGTCTCATAAGCATATCGTCACCTTTTGTGCCTTTATCCTGTTACCGTTTTGTATATCTTTCACTACTGTCTCCATTGTTATTTGTTTTCCAGCTTGACTAAATGGCTGAGTGACTTTCTGGGCGATCTTGCCTATCCGTGTGTGTCTATGTAGCAACCTACGGATGCCGAATTGCTCCATCATGTCCTGTTATACTTGCGGCAGACCTCATTATCTGACGAAATTCAACAAAATAGTCTTCAGTTGCCTGCGGGGTGCGCGGTACGCCGGCCATCCTTCGAAAAAGTAACATAGAAGACAATATAAATCAGTAAACGCCACCAAGCGAAACTGAAAATGGCACGAACCGTTAACGAGGAATAACACGCACATATCAAACGCTAAATTAACGTGTCGCGACCATGTTTGTTGCTTCCTGTGATTTTGGACGGTTTTCGAACGCGGCGGGTCTTAATTGCCTAATAATAATACTGTTTTTACCTAGTGAAGTTAAATTCTGAACAAAGGCTATCTACAGGGTAGGTACGTAGAGCCTGATGAATAGTACTGTGTCCTGCGGATGTGGCGCAATACTAAAAATGATACTGGTAGATCACCCCATTGGCAAGACGATCTAACTGACATGAGGTAACGAACTCCGTTATTATACACAAGAATTTACATCCAAATATTGAATTATCCTTTAAAAATGGCTAGTACAATACGATACAACAAATACGAAATATGTTTATGCACCATTAAAAAACTGAGCTCGACAATGAATTTAATTTTAAGTTTTAAACTATTCTTTTTTACCTAAAAACAATATTACTGATTAATCAGCATACAGCACGAGCCCCATTTTATACTGCCCTCAGCAGAGGTGCCACGTAACCTAGCACATGGCGGCCATTCGTATCTGAAATCTATATATCCGCTCACTTTCTTAGGCGCACTGAATACAAACACTATTTCGCTGCTTTTTCAATGTTACGCTCATTTCTTCCGCCTCGCCGTCGTAAACGCTTACCTACGTAGATGCCGTTCCTTTCTCATGCATCTAACAACAAAGTTACTCACTTCCAGAGTCACTATTCTTTTTGATAACTTCTCCCGAGCCCCCGCCATCTAAAAACTGAATCATTTCAATGGTCTTTTACTGTGGCAACTTCCAGTCCCTCGACATCTTGACAATCGCCATTATCTATTCATGCTGGCTTCGCCTTTAGGTTCACTAACTGCTCCAATATCCGCCGTGGACTCCCTGCCCGCCCTTCGGAGCATCGTGGAGCAGCTGACAATAGGTCACTCATCCCATCATCACCTATGCGAATTCCTATTCAAGCCTTACACTATCCTATCATGTCATCTTATGATATGCACTATGACGGCAATAATGATGCTGGCGGACCAGCGACTAACGTAATTCAACCATCTGTATACATGGATAATAACAGCACAGCCAACGGCGGCAATTACAAACGCGAACGTTTCGAGTGAAGGACAAACACACCAGTCATCGCGCGACCATCAGCTTCAGCGGTTCCCGTCACCTTATTACCCGTTATTTGTAACTTCTATTCTCTAGACAATTATCAACGGGGTACCAGCGGGAACTCAGATTGAAGCAGTAGTCGTAATAACGCCAACGATCTTGTGGGTCAAGTGTTGGTTAAGTAACATTTTGTTCAGAACGACTCTGTATGTGCTGTCGTTCAAGGTCGTGCTAGTATGCTTGTGATGTACCGATTGAAACCGGTAGGTGAGACGGACGGCGGACGAAAACAAGTCCCAAAAAAGAATATACGTATGGAGCGTGTACTATACAATGCAAGTGGGAAGTAATAAGGAAAGCAACAACATGATGCTGTGGCAAATCCGCGAAAAACTCGATATAACAATAGATCTATTCCACAAAGGGCTTACGGATTACTATCACGGACTCGCTGCCGTTGCTATTATTTTCATCTACTATTACTGCTCCTAGGATTCGTTTCCGTTAGAACAGAACGGCTCCGTCGTCATGTTGGCGTTTCTAACAAGCATCTTGTAATGCGGTATGCTCTGTAGTGAAGTATTGTATTTGTATTCCAGTAATAGAAAACGTATTGTATTATAGTTGAATAAGCTATCGTTGTTTGTATGTATGTCATCTCAGATGATCACAGTAATGTTTCAGGGTAGCAGGCGTTGGTGCCAGCATTTTGGATGTAATATACCATTTTAATACTTAACGCGGCCTGTTGTCCGATTGCCGACAGTCGATGCGCGTTTGACGCTGTCAACCCGTGGGGCAAGTCAAGGTAAACTGGACAATGTGTCTCGCCTATCCGTAATGGGGTCCCGGGGGTGAAGGAAATCACAGTAAAGAAGAAGAAAGGGAACGCTTGAGGAAAACGGCAGATTTAAACTCAAAAGTTTCAACTACTGTTTCCAATGTACCCAACTCTTTTCTAAACCCCGTAACGGTAGTGATTATGATGATGACGGCAGAACTGGTCAACGAGTACAGCTCGGTCAATCAACAGCACCGTCGACGACACTATCAATGTTTGTGATCACACCAATAGCAAAACAACACTAGGGGCAAAACAACTATTATTTATGCTGCCCCCCACTCGCCCCGCACCCGTTACCACCTCCACTCTCTGCTTTGCAGCTGTCTTGTGCACAGTTTCAGATAATTTTCTACGTAACCTTCCCACGGACGAACAAAGCTGGCGATGCCCCACGCCAACAACGGGGTAAGCGTCGAAGCAACACTTTTATGTTTGATTTGCGTGACCCCACACCACAGCGACCAGCTCCGCCGACTCACTCCTCTACCAGCAATCCCTTCAGCTATCTTTGGTTTTGCTAATCATAATCCTCTCCACTCATAACATTATTTCAACCCCATTGTCTGTCGCGCCTTTGTTGTTGTTGTCGTCGTCGCTTGTAGTGCATGAATATATGAGCGCATGCAACTGATTTTTTTGTCACCACAATCGTTACACGAATGTGCGGCGCGTGGCTGATCTGTGTTCGTGTGTACGTGCACGATCCCGGCTACCTAATAAGCGCTACTTTCTCCTGTAGCTGTCAGACAATTTAGGGGTTCTGATGACCTGGCTGTCATCGGTGACATGATCAAAATTAGCGTTAGGGCTGGCGATGTTTGTTTATGTTTCTTCGAATGCCCCTACGATCCAGGCAATCGGTCCAACCCCAGAGACGCTCACCAGGCACATACGTGCATCCACAGACACACGCACAAAGCTAGGCACGGTTACTGCTAGCATCCGAAACAACTTTATCTAGACAAATGTTGCTGCTTCTGCTCATATTTTTCCAACCAATCGTGATCGTTAGCTCTCTTTCAGTTCAGCATTCGAGATGCCCACACGGGTACCTCTTCTCTCCCGGAGAAAAGGACGATGGAATGCTTACAAGAACTCTGCTCAGAGTAAACATAACCACAGGATCCCTTACTCTTCTCAAGAAAAGTAACGTCAGACAATCCGGATCTGAACTATAATTTGGACTGAAATCCCCTCTAATAGCGCTGGTCAACAAGAATAGCTTTGCAAGCGCGATTGGAGATCGTACACAAAACATACAATGACATAAACAAATAGCAGCAGTAATAGTAGCACGCAATTCTGTAGGTTTCTTGCACCGGCTGTCAGCAGGGGCATATGGATGTATAGAACGATCAAAAACGGGCTGAATAACAACATAACGACAGCAGCCTGGAGGAGCGGCATTACCGACTGTAACAATAACATCAGCGGCGTTGCTGATACCGAAAACAAACTTCACGTGTCGAAGGCAATGTATGAGACTTCTCTATTGGCTGACTGGATATCCAGGCAGGAATTAGAGCTGATCGATGTATCTCGTCCATTGTAATTCAGCGGCGTTGTCACCGAAATCCTCGATTTGTCACTCGCATTGCATAGCATCGCGTTACACTAATCAGAAAAAAGGATTCACGGAGGGAATGAGAAACTACTTGCGATGGCATCAGACCAATGATCGCGCAATAGCTGATTGCGTCGCGGTATTCCGCCGCAGACAAGCGTCACTATGCAATTCAGTTGTGTCGATGATGCCGATGGCTATGGACGCGGCGTAGCTGATTGTTTGAGTTAAGAAATAGAAAATAAAGAAAAATCAAACAAAAAAGAAAACTATTATATCGTAATAATACCGTAGCAACAGTAACATATGAATTGGTTGTCAGGCGTCACGTAGCTCTGGCGCTAAAGCATTGGTCATCGCATATCGACGCTGCCAGTTAGCTGGGCCCGTGGACAACGGTGTTTACTGATCTGCGCGTAAATTTTTCACCTATAATGAAAACAAGCAGGCTATTCCAACAAACAAGAAAATAAGTTTTCAATAAAAATAAATAGCTTTAAATCTGATACACTGCTACGAAGCATGAAATAGCGAGATTTTATGGAATACTATATCCGCGAAATTAAAGCTCGCTTTTTATCCTTCCGTAGACTTGTTCCATTTAAGCATTTAGTGTTCATCAGTTTTATCATAGGGGAAAAGCGTTTCCTTTTTGTGAGTCTTGCCACTAAGCAGCATGGCGTGGAAGGGTACCGATCATGTCCAACATTTTTGACAGTGATTTATCATAACGGTCTAGGATTTCCGTATGTGAACGGCTGCATGATAGTTAAAACGGGTGTAAGTTTGAAGGGAAGTAGCTGATCTGACTGGCGAAAATAATTCTACACAAAGTATTATGTTGCAATATTTAGTCAGCGCAAGTCGGCCATCTTTCGTTTGACCCACTCGCTATGTGCATGCATTTTGACAAACACACTTTTGTTCCTACTTATATAGATTGCAATTGAAGATTTCCTGATCTTAATTCCGTTGCCCCGCACGATCTCGATAGCGAGTTAGACCCACAATCAGCACAGGAAAAACTCTAATCGTCGTACAAATAGTAAACCTAAAGAAGAATCTGCTGAAGAATCTTTATATGGTGTATCCCCTAAAGAATTAGCAAATAGCAATCGAAACGGATTGATAAGCCGACGCGAATGAAGCCGAACTCCAGCAATCTTTCCCTGTGAAGAGCCATCGGGTCTTTAATCACCTTAAAAACGCGGCATATTGCGCTACATCGTACATGATGCCCGCGAACGAATAAGCTATTGCGCATACGATTCTTAGTTGGAATGGCAAAAAAACTCGAAGATTTCCACTAACTCGCCTAAAACAATCCACGTAAGGAAATTAAGAGCTTCTCCGCATTCTGTGGCTTGGAATGTTATGCTAGAAGCGAAGAGGGGCGGGATTGCGAGGACCGCAAACGCTAAAAGAGCTGCTCCTCAAAGTTTGATACATATTTCGTGAAAAAGTTGGCCAGAGACTCGTTAACTAACAGCAGTATGGGACCAGATGAACGAGAAGCCTATCGGAAAACACTATTGAACGTTACTGAAGCCGGCCTAGAAGTTTAGGTGAGAACCGATGTCGGGATAGGGAGAGGCCTGAGCACCCCACGCGCAGACCCATATTTTTTCCTTTTGACCCGAGTCAACCTTTTGATGCCACCGGTATGATTTTCCCGAAGTCGCCACTCGGATCAAAAGCACTGACTGTTCGACGTTAACAAAAAAATGGCCAAAATAATTAACTAACCAAATATTTTTTCTAACAATTTTGAATGTGTTTGTTCCTGACAAAAGTATACCAATTAGGGTTAAAACATTTCACTCAGTTATTATCGATAAAAGTACGTCTCTTCACTGTTCGAACTCTAAGATTTATGGATTACTCTGGACCGGAGTTTAGGTCCATAGGGAAAATGATTAATTCGATTTGGACTTAATTAAGCAGGTGGGCCTATTAGGCATATTTCGAGCTATTGCTGCCGGTTGCTACCGGCCGCTGTTATGACGACGTTGTAAGTGTCTACGACATTTTGAAACTACTTAAGCGTTCGCTTATTGCAGACGCAGAGCTTGTCAACAACTGCCACTGCTAGGAAGTGCCATAAATGCAATCTTCCCGACGTTGGCATCGTACAGACTATGCATGTTATTATGTCTAATAAATTTTATGGTTTGTAAATGTAAGAGTAGAAATCATAGTACGCGTTTTTATTGACGGTACGCCTACAATCGGCGTTGGACGCTTTTCTACTTCATTCAAATTTAGATGTTTGTTCCTTTCTACAATATAGATACGAAATACCCTGTATTTATGTAATTTTCCACAATGGATGATGTGTCTATGTGCATTTGGATGTGCTTCGATGACCGGTTTCGTGTGAACCTTTGGGTCAATGACTTTAAATACTCCTAAAGCGGCGTATTTTCTGTTGTTTTTCCTTGTCATTGGGACAGGCCTTATGGAAGTACTAGGCCTATCACTAATAATCCTATCAATCTTAATTCATCGGTGCCAAGATTACTAAGAACGGAAGTCAGTGATCTTTACGTACTACAGCAGATATTTGGCATAAATCATATATTGACAGGCAAACAACTTGAGGAAGTTGCTGGCGTGCACGTCATCATTGAACTATTAGAGGTTCGCGCGATGCCAATGGAGATAATGATTCCCTATTTCTTCATGAGGTCTGAGATAATTTAGCAATCATATTCAGGCAATGTTGACTATTTCGAGTCAAGGCTTTTGCGATTCCTGCCGGTAACTACCTTCCAGCAATTTCAATTACTCAGTGTGATGTGGCCGATTCTGATATCTCACAAACGAAATAATAGTCTAGACACGGCCACGAACGCAGAATTGCACAACGGGTCCTGATGATACAGACGCCACCTGAAGACATCTATCTATGAAGATATAATTAAAAGGTAAACGTAAATTCTTAAGTGCGACACGATGTGATTTTATATCATAATTCTTTACTTTGAATTCGGCTAAGCTGCGTCGTCTTGCTGAATCGCCGGACCAGCTCTGCTCATCTAGAGCATCCCCATATAGCCATCGTAGTTACACGTGGAATATAAAAGATCTCAACCTTTGTACGTGAATATGCTTTACCTTGATCAAGAAGTCGTGCGGCATGTCCACTGCATATCTGCTTATCTCGTTCGGCTATTAGTTCATTCAGGTACGCGCCCAGATCCGTGGCCGCTCCAGGGGACCCACTCCCGCCGTCCGACATAGTTTCACGCTGGCTTGTACTCGTTATTCCTATCCGATATTTCTACCCCCCCCCCCCCCCCAGCTTAGCTGTACTACCTTGTTGTTACGCAGTGAGTGAATTTCCTCAGTAATCTGTATTTGCTTGTAGCGAAACCTTACTCGTTATTAAAACACTTGCCATTTATTTCACAGGTAACAAACTCAGCCAAGATTTCATAAATCGTTAATGGGAAACATATTGTCACTTTCGTTTTCTTTTTTTGAGCTTAACCGATCTCCACTTGTACAAAAACGCGCACACGCAGAGACACTTACAGCCGAGCACAAACTTAGACCTCCTGGTAGATTTGTAACAATAAGTGTATAACTATGAATAATAATAATACTACATCAGCACCAAAACAATTTTGAATTACAGTAAAAACCGCGGCACAGCGTTCATCAGCACGTTCAATACGTCACTTCCTATTTTAATTCCGTTGTATTATTTACACGGTACGCTTTCTCTACTAAATGAGAGATGTTGTATTGGCGATCCGTTCAATAACGCATCCCGAAAGCATCACAATTATTTTCTGAGAAGAAGGCTCTGGACGCACTCCAACCGGAAAAATTTCATCGATTTTTCGTCATCGTCACCACAGTGACCAATCACTACGATCCCAATCACTATGGTAAAACCATAACCGTCAAACAAGCAATCGAGTCCGTATATTTGATCCTTACTCGATCGGTATCACTAAAAGTAATAATCCTAGAGCTGTTGATTCCGTTCCTGAACGCAATCGGTGAAGTGTACGCTCACAAACAACAAATAATCAACTTGCTATTCCAACGGCCAGGGCACTTATAATTTCCAGTAAAAAAGCACTACTTAAGGGGGGGGAGGGGTAGGGGGAGTTAGGCACTCCAGCCTCTTCCTCAACAATATCTCGATGAAGCGCGTCTTTTTTTTTGAAACAGATGAGAAAATGAGGCATAAACCGATTGATTTCCAAAGTCGGCTCTTGTCTCTTTTGAATTTCTCTCTTTCTCAAAAAAAATTCAACTAACTAAATCAACGAATATCTTTCCACAGTTCCTTGTTTCCTTTGTAGATTTTGCTTGCGTTCACATTTTGTTTCTGCTTGTTAGCTTATCATTTCCTGTCCGTGTTCCACTAGGATGTTATACGAAAACAGTGATTTGCTTCAATTCTCGCTATCCATCCATTTCTGTCACCGCTAGATTATTTATTTCTCTAACAATACGCGCGCCTCAGCGATTCTCAGACAACACAGCACGCATTACTTCTCGACGTCGTCGACCTAACTCAACAGTAACGGGGCCGGCCACCGTCACCGCCCGCGCAAAGTAAGATAACGAAATGTGGAAAGGGTACGAGCTCACCTTCGCCCGAATGAGAGAGGGAAGCCGCGAGGTAAGAGAGGGTGAAAGCGCCACTTCTGCTGCTGCAGACGGCGCGATCGGGTCCAACCGCCCAGCCGGTTGTTCAACAGAGGCTAACGACGTTTCTGTGGATTAAGCTACCGCGCACGCGGACAGAAAGCGGCGCTCGGCTAGAACTCAGAGCATAAACGAGGCAGGAATAAAGTGGGGGGTAGGTACACTGAGGTGCACACAGCTAAACATGGGTGGTAGGGAGGCAGTGGCGGATAGCCGGAGAGGGCTCAGAACAGCACACTAAGATAGCAGTTAAAGAGGATAGTTATACCATAGAAAAGTAGAAAATGAAAGAGGTAAACAGGCCGCCTCCGTGCCCAGCCGTAGTCGTAGGTAAGAGACAGGAACCTGGCAGTGAGCGAGAAAATTTTAACTGTACGACAGTAGTGCGCGCCCACCCCCCAACTTCAACAAGACTTCAGTGGAATTCAAAACATGAAAGGCTATGCGGTCGTCGACTCTGACACAATTGTTGCAATGGTTTGCCTGTAATCCTGCTTGACGGAAAGAGGTATAATGTGCGCTGTAGATACAATTATATATATGATACAATTGTCATTACAAATGCTAGGCAACTTTTCAGCCAGGTTCATCCTGGATTCACGTTTGGTTTAAATTAAAACTTACCGAGCTGTGACGTAGGCGGAAGAAAAACGTGGGAAAATCAAGGTTATTCTGTTGGAGAAACAAGTCTGGCTAATTCTTTCACGTCTCTTTTTGTTTGTCTATGCGTGAGTGTCCTCTTCGATGGAATCATGTTCAGTCTAGCACGGCACCATGCCATATGACGCGCGATCGGTACGACGGAGAACCTTTTCTAGGTACATACGGCCGGGCGCCGCTTAGAGATCTGCCTCTATTATAACCCGTCCTTGTTCTCTTTTTCCTCTAGTTGCCTCTTGCTCGCTAACGCTCTACGCTACGATTTGGGCTTTTGCGAACATATAACAAGCACTAAGTTGGGCGTGATGGAGAAAGCGGATCCGCTCAAGATTTAGGGATGGTTGCGTCTGAACGAGCAAAGGCCTGAATTCCACTATGGGCAACGGTAGGGATCTGACCCTCGAGGTCCGACGTGACTCGAGTTCGTACGCAGCAGGCAGCTCGAAATCAGACTCGCTGCGGCTGCTGCTGGGCACTACCCTCCCGCCCAGATAGTTCCTTCGCTCGATGATTGTGTTTTTGCTTAACGGACCGTGCATTACATCCGGCAAGCGAAAACCAGTGCTCTTTTTTCGACCATATGGCCGCAGTAGCAGCAGAAACACTGGCGTCGCCCCCGCCATCGTTGCGACCACAGCTTCAGTGCTCTAAGCTACACGAGTAGTCGTGAAAATAAACAGAACAACGCTCGATCCGACGCCGAGCGCTCTGCAAAACCCCCATAAAGAAGAGTCTGTCAAATGCGCAACCAGGAGCATCGTACCCGACGTTGTCGTCAATGTTTAAAATATCATTTGGTATGGTGCAAGGCTCGATAAGGAGTGACTCTGCTGAGCCTCGTGACGGCCATGGTAGAATGATGGGCACAGAGAGAAAAAAATAGCTGAAGGTTGTGGAAATCAAATCGAGGTGGTCAAAAGGCAGGTGTTGCATAGGTGTCTGCGTTTGGTTTCAAAATTGTTTGACCTTTCCGTTTATCGTTATGATTGTAGAAGGAAAGTTTGTAGGAGGATAAATGCTCGAGAACAAGGTACGTCACGTAATTTATCGAGACGTCTAATTCGACTTTTATTTATCGTGATAAGGTTTACAGATTTCTTGCGAGGATCACACTGGCGTATGGAACCGCGTTTATGCCTTGCCATAGAAGCAGTGTGGCTTAGCCTACTTCTAAATAATAAATCGAGAGGTCTACGAACGTATTTTGAAGGTCGTTTGTACGAATTAGATACATGAAAGGCGTAATGCATCGCTACTAATAAACACTGTGTCAACTCGCCTAGTCAGATAACAAAAACGCAACTGACAAAAATAATATTTATTAAAATCATTTATATATGTATATACAACCGCTTGTCGAGTGACATTATCAAAAAAATAAGCTCGAGCGGCCACTAACAGAATTAAGTGATTTCGTTTTTAGTAAACTGGATAACCCTACAGCTAATGCTGCTTATATGCATTTTCTGTTGGACTAAAACTATAAGCGTACATCTCCATATAACGAATACAGAAGGTAATGAGGTGAGCAAAAACGCATATATGTATTATAGATAAAACATATGTGTTTGATCCTTTCAGGATGAGATTGGATCTTATTGGTTTTCCAGAAATGGTAGAACCAGAAGATCTTACAACAACATCTCAAGGAACCTCATTTATTTCTCGTTTTGAATAACGTCAGTGGCAAAAATCACGCTATTATTATGCGAATATCACTCAGCGTCAAAGCGCCGTGAGGTTGATGGAGTATCAGACCACTGCGGTAAAAACATTTATCTAGTAGCAAATAGTCTGCAGTTGTGGTGTGTATTTTGAAGACTCGGTTCGTCCGATTAACTATGTCTTTACAGATATGTAAACGCATTCTATATACGATCGATGCGCCATAGTAAGGCACGCCAGAGAACGTCATCATCTGCCGCGTCTAGTATCTATACCAATTTGGCTGAATAGTAATGATATAGCTTTTAGTACGTGCACGATCATAGCGACCTGCGCATGCGGTGAACATCTAGGTTAGTCGGGTCTACGAAATGTTTCGTACAGAATTTCATAATTCACTACATCGGTGAGGAACTATAACATGCATTGCATGCGGCATAAAGGCCAATAAAAATCAGATGTAGAGACTACTTTGCAGTGACCTTTATTTGCGCAAGCCAGTCTACAATTCAAAGCTTTATTACTCAACCTAGTTGAGGGAATGTCAGATTTTAAGTTCAGACATAAAATTATATAGGTCGTCATAAATAGTAGACTTTTCTTCCAACTATCTTGGTCCCTCTTCCACCGGCATCCATTTCAAGCATTGCTACAACACGAATGCCACCCAAATGCATTATATGGTTATGTATATCTAGATAATTTCGTACAATTCATCAGTCAAATGTTGTTCGTGTGGCAAAAGTGCAAGATTTCCGACGTCGCTAGTCAGCCTCTAGTTACGTTTTTACGAGTGGCGTATTAAAATAAGCGTTAGAGTACCTGATGGTATAAGAATTCATCGTATAGTTCAGAGAATACCTTCTAAGCGTACCTCGAAGTTGATGTCGACAATCCTAATCTCTACGACAGACGTAAGCCGAGCGTCGATACCATTCAATATTGTGCACGTCGTTTGCTTAATTGTTCTTACTTCGCCAATATAAAGAGATACTATTAGAAACGCTTAGGCAACTTTTTTTTTTTCCTTTTTATTCTGTTTTTAGCGCACACTGCTTTTCGATCTTATTTAACTATGTAAATTTATGCTAATGATGCCAATCAATCCCCCTCTTCGTTTTGTCTTCGACTGAATGCTCTTCAGATATAGCTTAATTACCGTCATTATATATTCTTATCACCTCGGAAGGCACCTGCTTTCAAATTGCCCGTTAGTTGAGGTCAACAGGCGGATCCATCTGAGTAGCACTAGAGAATAGTACGATCTATAATATAATGGTCCGCTTCAAATTGAAGCTGGCATATGTTCTATGCAGGTCGCTCTCTACTCAATAGTAACACTTTAATGACTGCGGTCTCTCAAGCCGTTTTGCCTCTTTCGTCTTTTTCGCGCCCTACCTGAATATCACCGCCACCGTTCCTGCGTTTTCTGTAGAAAGAGCAGATGCGAGTTTCAGCTGATTGCAGCATAAGACGGCGTCGCCGTTGTCAACGTTCTATTGCTCAACTGGTAACAGCAGGGCCAGGTCGATTCGTTATAAATTCAGCGGTTCGCAACACAGCTGCGTAACAATAGACAAACAAACTATGTACCAGTATTACTATAAGCAGCCGTTATTCGTAGCATGAAAACGCATATACAAATACGGATCTATGGCGGTACAATGTCGACCCCACTCGACGGTATCCCATCGAATGCTATGGGAGCTTCCTTCAAGACATCACTCGAGTAGACCATCAAACCATTGAAGCCATTACTGAAACTTCTCTTACGTGTCTTTACATGTCGAAGAAATTTCAGAAGCAGCAACGAGCGCATACTAACGGCTGGGTGTTTCGATGCCCCCATTTGTCAGCACCGTTGACGTCAAGTAGCACCATGGAACCCGCTTGAAAGGGCTGCGAAGAACCTGTGCTGTGCGAAAAGGTCAGGCGCATGCGGCTTCCTTCCAAGAACCTAGTTAGAAAAACTGAGTTTATTCGTGTTTAGCTGATCCGCTTCTTCGACGGTGGCGCCAGTCTTCGCTGCTTGGAATACATGAAGTTAAGGTACTGAATGTGACGTAGACGAAATTGGCAAACTCTATAGTGTCTGCGATGCTTTCGACGAGAGCTTCTTCAGCCAATCGGCAAACTTTGGCTGAAGACTGTTTGTGTTCGATAAGATCTCCGCTAGGCTCGACAGAACAATACAAGAGATGCATCGACAAGCGGAACGCTGAAAAGGACGCACCTGTATCTTCTTACGTGTTTTTGTGCCACCCGAATACAACTGACGGCAGCAGCATCGACAACAATCCCTACCACAATCAATGTTAACCTTCGTTTACATTTACTTAGTTGACCTGATCGGCTAAAGACAGAAGACCGCCTATCAAGGCATTCGTGCTCTTCATTCTGCGTTGCGAAATACGTTAAAACCGTGCAGCTCCCGAAGACGAACGTCTGCATAAAGGAAAACTGTAGACAGTATACGTTTAATACTGATATCGTGCTTAGGTGAAGGCGCTCACTTAAGAAGGGGCTGGTAAGCAGGTGGAACATTACGAACGCAAATTAGATAGAAATAAGAAGATTCGCTCTCAACGTATTTGTCGAATTAAGGTTAAATATACAACAAAAAAAGGGTCTTGTAAATTTGAAAAAAATGTTGAGTCACGTAGAGCCGATGAATGGTACTACGCAATTTCTTGGAAATAGGTCCTTCGTGCGGGTCAACATTTTTATAATTGTCTTGACTTATATTATTCGTTTATTATTATTACTACCATAATTTCATTGTGGTTTGTGGCTTTATTTTAAGTAAGAGTTTGCTTCAATTGATTTAACAAGTTTGATTCAAGATAACAAGTTAGTTTTGTGGAACGCCGGTCATGCTTTTATCTGTGCCTGGTGCTTTAACTAATAAATTAGTGTATTTTCCAGAACTGCTAATATTTCCACAATGAAAAGTTCGTATTATTTTTACTCTTTTGAAATTGCTAGCATTTCATCATCAGACCACACAGTCTACCTAGGAAGGTAAGTCCTAATTGTTAGCATATCCTAAGAACATCAACAAGTTATTGGAGAGTTTAAAAAAGTGTAGATATTCCTATTTGGCTTGCCTTTGATTAAGCTCAGTACGTATAGAACGAGAGACAACACCAACGCGATAAATCTATTTTTAAAACCGTTTTCACTATGATATGAGTAGTCACGTTCTCTGTGTGTGCGCGCCTCGCAAATAGACATCTGTAAAACCACGGAGACGTACAGTACCATGTTGGAATGATGATCTTCACGATCTGACTTCGACAATGGATAGCAGTACATGTTGCTAGATGCACTATCGACTTCGTACTTCATTACGCCTGATTTAAATTGACAATGGTTTGTGAGAAGGATAGGCATAGGATGTCACGTGTCTAAACAATGAAATTCGCAAGTATATAAGCTGCTATAATCATTGTCGGCATATTGTTTTGCCGGTAAATACTGACCAGTTGTTTTGCCGATCGTTAGTATTGTTGCCGTTGTCGTAAAATTTCAATCCACTATATTTATCGGCGACTAGTAAAGACGTTCGTTGGCAGTGTGGCGGCTGCTGACTTGATTTCGGGGAGATTAACTTGCCCACTACTTTGCTTGTCATAGCTATACCGACCCCATATCGTATTGGTGGCGGCTTACGACCTGTGCATGTCAAACAACTGTAGTACCGTGAAGTCGTCTCGAAGTTTAATATTTTCGCCCATGCCCACCTGCGACTCAACTGGCTCATCACTGATACAGACGTTATCAATGAAAGACAATAGGCCATATGTAATGGCCTAATAATGTATCTATGTACATACTCGTACTAGCGACACTGATGAATTGCTGCTCTGTTTTGGGAAATAGGCTGCACAGTCGAAGCGGGGCATACCGAAGCAGTACGAAAACCTTACATAAGGCCTAGCGCAGGAAGTAGTTAGGACCTGTACAGGGTTGTAGAAGGTCTAGATAGGCAAATGAATTTATAGACACACAAGAGAGGAGCGGTACATTTTTTTTCAATTGTGGTCTCAAAAGTCTGTCCGGTGATGATATGGGATGCTCTTGACATGTTCTTTTCATAAGTTAGCTCAAGTTATTTAAATTATTTATATTTAAATCCTTTTGAGATGGCTAATTCCGTGTCGTTTCACACACAACGAATAACCAGCGAGCGAAACACGAAGGCAATCACATCCTAATTCAAACGCATGGTAAGTTACGTTTTACAAGAACGAATTACTGCTAGTCGTGTGGGTACAAAGCAATATAGTCATATATAGAGCACGCAACTGTAATTACGCGATCCCCTATTTTACATTGGGTTTGTGAATATTTTGTGAGACCATTTCTTGCGAGAACAAACGTCTAGCCTCTATGGCAGATATCTACAAAACTGTTTAGCGCTGCACTCTTTCCATTGACGCGTCGAAATGTAACATCCACACGTCATGCCTGTGCCCCTTTCTATCAAAAGACAGGCACATCCGAAAGCAGTAATAAAGTTCGAACAACAAACTTATCACTCCTGCGTAAACATAGTGTATGCCCATCTACTGTCTCCTTTCCCTAACGGCAGCCCTTGTGCACACCATGTCGCATCCAAAGCATGGTAGGCTCTCAGAGAACTTATATGTATAGACAAACGTTAGGTATATGAAAATTACGCGAAG
Source organism: Varroa destructor (assembly GCF_002443255.2). Lineage (NCBI taxonomy): Eukaryota > Metazoa > Arthropoda > Arachnida > Mesostigmata > Varroidae > Varroa > Varroa destructor. The sequence continues at coordinate 26,168,340 of NW_019211457.1, forward strand.
GATGTGCCCGGGCTAAGAAATGATTTCCTATAGTGTTGTAGTTAGCCCATCCTCTATTGCTCTTACCGTCGTTTGTTAGCGTCAATTAGATTCACGTAACAACATCGTCAAGGGAAAAGGATCACACTCTTCAGTCCACAGGCGAAATCTGCAAGAGGCTTGTATCCGTACGTACATGGAACACAATTGTTTTTGTCCCTGCGCCTACATTCTATATACTGCACGGACCAATTACGAAATAGACACAGAGACTTTTCCATTGACCGTGCATCTCTCGGCATTTCCTCGTCTACTCTTTTTAGCTCTGTCTTTTCTGTAGCCAATTCCAACATACGAACCCTACACAAATACTGCCGAATCGCAGCACCGTATAGGACTCGCATCACCCTCGACATTCACTGCTCTGGCCTCTGCACATGTTGCAGATTGCAAAAAAGCTGTTGCGACACTTCTTCGACGCGCTGTCGTTGGGCGCGATAGCAAAGAGGGATAGAGAACAACAGGCACCATCAGAGAATGCATTCAGGCCGGTTACGGAAGTCTGGCTGTGCTATGACTTGACTCTGTTTCGTTCTAGTTGTTACCGTTGCTGGAATGGCTATACGGCGACCTGCGAAAAAGAAGCCTAGGAAAGCGACTCGGCAGTCCCGAATGTGCTGGGGGCACTCCGACTGAAGTGACAGCGTTCGTTCTGGTCGGTCGCTTTTTGCTGCGGGCTTTCCCCATGTTGTTCGAAAGCACTTGCTTTCGCTCTTGGCGCCCTGGTTGGGCCTGTTTCTAAATAAACGGCAACCAGGTGTTACCTTTGTACTATACAACATGTATATTGTAGGAGCTACAGGCGGTAAAAGCGAAAATGCTTGGAAATTGCCGTCGAAAGGTCGCGGGCGACTTCTCTTACTGGAACACCGGTAAGATAAAGCATTCACGGCTAACGAGTACGCGACTAAATACTTTTGCTGGCGGCTACTACTGAAGATTCGGAAAAAGCGTTTCCTTTTGTACCATCTTTGTGCAAGAACACTGTTTCACATAAACCCGGTTAGTAAGACACCTTTGTGATCGCGTGGGAAAAGGATATAGAAGTGGGTACAGGCAACGGATAGGGCATATGAGTCTTCTCTGTCCTCTTCAATTAGTTGCGGCGCTTTGGTGTACAGCAGCGTTATATCTTGTCAGGGAAAATTGAGCCAACTGCGTAGACTCTAAGTGGAGCAGCCCGTACGAGCATGCGATACCTTTTTGGTGTCTTTCGTCACGTCTCATAAGGTCTTCAGAGTCTAAGCGGTCTCACTTTTAGTGCTCACCAACGGCATCGGTGAAGGTATAGAAAAGGACAAATGAAGGGACGACTCCTAACGATACGCGCTGTCCCTTCTAATTGGCAACACTTGCAGAGTAAGGAGACTGCCAGCTAGCGAAAGCCGAACATAATGTTTGTCAACTCAGCAATTTCTGTAAGTAATTAGTTACACTGAACTAAGACTGACAATATGGCCAAGTTTGTATAGCGTTTCGGGCAGCGCATTTGTTTTCATCTACTTTTACAGGAACCGCTTTTACTTCTATAGTATATGCCTTGCGTGGCTCATATACACGGGCTAAGTGAGATGTCTTCCCACGCAAGGACTTGTGCTCGACTTCGCGAGGCTTCGCCAAGCACAAAGATTTTTCTCTGGCCCAGTCAATAAGTGGCCTATTTTTGGAAAGCCGCAGATAAGGTTGTTAATAAGGAATGACAAAAGCGGTATGTAGGCAGAACGATGTTCCAATTGTTGAAAATACGGCTAATATGTATCTATTAGGTGAGCTCATATATGGTGGTCATTTTCGTTAATGTATAATATTGTTGATGTTAAGTAGAACGTAATTTATGCCCTCGGATAACCATATGACAAAAGAATATATCTCTTAATTTATAGATATCACTATAACTATAATTTTCTCTGTTTAACTATTATAAATAATTTCGTTCGTGAAGTAGGTCTATAATATGGCATCTTTTTTTTTCACGGACAGCTCTATTTTCCACTCATTCAAAAAATATTAGTCCTATGGTATGGCACTAAACCTGACTTTTAGTGTGACCTTTTCATCATTGGCCGTATACATACCACCCACAATGCAAAAAGTGACCTGGTCAAAAATAGACGATCCAGCACTCAGAGTTACATAAATCGCTGGACGTCTTATTGAACCGCGATCAGTTAGTAGGCACACATCCACGCATGTCTGACTTAAAGATCCAAATGTGAGTAGACATATGCGCATATTAAATGATGGAAATCAGCGAAAGCAGTCAAAACGATGTATTTGTTGGTTGGGATATAGATGCACGCCAGAACTATATCAGGTAATTACACAAAAAAAGCCTTAAGGGGATTCTTGTTATCTGACTGTTATTTAGCCTGACTCGTTAGCGTTTATGTGATTCGGATCAGTCCCCGTTTACCTTTCGTGTATTGAAATCTAAGGTCCCATGAGTTCGCATTGTTGACCGGCTTAGAGAAGTAGCTTGAGATAACTTATTTATTCAACGTGTCGTATTCCGTATTCAGAAGATGAACTTTTGATACCGAGAAATGCTTACTTTCGTAGCGAAAAAAAAAACAAAGATGTCTACTGTGCATGTCATAGACCAATACAAACAAAACATGTTACTATCGATCCTAAAATGTAGTGCTAAGAAGAGAGCTTCAGGTGATACGACGTATACGTATTCGATAATATGCCAATTCCAGTTATTTCAAAATCCATGGCGATGTGCTTGGTGCTGAGTTCAACTTCGGCTTAACAAATATATAGTGTGATCATGCGTGCTCTTATTTGAAATACTTAATTTTCTATCTAAGAGCTATACTGGGTTAAAAAATTATCTATAAAACACCAATCTTTTATTGACTAAAGGCTAATCTATGACCAGGACCATGGCGCTACCTATGTCTGCGTGTCGGCTATCCGCAGGCCACATTTGAGGGAATTTGAACGTGTAGCTTACGCCCTGCAGCTCGTAGCGTCCTAAAGTCACTAACTTTCGGCCGTGGTCACAATAGCAAAATGCGTGCATCATTGTCCATGTTAAGAACACAATAAAATGCTCGTAAGTGGTGCCAACGGTACATGGTGTATTTGAGAATCAGGATATTTGCTAATGCGATTAGTGTACAGGTGGTATCAGCGGTTTCGTAACGGGCAAAGGAGTCTTGAAGATAACTTTCGTTTGGATGTACCGTCGCAGTGAGCACAGACAGAAACGAATACATAACAAACCAAATTCGTTTTGAAGGACTGCTCTCATGGAGCTCTCAAAAGAGTCAGACATTTCACACGACTAATGTAAGATTATTTTGAAAGATTACTAGGAGACGAGAAGGCCTACAGCAGGGATTATGCCGGAGGTTCTGAATTTGGAACAAATTCAGACCCTTCGACAACTCTTCTAGGATGTTGGGTTAAGCATTCTTAGAAAAGCCGACTTTGCTTTAGCTCCTTAGTCCAGATGATTGAACGATGGTAGACGGGACTGGGCACAAGAACACAGATGTGTGGGTAGCGCTTCAAAAGTGAGCCCAGACCAAGGATTGCGCAGTGCTGGTTAAGAACCAAGCTTCTTCTCACTGTCTGCTTCGACTATTTGTGGCTATCCTGCCGGTTAGTCCTACTGCCACTATAAAGTTTTATACAAAATTTAAAAAAATGTCATAACGTTGTCTCCCAAGATGGACCTGAATTCTTAGACAAGTTATGAATTCTTGACTACTATGATAAACCGGCTTACGTGAGCTTTTGTGCTTGTATACCATACTTACGGCACGTTCTTCTTTTGTACAAAAATACTATGCCTGTGCTACCTGAACGTTCTTACTTCGTTCACCGGATATAGCAGCTTCCTGTATCATTTCTTTCCGTGAAACTTAAACAATACCTGAAGGAAAAACACTTTAAGAAGGAAGAAGGAATTTAAAAAAAGGCCGACAGCGAAAACCTATTTCTACGACTATGACTTCTACAATTAATAATGAAGCAAGTCTTTTTTCTTTCTGCACTTGTTTTTACCAAGTAGTTGTGACCAAATTTACATATTACTCTCTGGTATATGTTGCCTGTTTTTATCAAGGATCTGTCAGGCGGCCTCAAAAACACAAAATAGTTTTTTGTAAATGCATTGGATTCCGATTCTGAGCTTCTCACATATTGATAGCATTAACTAGAATTTTTTTAGCAGACGCCTCGATATTTAAGGATGCATGCATCTTGAAAGAAGCAACCAAAACAATCATTCTATTAGGTGAAACTGTGAGTTCCAACACAAAACTTTTTTTCACGTTCCTTCATTATTGTCATTTATTCAAAGATATACCATTCTAAAGCGCTCTTTCTGCTCTATATTACGTTTTGAGTGCAATTTCAAAGAAGTTCCCAAAGCAGAAGTATGCTCCAGGTGGCAAACCGTACATTTTTTACACTTTACGTACTATGCTTTTTCTGCTACAATGATACTGAAAGAGCTCTATACATTTACATTACATTTAAAAAAGCTGCCCAAGAATGGTATGCCATATTTGGGACATAGGAGATGCCTTAGCTCCAGTTAACTATCTAAGTTTGGTGACGATCATTTAAAGACACTTTAGAACGCAGACGACCTACAAAACAACTTGAGAATTGGTTGAGCTGTGGCCACACGCCTGTCGTTAACTGCCTTAGGTCGTTTGGATGTACATAGATACCTAGGACTTCGGTGCCTCATAAGCTCTTTGAATCTAGTAAGGAACATCTCGCATGGTATTATTGAGAGCCGCGCGACCACAATAACTATAGAAGTATTACCAGCGATGAGAACTGGTGTTTGAAGATCAACTTAAATCAGAGGTTGAAATAGTTGCTCTAGAAGAAAAGCCAAAACCCAGAGTCTAACGAAGAGCGTTTATTCCTATCTAATACTTTGATGTTAAGCAAGACATAGTTGTTTTCTGTGGTTATCACAGCATGTGAATTGTGAAAGTTAACGACGGCAGCATTGATGCCGTATGCTCTTGGATCTGCTAAGGTATCAACAGTTTTTTCAGTCTTATTAAATTCATCAGTTCTGTTATCTTTTGAAATCGTGATCCCTTTGGTTAAAAAGCATACAAACCAAAGTTCCCTTATGTTTCTCCTCACTTCAAGATCCTATACTTGTTATTAAAACATATGGTTGTGCGCGTAAAATTGTTGTAGCATACGTTTCGTACAATACTTAAAAAATTACAACTAAGGGCTACTTATATTACTAACCGACGTACAGGGCACAATCAATCTAAGATTTTCTTACAAACAAAATTGTTCAGACGTTCTCCCAAGAAATAAAGTATATATCCTGTTCGGCTTTGCAATCTCCCGGAGATCTGAACAACTGCCTACTACAAGTAAAGCTGTTAACTTCGATTAAAAAAAAATAAACAAATAAACCGGGTATCTAAGTTTCCCAATCTTGCGAACATTGCAGGATCCGTCTCGTCATAAAGCCTATAGATTTTGAGTTCGACTTGATTCGGTTCAACATTGTATTTCTGGGACTCCTCTAAGATTCTACTCTATAAGCCATCTGTAAAACGAGTGCGTCTTTTCAGGTACGTTTTACCTTGAAGAAATAAGAAATAATAGCTTTGATAAAACTAGAATTTAACAATGTTTTATATAGACGCCAGGCTGTTTAGCAATAACGAAAGTCATCAAAATTGTATGGATTAAGATTGAGGGGAAACGAAGCTTCTACCTACTTTGTTAGACACACTGGAGGTATGACATGCCGGCCTATCGAGGGGTTTAGTTTACCTATAATTGTAACCGTCAAACCCAGACTTTACTGGAAAAACTACACACTTCCACATGGATCGGCAGACGTTTAGTATCACTTCAGATTGAATGTAGACAATTTATTTAATGCAAACGGAATTTGAGATTGCAGCACGGCTTCTCGTTCTAAATAGAGCTTTTAGCACTGTTAACGAAGATTCGGGTCCAGATGAAAGAATGAAGCCTGCAAGAGTAAACTGTTTTAATGAGTGTAAGGCCACCAATGACAATTCCGTCCGGCCTGACTAAATCATTTGAATTGTTACTTTCTAGGAAAACGACGGGTGACACTACTAAAGGACTGCGGGTCTAAGATATCCAGGAAGCTTAGCATCATAGAGACAATAGATAAACATGAACTATACCAAAAAAATGATCCATTTAATCCGCATTAATAACACATTTAATCTGCTTCCGTAGTGGACTGCATCTCATCGTGTTGAACGGTACTTTGTGCTAAGACAAAGTACAAACACTATTTCTTGTCGTCTGAGTTTTTTTTCTTAGTTTTTCTACAGTTTCATAGATAGAAGACATGTGCGAACCGTACGGCTTTGCATGATTGAACACGATTTCTCTTATACGGACATCCAACATAACCACAACCTTAAATAAGCTTTAGGACTCTGTTTTTTTCTATATCAAACAACCCGAACCATCGAAATGCGCATCAGATAGCCGATGAGTAGGCTATAAACTAGGTTTACTTACTTACTTAGCTTTGCGATGATTTCTACATATGGCTAAGTGTGTAACAATTGTGATTCATTGCAGGGTAATGGGTATTCTCTAAAACGATACGATATATTGCTGAGCAATTTTTTTAACGTTTACCATGCTAAACGCATAAGTGTATAAACGTTTATGCAGTGAAATATCCTAAGTGAAGCTCATGTGAGTTTTTGCGCTAGGTGGAAAGTTGTCTAGGGAATCAAAAGAAGAAACGCTAGAAGAGATGCTAGAGAAAGAAACGGTAGAGAGGAAGTGCGAGTATAGAATAATCGTACGTCTGAGCAGGTAACGGTAACAATTGCAACTCGAACATTCGACGTTTTGATGGTAGGCGGCTCGAACGAAAAGCTTGAAGCCTTTGCGTAATAAATGCTAAAGTGAACATAAACAAAGCGTAGTTTATATACTTTCTCCTGACTGCAGGAAACATGCTATCCCGAATAAAGTCATTTAGATCACTAAAGGTAACCTTATCCTTAGTATTAAGAGGCCCACCCAGTTGCGGAGCAGTCTTTCTAGAGAGGCGTCACTTCCAATAATGTTAGCTTTTTAATTATTTTATCTTTTTATATAACAATATTCGTGCGTAGACACCTACTAACTTGAAACTGCCAAAGGATGGAATCGAGGAAACAAGCGTCTTCTTAAACTTATAAAAAAGTGTATATAGAAACAAGACGATTTGGCAAATTATCATGCATTTAGGGCAAGGAACATTGTCTAGGGTAGCTTGATATTCGAAAATAACTGATGCCCCAATGCAACTAGGTCTCATACCAGCTTTTGAACGGATTTAGCCGAATGGTCGTGAACAAAGTAACATTATCCTCAGTATAAACACTTTTATAGCCAATAGCAACTGATAACGAAAATTTCTAATGCAAATCGAGATCGAAAAGATAATTTCGGCTTCAGAGCAAACTGTGTCTATTTTAATAATGATATACTGTCTATAATCTCTTTTTCAGGTGCTGATTATAATAAGGTAAACTTTAAATAGAAGAATGTCATGATTACGCTTTACTTCTACGAGTCGGTTAAAGCGGATAGCTATCGTGTGCGGTTCGTTTCGTTACATTTTTACTGTCTAGAATAATCTAGAATATTTACATTTTTTAGATTCTATCTGTAGAGTAACTTTCGGGATTATTCCGCTAGTAGTACTTAAAAAAGCCTAGATTGAACATTAAGCAATTTTTTATGTTTGATCAACAGCACAAGTATATTCGATATCTGCCGAAGTATTTTATATGCGAGTCCGCTTCGATGCCCTAGACATCGTTCAATAATCTAGTCCAAACGAGTCAATCAAGCCGATCAGTTCAAAGCCGGGAAAGGGAATTAATCCGAATCTGGTTCCCCTCTCTTTTAGAACAAAAAAAACGTCTGCTTAAAGGGAAATAATACCGTTACCCACTAAAAACAAAAGAACTGCGAAGAATCTAGATGCCAATTTGTCAAGATCCAATTGACTTCACCCGTCAGAATAGTTTATCAAGATACAACGTGTCTACTGCTAAATCATTTAAACAAAAATGGTGGTCTTTCCTCCTACAAATAAACCTTTGCCTATGGCGGATGTGGCGATAGAGTATCCAAAAATTAGCGTGTACATTTTTACCTTCTAGGTGTCGGGGCAAGTCCATAGCGAGGAAAATATTTTTTTCGATATACATATATGACTTAAGCACACGCTGGCATCAGTTGGGCCAAACATAAAGTTAGCACTTTTTATGTAGAGTTCGTTTGTTTATTCGCAATCGTAAGCGATACCACGTTGCCGTCAAAAACAGCAAATTATAAAAAAAAAAAAAAAAAAAAAAAAAAAGATAAAGACAAGAACATTTTTCTTGTTCAAGTTAGGGCTTTCGACCAATAGATATCTTTTAAGATTAAACAGCCTTTTTATGGTGCGTTTCTTGTAGAAGTAAATGTTCTAGGGAAATACGACAATCTGTCGAAACACAAAGGTTCTGTTTGGCGTCATATTCGTGCAGGAAGTTGATCTAGTAACAATAGGCATTTGCTTTAGAAGTTTACAACAGAGTTTTAAGAAACATGCACCCTACTAAAGGCACGCTTTTCATCGATGTTGACGAATGTCAGAGAAAGTTGGAGGTGCCAAAGAGTATGGCTGCGCCGAAGTGTAGAATACAGCAAGGTCTGGGGTAGCGAACTGATTTACCTCAGCGAAAAAGTGACCCTAACAATACCCATTTTCGGACATTCCAGTTAACCTTAAAGCAATATATCATGGTAAGTTATCTGCTTCCAGATCACCTCTCATTTTTCTACTGTGTTCCACCTATATTCGGGAGGAGGAGGAAGTAAATAAGGAATAAACGACACCTTTGAGAAAATGATTTTTAGAGTTGCCTTACATTATTAGGTGAAAACCTATGTATACGGTAAATCACCTAAGAAAAACCACTGAAAGCTGTATGGAAAAATGGCTACAGCTATACCTGTCCCTATTATAGAGACAACTGCTGAATGTTTTCGCCTGCTACACAATTATATGTGAATGTGGGGTATTTCTTATACATCGAAGGCGGGGGGTGGGGTGGGGGGGAGGGCGAGTCTGAATTAATCTATACTCTACTCTACCAGTTTTTACAGCGATACGTACAGTATCGAAAATGTACGTCGTTAACAACGCGATCGCCCTTCAATAGACAAACACCCTTTGTCAGAAAGCACTCTAGTACACAACGTCCTTTATCGAGTTCTTAAGAAAATAACAAATTTTTATTGAATCAGTCCAATTACCTGCCCAGATCACCTGATTCGTCACAAAACGATCCGCAGTCATTTGCAACTATCAAATGCATCCCGTAGCCGTATACAGGTAAACCATCTTATTTTAAATAAACGAGCGTATATATATATATTTAGGATATCAATTCTACGTGGTTGACTAATCGGATCAGAAATAACACGTTCATAACTTGTTCGTTCATAGGAATTCAATAGAACACTGAACATTAAACACGTGTGTATTATTTGTATTTGTGTATCTAGTTTGTTTATTATGGCTTTGATCGAAGGCCAAATTCAGTAACGTAAATTGAAATAAAAATCACTATGGAACAACCAGACTGATACAATGGCCCTTTTGATCGACCGCTAAATGGTTTTGCGTTCCAACCAGGCCATTGTCGTCACATATTAATAAACTCACAGTATTAAGTCTATTTTTAATTCTATTAAAGAACTAACGTTTTAACTTCCTGATATTTTTTTTTTTAGCCGGCTTTCTAACTTGATTGCTCTCATCGATTTCAGTTCTTCGCGCCTTTATTACGTAACAGCTTGGCCTAATAGGTATATTGCTTGTCTATCTATACGGCCGAACAGAGCAAAGAGGGCCTTCACGACGCTTATCGATCTAGTGTCCGCTTGTAGGAATCAAATGAAAATGGTTATAAGCCGATTTTTGAAATTGAGGTAAATCTTCAAGCAGGACGCGTAACCGGACTGTCAGATGGTGGTTTCGACCGTAGCGTGTGCTTTAGCTAGCGTTGCCGTACGTCAAACAAACGCTCGAGAGCATACTTCTGGTGCGAGCCAGCAGTTCCGCTACACGTATTCCGCCCGAGTCATTTGGTTCGATTAATAGAAATACCTGTTCAGGATTATATGAGACAAACAAAACGACAAATAATCGCCTCTTTTGCTAAGAATGCGGTTCTAAGCAATTTTCAATCTCTGCTCGTCGTTTATTCGCTTACGAGCTTATGAGTCAAGTGGGTAAAAACCTATAGAGTCGGCCGTCAGTCGTGCTTGTTCGGTGGGCTCACCGCTCAACTGGACCAGTCACCCCTGTGCGTGCCTAGAAGGCAAAAACGCTACCCTCGCACCACCTGCAATTGCCCGTCCAGATCGAACGCGTCGTACACAACAAGGTTCGGTAGTATGTAGTAAATTGGCTTGCACCTAAGATTTCAGGCCTATAGTCGGCTAATACGTTAACCAGGCTGATAGCTTAACAGCTATTTGGGAACGGAGTTCCCAAATGATTGTTAGCATAGACACGGCCACCAACAAACCTGTAACAGACCTGCGGGGTTAGAGTTGGATTTTAGCCTATTTCACAATCCAAAATCAAATATCGACTTGATTTTATAAACAAGCACCATCGGCAATAATACATTCATGAGATACACTCGATTAGAGTTGATGACCTATGATAAGACTGGGCGCTAGTAACTTACAAACCGGCCACATAAAAACTAATCGCGGATAAGAAAGCAATAGCTAAGAACTCAAACCACAAGCACGGCGATTAGTAAGAGCTAATTGGCCTCCCTTGTCTCCGATATAATTGGGATCAATGCGTAATGTTGTGATAAATTGAGTATTCCAAAGCGAATAAAGGTGGATAGTTGCTTAGTATATATTACTCGGTGTAAATGACCAAGATAGCCCTGTTTTTGACATAATTTTCTAAGAGACACTTCGATGAACTTGCTACCTAATTTGTCTGATCTACTTTTGTACAATTATTCTATTATTATTATTATTATAACGATTCTTCCTCAATAAATATTTAGTTTCATAGTTTTTTTTTTTTTTTTTAGTTCTTGTTTACATGACTATTCGCTGTTTAAACAAAATTTATGCATCACTACTCTCGGTCTACTTGGAACCAATTTCAATCTATAAATGCTAACATATACTGTAAAATAGCAGAAAAGTTATTTAAACTAGTAGTGAAGCAGAAGCAATTCACTCAATAAACCTTGGTAGGCCGTTCTTTAGACCATTTTAGGACCAGCTGTGTATCTATAATAAATAACTGCAAAAATAATGGTTTATGTTTGACAGTTCCCCACATTAAATATATATGAGACACAATATCATATTGGTTCCTATATGGTTGAATAAGCTTGCGGCATATCAATGGAGTCGTCGGCAGAATGATTCCATATGTTGAAACACAACATTAACGGTAAAAGTGCTTTCCAGATATTTCTGAATGAAGTCAACGACAGCTACTTCATAAATGTACTGCTCGCAAGTGCATCTCGACGCGGCTTCAATGATCGTCCTACGTCCTTTGACTAGAGTACATGTTCTTCGAAACTCAATACTATATTGGTCAAGCACAAAACTTCGTTAACGCGTGAGAGAATCTGCCTTCGATCCAAGTAGCTTTCTTCTACGATCGGCCGTATCTACAGTTACAATACAACTTGCTGTAGCGGCGGGTTTTTCCGCTCGATGACCTGCGTCGATCCTAAGTAGGCAGTTGTCCCAGTAACGTCTTACGTGTTCTTGCTCACGCATTAAAACAAGGTAGCTAGCGAAAGTAACACAATGGTTTTGACATTTAATATAAACGATCCCACATTCGACCTAATGCGGCAGACAAAATCAACAAAGCCGGAGCTGTCGTAGTCTTAAAAAGGCCAATTAAGGAAAAACGGAATTCTTGGAACAAAATGAAGTCAGACGGGAATTTGAATTTTGGAAAAATCCTCCTCGTTCCTAACCCGTTCAGAAGCAATTGGGTGTAGATAGTATGATTCCAGTTCTAGAATCTATGGATGCTACATCATAGTAGAACACATTAGAAATAAATACGAATAAAGCCCCTGAAAAATTCGTGAGAAATGATTTGTGTCAGAACACATTGCGGCTACCCTGTTCAGAGAATGGAGCCAAAACACGAAGTTTTTAATATAAGATAACATATATCTTATTAACATTGCGTCAGCATTCCGAAAAACGCAAACCTAATTATATTCTAACGATCCGTAAAGTAATCCATAAAGATATTAACCAATAATGCTCTAAATACTGCAAATGTCTGACTAAATTTACAACTAGCTAGATTTCGTCTGTTATTCTCTAATATGCATAATTTTTTAAACATTTTCGTTTTAATAGTACCTCTCGCCGCACCCCTATTTACGTCTATTAAACCATATTTGAGTACAGTTGCATGTACCGTACTGCCGATCTGTATATTTGCGTAAGTGAATGAATCCGTGCATTTTCGAAACTTCTTCTTCAACTTTGGTAATGCCGCATGCGTGTTGGTTAGGCTCGGGCATCGTAGCCGAAGATGAGGCACATGCGGGTGGCCGGAAATGACCAGGGGGATTAATGTCCCCACGTACCAAAAGCATCCTGCTGAGCCGTGAAAGGACAAATCGAAAATAGCTGGAAATAAAAACAGGAATGATGGTAGCTTCGGCGAACTGAGCACTGCTACCATTGGCCATTTCCGCCATTGCCAGTCCTAGCTACAAATACTTAATTCGTAGGTCGCAACTGACGCAACCTGGAAGCTAATAACGTTCAGCCCTCAAATATTATGCTCGGGAGTTCGTCTGTGCCGAATTCAGTACGAAAGGAGGCTTAAGGACAAAGGCAGTATAGCCGTTGGCAGTATGCGATGGCCTGGCAAGATACAATGTCTGCCCGAACCTCCTTATTCGGATTTGCTTCAATTTGTGCAGTTAATGCCTCAGGCATTGAGCACCTTTAACTTGTGTTAGTTCTGGAGAGTTCTGATGTAAGGTCGAAATTAACTAGGCAGGTTGCGTGAGTAATCGAGATACACGCATAAAATGAAACTCCGTTACCACGATCCAAATGGCCAGTGAAGGCAAGTAAAAAGGCAAGACCAACCCTACTCGTTCTAAGAGAGAAGGGTAAAGAAGGCAGCCTGAAAAATTGCAAATTATGTTTCTGCTTCGTCCTTGGTCCATCTTCATTACCACATCTTCCTTTGTTTCTTACTATTTCTCACGCAAAGTTGCTACCCTATAGATATGGTCTTCCTTCTAGATATATACATATACGGCTGGGCGGCTGCGGCTATATCGCCTTCTATCTCTTTTGTCTTAAAGCCAAAATTGATATCTATTCCCCGAAAACATCCTTAGAGCAGGTCATCTTCTGGGCGGTCAAAGACAGTAACAAATAATATCAGCGTCAGCCAGGCCTAAGAAGCAAACCACTCAGACAAATGCGATACAGCTAGTGGCAGAGTGTCCACGGTGTCCTTGGAATCTTCACCTGCCCGTGGAGCAGGCGGAGGTACCTCTGCATGCGAAGGACGATGCTGGCCTGCGAGGCAGATATCGCTGCCTGTGACCTTGCACTTGGTGCGTCCTATTTAAAACGGAGACTTCGTAATGAGAGAGACGCCGAAGGATAAGTTTACGTTGCATTTGTTGTCGTAATGTTACGCTTTAAAAGATATTTAGAAAAAAAACTACTCTCGTACAGGCAAAAATGCCGTTTAAAACCGCTGTTACTCAGAACAACTTTAGAGGCGGAGACGCGTTTCAGAGAACACTAACTATTTAGTTGCTAATGGGTAGAAGTAGCATGAAGATTATAGTAATATTTCCAATAACGCGGAAAAAAAATAAAAAAGTACTACAAGACGGTACGTGGCGTAATGCTAATGATATTTTGAGATATGATCGGAAATAACTATTCATCTATTGAAGCTTAAGTAGCAAAATGATTTTATTCGAGCTGTTTTTATTGTTATAAGTACATCTAAAGTGAAGTTCTAGAAAAAACCTTTGAGATGAAAATTCAACAGTAGATAATTTTGCTCGGATATTACTGTATATTACTATATATATAAATGACAAAACAATTTCATGGTTACTCGAATAATTTGTACTTTTTTTTTTGACAAAAAATAAATAAAGGCAAATTATAAATGTACATAGTTATTAAGACTATATAATGCCGTATAGTCCCGTGGGTCTAACTGTATAAAATTAATATTTGTAATTTTGTGTCAGTCTTAAAATTTTTTCTTAGCGCCTTCAGATCGCCTTCTTTCTTAGCGCCTTCTTTCAGATATGACGTTTGAGTTTATATAAAAATGATTGTTTACATACATTGTACACGAAGTAAACACTGCTCGTATGGTTTACATTTCGAATTTAATCCAGTATGCAATGCAGATCGAACGAAATAACAGCCAGAACGTAAATAATTGTGCGTAGTCAACTCACTACCCACCCAATTGCAGAGGTCAATGATACTTGCGATGATCAACAGACGTCTTTCCTCATTAGATTTGTTCCACATAAAAGTACTAGTCCGGACACAATGGGATTGTGGTCCACAGGCCTTTAGCCAACTGGTATTTTAACCACATAGAACTTTAATTAGTTCATTGGCGTAATCCCTAACAGAAAGAAGTTCTGAAGACGTTCTGGGGTAACGCATTTGTCCCATAACCTGAAAAAAGTCGTGGGGTCGATGTTCGATTGGGATACAACATCTTTACGACCGACAAAAGCGCGACAATATTAGCGTGACAGAGCCACCTTTTTAAGGAAACGATTATCCTTATTATTTAAGGAAAGGATTATCCTAGTAATAAGTCTATCATATAAAGTACTACTACCTAATAAATACTGATGACATCATACAGTAATATGTTTACAGGTATATGAGCCAATAAGCCATATGACCCAGATGGATTTATGTAAATAATAAACATTTTATGAGCTACAGAGTAAGGCACTTGATGCAATTTCTTTATTGACCGAATTGTCTGCGAAGAGACGAATAGACAATTATCAAGCGAGTCATTGTTGCTCGTAAATATCCAGTGCGGGGAGTCCTAGCCATTGGTAGGCCACGCCGGACCGAATTAGCTATCCGACCTAACTATCCGCAGCTGACGCTCATACGAACATTATAACCAGTTCACACTATCAACAAAACGTAAGGGGCCGTTTACCTCGTCCGTTTCAATTGTGTATAATGAATTAAATAAAAGCCCTGTGTTAGCCTGTAGCTTTGTTATTACTCACGATTAGTAAACCCAAACGTGAATTCAACCTGGATGATTCAGAAGCTCATACTTTCCATGTACGTACATGCGTTTACTGTACTTATCCATATACTGCTCTCATATGTGTTCATATAATTTCTATGGAACGCTCGATTTCAGCTGACCACCACTCCACATAAGCTGCGTGCTGTACGTTCGTAGTCTGCTTTTCGCTCGACTCCTACCTCGTGAGGCGTACCGAGTGACGTAAGCCAAAGTAAGCGACGCTACTGAAAAACACTTGGCACTCATCAAAAAACCCACTCAGTAGTGCTTAGCTCATTTAGCCGACTCGCTTACTAGCGCTTTCCAGCTGCAGTGGCCATCAGTTACCGATGCTAGCAGCGCCGATCGTGATGGCTGTGTAATAACGCTTAAGCTGCGGCCACCCTCCCATCATCGCGCATCTCCATGACGACACGGTTTCCACAACAGTCCGTAGAGCGCAACGAACAGAGAGAAAAAGGGAACAGAGACACCGTAGACAAATAGAGCTGGATATCGGAGATCGCGCGCTGGGACGCTTTCCTCACAGGAGATACAGAAAGAGCGAGGGCGTCGAGCGTTGGCGACCGGAGCAGCAGGTGAGGTATTGGTTATAGTGAATTGCTGAGGTGCTACTTTTCACGAGGTACGAGCGGCTATTTGGTCGAAAAGCTGCTCCGTTTGCTATTACCCCTTCTGCAATATATATTCAAAACGTTTTAGCTTGAATACTTTAGTTTCCGGTTAACCAATCGCTCCGTCTGCCCTTTGACTTCCCGCGAGACCGTCGGGACATATCCAAAAGGCAATAGTAATAGCAGCCGTGCTGGGTGGCTACGCAATTGTTGTGAGATCAGTGAAATAGATGGGTGGCTTCACGAGGATAGAAGTCAGAGACGAAAGATAGACTCAGGGAAACGTCGTCCAGCATGCGTGCGGGCCGCGTTCGGTTAACTGCTATTAATGGGACCATCAAACCGTTATAAGGCTATGTGTCTATGACACAGAAAAAGCTAGTGTTACTGTTTTTGTTAAGACGTCCGCTAAAACTCCTGGTAAGTACCCATGCATTCTCATTTCGGTTCGGCTCTATTGAGTTGTGCAATAATGTGTAACATGCAATGCTTCTGAAAAGATCCTCGTGTGATAGAACGAGTTCCCGTTAAGTAAGGGTAACGACGTCCGTTTTATGTAACGTTGGCTAAGCCAAAGATATTACGCTGGTAATAACGTGCACTTGTCTAGGGAATGGTTTGCTTGGCACACATTGTAAGCCGTAGTCCTGTAGCCATTCCTGTAGTCATTTATGTTTATGGACATGTGTGTTCTGAATCTTAAAGCTTGTTCGGGTCGTCTGACAGACGAGCGTATGATGGCTCCTGTTGAACAGTGTCACGTTAGAATAAGGTTTTTCTACTAGGGACGATAGGTCGGTTTAAGATAATAATGTGTACCGATCGACCGACCAGGGCCTAGTTTATCCATCTCCATATCTCCACCCGCCTGAACCGTCAGGGTACTTTCTTCAGGACAAACTTAAGGGACGCTTATGCATCAACTACCACAATATGCACTTTCTTTGCGGCATCGAGTTGTAGACAGGTATTGTGTGTTAGGAAGCCATAAGAGATTTAGTATGCCGTAGCTCTTGTTTATTGTACTTACGGCGTAAGAGGCGCGTCAGGGTCTATCCTAGCTATACAACCTTTTTGCCTACTACCCTTCAAACATAACGAGTGATATCGGAATAGAAGGAATCTAGCCGGATCCCGAACGAACGAAGAATTTGACTTCCATCACAGTAGACGTCCCAGCATGCCCCATAGATTTGACGCACAATCACTGGCTCCCGGCAAAAGCTTCGCAGATGTTTAGTTTTGGGCTCTCATAAGTGCTGTCTTGTATGTTCAGCTAAACCATCTACGCAAAATAGCATAGGCTAGTTGGATTACACTGAGATGGATTGGATGAATCAACAGGCCAAGTGCCACCCAGTCCTATCCATTGCTTACATTGTCGACATCGTCCATGCCACATCCGTTCTAGGATCCATCCACTGTGTACTACAGTACAAAATGACAACTAGTACGAGGGCGCGATTAGTACGTACACTAGACTAATCAGCTTATGATTAACACGAAACGCCAGGATGATCAGTCGACCGGCTCCCTGTGTGGCTGACGTAACGTATTGAACAAGTAACGTGGTTAACGAGGGGTAATCACACCTGACATATAAGTCAAACGAGAAGCAAGTATCTATACATATGCAGTAATATTGTTACTACGACAATTGAGCTGGTGTCGGCCATATATTAGTGTCTGTAGCTTAGATCAACTTTGCTCATGGTAATTTTTTATTTCGATTTTTTTAAAATAATGCACCTTATTAAGCTATAGCAATCTGTTATTGTTATCGCGTTTTGTTCTGTTTCCTAACGTAACCCGCCATATAAACTAAACGATTACAAAAGTGCTAAAGGGTTGGCCATCTCTTAACTGTTCCGTCTAATGGAAATTGTCACGTTAGGTTGAGCTGATACAATAAGGTCGCGAGATAAATTAAAATAAATACCCTAGCTCCCATGGACTGAGAAAAAAATTGTATCCTTCCTTCACGAGACCCTCTCACAGCCGTTCGCAAATAGCCCTAACCTTAATCCTTACGCTTGTTCCACGCGCTTGGGCTTAATCATAGATACAAGCGCCGAATTTCAAGCTAGTGGTTGGGAATACCCGCTTGTATCTGTACACAGCCAGATACGAGCGAACAATACCAACCATGTACTTGTTTCGATTATATTTGTTGTCTTTGTCCTTTTCTCACGTACCTCATCTAAGAAAAAAAGGTAAGCCAAACAGTTCTAATGCGGCGCAGTAATTGCTATTAGATAGTAGTTATTTATTATTAATTGTATTAGTTACCTATTATGAATAAGTAATTACTGCCTTTAGTTTTTCCATTTCTTAAGTCTCACCCGACGATTGGCTAAGTTCTTCTTCCGAGTTCATTAAAACGAACCTCCGTAGAACGTCACAGATACCCTGTGTCCTGTGACTATGGGGAGAAGTCATCGCCTTTGATCGTTCAATATTGCAGCTCTATAATGCTGAGAACGGGGCAGAGACACAGAAGCGACCGATTACGGGAACAATCCGAGGGAAAAGGAGTTACGCGTTGTATCTCACAGTCTTCAGGTGTTTGTATGAATCCGGCGTCGCTGTCCAGACTATCGACGCTGGAACCAACTGGGTTACTGCTAGCAATTATGCACGAGTTTCGTAGGCCTCCAGGGAGTACAAGCTTCGTATTTTCAATCGGAACGCCTCCTCTTCCCGGCCAGAGCAACTATATCCGGCTATTAGGCTTAGTGATATTGGATAACGTTTAGCCTGTGTAGCAAAACGTCGAATGGAATAGCTTAATAGAGTAAGTAATATAAAGGCGAGATAAACGGCTTCGCCTAAGCAGCAGAAAGAACTGCGTCAGAAGTTGCGAATACCCTATAGGGGGCGAAGACGTACTTGAATAGATCGGATCTGCTAATATCAAATAGTTTGTAAGAATCTGTTTCTGTAAAAACATAACTGGTTTCCTTTGATTTTATCTTAGCTAGTAGTTTGGAGCGTTTTATCGATGTTAAGGTAATTATAAACTTTTAAATAAAGAAAAAAATTACGACCGTGAGCTCTGATGCCAAGCAGAGAACCGGATTCAATGACGAGAAACGCTGTGTAATTTTTATTTTAAAAAAGCCTGCGTAGAATTAAAGCGAATCAAATAGTCTACCATATGGCAGAAACTTATGCGTTTCCGATATTCATACCATTACGTTCGCTTCCGATATCTTTAATTACCGGGCTATACAACTATTCATTACCAACAAAGAGAAATTAAATTGAAATAATAGCAAAACTTAATAAACTCAACCTTTCTCTCTTGTATGCGTCTGGTGAGATAAGATACAGATGAATATTGCTCCGATATTCAGGTTTGTCATTCTTAGTTTTTCTGAGGTTACTCCCAGCTCATTCCACTTTACGTTTTCCAGGTCCGGTCCAATGGCTGCGTCACGCCTTAACGTATATTTCTTAAACAAAAACCATATGACAGTTGACATACCGTAAAAATAGTACCCGTTTAATGTTTATCTTCATACCTAGTTCGTACAATGAATGCATAAACGACATGATTCTCTGTTAAAGTCCCAAATGATTCGGGTATTCTTCCGAATGCTCTACGTAAACTTTATCTGTTAATTAGTAGATTTCTATTCCACCGGATTCTCCCGTTTCTCTGCCTCTTGGACCTTTCCGCTCGGTTGAAGATGACCGTAACAACTGCGATTAATAATTCTTAGCGGACGTCATTGCACCCCCTGCTTCAATTGATCCCGGTACCCGGACCGTGTATATATCTTGAAGGCGTGCTCGATTCAACGTTCAGTGAAGTGCGTGGTGTGTCCATTTACATACGTGACGCGTGCTCTTTCGGCGTTCCATTTGCAGGATGATATGGGAAGCCGAAAAGATCGTTGAAATTTTTTACTGCGCTTATCGTAACTCGACATACTGGCTAACTCTCGCCTCGGGTCACCAGCGGCTGATGACTTGCTCGATTGGTCTCAAACGCACGGACGTCCTCGAATTCCCTGATCTTGCCCGGCGCCTGTTCGATTCAGTGGAACCATGTAATTTGTAAGCGTCTGTAAGTTCATTTCCCCTTTTTCTCCTTGTTGAACCATTATCTCCTCGCTATTTGAAGTGTTTTTGCGTTCCGCAAATACCTTCCGTACGGCGGTGAGTGACAACAAGCATTGCCGCTGTTGCCTGGATAGTCATCAGTAATAGCAGCCGCAATGTCGTCTATCATTACTTTTATTGTTCTGGATTGTTCTTATTGGATTGGATGTACTACGATCGAATCGATGCTCTGTCCGGGACTTTATCAGGTCAAACGCTGTCTGAACGAACGCCGCCGCGGGGTAAGGCATGCATTCTACAACGAGAAAAAGTAACGAATGGGGTGACCAAATGGGCTACATTCATTGCTACATTAAAGGATATATAAGTGGAAAAACAGGGCCTTAACACAGGAAGGACCTGGAAATCAATAGAAAGAATGGATGGAGAAGATCTGGGTGAGCCTTATATGAGAGCGATAGAGTTATCAGTAGCCCTCACTAAACGCCTTTGCCGGTCTACTGGATGTCTTACTCAGAAGACATGGGCATCAATGCGTGATTAGGTGCTGCGTTATGGAAGCTTTACAGAAATTACCAGCGTATAGGGCTTTACAATTTCTGCTTGTATTATTACGGGTCCTACGGGTCACAGTTGCATGCACCCGTATTACACATGCTTCTGCTATTGATTGTATTCCATGGAACAAAATAAAGACAAAGGACACAGCACAACAATAGGGGCAAAAACAGCTTTCGCTGTCAACTTGCCCTTTCTACTTGCTTCTCACGGCCCCCTGGATTCTCTCTAAGTTCCGACATCGTCTGTGGAAGGCACCAGTAACTGTCGATACAATTCGGACATCTGAAAAACGAAGATAAGGAATTTTTTTAATTGCTATTCATCTAAGTGTGAGCGATGTCGTGGGAAGAACTCAGAGGTAGCGGCATGCGCCCGCAAACTCCGTCTATTATGAAGGGCTGTTACGACTCCGACAGTGGGAGATAGATAATGGAAAAGGAAAAAAAAAAGGGAAAGCGCAAAGGGTATATTTATATCGAGAGGAAGGGTAGCGACTTACGATAGCGGCACAGACAAAAGCCTTCGGCTGAGTGGCTGCTGGGGAATGAATTTGTACATTTTTGCCGAGGGTACGCGGACAAGACGAAGTAACTATTAACATCGTTACCAACGAAGCATTGTTGGATCCTTTACTGTTGCCCTGTCGTCTAGATCAGACCGGAAGAGTCAGAAGATTTAAGACCTGGAAGTATCTTGCCACTGATGTAATCGACCTACCATTGACTGGAGAGCGTTTGTGTTTAAAATGTTTGTAGGCAATTGGTTTCGTGGCTCTTTCTTTTTGCCCTGAGCCGATGTCGTTGTTTGTTCAGGGGCTAGAAGGTCAAAGCTTTGCCCTTCCGTTCATATATAGCGAGGATCGTCTGCTTTGTTGTCACTGAAAAAGGCCGCATCTATTTGCCACAGTTGCATTGGATCCGCCGCACCGATCCAAATCGTAATAAATGAGTAAAACTTTAGATTTTTGTAGAGAGCAGGCGTTAGAAGTATTAACAAACGAATGGAAGGGAACGAATGAGAAATTGAACGAGGTAAAAACAATAGAACCGAGAGTGTTTAAGCAAGAATCGAGGAATTGGCATAGAGGTTGTTTAGTTTTTGGCGTTTAAAAAAAGCTACATTTTTTGCAGGATAATTGTTATCGTGCATGGTAACTGTAAAAGCAAATCCTAGGTTTACATAAGTGGTTTTCGTTGGACTAAATGCGGAAACGAAACAGGTCCACAGATGTGCTATTTAGGAACACGATTGCTCAGTTTACCTTCGCCGCTTCTAGGTAGAGCAGTAAGCTTATATAAGTTGAACGGGAATTGGGCACTAAGCAGCTAACATAAAGGCTCGAATAGGAGCTCTTACGGAAGATAGACGTCGTTGTCGTCTGAATCATACCAGAATGCACTCAGGAGCTTCGCTACTTCAATGTTACCCTCAGCATCGCGTGTACTTCCTCGTTTAAGATTGGCGCGCTCTACGAAGTGCTGATGTATGCTATTGTCCTTTGAGAATATCATAGAAATTTTTTTCTTTAACGGCTCGTTTAGGAAAACAAGCTCCAACAACAAAAGTTTACTAAACCAAACGCTCTTACACAAAAAGCGTCGTCTGTAGAAATAATTTCATAGTCTCGGGCTATCAGACGGGCAGTCACTAATTGTCTCGGATAAAACGAGTTCCGTCCTAGATCATCGATACCATAATACCAAGATAAATTGCCATTGTTGTAGTGAATAATTCTGAACGTCCTATTGGTTTTGTCTAAGCGTAAATAACAGCGTTGCGTAAATAATGCATTTAAACTAGCATCTTTTTCCGATACCTAAATATCCGTGAGTTCCTTAGAACATTGAAGAGTTCACACCGAAGTTGTGACCGTTAAGTATGTATCATTAATATGATAGCATCAGGACAAAAAAAAAAAGTAGAAAACCATAAAGCTAGCTATCTTTTGATAGAGCATATTATATGGTAGTTTTCGAAATAATGTACTAACCTTTTTGCATTAATGCTATGGTATTTTTTCTCGGATGTTTTTTTAGAACTAGAAAGTTTGCCGGTGAGATTTAATGGAAAAGCTATGTATTGTTTTATGGAAGCTCTATGAAAAAACGTTGTTTTTTTGTGTGTGATGCCGAGTTTAACTATATATATCGCTTGACGCTATTCGGCTGGCAGATAAGGTCTGACAACCTATAATAAGTCTGATCTAACTAACAAAACACATATTAGTTAATACTGATCGAATGATATTTCTTCATTACATACAGTACTTTCAAGTTACCAACAGCAAGCAATAAACTTGCCAGTATTGGTACAATGTATATCCCGTTTATAGTGCTTGTTTTTTATAATTAACATCTTATGTTGTTACCTATACATATGATGATATAGCAGATTTTCAGTGTCTTTGTAAAAGCCGTATTCGGACGCCTCTGTATATACTTTAAAAACTATTCAGTGTTTATCTATAGTTAGCTCGAACGCAGCCCAGACATTTATGCCGCACTTCTAGCTAGTGATTTTAAGCCATTCGATTGCTGTCAAAGGAAACGTTCCCTAACATGTATAGCGTAAGGTTACCCTCCAGTTTCACCCACATGATCATTATAGGGACACAGAGACGGCAACTATTTCAACCTTACGAATCCATACTTACTAAATATCACATATCGCATCATATCACAAGACATTCAACACACAGGCGCGCAAATAATGCGTACTGGCTTAGCCGGCAGTGAATATCTTCATAAAATATTCCGCGCGTTGAACTCTTCAACCTGCGATTGTCCGTTACCCCGACTATTCCCAATCGAGCGTCTTATTTGCCAAGATTGGCATTATATAATATAGCTTACTTGAGCATAAATTCGAAATTTTCGAGGTGCGGTGTATAGCAAATAATAAAAAGTGAACGTTGTGTGGGCACGACAAAATGACAGCGTTTACTGTTTGCCGTTGCCCTGAAAGGGGCAGATCAAAACTGTTGACAGTTTTTATCGGTCTTTTCACTTTCCCGTCTGTTAATTTCTATCAAGCCAATAGTAGCATCATAACTTTTCATAGCACGATTATAGTCCTGAAGCATTTCCATTCTAAGCCCTATAATTCTCCCTACTTTTCTTCCAGCTGTGTAGCAAATTTTTATTTTCGTCTTAACTCACACACTGCGGTATGTCTCATAGAGGCCAACTCATCCTTGCCTGCTAAGATACAGTCTTAATAATCAATGACATGTCTGCCTGAGCCTTTCATCGAAACGCAAACTCGTGTTCCCCACAGACGGACCTCGACGGATCATCTAGATTTCTAGTTTGCAGCAGAAGCAACAGCATTAACTACTGACGATTACCTAATTTCTCAAGCGAAATCCACCGACTAGCGATAAATAGTAAATTTTAGTTGTATGAATATCTATGTACCTGTAAGGCCGAAGAAAGCCACGCGAGCAAATGACAACTATCCATTAGTAAGGCACACATCATTGCCACTGGTGTGACTGTGCTGGGTTGGGAAGAAGTGCACATCAGGAAGGACCCAGATAGGTACTGGGCGAGCGATGTATAGTGCCGTTCTTTTTCCTAGTTTCCAATGTGTGCCTATGGCTATAATTGGACATAAATATGTACGTATATTACGTGGAACAGGTTTTGACGAACTTACCCTTCCACTGAAGTGACCCATAGCAGTACGAAAACACAAACTAACAGAATCCACTGTAAATATATGAATTTGTTATTTTGTTTAGCGCCTTCAGCTACATTTACCATGGGAACAAGTCTTAATAATTACTTTTGTGGTATTCCACCAAGGGTTCACTTCCTCTAGTTCCCCTGGTTACGGTCGGCTATAGGATGATAAGCTGTAAGAACAAATCGTTGGCTAGTTAAAATTGACGAGCAATTACATTCCTATCCCTGGTTGTTTTTCTGCATTATTTACGTATCCCGCAAACTGTAGGAGGGTAGTTAAACTAACAGCTGTTTATTGTTTCCTTTTGTAACTGTAACAACATATATTGTTATGGTTATATATAATAGCAATGCTCTATGACAATCCACGATGTAAAGCTGTCGTCAGTGGATAAACGACGTATCGTTACGGCTAAAAATTACGTTATCGTAACAGAAGTGTTATTCCTCTATGATTACCGTTATTTCGATCGACAAACTGCATTTATTTGCCCGTGGTCGACGTAAACGGAACGATATTTAATGAGACGAGCCGTTTTGTCTTTGAGTGCTGTCGATGCTGAATAGCGACCGTCATAATCACTTGCTGCGCCACAAGGTTCCTGACGCTTCGCGGATTCGGTGTTAAAAAATGATTCGGTCGGTCGGTCGGTCGGTGCGGTATTTCGAAATGTGTGGATGTTTCCAATCATATTTTACATTAGGTAAATATCGATAGTAGTGAATTTAGATGTAAATGGCTGCCGGAGGAACCGTGAAACTAGGAGATACAGGATGTTGCTAGATTCGCGTTAGCGACGTACTCTGACGGTATTGATGACGAGATTATACGTTCTGCTATTTAGTAGGCAAACGCGTTGCCACCACCGTTTTGTAATAAGAGTTGTAGGCGTATTAGGAGCAAGCTTTGTCCAGCCTTCTTAGCTCTAGCAAATTAAAATAAACCTAGAACTATTGAAAGAGAATTAATACCGACGATGCGTAGTTTACTGAACGGCTGAGCTAAGTTAGATAAGCAGTAGATTTATTGCAAGTTGCGGTTCGTTATAGCTATTTGCCGCAAGGAACTATGTTTTCTTACCGTAAGTTAGCATCCGTATGCTAAAAAATCACCAACAACTTCGAGCCTAGGCATTTCGTCACGACCGCAGTATTTAACACCTCCAAAATATATACGTGAATATTTATTTCAGTTCTTACGTGTTCATGTGCCAATCCAGTTCGCCAAAAGAAACTGCTTTTATTTTGTTCTGCCTTCTCCAGTTAACAGTTATAACTATCTCTAGTTGCCGTTAGCCTCTTCTCTGCTTTCATGTCCAATCTCCGTGCCTACCTCTCTTGAAACCACTCTTTAGCGATGATTATTTGCTTGCGGACATCCTCGGGAAATAGCAATTTCGCTACTGTGTCAGGCAACAAAGAACGACTTCTTGACGCTTTATATTTTTGCGGCGACGACTGGATGCCGGATACTGATTACGCTCCTTTGCAAAAAAGCAAGCATCCGGCCCCGTACCGGTTTCTTGGAACGTAAAGCAACTGACGCTGGACACAGGAACGCGTTCCAGAACTATCCAGCTTATGAAGACTTATATGGTACAAACAGCGTTCGCGATAACGGCGGTACCAAGTCGTCTATAAGACCAGTGAAACGTTACGACACAATCACCAGTCCCGGAACTATTATAAGAGTGGGGAACATGACTGCGTTATCGTAAGCCACAGCTCTTATAGAGTAAAGGGTATCGCCGTTGTATTATAGACACGGTGATATTATCTGTAGTCGCATAGACATAGTAATATGTTATAGCTATGCATACGTATCTAAACGTTCCAAGCTGTCCCGAAGCGTTCTCAGGGCTATGGAGTTGATGCCGAAATGGCGTTCACCCTTTTCTCGCATCATTGTTGTTCGTATTGGCAGCAAAGACATCACTGGGACGCTGTAGTAGCACCAAGTACGCGGCCGCTGCGTTGGCTGCCGCCGAAGCAAGTACACGTAAGCGTGACTTGTTGAACGCCGGTGGTTTTGTAGCGACGATCCTCGGCTATTCAAGGACCCCGCCGCCGCCGCCGCTCACTGGGCTTGGCCCACTCTGGCCGCGACGACCCCGTGGCGGTAGCTGCGCCAAATAGTCGCGGCTTCATCCGCGGCTAACAGCATGACAATATCTGGACCCAGCTGCTTTACTCGGTTTGCAGACTCCTCGAACGACCATCGTACCCAGTTCGGCATCATTACTACTATGACTTCTAGTAGCAGCAGTGTGTCGGAGGATACTCGATTCGCGACAGACTGTTACTGCTCGAATAGTTTATGTTTTTTTCTCACTGCTGATGGTGACCAGCCGTCGTAGTCAGACCGGCACCGTCCCGTCGTCTGGTCCTATGCAGCTGTAAGTCGTCGTTGCCTCTTGTGCTTCGTCTCACCGTTGCCTTTTCTTCGCGCTGGCGTTTTTCTCTTTGTAGAAGTGCCGGTTCGGCAATGAATGCGCTGGCAAAACTCTCACCGACTTGTGATGGTAAAAGCCCTCTCTCATGTCAATGGTCCCGAATGACTGGTCGGTCAGGCGGCCGGACGGCGGAAGGTGCGCGAGCCCACAGACAAACATTCAGCCGCCTTCACGACATAAGATTGTGTGCTCCAGTTGTGGCTTTAGCAGATCTGAGGTTTTGTCTCAGAGCTGTTGCCGTTAGTGCTGCCTATTGCTATGACTAATCCAATCTGTAAGGCACGAAACTGAGCTCAACTAAGGTGGGTGACCAAGATGCGCTCTCGGTGATTTAGCGGTCTGACTATTGGCCATTGGCTTCGGTTCCTTATCAGAAATACGCCTACAAAGTGAGGAATTCGTTAATTAGCATTGATATCACGCTGGGGGGAAGAGGCAAACTAAAAAAAAAAACTGAAAAAAGTTATTAGTAACTTAGTAAAGTGATTTTATTTTCTATAACGATACCATGCAAGCATATCCCCCTCCTGCATCGAACTGGGTGACTTGTTGGCTAGATCTGACTAAGCTTTGCTGCGTAGTCTACGGATAGCAGTGATTTCGAATTATGTCCTTGTATGTGCGTTAGTGGATTGCAGCAGTGGAACCTTGCAAGACCGTACAGACAGAGAACAGGCCGTTTGCTGCAAAAGTCCACCATCGAAAATGCCGCTTGGATAACTGTAACGGGCCTGAACGGTGGCAATGGTGGAAGTATTTGGCGTGCTTGTGAGTACTAGTGGCGCCGCCGCCGCCGCCGCCGCCGCTGCTGCTGCCGCCGCAGCTGTTAGTTCATCTCGTTTTGTAGGTTAGGTAATGCTTCGAGCACCTCGCGGAATATGTGCGTGACAACCCACGACTTGCAGTGGGGAACGAATAGATCTTTAAATGTTGTTTGAATAGTAACGTATAACATTAGAATAGAAACGGAAGAATTCTCTGTGAAAAATATAGTCCCACGACTGATGATCATTTAAGACAAAGATGTAATCTATAGAATTAATCATAGAACGGTAGTCAAAGATGGCCAAATTAAACAAACGAAAAAAATGCATTACCTAATGTAATAGTGACAAAAGTGCAAACGAGGTCAACGGGAGAACTATTTGCAACGGATGTGCAACAAATAACATTAGCAATAAGAGTGCGAGCAAAATGTGTGCAGTATCTGAATACAGCGGCAAAATGCATTGGTGATTTGATGGATATCGGCGAGCTGCATAACAGAAACTCCTGTATACATGCCTGTTCTTTAGACAAAATCATACTTTTGAGCAAGGACTACAAATAGGATCACGTTGGAAGCAATATTAGCGTCATGTAGCGAAAAAAAAAAAGAATAGTTCTTCTTGGAATACAAGGATCCATGCCTACTGAAACAGGGAGTAAGTAAACCTTCGTAAGGCTTCCAAAGCCTATAGAATTAGCTGCATGAGATAATACATACTTGGAAGTCGAGAAAATTAAGCACCTATATAATACAAGAGATCAGTCATAGACCCGTACACTAACGATAAAGTCTATCTATAGCTGGGGTATCGCCTCCTTCTACTTGCGGGAACAGCCACATAATTTTCGTGGAGGTGGACTTCACGCCGATGCTGCCACAAGGGGTAAAAGCCCGCATTAGATTTAACAGAGGTATATCTGCCTATGAATCCTGGACAGGTCATGTGTTAAATGCAAATGTATTAGATACTGGGAATAGATATAATGTCCGTGTCTGAAGGTCAACCGTATAGTAATAAATCGAGAAAAAAAAAAAGTCGATAAAAAGAGGGAATTAAAAGCTAATAACGTTTAGTCTGAAATTAAACTTTTTGACCATCTGTGGTCGAAGTCTCGTGTTAGAGTAAAAACATAACGATTTTAAGTCAAAATGATTGCATCCTATTAGCTCTATGCCGACTGATTTTGATTCGCCTTATACGAGTTTTTGTCCTTTCTAAAGAATATTAGCAAACGGCAATAGCAAAGATTACTAAGAACAATAGTTGTCTCTATGGTGCTATCTTTTGAACAATGATAAAAAGAACGCGCAGCGACAACGAAAGAGCCGTCGGTGTTTTTCGTCTGAGGGGATACCGGTTCTGGCAGTCGCAGCACGAATAAAGCTCTTAGTATAGAAATTTCGCGAAGTAATTCTCTTTATGCGAACCAAACGTATTGGCAAAACGTAAAAAAGAACGTATTGGAATTTGTGTTTCTGCAGGACGACGCATACTGTGTGTCGTCATTTAATTACACACGTTTGTATATACCGTAGCACGTACATAATATGGTAAAATAGTTGAAAAATGTTAGATCCCGTGTGAGAAATAACATCTATGATGTTCGAAAAACTCGAAGCTGACCCTTCGCGTGCAGTAACTTTCCTGGGTAGTTCATCTTTCTATGTCTAGTAAGCAACTATTCCCTTTACTACATGCGGAGTTGAAGTACATCCCCCCACTCAGATAGTTATCATACGGATTTTCTTCTGTATTAGCAGTAGCTCAGTGGTGATGTGTTTGACGATTTCATTTAGAAACACGGGGTGGTCTAGGCCCAAAACCGGCGGAATTATCCGAAGCAAAATTTAGCAGCAGGCTCGTGTGGGCAAAATCCCCGCTTTGGACCCATACGAAATCGGACGCCGGCGATTGTACAGGTCAGTTGAAAGAAACTAGTGATCCCCGAGCATAACTTAGTTTAGATTGGGCCCGTATACGTGTACGTACTCTGTAAAATTAAAGCATCGCATTCGTTGTACTACATGTAATTCTTATCAAGTTGTCTGTGAAAAGAGATTTTGTTGATTTCATGGCCATAACGTACCATTCGGACAAAACAGTATTCTCACAGCAGATAATCACGATCATAGATTATAATTTACCAAGGATAATTATTTATATCAAAATCATGCAGAACTACAATGCTAATTATAAGGCTTCACTGTGACTAAGTCCATTTCGGAGAACGGGGCGTACATCGTCGCCGTTCTTTCTCAATCTCGGCCGGGAATCATCCAATACAGTTATATGATAGCTATAATAATAAACTCATTACACTGACCAGCCGAACTCCAAGGGGGCCTATTGTAGACGAATGATAATATTTAATCTGTCTAATTTTACGGTAAATATGAACAAGGAATCATCTGAATCAGTGATCTTCTTTAAAAAAGATAGTGTTTCCTTAATGATTGACTGACTTTTTCGCGTGAAATTATTATTGGGCTTTAAGTGATACTTTCTTAAAATGAATGAATTGTGACGAGCTTGCTTAGGCCACAGAATAGAAGGGTCTTCAGCGACAATACTGGTAGACTTACTTTCAACAATCGCGCTAAATTAATTTCCGTCCATTTAATTTTACTCAAACCTATATATATATATATATATATATATATAGGTTTGAGTATAAAACGTATGAGGTTCATCAATATGAAAAGTTTTTTTGACCGCGAAACGTTTTATCACGAACGTAATCAGCGACAGTATTCGGTGACAGCTATTCATCAAACATTTTCATCATATTTAAATAATCTAAAATACCTAAAAACGGATATTCCATTGGACGTTTTAGCTCTTTCGTAATGTGGCCAAAATATGATCCACCCCCCACTTTGGGTCTATTTTTGATGGGTGATTTCCAACATCCAACATCCGAGGTCAGCTCATCGACGCTGCAGAGGACCGATTCAGAGTTCCAGGTTTCCAAGAGTGCTGGTGTCGGCTTTGGAATATGGCAACCAGCAAACGTCACGACCTGCTTCAACGCGCCCATAAAAAGTACCCAGTACTACGATGATGATATTCACACTCTTCTTAAGAAAACTGAAGGAAGCTGATGATAACTACGAGAGAAGATGGCTAAGAAGCGATCCCAAGCAACTGTGGCTACGAAAGCCCGGATCAAGCACAGTAAAGTTGATATTCCTGCATTCGAAACAAATAACAGCTTAGGTCCAGTATTAACAAACGCTTTACGGGTAGCCCCTTTGTTGGCCACACCGGCCCTTGAATACGAGAAAGCCTTTAGAATTACCAGCTATTTTTGAAAAAAAAAAAAAAGTCTCAATGTCTAAGAAAATGACGAGTTACCCTCTAATCATACGTCAATATTTCAGAAGCGAGAAAATCGCTTCATAACCCATAAGCAATTAATGAACACCTTGCAAGTATATAAAGGAAGTACTTTGGTTTTAAAGATGTATAACACATATTATAAATGTATAAACGATTTATGAGTTGCTGAGCGGTACTCGACTTTTAACTTGGCGTTTAGCTTAGAACTTTTACTAATCGGATTGATAATCCGGGATTACCCAGCGGTATAACGTGATTAGTCTAGACAAGGTTATGGTTGACAAGATATATTGATATGCTAATGTATTACCAAAAGAACGTTTCGTCGCACTGATTCGAGCGAACTAAATAAAGTTTCCACATAAATTTTAAAGTGATGCCGGACTATTACTACTGAAGTATTGATTGACAAAATCTACATTACGAAATAGAAACACAGCCACTTATAAACTTAACAGAGAATTACTTCGATAATATATAAGTCATCATTATATAAACGATTTGATCTGCGTGTACTTCTGTTTAACGACACTCACAACTTAATGTTATTATGTCCTGAATGTGGGGCCGCCCTTTAGTAGAGTTGTCAGCCGAAATACGTTCCCAACATTGCGGCGTCGACAACAAGCACAGAAGTGCTGTGACATTTCAAAACAACTTCAATTTATAGCAGAATATAGTCCGTTTCATTATAGGATCCGATGGCTTTGTTTTAATCACCGTCGCCAACAATTGCTTGCCAAATGTTGTTAAAATAACGATAACGACAAATAACTAGTTTTTTACCGTCTGTAGTATATCAATCATATGCAACGGAACCAGCCGTCGAAACTAGCGTCTTACAATACGACGGAATGGCTTCATCTGTGTTAGATCAATGACCAAAAAACACAATCAATAGGGATCCCTCTTTTATAGACTTGTCCTGTTTTCAGCATTACGCATTATACTTTTCCGTAACTTCCTAGCCAATAACTTCTCTTTCATATTTTAACTTTCTTGGCATACCCCTTCCAGTTGTGTTCGGCTAGTTGAGACTTTGAAAACGGCTTGCATTATATCTAATGGTGCAACATATCTAGGTTGGGCACCATCAATGTTGAAATCTACCGACACCACCCCGTTCATATATGCATTTACATACGAATAGGTCTATGGCCACCACGTCGACCATGAGGGTTAACAGCGAGCGAAGTTGCTTTGCCAGCTAGCTATTAACTTTGCGAACCACTCTAACTATACCCGGGCTGTTGTTATCGTTGACTATGAATAGCACCGTTATTTTGCCCTTTTTACAACTATACACTTATTATAAATGCTCAGACACACACACACACCCCTACACTTGTACATTTCTGTATCGAGTCGCCGCTCCCGTCGCTGCTGGCTGTTCTTCCATTGTTTATCCGCCTGTCACAGCGACGTTTGTCTATTCAACGGTTCCACATCTACGACAAGTCCAGCAGTGCATGCGAACGCCGCTACAGGCGTCGCTACAATCGACGAAGCCGTTGCTACCCTGTCTGTCTATCTCTTATCATTTCGGATCTATCTATCTATCGTTCGTCGATCGGAGACTTGCTATACCTCGTGCGTTTATTTGTGACTTCAATGTTCTGCCACCCTTTTCGCTATCGCAGTCGGCGTTTTCTTTATTCATGCTAGAGCATCGACCAAGTCGCTGGCGTCGAATCCTGTCCCAGCGCATCCAGCAACGCAACAGTAGTGTCCCACCATTGCCAGAGCCATAAAATAGGCTTGCGCTCCTTTTCCTAAATTTTCTTTTGTCCTTCCACCAGTCGTGGCTGTCTTTCGATATTTTTCTAGTGTTCGCGCAGCACTTCTTTGTGTTATTTGTCTGTTTTTGTTTGATTATCCAGTCCTGCTTGCCTGGACACACGAATGGCCGACTCATTTATTAAAAGTCGCTTTTAACTAGTTAGCGACGAAGTTGCTTTTCTAAATCCACTTTCGCGCCTTGTCTTTTGTTAGCTTCACTTAGCAGGGCTTGCTCGCTCCCTCGTTCATTCGAGCGCTATGCTAAACACCTTCGGATGCCGATCTGATGCGCGGAAACATTCAACGCGATAGGGTACCGGGATAAGGGGTGATAAGGGTGAGAAGACAGCGAGCATCCTGCTACTGTTGCCTGATACTCCGAGGTTTTCTTGTTGCAGGGTGGCGCCATTGTCGTTTATGCGAATAATGTCTCCTGCAAGCCCAATTAAACAGAAGACGGTTCCGGCTGCCGGTACGTTTATCCAACAGCGTCTGACAGCAGAACGACAGATAAGGCAACGCGGCCATCTCGCCGGCGCTCGCTTAACAGGGAAAGGCGCAAAACACATTTACGTAAAAAACCGTCTCATATTATCGAATAGCACTTAGTAGCTTTTCTAGATGATTGCTTAACCCATTAGTTACCCACGTGTGCTGGCTGTCTAATGCGTTTTTAGTTATGCCTGTGCTATCCTTCATGAATATTTATCCAAGGAAGGCAAGATAAGAACGAATCAGAACCGTTGTTAGAGAGAAACCCTATAAATATAAAGCGAAGTTTTTCAGGTGCTTTTGTACGCTAGCGCTACGTCAGGGAAAAGGGACCAAATGCCGTCACAACAAGAAAGCAAAAAGCTGGACGTTGTTTGTACGACCAACGACCAAATAACAATAGGTAAACCTGACAGCTAAATTGTTAGCGATATTATTAAGAATCGAAGAGCGATAATGTGCGGGGGAAAACGGAATTCGTTGGGCGGAGGGTAACTTTGCGGGGATCTTCGGCTTATCTCGGATTTTGGTAGCACATGACCTTAGCGATCAGATCCTATAGTTACAATACAACTATATAGGTACACTTATAGTACTAACGGCAGCAATGATAAATTAGATGCGAATAGAAATAATAGGCGTGGAAGCAAAACGCTCATCTACTGCTTAGTTAATACGTATATATATATATATTATATAAAGTTTGGTATATAAGCATTGATCACAATCGCAGCGGCTCCTCATTTTAATTGTAGATTGCCTGCGCCTGTTAATCTGTGAGCCATATCGGCGAGTTAATGGATAACACTGAGCAATGTATATCTGAGACGAGGTTGTCTCTCTTGTCGTAGAAACAGCAGAAATTCGAATTTAGCCAGATCTTATGTAAGATAACAGATGTTAGTGTCATCTCAACAACAAATCATCGTAGAAATACGTGATATCGACATGCACAGGTAAGTATATGATTCAAGGGCGCGTATTGACTTGAGGTAGCTTTAATTCGCCAAATTAAATTGCTCTTCATTCGAGGTTAGCAAAAAAGGACAATCGATCATTTCCGCACGGGTTCAAGAAGCTTTTATGTGTGGATCAACATTTTCCTATTTATTTATTCCCAAGTTAACGCTAAGCGTGTTCCTTCCAATTCCACAGACAGTGTGGCGAACGAAAATGTATGGTGGATTCTTATTTAGTCAAGATTACTGAACATGGCATCTTTTCGTTTGTCAGCAACTGGGGTACCATTTTCTGATACGCCGACTTCGGATCTGCCTCCAAACGCAGTACCTTCTCGATGTACGTTTTTTTCTAAGGAACTGCGCAGGACATCTAACAAGCACAACAAGTTTGGTGTTCGACCACTCTTTGAGTACGTGCTCTGCCTTAAAAAGGACTTTCATCATGATTAGACCACAGAACAGAGTCTCGAATATCTAGTTTCAATAGCCTGTAATAAAGCGTGCTTGCGTTCTTTGGTCGGTTAGAATATTCTCAGAAAACGTCTTTTATAAGCTTTTTTTTTACGTGATGCTCTACATGCGTTGTAAAATTTGAGGACGCTGCTATTGCTTCATTCTGCCAAGAGGCGTCGATGTCGATGGCACCGACACAGTCGGTCAGGTCCTAGGCCTGAGAACCCCTCGCATTTTACAGCAACAATTCAATCTTGAGTCATGGTGATTCGTTCGTGTATGACGGTAATGTTTTAGATATTAATGAGCTTGTTTTGTACGAGTTTTTAGCCAATAAGTCAACTCGAATCTCAAATGTAGACAGTGTGCCTGAACAACCCCGGAACAATTGCAATCTAGAACAATACGATACTGAACTATGTCGTTAAGTTTTTCGTTGAATCAGTATAATTCGTGCTTTATAATGTTTTCTATTTTCTTAGCCCACTCGTACCTATTCCACAGGATAGCACGTGTACACTAAGGTGGCAAATATCCTTGCAGTAGGGATTTTTTAATTAAATACTCTGTTTTATAATATGACCCTATATTACGTATGTGTATATATATATATATATATATATATATATATATATATATATATATATATAGTTTACGTCTTAAGAAATTTTCAAAAATGGTCAGAGTTTACAGACAAGGCTCTTTGATACGGATGGCCATAGAAGAGAAAAATAAAAATCAACTATTTAGCCTATTCTAGCAGCAGGAACAGTTCTTTGTTGCAAAACACGTCATATTTCCGATTATTGATGGCCTATCTGAATTATGCAGCATCACTTGAAAAGGTACGCTACTCAATTCGATGCAGTGTAGCCTTACAGATAATACCTCGTCTCTGATCCTATTTCATACGTTTCGCGCATCGCTTTTGTTAAGGATGCACTTGTTCCGTACGACACACTGCATCCTTTAAACCCATGAGCTTTAAACTTCTCTATATAGCAAGCTTTGAACTCACTTATCTAAGCTTGGACAGACACACGAGATGTATTACTGACCATGGTCTGCCCGTAACTGCTTTAGGTAATCATAACGGAAGTCTACGAGAGAAAACTTACCTGTACAAGCACAATTCTGTTTAACATACACTCTTCAATTAGACATTGTGTATGTATATATTTGAAATTGAGGCCACTGAACTCTGAGCAGCTCATCGATTCCATATAACTCGTTTAGGTCAGCATTTCCTTTTTCACGGCGTCGCTTTGTAATAGTGCAATGCTCGTTATCTCCTTTCTGAAAAACCTTTTTTTTCTTATGCCATTATCAGGCCCTAAGGGCAGTTTTAAACAGTTCGTACGCAACAAAATCTCCCCAACTTGTGTCAAGTAAATTTATCTATCCAAAACTCAAATCAACGACGATAGAGAACAACATTCTAGAACTGCAATTTGGCGCACTTTTAACGCTAACTATAATCATATAATAGTTATTCAGACTGTTACTGCTTTTCCCGGAATCCGTAAAGTTTTATCTGCGTACATGGATCAGGCCGACAGCCTTGTAGGAGCTTATTCACTAACGGCCTACCGTAACCACGAGTACATTTCAATGCGATACGAAACAACCAGCTATTAGAGGTCCCAACACTGATGGCTAGACAGAAGAATAAGATTCAGTGACATTTTTCTCAGAGCGATTACCACCGATCGTTCGCCAACGGATCACCATCTACCCTATTCAACGGGGTCGCATGATTAGTCAAAAGTATCGAGGCACAATTAACCCCCTGTAATCAGCACCTAAATAAGGCAAATGTATACTTATCCTAAAATTCCTTTGAGCTTTCTGCGAACGGCGGATAAATACACGCGGTTAAGCGGATCAGCAACTGCAAGACAAATCCAAAACATCTACAATCTAATAGAAATTGGACCTTGCCATTCTATATATATATATATACCATCTATATCTTGTGTGAAAGTACGATAATATATCAGCGTGGCAGTTTTATATTCCGGTAAATGCACAAGTTTAAAACCGCGTACGGTCGTAGGGTAACGTTTTTGAGTTTGGATCGCCCAGGTCTGGCTATATTACCTAATAAAGTAATTCGTTAATGCCAAAAAAGTGTTTGTTTTGTGCAGTCTTTCACACGTAAACTAAGGAAACAACAGGTGAATCGATAGATACATCCTTTCGCATTCGACTCGGTCGCCAACCGAGGTCTCAGCTAGACTCGTAGCTGAAGTTAGCCAGGCTGACGCGTTATAACATGCGCGGATTGATTTCTTTATCAGACCTATAGAGACCATCGATTGGATAAGGTGTTTTTGTGTACATATGTATCTTGAAAATAAGTACACTGGTGGTAGCTTCAGCCGAATTCGAGAAGAGCCAATGATGTCCTTCGTAGTGTCGCAGTTCTAGACCTATTCAAGCTGTTACAATAAGTACCTGCTTTTGCTTACAGCCAGAAGCAATTTCAGGTGTAATTTCTTTTTTCAGTTTCCAGAGGCGTACACAAATGGCGGAAATAGGACATTTCACTTCTAGCAGATGTCTAGGGTGGGCTGTTAATAACTATAAACAATTAGAGCAGATCTGAATATGAGTGTCAGCAATACGATACAATTGATTCTGCACTTTCGGAAATCCTTCTTGAAGAACGACCGTTTATTTACCGTTGTAATAGTACATTACACAAATCTCTCTATGATGCCTGTTGGCAATGTTTGGAAAAGCCGTGACCACGGTAGATGATACGAACGATTCAATACCATACTGAGCAAAGACAAATAACAATAAAAAAAGAATAGGAAAATTAATTTGAATATCGCTCAACGTCATACTAAGTACCCAACAAGGAGAATTTGTTCTGATGTGCTTTTTTGCGACTGTGTATTTCAGAATTTCCTGCAGCGCGATCTGACCCCGCTGTAATCTTGGAGTAAGCCATTGAACATTATTGTCGAGACATAAGGATGGTGCCATACATCAATCCCCGCCGTTTTAGATCTGCCAATACTGTACGACGTGCTGACTCTGGCGCGTATTGCTTAAAAGTGGGAATCCAACAGGATGCAAAGTTGAGCCGAATGCGGCCTCTAGGGGCGAAAGGATGGCCTCTTTAAGGGATCCGATGCTGATATGGGCAACATTTGGTCCTCGCAGTCTAACCAGAGCGCTCATCTTAATAATTGTAGGTACTACACTGCAGCTAAATAGAAATGAAGTGACGGCGCAGGCATAAATGAGAAAAAATCAGCACAGGCTTCAGGGGAATGAGACACACTGTAAGCTTTATGTGTGAATACTAAACCTGTTGAATGCCTAGGCAAAGTACCTGTACATTCAATAGCATCGCACATTTGAGCGTAACCAAAAAAATACACTTTTAGCGATAAATCGTTTATGACAAGTATCTTTTCAGTTAATGGCTCATTCGTCACGGACACAGGCGTAATGCTGGAGCGTGAACCAAGTGCCGAGCAACTCACTCAACTTCGTGAGGAGAACACCTGTCTAAAGAAGACTACGAATTATCAAGAAGACACAATTCGGCAGTAAGTATCATGGTAATAATAGTTACTAAGATTTAACTTGTCAGCAATTGTATCAGAATATATCCATTAAACGCTACATATAAACGACTGTGATATCTGTCGAACAGGTACAAATTAGGGAAATCGGCCTATTCTGACATGGCCCTCACCATTTGAGTTGGCCGGGCCACATGCTCCAGGCTAAACAGACCTAGGTGATTCTTTACAGCTTTAGCTTAAATGCATGGTCGTGCTTGGTTGTTTTGTGGAACGTGCTAATGGACGGACATAACTGCCATCGTAAATAGTAGATCTTTCCATTAATATATACCAAACCAATTGTCTCTCCTGTAAGCTCAAAAACGTAGTAACGTGTCTATCTATATATCGTAGCGCTACTGAAGCACTCCAGATCGCTTTGATTTGAAATTTAGGCATAGACTATCTGAATAGCAACAATGAAAGCGATATATCTCGTAATCCCGTCTCATACTCGATCCTTGCAGGTGCTTCGTATTGAGCTTTTACTCTGGTGGGTACTTGAGGCATTGCTGAACAGAGGTACCGAGGCCTATTATGAAAGGAACTGCTGATAATCAATTGAAACACCAGTCTTTCTTTGTTAGGACTCAGTTAGATTTATTTACTAGCAAACCTAAGTAACGGAGAGCATCACAGTCCTGTGTAGACACTCGTGAAATCATCATTATTATAAGGGACTGATTGTCGGATAAGAAGGCTAGAGGCGACAAAGTACATGTCCTGCTCTCTGTCTATACTATTTCAAACTAAGTATACGGTTTAGGTTTATGACGACAAGCAAAAACAATGTTGAACCAATGAAACCAGCAAGCTACGCCGGTAATTGAAGCGCACGAAAACTAAGTTCAACGTCTAAAATGACATCAGCTTTAAAAACTCTTACGATAGGAAGAGTGAAGCTAATTAGAGTAAGGCCCGAAGATCTGCTGTATCATTCATGCATATATGAAGACTTTTTGAACACATTACGAAAATATTCATATATTTATTGTTACAACTGCTTAGATTTTGTTTTGGCAAGAATACACAACGTGAAGTAAGACTGTACTTCCTGATCACTTCATCACTCATAAGATGTGTCGAATACAAGGTCTTTTCAAATATTTGTTTGCAAAAAAATGACAGCTTCGAAGACTTCCACTACAGCGAAATCGTTTCGACTGGACAAAAACTTTGCGCAGTTATGCAGCCATACGGAAACATATCATGATTAAATGTATTCTTGCTTGAATAGTGTGTCCCCTTAAAGGTCAGCAAGTCGCGT
Organism: Varroa destructor; assembly: GCF_002443255.2. Classification (NCBI taxonomy): domain Eukaryota; kingdom Metazoa; phylum Arthropoda; class Arachnida; order Mesostigmata; family Varroidae; genus Varroa; species Varroa destructor. The sequence continues at coordinate 26,207,765 of NW_019211457.1, forward strand.
TCTTAATATCCACGTAGGCGTGAAGCATCGTCAAGGGCATACTGTCAAAACAAAATCCTATTAGTCGGGATCACGACATAAAGTGAACCTCTTTGTAAAATCCCGTTGTACTCCTTTCTCCATATAACTACGAGTTTCGCTTTGTTAATTCTGTGGTCCTTTCGCTTTAATTTTCATTTTCTAACTATAGAGTTGAATTTAAATAATTTAAACTATAGCTTGGATTTAAATCGGTTCCTCCCCTTTCAATATGGGTCGTAGCCGGTGAGCTGCTTTGAGCTAAAAAGTGCAAGATGAAGTTACTTAGGATCGAAGGTCTGCGTATCGTATTAGTGGACAGGTACAGTTCCCTTCGGAGCTAGCGGGAAAATACGTTTGGTCGTTATATAGATAAGTATAAATTGGCCCTCGTGAGATTAATTATTCATCCTTTAGGATAAAGTAGGGGGATCACTTAGAATTATAATTGCAGCGCTAACAGCTGCGATCGTAATGATAAGAAATGTGGCGTATGTTTATAAACTGCATGTAATGAACAACAAACGATTCCATAACCAGCTATAAAGGAAATAGCTGCTCTAAACGTACGTAGTACCTGTCAGCAACCTACGGCTGTGACCTTCCTTGTAGAAGCTACGGGAAATTCAAACACGTCATATGAAAGGGGCTGTACAGGAAAAACGTAACTTTCTCCTATCGCGTGACCTTTTTATCGCGTTTACTAAAAAAAGAAGCGTCATTTTTTTTTGCTCTGCTGTCGGAAGGTTGTGCGACCTTTTCGAACTTCCGGTGACGCTTGAAGTTCTTAAGGTATCTTGCTATTGATGTCATACATAAAAAAATCTAATATCTAAACTCTCAATATGTATAACTTAATATCAATGAGGATCAATCTACCTGTAAGTATAAGTCCTATTAACGACTCCGTTCACTTGTTAACAAGACTATATTGAATGAGAACTGCAGTACACAAATCTAAGACCACATAAACAGCAGCTGAATTGTTATATATGCCATATTATACATGTGTGTGTGACACCATACGCAACATGGCTAGAGGTTATCGGGCGGTTGGGGCCCGCTGCTTAGCTTGACTCTGGCTATTACTGAAATAATCTAAGTTTCAAAGGGCACCTGAAGTGCAAGGAACGCGCGAGCCCAGCTTTGAAGCATTACGCCGTCTCACTGAGGGCAGCTTCTGCTAGCCTATTGTTTGCCTGCTCGTGGCCTGATACAATAGATTTAGATATGAAACGGAGCCGAGATCCGTCCCGCGCCCCTGGTATAAGGTACCGTCAATGTCTCGGCTATCTCTTTCGGTGTAGGTCGACATGTGTAGTCAACTCGTTGTTTGGCGTCGTGCGACTGGAACGGGCGGAGGGTTAGCAGGATGTCAGAAGGGACGAATACTTCTGGGTTTGTCTCGATCTGATTTGAGTGAATTCTGAGAATTATCAAGAGAAGCAGATGGTAGCTGGCTAAGCGTCAACTACGACTTGTTATACCAACTTCCATTAAGCTTGTCGCCCGCATGGCAAGTAACTTACAGTTTAAAAGTACACAGTAATAATGCGTAAGGTGCGCGAAGACGGCAGGGTTCTATAGCATCGATGCCAGTCGACATACAGACGTCATATCGATTGATTATGCCCGGGAACAACGAGATGTTGGTGGAAATTCTAAACGACGTCTGCTCAACAAGACAGAAGTAGCCTCTAATTAAATGGGTTGCAGATTACGCATTCGGCATTGTTTGGGCTATGGTACTATTGATACATAGCTGGACCAATAGGAAGTGATAACGCAGATCAACAACAAAAACAACCACAGCCAATTAATTACATTTCTGTAAAAATGCGGTGAAAACAAATCTCAATATGTGATAACGCGTTTCCTGCAATACTTCATCGGATATTAGTACAATGGATGTTATAAAGGGCCAGTAGGTTACGTACGTATATCGAGTTATCCAAGATTTCTTTTATAATGGTCTACACAATTTTACCCTATATTAAAAGGCAGCCAGTGATCTACATCATGTTTAATACATCTATACGTCCAATTTACTGTATTTACCTCTGCAGGTTGAAAACCAAGCTAGCCCGAGTTATTGCTCTGGCAAAGCGTACGGCATCATCTGATGTTCAGACCGTGAGCCAACTTCGTTATCATGAGGATAGTTTACGTCAGTTGCCAAACGGGACCCTAACACCGCAAGCAATTGGCGGCGGCGGCGGCGGTGGGCGCGAAAGAAAGATCGTCAGTGCAGCAGGAATTGGCGGTGGAACATCATCGGGCCCAACCAGTTTTCAGGTTGGAGGGGTAGCCCTTTCTGGGGCAGCACCGTTCGCTGGAGGAAACAACCCCCGACCTCAGAGTTCCCTCATTATAAGCCGGGCCCGCAGCGCGACACGCGGTCGTATGGGTGCCGCGAGTGCAACAGCTCGCTCGCGGAGTCGAACAGCTAATAATTCTGGCATTGATGGGGTCAGTTTGGGTCTGCTCGAGGAAGCTCACAACGAGATATGCGCCTTGTAAGTATCCTTGGTAAGCAGATGTTTGCTGACAGCGCAACCCATCTACCTGATCGACAATCTGTTCGAAGAGGGTAGCCGTGGGAAGCCCCGGCCGGTTGAAGTGACCGGAGACAGATACGCCTATACATAAAGATACATCCCTGTGTATATAAGACATATGTCTATGAATGGATGCACGGACACAATTGTCTAAAGATGTACGGGCGTGGAAAGTGGAGTATTGTTTTGTTTGGCTTTCTTTTTCTTTTGTCGTTATATTGGTATACATGAGATCCTATAATTAGCGTCCACAAGTTACGTACGTAGCACGGTAGTAGTTACGTGCGCAGTATGTCCCTTCTTATATGAGAGAGTTGAATAACATCAAAAGTTGGTGCAGTGTACAAAAGATTTATTGCGGTGATATAAAGTTGGTCCTTTCCTTTTAGATGTTCTATTATATCAGCTCTTTATTTAGGCGCCTGTACGACTCGATCATGACGGCAACTTAGGGAATAGAATATGACGATCGTTATATGAAAAGATAGTGGGACGTGTATGTACAACATGAAGAAAGATTTACTAGCGGTAGATATGTTTGTATTTAAAAGACAGCTGACATTCAACACGAGCTATCTTCGGCACCGATAAATTCCTGGGTTACCGTCTTCGCTAATATCGCAGTATTCTATATCAAGGTTAAGGTGCTTGATGCACCTTAGATTTATGTATTAAGTCCATAACAATTACGTGTCAACTGTATTAGTCTAAGTATTCGCGACATTAGCATACTATAAATACTACGACATTCATCACGCAGACAAAACTGAACAGTAAATGCAACACCAACCTTTCATCTTGTAGCATCATCTATCATCCCCTGTTGCCCTATCTGCGACAACGATGCCCCTAACGACAATGATCTAGTAAGAAGCCGTGTCCGTCACAGTATTAGTTTGCACGCCCATACTTCCCTCCTGCCGTTTCGTGCCCTTCTGTTCTCTAGTCAGTTAAACCGCCATATCGGATGCTATAAAGCGAAAGACAAAAGCAGCTTTATTTGTTCGAGGGGCTCACTAGTTTACCCAAGCTTAGCGGACGGCTTGGTATCGAACTCTACGTCAAACGAACTGCCCGAGCGTCAGCATCTATAAGTCGCTTCTGTTGCTTCTAAGCCCGATTTCCGGTTTTCGTCCGCACCGCCATTAGGACCTCTATTAAGCCAGCAGCTTGTTCCCCACACTCCAAGTTGTAACAGATTGCTAGACTACTCGTCTACTCTACTCCTCGGATATACAAACCGAGAAATACAGCCGTACGCCTACACCATCATTACTCCCTATTCTACCCCCTTCTCCTTGTCCTTTTTTATTCGAAAACGTAACGTGCAGCGTCTGCGGGCCTGTAGGCCTTCCGTTGCCGGCCAGCCGTTGGTTGATTGAAAGCCATGTCCCAGACTACCGTTAGTACAATCAACCACCAAGCAAGCCAAAAATAGTAGAATAGAGTAACTGATTAATCACATAGCCTGATTCATTGGATGTGCGCGCGCACTGTTCTCTAGCCAGCAGTCGTCAAAACCAACGTATGTGGCGCGGCATAAGGCTAACGCGGCGGAGCAAAAATCGACCGGTGTTTGAGGAGTAGCACCAGTCTGCTACTTGACTCTGAATTGAAGGTTGGCTTTTCCAAAGTCGCTATTGCAGTTTCCCGAGAGCCAAGTTAAAGCGCACCGCCTTAACATGTTTCAAGCAATCCCAGAGACCCCGAAAGCCAACTCGCCTAAAAAATTATGTGCTTTCCTTTTGTTATCATTGGTCGACGTCCTCGCCGACCGGTCTATCGGACCGTTTGAAGGTTTGCCGTGTAAGCTTTAGACTGGAGAAGACTGAGGGCCGGCGAGTTAGAGAGTACGTAAGTGAATGACGTGAAAGTAGTGCCCCCGTCCCCAGACTCGCGTATGAAACTCAAAAACCATCTTACAATTGAAAGCTGAGACCTGGCTAGTTGCCGCGAAGCGCCAACAAGATTTGACGTACACTACGACAACACGAAGGAATCAATTGACATCACAACCGGCGAAGGCAGTAGAGAGTAGGGATAAATACTATTGAAGGAGCAAAAGGAAAGCGTTGGGGCAAAGGCGAGATAGTGATACTATGGACTCTGAAGCCCTGCTATTGAAAAAAGCAAAGTACGTCTGTTGGGTTTGCCCAACTAATGTGAATCCTCTTATTTTTCTCGATAGTCTGCCACGATCAGGTGGCCTAACGGAGCATGAAGGCCAAGTACGACTAAACGCAATAAGTACGAATAGGCTAAAAGTTATTGCCGAATAAGAAGACATAGTTAGTTGTTGTCAGGTGACTTTTAGTACTGTCTGTTGCTTGTCTATGGGTATGTTTCCGTTTGTGGGTAGCGCGAACCCAGGGGCCTTAATGGGGCAATAACCGGTAAGACTACGATGTTAAACATCCAAGTATAAGGTATTGTGGTTAGATCACAGAATAAATCGAGAGAAAAGGCCGACCCGTGGCTATAGACATGCATAATATAATGTCACGATGACCAAACACGCTTGGTAAAGTACGCAAACCATTAATATAGCGAAACTGGATTACTTGCCACTCTCGAACAGGCGGGAAATGGAACCGACAAAAACAGAAGGGATGCCTCACCATGCAATGTGGCTAATGTTTTGCCAATGGCATCGAGTGCACTTTGCTAACACAAACCATCGAAAAGTGTCGTGCCAAGAGATCTATAATAATATGGTTATACCAGACTTCGTTATTTGTTACTTGCGGCGCTAACGACTTATTAACGTCGCGCCGTAAAAACAGCTTATTCCACATACAGTGCAGACTGCACTTATTATACAAATGTCAGGCACCAAAGTAGCGCGATTTTGTAGTATAGGTTCGTATGTGCTTCTTTTGGGGTTGGGATGTTTTTATCTTGCGTTAATTTAAATAAACATAAATTACATCCTAAACTATATGCTGTTTTAGTACAATCGAATAAATATCAGTCCTTTTATTAGGACCCAAGCTCTTGTTCTCACTAAAATCCATTTACTTGCACCGCTTTTGGTGCTTTGTATTCTGTCTCATATAATTTAGTGCATAAAAAGGGCTCGTTAAAGGAAGGAAGGAAGACCTGGGCAGACTTATGCTCATAATAGCGTCCTCTTGTAATGCACTCTAATAACGTCCTGATCGCTATTCTTTGATTCTCTCATAGTCATTGAGGTCTCTGCGTGTTTGTCTGTGCCTTACTAATCCTCTTGAGATAACCAATCCTTTTGTCTTCTATTAACTCACCGCCTTCAATGTCCCTATTGCCAACATTTTTGACTTTGATCGGACCGAACGTGCACACCAGTCGAGGTAGTTTTCTGGAACTTGATAAAGAGCTGCCCAGGCGAAAATGAGTGGCAGGCATGACCAGTCATCGTGAACGACAGCAGTATCCATGTGTTGGTGCTTGCCGTATCAGCGCCTCTATCGTTCTTGTGTCGAAAGATTCCAAATAAGTTGGGCAAATAAACCTGACGTTAGTCTTAACATATGAGGTCTCGTACCTCAGGCGTGAAAAACCACAAATTTCGGTTACCTGTCACATCTACAGGCATTAGACGTTTAATTTTTTTTACAAACACACACACACACATATATATATATATATATATACTGTAGACGTGTACTATTTACTATAGACATGCCTTCACCTAAAGTCATGTGAAAGCGTTAGAAGCACTATAGACAACCATTTATAATAAAATTAGAAACGTCACTTTGACTAGCTAAGAAATGCGTTTAGGCTGAAAATATAAGAAATATTTATCAGTGAGTATGCATATTTACCGCTGTCGATTCAGGAAAGCGGAGGTCAAACGGCGTGAAGAAGAAGTTCGCGAATGGGAGACAGTTGCCCAAAAGTTAAACTGTGAACTCAGTTCAGAGCGAAAACTACGCTCGGAAGCAGAGCAAGAAGTTTCAAGGACCCGAGTTGGTCTCGTCAAAGCGCACAAGGAGATACAAATCAAAGGTATTTCTTTTTTGGGCAAAAACTATTCAACTTATAAATCACATCTAAGATGGCCGTGTCTTTTGTCGCCTCGGAGCCGTCTACGTAAATACAAATAGTCTAATCCCCTGATCTATTGGATGAGGAAGGTCCTGTTATGAACAATGCTCTCGTATGAATAACAAGCGACGCAAATTTTTTTTCCGCGTTATCAATTTATAAGCGAGAGGTAATTTCGTATATTAAAATCTTGCCAATCATATTATAGTGACATATATATAACACGCCAATTAACCGGTGTGAGAAATTGTTATACATTTAGTATTCTTAGCTTAAATTTAGCATTTTTAGAGATGAGGGTTGTCGCAAACCTGCGCTAGTGCGTGAAAGAGCCACTGGATACAGGGATACAATCTGCGCTTATGGCAATTACGTTTTCGGTGTATTCTGAATGTGTCCTACCATATACGCTTGCTAAACCTTACTGGGAGGTAAAATGTTTTGAGAGGCGCTGAATCACTATTGGGACGAGATCCGACAAAAATTAACAAATCGTGTACTTGAAAAATTGCATCAACGATTCATTTTTCCTCAACTGCGCCATATAAAGGGACAAGCGAAATTCGATTTAACAATATGCGGAGCCATCATACGAGCACAACCCAATTACTTCTTTCTACCACAGACTGTGTGGTAGCTTTGGCTAGAGTTGGGGTACTTTCGGTACTCGACACTTACATCCTTCTATATTTTTTTTCTTTTATTTTAATATAAGAAGGATTTTTTTTTATTATTTTTTAATGCTCAGAAACCCAGGTTGAGGCTCTTGAGGCTGAGATGGAAGCCTGCCGGCTGACTCGTGAGAAGGTTGACACGCAGAACGCCAAACTGCTTGAGCTCGAGCAAGCCATGGCCAAGAAAGAAAGCCAAGAGTCGTTACTGCAGGAGGTTTGTACTTACATACGTTTTGTAGCCATGGATCCTATGACTCATTTCGTCACGAACAAATAACTGAGGCATTTCGTTAGAATACATCCAGTTAATCATTTTGCATCCAATTTAGGCATTTTCTGTATATCCCTTTGAATTCTCGTGTTTCCAAAGCATGACCTCAAAATAGTATACAGGGTACACTTGCTTGTTAAACGCAATAGTTTATGCTTAAGTGCTGCATATTTACTTTGTTTTCATTACGATGTGCGTATAAAGGCCACGTCATTCATGGGTAGCTCTGACCATACAAAGCTAGGCCAACAACGCTTCACTAGGTTTGATTACCTAACAGGCTGCGGGGTAACTCGTACTACCTTAGCGTTTGATGTATCCGCAACGATATTACTCATATACACAATGCATGTATAGCAAAACAACTAGAAGGCTACCTCTTGTCCAGCGGGCGGGTCCGATAGATGGAACAGATCCGAACGTTAACGTCGATTCGTGTGCGATGGTGTGCGTGAACCATGGGATGCTTGATAGATAGCCGATTATATTTGCTATGGCGCTAAGTGGCGAAAAAGGTATATCCTTATAGGACAAACAAGAATGGCCAGATTTTACCAGCTGGACGCCCGTACGGGCACGCATGCCTACAGAACGGTCTGTTCGATGTCGATAATGTGTACACTTATAAACAGTAGTTTAGGGGACGTTTACGGGAGTTTACGGGAACGGGAGTTTGATTTTACGGCTGAAATAAGTTTGCCTCAAATTAAGGATTCGAATTAGTTGTTTACCTTTAATTAGATCATATAAATGTATGAAAAAAGCTTTTCGTTATCGAATTCAATACCATTTTATAAATAACAATTTACTTTAGTTTTTAGGTTCGTTAATACAAAGTATATGTGGAATAGGTTAGACTCGTTGACAATACGCCCAGTTCTCTGCCTCTAAAGTACCAATAATTATATAGTCATAATAATAATAACGTGCTCATTTTATTTAAAATTACCCGATACATTGCGCTAATACGCAGCATGGCATTTTAATAATATGTTTATAGCGTTAACGGGAAAACGCGTTACAATACAATCTCTGAGCTCAAATTTGCATTGGCAATTAACGCACACGACCCAATTTGTCGATGTATGTTTTCCTCTGGCGCACGCCCCATAGCACGGCAATCGGTTGCAAAGTCTGTTCCGTTCCCCAAGGCCGAAAGCCACTCCTAGAGAATCTTATGGTTATCGTTTGTACAGCCATAAAACGGAAGGGCTACACGAATACACGCATGGTTACAGAAAGAGGGGGAAAACTCGTTGCCTATATACCCATATTTTGGGCCGTCACACGCGGCGATTATTATAACAACTACTGTCAGCGTTATTCTGCTTTCGTTTATTTTGATTACTTTAGTTGCAGCAACGAATCGGTGAGCTCGAACGTGAACGTGACATCGTTGAAGATTCAAATCGAAAACTTGTTCGACAAAGTGAAGAGCTCAAGGAGCGCATGGCCGCACAGGAACAACGGTCATCTACAGCGGGCGAAGGACTGGCAACTGGCGATTCAGCGACACACGACTCCATCGTGCACGCATCAACCGATGAGGACCTGGGCGGAAGCGCTCTTCTGCAAGATATGCTGCTGCAGTTGCAGGGTAGGTCACGGAGGACACACAGGTTAACTCGCGGGCCATAGGTTGCCTGGCTTGTTGGCTTAGGGATGGTAATGCAGGAAAAGCGAGTCCTCGGAAAATTGCTTTTGGTAGTATAGTTCGAAGTGCTAGTTATATTATAGTTCTGCTCATACTAAGAATAACGAGATATGGAGGGTACATACCAAGGGAGTGCGGGAAAAACACAAAGAAGAATAGACGAATCTTGCGGCATTTATTGGCCTATTCTGCTAAAATCCAGCTATTCGGATCGACAGTAACGAAATAGCAAGATAGTTGTCAATCCCCCCGAAGGTGAGTTGGAAAGACCTACAGGAAAATGTATATAAAATAGAACCGTTGGAAGAAGTAAGAGGTGAACTAGCTGATCTTTAGAAGAGGTCCTGGATGCAGGTAATGCGGAACACAGAACGGGAAGAGGCGTGGGTAGGTAGTACTCTTACCCAGCGAGGAAACTGGGCGAGCCACCGAACGACCACGTTTACCAAGGCTGAGCTCAAACCGTACCACCGTTCGTTGTTGGGTGCTTACGTATTTGCCCAACTAAGCCTAGCTATTGTCTAGACTAAATAACACCCCCTAAAGGAAAAAAGGACACGACGAATGGAGGTCGGAAAAAGGCCACCTCGTAGACTGCCGGTAAGCGGATATAAGCATACAGAGACAGCACAAACGTTGCATTGCTTAGCTGCATCCGTTAGCTAGGCTTCTACCTAGTTGTCCTGTAAGAGAGGAGCGAACGCACGCTACCGCGTCTGCAGCCGACTGCCTCGCAGGCAACGGACGATCTTGTCAGCAAATCGCACGGCACACGCGATGTCTGCCGAATCGAAGTACCGGCAACTAAAACGAAAGGACGATATAGGCACCAGATCGACAACTATGTTAGCGATTAGGAAAGCCTGGGAAAATCTGCAGATGCCTCCCTTGGTGGCTTTCTGGTTAGAATTTAGATACAGTTAGACAACTGGAGACTTCTTATAGACCAACGCTTTAACGATGTGTTCCTAGGATACGTAGCAGTAGTAGAAACTGTTCTGGGTTGGTAGATAGTCGGCGATGTTGCTTTCCCCCTTTTCACTTGTTCTGCAAAGAGTACACAGCGAGACAGTGGATTACCCTGATAATCTACGTTGAAGAATTGAATCCGCTTTCGGTTCCTGCCAAAAGACGCTACGCCTAAACAGGAATGACGTAACAAAACAACAAGCAGTGAACTATGGTGTTATATAGAGAGCGGCTATTTCCACTTCGTCTTGTTATGGTGACCGGTGCATCATGCTGGAATTAATAGAACCGAACATGCTTGTTTGATGTATTATAGTGTTCCATTTCGTAGCCGAAAATCATTGTGCAAACGAGTCCAATAAGCGAAGTGCGGGTAAGCCGATAAACGTAGCCTTCCAGGTTGAAAGATATGATAGCCACGTATATATGGTGCATTGTATGAAAAACGAGGACATCGCTCTAAAATAGGTTTAGCAATCATTAGAGATTTTTTCTGATACCAACTCACCAGAAAAAAACAAGAACATGTACTAACTATTATCTTAACGTGTGCCCGAATTATCAAGAAATAAATAAGGTAAAACGGTAGGTAGGTCGTCTCTCATAATTCGCAAGTTAGTTGCTTCTAAACTAAAAAAAAATACCTACAACAATCACAAATCGTAAGTATCCTTGTAATATTATTATAAAACGATGTTGCATTATGCGAATGTTCGTATTTGCTTTTTCATTTTTACTTGTATTTATTTTTACCTATTTATATTCGGTCAACTACATGTAATTTGTCTGTGAGCAGATAAATTTGAAAATCTTGAGCGGCATATCGAAAAGGTGGTCGAAGATGCCCGGAGAAGTAGGTCAAAATCGTCGAAAAGGCATAGCAAGGAATCTAGCAGAGAATCCCAAGCAAACGGATCAACAGGTAGAAACCTTGATAGGGAACGGCGTCGGGAACGCCCGAGTGGACTGAAAGCAAAGTCCGACGGCGTACGAACGGTCAGAGATCAGAAAGACGGATTCAGGAGCAATTCCGATCCGCGAAACACATATGAGCTAAATGGCATTTACAGTACAGACAACCCCCGTCCGACTATGCAAGCTGATAATTTGAGACATCAGCAGCGCCACCATTATCAAGAACCTAAGCAAAGGCTTCCATCCGGATCAGCTTTGTCAAACGGTAAATCTAAAACCTCCTCACAATAGTAGCTTCGCTGAATTAGTCCATTAGATCTTCCGTTGATCCTTATATATCTTAATAGATTTCGTAAATTATGACAAAATCGAAAAAAGGCTTAAGAATAAACTTCGTTTAACGTCTTATTTCCTATTACGTGATCAAAACTTAGCCGACAGTGATAGAAGTGAAACTAATATACCTTAAGTCAGTAAAGCAATTAAGGACATCTCGATTTAGTAATCAAAAAGCAACTTTCGAAGCGTCTATATAACAATACGTCCGTACGTTACGGATGCTTCAATATGTGCTCTTCTACTGTATAACGTTTTCTTACTGAAGTGATGGGTTTCATGTCTAGGTGCTATAAAAACCAGGCCCAGTAAGTGTGATCCTCGTCCCACAATATGACACATCTAGTACAGGAACAATGTGATGCCGCGTGCAAACATTTCGAGCGGCACAATCAACAGAAAGCACAACGATAGAGCAAAAACGCTTTTAGTTTAATCGGTAACCATTTGTCGCCGCGGATGGTTTAGTTAGTTAAGAGACGTACCCATGGTTCAGCCCTGTGCAGCAACGTCGATATGCTATAAGTTAGAGCAAGAAGCCCCTTCGGTGGGGACTTTCCGATAGCTTGGGACGAGCCTGAAGTAGCTTGTTTTTTTCACACTAGCGTGGCCTGTGCTTTACCCAAAAAGGCAGAGTTAGCGAGTAGATGCTGACGTAACACGTGATAGGGTTCTTCCACGAGTCGACGGCGCCTTATATACAAATTATGTTCGCTGTCCTCTCTTCCACCACTAGTACATAATCTTGTGTCTTACCTAAGCCCATACCTTGTCCACTACATTTTCGTCTTTGGCCTAAATTACGTTTGTTTAAATCGCTGATCGTTGCTCACAACCACATTAAGTTTATGTTAAATATATCCATGTCTGATTATGCACTTAGGCATACCAGAGAGAAGGGATACTTAGGCTTACAAGAGGATACCATTCAGTGCATTTTTATTAGTTAATTTGCCAGCGGCGCAATAAGCGGGGACATGCTCGCAAGCGCGTAAAATTTTTATTAATTAAAAAGCGGATTGAAAAGGTCGTTGTTAATACTCTAAATATGTTTCTATTTGCTTGAATGTAATTGTTCGCTCATTTCAAGAAGTCGACTTCGACACGCCCTATCGCCAGAGTTTGGTTTAGGGTTTTTTTATCGATTAAACGAAAAACTTTTCTATTACTTATTATGGTCATTGGAAGACGAATAAATCCTACGTGCATATACTTATTATTAAGGCTCGAGTGTGCCCTTGCCCAAACCTCGACGGCGATTATTAATCCAACAACAACAGAGTTCCGTTGAGGAGTCAACGAGTTCCTTGCGCGAGGGTCCTGACAACATGGACCATCAGGACAATAGCATGTTAGGCAATGCAGGCTTGAATCACGATGACAGCGACAGCGGCAGTAGCCGGCTGCATCCACGTCGAGCTGGTACGGCCGTCGGCTATCAGAGGGCAGCACTCGTCAAAAACGAGGCGACACAAACCAGTCGGTGAGTACTGGCAATAACCTTGCTCAGCTCAGACCCCAAATCTTCGCCTAATAGCTGCCAACACTCGGGGGTGAACTAAGTGTCAATTAAGTGGCTTCCTTTATTTGCATGCGGTATATTGTGTAACTGTTGTTACTACAAGATAAATGATTCTGTTATATATGAGTTATATATGGTCATCCAGATATATCTATCGTAATCATTAAGTAGTAGATAATATGAAGCATTTAGATAAGTTGTACTAGACAAAATAGCATTTCTATGCAACACTCAAACGGAACGAAGAGATTAGATAGAGATTATTTCCATGCATATTCAATAGGCTCAGATCGGTTACTTACCGCAGTAAATAACTCTGAGTGTACGAACGAGAAGAGCTAACGAGCTCTATTACTCTAATTATTTTTATATTTAGACGACAAAATGAACGATGTGATATGGCCATTCAGAACTGTGTCATGATATGTTTAAAAATACAATGAACATAACTAAAATGGCCAATATAAGTAACGTTACGCAGTTTTCCATTGAGTATATCCTATCAGTGGTTGTTTTTCGTCTACTTTTTCCTTCTCATCCCTTCTGTTCTTTTATCTCCGTCACCCCTTATCAACAACTGCAGATCATCCGAGCAGCAGAGTTCGTTCATGTCGCCCTCCGGCCCCTTTAGCGCACTACATCATCATGGTCCCTCAAGATTAAAGCAGACGACAAAAATCCTATCGGTGAGTTGCCGTTCTTAATCCAATTTAAACCTGCTTTTTCAGGCGACAATCTCGATCCCTTGCTTCCTACTGTCCTCTAGCTATTCGCGTTGCTTATACGCTGAATGAAAGCAGTCGGTTGGCGGGTCGCTGTTTACTTCCAATAACGCCGATCCGAACTTTTATGACGCCCTCGTATACCGGGATTCGAGGGGTTGTGACGCCCGAACAGGAACTAAGGCGGCATTTGAAGAACAACTTGCACAGCCACTCGAGACGGTGTCATCCTCCATCATTACGACTTTCCTCGACGCGTTTTCCGGCGAGGCATTTTAAAATAGTTTCACTCATAGACGCACTACATCTGGCAGGCGGGTTGCAGCATTTTCGTATGCGTCAGGAAGCCCCTTTTGTCCCTCCGAGTGGGGTGACGACGGCGAGGCAACCCCTACCGGCTAACTTTGCCATTATGATATACCGTCCCGTCTGACGAAGTGGTAGAAGCAGGCCTGCTAGGACAAGTTGTGTGGTCAATACTTTTGCTTTAATATTCTAAATCCCTAGGCTGCCAACGAGTTTACTGCTTAGTTTTCACCTTTCTTGCGTTCTTGTTGTTGTTCCTGTTTGTCCGGTATTATCGATGCTGCACCCCAATGTCTTCTGTATGTCACGATGGGTTCGACTTCGTGCTTTCAACTCGAACAGAGTGACGATAGCGTGAGTGAGATGACGGAGCTATCGTTAGCGGATAGCTCTGCACCGCACTTCGAGATACATATTGACAAGGTAGGCTTATTTTATTTAATGTTGGTTATTGTAGAAGAGATGCATTTGGTGGTGATCATACCACGTTGCTGTCCAAATATGGGCGCCTTAATACGAAAAAAGGTCCCCACGATACAGATCGGCTGTAGTGAAACCTTATAGAAGCGACATTAAAATGAAAAGTGAAGTTTCGTTTATGGATGCGGTTGTTTATAGGCAACACACACTACTATACTTACAGAGAAACAAATCGTATGTACTTCTGGTTTTGTATTCAAAGTTTTACTGGGTAGCTGCTGGGAGCATGCTGTTAATTAAATTTTTCATAAAATAAATAATAATTGTAGTATTAACAAAAGCCATTGGCACGATTTTGTGTTGGCGCTGTTTGCCACTTGACTCTAATGCATTGACGAAAAAGCCGTTTGCTTATAGCCATCTCAACCGGCCACAGTCTGGTACGCGTATTTCAAGCTGAAACATTTTAAGGACGGATTGCCCATACGTAGGTAATTTAAATTATAATGCCATATTAAAATGAATTGAAAAGAAAAATATATTTTCAAGTTAAATATTGACACCCCGTAGCCATATGCCAATCAGTCCATTACATACAAGCTACGTCTTCATACTTAGTATAATAATGACTATGGCTTCGTCAATGCAATCCTTCCTATTATACAAATTCCAAAATATACTTCCCCATCTTATATTTCAAGCACAGTACATCATAACTTTTTGTGGCAGATCACCTCTGCTAGGTAGCTGGCAAACCCCAAAAGCTCTCTCTTGTCTATCTCAGCACCTTTATATTACTTGTAAACCGTTCAATCTCTCAAATACGAGCCAAGCCGGGCGAGAAGAGAGGGTAGACGTGGGGAATAGACGGGGGTAGGCGATCCAAAAATAAATTGTATCACATTGCCTGGCTCGCATCACCCACTAACGCGTAAAACAAGGAAGCCCTTAGCGAATTTATTCGACGGCAGCTCTAGGTCTCATCTTAACCGTCAGCGAATCGGTTGCCGACCCACAGTGGTTTTATCGCGAGTGACCGGATACTCGCGGGCACTAGATGCCCCCTCAAAACAGCTGAAAGATCTGTTATATATATTTGAATAGTCAATATATGTTACACAGGTTTTGTCAGTAAACAATTGCAGCAGGCTATAAGTAGAAGCACAAAGGTTCGGGGCGATAGGAATACTAACTGGGCAAACGCGGGATAGTGCGTGATAAGCGTATGCCCTCGCCCCCTGGTTGCGCTAAATAGAGTGCAACCCAAAAGGGTTATCCAAAAGGGGTCGTGTGTCTGTCCCTCGACATTTTTGGATTGAGCTTCTGGATTAGAGGGTAAGAGATCATAGTATTTGGGGCGTGACGCAACGCATTATTGTTTATCGAAATACAAACAGACAAAAGTCATCTGAGCTACCAATCAACGATAGTGCGTTGACAGATGAGCGCAAACTATGACGATTATATTTAATAACACGGAAAGGGGTTTTGTTACAAGTAGTAGTTTCGTATGTTGGGGTTCACAGAAATATATGCTCTCTATTACAGGCTCACTTCTCGGTCGCCGAAGGAATTTCTTTGCTGGCCTTGGCCAAGCGAAACGTGGTCGTCACATGGGAGCTGGCCGATTTTGAAGTTCAATCAACACCAGTCGGGCATCTGTGTAAAGAGAATGAAGAGCTCGTGTTCAACTGTACGGCGCGGTACATCTTGGAAGAAGAGCGACAGTTAGCTGGAGCCAATCTTCATTTACAGGTAGTCACCGCCGATGGAGAGGTGCTTGGCGAGTGCGTCATCGACGTTAACGAACTTCAGCAGGTGCTGCGAGAACCTAGAAAGAAGCGCGCGCACAGGTAACTATATCACTACTGTGGTTATAACTCGCTGCTGTAGTTATAACTGTCATCGCTAGTATCATTTGAAGACGTTTACTATTTTGAACGGCAAATCGCATACCTCGCAAACTAAGCGCGAGCACCTGAAAAACCTATCATAGACAGCTTTTTGGATGGGTGAAGTTTGGAGATATATTTTTGGAAAAACAAAAAAGAAGCAATGAGAACCCGTACGAACGCGCTACATAGAAAATGCATAACTTTATGCATGAACCACAAGCGATATTGTAACTTGACCAAGATGACTTTTTCCTACTAAAAAGATATTTTTCATTTTAGAATAAGAATATTAGAATAGCTTAGCGTATTAGCCTTTATTTGAAATCCGTCTAAATCGTTGCTTTAGCGGGTGCCACCATCGCTACTGTCGCTGCATCATCAGCCTTTATGGATTCCTATCAATTACGTTATTTCTGATTTGTTATTAAATTTCACGTTATTTCGATGCGAAGCAGCGGGTGATTGTCAGCCGCTCTTTTACCATTGCCGTTAGAGTTATCCTTATCCTTGAAACTGCAGGAGGTATTGGAAATGAACCCTGCGAGCATTAAGATCTGCCGCTAAGCCTGAACTATCTTTCTATAGCATCCTGACGTACTGTGGCACTCTTGACACCGATGCTTGCTCTGACTAAAATTCGAATACGAGCAGATGGGCGAAGAACGAGATCCGGTGCATTATTTGTCTTCGTACGCCGAGCAAAATGCAAGGGTATATACGGTTATTGAAACCGGGGCCGAGTCGACTAACGTTACCATTGTGGCCGCTGTCACCCTGGGATTCAAGTCGTACGAGGCACTTAGACCTTAAGTGCATAGGTTAAAGAACGTTGTGTATTGGGTGTCCGCCGTACGAAAAGTGAAGCGCAACACTAGTGGAATCGCGCGTAAACATTATTACGATACCCTAAAGAACAGAAGCTGACTGCAAACGAGGAACAAGGCGAAGGATATACAGAAAACCACTAATCGGGTCGGCAACCTGATAAAATATCTTGTTGAGCTGGCGACAGAAAGCAGTAGCGGTGTCAGTGCCTCGAGCTCCAAAGAATGCAGCCGACCCGAATTCTGCTAAAGAATTCCGTCTCTCTCGGAACCCTTAACCCATTTGTGCACTAGTGATGGTGACATTGTTGCCAGGCAGAGCTGCGTCTAAGAGAGTTTTTGCTGTTACTGGTAAAATTTCATCTTTAGCTGAAACAATGTAGGTATCGCTGCAATTTCACCTTAGTGGCCAGCATTGCCATTGCTCTGGTCAGTTATGTATCCATCGCTCTAAGCCAGTGAGTGCTGCGTTCTCACACACAGATACACCGCAACGTATCTTTATTGTTGTAAATGACATCGATTTCCTATACTGGAAGAGCGCGGGAGCAAGGACGGGCTTGTAGGAAGAGACTACGCCCTCTTGATAAAGAAAGAAGGGCTCTATCGAAGAAAAAGGCCGATGTGTGCAGACGTGGGACTGATGGAAAGGTACAGTAAGTAGTACGCATGCGAGATCTGCTTATGGGATTCCCGGTCTCGACCTCAGCTTCCTGTGAAGAGAAACATAAAATTAACAAGGTAGAGCCGTAACCACACCGCAAGTCACACGAAAAAGTTAACATATTTATTGAGTCAAAACGGGAACTATGAACTTTAGGGGGCATCGCTGTAAAGAAGGAAAAGGTGGCAATATCTATCACCTTCTAAAGAATAGGGAAGAATCTCCACCACGCAACCACCTTACTAATAGTGATTTGCCTATGTTTGCCTTATGGTTTCGACGATAATCTACACATAGAGTAGGTTGAGTATTTTTCAGAAATAAGGGCAACCGCGCAAAGGATGAAACGGGAACAGGATGTGAAAAGAGAACGGGTAAAATAAAGTAGATGTTCGACCTGGGTCAAAGGCGTGGAAGAGAAAATTGTATTGAGATATACAGCACGCTATGGCACATAGTCAATGCGTAATGGTAATGTGACGTTCTGTACTATGAAAGGCGAGCCAAGCAGTGGGTAGAGGAAATAACGTAATAAATAGATTGTTTCTTCACACTTCAGAGAAACTTCTCCTTCTATTTTTATCCTTCTTATTGACGTTACTTTGATGGTTTCTTTTTGCAGCGCTAATTTAGGACGGGACAGAGTAGTCGTCGGCACCTTAGAGCTGTGGCTACGATACATTCCAAGACCAGACTAGGACCAGGCAGATGTCGTTGCAGTCAAAAGTCGAAGCGGCTCGAGGGATCTACGCCGATTTACGACGACGCCACAGTAGGATTGAAAGTGGACGCAACGGCATGACATATTAGGACATATAGTTGCGTAGCGAGCTGGCTTAGCCCACTAGCGTTGCTCGTGTGGCTTCAGCAACGAGCTTTCGTCACATATTACCCTTTTGTCTGCTCTAGACCAGCCGCTGTGCAAAGCGAATCAAAGCGACGGGCAGAAATGAAGCGTTATGCTTGGTCTCCAACTTGGACGGTCGGATAGACAGGAAACCAGAGAGAAGCCTGCACCAACCAGCGTTCTTTAAACAATGGTACCGCGCTATAGACTACGAAGCGAGCAGGCGCCAATACACCTGCTACCACTTTTGTGTGTGGTCAGAAAAGCAGCACGCTCGAGCAGCCGAGCCCGCCGGGCAAGGATCACGTCAGGCATAATAGAACCAGCGGGAGATATCAAACAATGACGTCGGTTGAAATGGGTGCCGAATCACCACGTTGGGTATGACAGTTACAACAATGGTAACAGCAGTAGCTGGAGTATAATAGGAAGAGTGGATTATAAAATCGAGAACTCTAATACCAAAGTTTTACAGTGTACAGCAGGCCTCAGCTTCAGGCGAGAACAGCTGCGGAGAGAGAGCTGGTTGGCTTGTTGACGTCTGCGAGTTCCTAGTAGAGAAAAATTTTTTTGAGTTCTTTTAGGTCTCCGAGGCTACCATCGGTCATAGCCCTGCCGCTATACGGGGGACGTCGATTCTGTGAAAGTTGACTCGAAGCGCTTTGATTAAGACCAGCACGTTAACGACGAAGGCGACGGCAATACAGTGACAACCACGGCGTCTATCGCATGAGATCTTTTCCGCCCAACTGCATTTTCTGCGGATCAGATCTGGCCAACGATGGTGAGGGGTATGCCTCCTGCAGTTAACATGGGGCTATTTAGATTTGCTTTTGGATTAGAGTGAGTAGTATCAACAACGTATCGATCGTAATAACGTAGTATTGCTTGGTGCGGATGCAAGTATTGCTGCGAAATATAACCAGCGGCGACCAGTCATGCCGTGCTTACGATGGACATCAAACTCTAGCCTACTGTGAGCAGGAAATTTCGTACAACTATCACGAGCATAACGAAAATATAAGCACAGCGAAAAAAACGAGGAATTTCAGTTGCCCCAAGTCCCTATCTTCATTTCTCACTTGGGCAACCAGAATGATACATTAAATATAGATATGTAACGTCGATAAAGATGATGGTAGTAGATATTCCCTTTTCACATCTTTTTTTCTTTAGCGGTTGCATGTCATGTTAGAAAAGCACCAAGCAAGCAATGTGTCGCCGTTGACCATGTTGAGATTAGCCTTATTCGCCCTTTCATTCATCGGATGCAAAACATTCTATACACGTATATATACATAGACCCGCTTCGAACCTCTCTTCCTGCTCCTTTTTCCCATCAAAGGCTGTCCTAGGCCAAGCAATGCTGCCAGCAACGCTGTAATATTTTGGCAAGCATTGGATGAGTGCCGAATGGCGACGAAATCCCAAATAGCAAGCCTCCGAGTAAGGTACAACTGTAAGGTAAACGAAATAAAGGCAAAGTTCCTGGAAACGAAGGCGCCAAGAATCGGCAAATATTGTAGGAGCTGGCAAGAACTGCAATGTGCCAGTGCAAGCCGGTGTTAAGAAATCATGGAACGTTGACAGCCTCCGGTCGGATAGGGAGTAGTTGTGTGTCAGTAAAAGGGGTAACGTATTGACGGGATTGTGAGCCTATGTGCGTGTGTCCTGTAGCTGTCACGAAGTTGGCTGTATCTCTAGGGCCAGGAACAGCGGGCCTAAACAATCGTTCTTAGGCCAGACAAAACTGTATTTGTCGTGCAATTCCTAAACACCAGAAGTACTAGGCAGCTTGAGAGAGATTTATAAATGAAAAGTGCGTACATTTGTCGGACTTGTATTGTTGTTAGCTATACTATTGTTCATAACCACTAAGTGTTCTCTTTTACAGAGGACGAGATGCTGTGCACGATAAAAATTGATTCTATGAAAATAAATTGACGTCTGGTATATATAATAAGAATTAGACGTTTCGTAAGGGACCAAATGAGGAGTATATGTGAAAAAGACGTTCGTATTTGTAGACATCACGCACACCCTAAATATAAACTTGGTAGGATGTGACAGTGTGTATGATAACGGGTGGACGATTCTTTTTTACGTATACAACTGGTCGTAATGACTATCATTTATGTACGGTAGTGCGACAGCTGCCGGCTCCTGAGAAAGGAAGAGACAAATATAAAATAGTATAATAATTAATCATCAGCTGGTAATGTACGTAGTATGGATATACACATAGTATATACGTGAATATACATATACCAACAAAGGTATACACACATACACATGACCAATACGACACACAGACTTCGATTGCACACAGCTGAAAGAAATACAATAAGAGAGCCAGTCGAATATTACACGAATAAACATAGACATGTTCAAATACCTCTGGCGATGGTACAAGCGCGACCATGTCGTACGCGTACACATATTGTGCGACCGTGAGCCCGCCGCGTCTTCCACATGCTCCGCCCAACATGTACATACGATTACCAGCAGGTGCAATAAACGTGTAAATTATTACGAACTCACGTATTTTGTGTTGGGGATATGATCTGCATATGCGTCTGGCCCTATAGCCCCAGCTTGGAATATGTCTTATTTTGGGGTATCTTATTGTCGTAGGTATTTTTTGTACCTTTGTACAGTACATATATATATGCGGGTCGCGTGAACAGGCTTATGTACAGGGTTCATTTTACAGAAAGTTGACTTGGTAATGTGGGAGTCTCTATTTTATATATGTAGAATAGATTTACGTAACATGCACGTGAGCAATGCATATATATACGCGAACTGTTAGGACACTTTTGTCCTTCTCCGTATAAAGATATACATAAATATACCATTTCCTTTACCCTCACTTATTTAGGGATGCTGTTTACAAAGGCCATCTTCCCGCTATCCAGCAAATACCTAATCTCCATATCTCCAAACACAGCTCGAGATGAAGATTTCTCTCTATTTACATTGCTGCTAACTGGATACATCGCCCAAATGTTGCGATGTTTCGCCCTTCACCCACCTCGAAATCGTTCTCCCATCCCGTCTCGTACTAGCTGCACGCCTTCGACGTTATACTCGCTTCTCATATAGGTGAACAGCTTTTTTCCCTAACCAACTGGAACAGCTATAGAAGCGATAATCATCTAGTGACAACCCGCAAGCAGGTTAGGTAGGTAAATTAGAGAAAAGTGCCGTCACCACATTGGCAAGAACAATTGCGTCGGGTACCCTTCGACAGAACTGCAGAGTAACGAAACTAGTTCGCGAGCGTAGGCGGACTCACCCCAGCAGCGAGCGCCACTGCCACTGATGGTCAACCAGAACGACGTCGGCACTACATTACCATTGTTACCGGCCAGCTTCCCGTTTGGACACGACTAAGGGGGAGCGTCAGCGATACGACCCCCATCTTGATGGCGCCGCTTCGACAGAGGGGCTAACTCCTGAATGCATGATAGTACTCGTATAGCTCCTGGATCCCCTGTTATATGCGTATGAGTGTGTGAGTGTCTATGCTTGTCCACACATGTGAATACGATACACATTTCAGGGAAGAGACTGGGACATTAGCCAGAGGAAGGGCATTGAGGTGAGGACGGTCCTTTAAGGTGGAAACAGAATGTGCGTTTGTCATTCCCACGGTACTTGCTTGTGTTTTTGTTTTTGTCGTTGTTGCGGCTGTTTCTGTTTCGTTGATGTGACATGCAAGAGTATAATCAACACATCGGATGCTATGAGGTGACGACCAAAGGTGACCGTTGGTGCAGCGGTTAGATAGCAAACGATTAGCTTAGAAGACAAGCCGGGCAGATGTGGAAACCAATGTAGTATTAACGAAAACAAGTACTAACATAAATAGTAATCATCGGTAAATTCGAGAAAGTAAGGCGTCTTTTAGTAGAGCAGGTAGGTTAGGTAGTCGAGGCTTCTATGTACGAAACTATCTCATTGTCACAACAAATATCTGGTTGAATGGTATGCAGAAATATAAAGGTCATATGCTATGCATGATGCATCGTAGTCACAAAGCGCTGAACTATAATAATGTAATTATCACAGCGACGTTTTGGCAAATCTACGAATGAGAACGGCCGTAGATGAGGTTCAACAGGTCAGAGTGATGAGTCCATGTGATTTCCGACATCGTTTCTTGACTGCCTTTTGATATGAGAGAGAAAAATAATATGTGACG
This sequence comes from Varroa destructor, assembly GCF_002443255.2. Classification (NCBI taxonomy): domain Eukaryota; kingdom Metazoa; phylum Arthropoda; class Arachnida; order Mesostigmata; family Varroidae; genus Varroa; species Varroa destructor. The sequence continues at coordinate 26,230,596 of NW_019211457.1, forward strand.
CTACAACAACCCAGTAAGGGTAGGATGTAAAAGTCAAGTTACAAGTACGAGAAAAGCATTATGCATTAAGCAGGGCTCGCTTTCTGCCAAATTTAGTAGTCTAAAGCAGGTTAGGATATTTGTTCAAAGAAAGCAAACATCCAATAATTTTACTAGTAAGTTGAACAGTAAAAATAACTATTGATATTCATTGTTATCACTAAAATATGACGAATAGACAAAACATTTCTGATACATATTTTTCATGATCTATTGGAATACTCTGCAGTCCCAAACAAGGCGTTCCCAAGCAACATCGGCACGACCGGCTAAACCAAAAAGAGAAAACGGCATTTCTTTAGGCGTTTCCCTAGCGCTTTGTATTTCTAACACGCTTTGCATAGGGCCGATGCCCCTGCCTCTCGTTCGAGCGAAATTGACCGCAAAAGGGGGCACCTAATGTTAAACTCCCTATTACCTCGCATACATGCTCCGAGATTCTCCTGGCAACCTTTGCTTGGGGATTGTCAGGGAATGTTATCCTCGAGATTGCCTTCTAGCCTGCAGTGTTACATCATAATCATCTCCACCTCCCGCCTACACCTTACAGTTCCGCGTAGGCAGCCTCCTGTGCTGTAGCTGCCGCTGATCCCCCTCTACTAAGCGCGTGCGCACCACTGTAGCATTGAACAAAGCGCCCCAGTCCGTCCATCCGAGCATTATTTAAGCGTGTATAGTTAAGCCTATAGTGCATATAATCTTTTTAAAGCGGAAATCTTTTGATATGCGAGAAAAACTACTCTGCGCCGCCACTTTACTAATCCTTAGCGCACGCTCACTTTTTATTATGAAGGAAAAAATACTTAGATTCGATTGAAAAGCTACCCCCCAAACCAGTTCATGCTAAAAGAACGTCTGGCATGCTATGTGGAAAACTGTGACGCATAACGCCGGAACGACACGCAGAAAAGACTCCTCGGTCGTTACCTTCAGTGCTTCTGTTGTCGCCAAGTGTATTAACAAGCTGGCTATAACGTATAAGGAAACAACTTGAAGATACTTCAGCGACTGCAACAAATGCTGCGGCTTCTTTAGTGGCAATAGCGCAACTGAGAAAAGTCCAATGTGTGAGCTACATCAATACAGATGTCAGCGCCACTTGTCGATTTGACGACTGGCACAAACATGGTCCTTCAACGACTGCAAACGACAAACGACTGTCTTTTTTGGAAACTGCCAGAGGATATGGCTTGCGATACCGGACTTAAATACGACGCCGTTCGTGTTTTGCCCTATAAGTATCATTATCGGTCTGACGGCCGTGTAATAATAAACAATAATCAATAAGGCCGTGTAATGGTGCATTGGTACCGCAACAGACAATGTGCTTAAATGAGCGCAAGTTGCAAGAGTAGCCTACTTTATTTAGCTGCGAAAAGAGCTCTCCTTTCCCGCATCATCTCAGATACTAAGTCACATTATCTCTCAACCGCTACCACCATCTTTATGAATATTATGTTGCCCGTAAATACAAATAGTCGTAACGCTCATGATCATCTTAACCTTCGAAATATGTCATTGACGCCGTGGGTGTCGCCCGCCGAGAAAACAAGTGGATGGTGGCACCCAGCTGTGTGGAACGTTTTCAAGAAAAATACGATATGCTGCTTTAGGATATAGCGGCCATATCAATCGGAGCAAAAGGTACACATCTCAGAAAGGCAGAGTGCATTCCCCGCAGTAGGCCACCAGTTTCGTAATTAATATTTTCTGTGGTTCGCAGTTTATATGTTGTCATCGGTTATTGCTCACTTTCTGTACAATGCAACGGCAATAAATGGCGTCAAATGCAGATGTTTTTACTTGAGCTGAACACCAAGCTCTCGAAGCGTTCGACCTGCTATACCTTTATCTTTCTACGGACACGTTTGATGCACAAAGCTCCAATATTCCACTACTGTTTTCCGCAATAGGCGATCTGTCTAATCGAATCAAAATGCCAAGTTAAAACATACGTATGGCATGTATTAGAGATGGTCGAATGGCTGGACAGCAACTCTATAACGGATGCACTCAGCGTGCTGTATTTGAATGTAAGGGGCCCCCACAAGGACCCCTATGTCACTGTGTTTTTTGTTCTGTCAATAACGCAAGCGTATTTGCCTTTCCTACCTTTACGAGCACCGAATACAGATTTTCAGTACAGAAGCGCACTATGTGTTTTGCGCGTTTCACGTCCGGCACTTAAGTCGCTAGGTACTGCTTCAGACGTTAGGTTCCAGAACAGCGAAGTTTACGCCCGGATTCGAACCTAGACCTGTCCTTTAGTTTAGCGGGTGAACACCGCCGCGCTATACAAGGAAAACATATGGGCGCTCTGCCTATCTCACATATGAATGGCACAGAAGAGCCTATACTTGATATGAAACGGTAAGTTTATTTGAAACTTACCGTTTACTTTACAAATAGACTTCGTTGATATGCGAAGTTTTTCATTAGAAATAGAGCTAAAGCCTATATCGCGTGAGTTGTATTGAGAATTAACAAACTTGGGAATACCTGATAGAAGTATTAGGAGCTAAAACTAAGATTAAATGTTCAAAGCGAGAAGAAGTGGTAATATTATCTCTTTATTGGCTACACTCTACACTTCCATAAATAGGTACTTTTAGAGATAAGACACGACTGGCGGATACGTTTGTGTATCCATCTTCATATAGTTTTGAATTAATGAAGATCTTGTCGAAGCATAAGCAATACTGCCGACAAAAAAGTACAACTCTTGTCTTAGAGAGCGAAGGCACTCTTGCCCTTATGAGTGACCTGGCGTGATTTGTAAGACACAAAACGATTCAACTAACCATGCAGAGGCAACTTAAAAACGGAAACCAATCATATTTTAAATAAAGTAGAAAGTAAGATCTGCACGTTAAAATTGGCCACGAACCCTCGACCACAGAGTGAGAATTAAAAATATCTTTATAAATATTCGGTTTTGCACAATACCTAACCACAACAATACGCATGTTACACAGCGTCAACACGGAGCAGGCCGCTGGAACGACCATGTTTTTACGTGTACGTTCAGCTACTGCGTGTTTTTCTACGAATATCGCGGAGCTCAGTCTCTTGCCGAACTTATCTTGGCGGGGTAGTTACATTCATGGTTGACAGTTTTTACCTTACCCCGCGTAGGACCGTCTTGGTGGGTACATCTATCCCTTTCCGACTGTATTTTTCGCAACGACAAACCTTGGGAGTTTCTGGGTAGGGAGAGAATCACGAAGAGGAAACCAGCTAGAAACAGCGGGATCGATTCTCTCAAAGCGATCGACATTAATCTCATTAACCGGACGAGAGCCTCGGAAAGGGACTGCCTTTTACAGTCACTTTTGTACGGCGCCGATGACTCAATCATAAGTGCCATTGTCTTCTAATAGCCACTATCTACACTTCCCTGTATCTTCATCAGACTTTACTCTTTCGATGGACGCGGTCCAACTTCCGTGCCCATGCGGCTCTAAGTATTACCAAAGATTGATACTATGATGGCATGAACTGCCGAAGTTTGAAGATGACGATTTTTTTTTAATTGTATGTACTTTTAACCAATTTAGTCCTATCTATTATGCATTAACGCCGTTTGTTTGATTGCTACATGCGACGCTTGCCATTGACCGCCTGTAACCAGTGCTTAGAAGTATGCTTGTTTCGAAAAAAAAAGAAAGGGCGTTCCAGCTCGTTTCTATTTTGCTAAACAACTTAGTTACAAAAGAATGTATTTTCATTAACAAACAGTTACACATGGCTTCGGTTTTCGCGACTTCAGAAATTTGCGTACATATCCTTGACAGATCGTGACCGCCACTCGACTCCATTGCGGTTTTTCGAAATCTCCTAGAAGCACTACAGCTTTCGATTGAAGGCAATGCTTCAAAAATTTATTCTGCTGTATGTGGTGGCGGCAGCACTAGCGCCACTAATGGCCAGCCGTCGAGCTAGAGATCGTTGGGCTGGACAGTGAAACACGCTCTTTCTTTACACGTGGGAGCTGACAGTGATTTATAATGCAGTCACTGATGAAAGCCACCCACAGGAAGCCATTCTCGCCAGCTCCCGGTTCGTACCTGGTCTCGCAAATGGGTGACTTTAAACTTTCAGCTTCGAGTCTCCTGTTACTCGCGAGTATCACTGCCCTCGTATTACAAAGTCCACTAGTCACCCTTACAGATGTGGCTTGAGGCACGATCGAATCCTGCTGGGCAGTCACGAGCGCACTGCTTTTTTGGCCACAGCGTCGTGAGCCTGCGTGAGACTGTTAAGGTGACTGGCATCGGAATCGCCAACGTTGAACGAGGTGGCAGGCAAACATTTTAAACAGGTAACACAGGACTATCCGAGCTACGGTGGAACACGTAAGTGCATGGGCACCGTCAGTCTGTGAGGAGCGTTTCCCCCTGGTATGATTTTCAACAATGAAGTCATACGTTATACACCTTTCCTCATTTTCACTAGGACATGGTTGTAGTAAAAAGTGTAACTTAGCTTTAATCAAATCTTACTCATTGGATTTCATTAAGAAAATAGACAAACGAGAAGTACTAGAGATCAATGCGATGAAACAAAAAATTACAGATAGTGAAAAATTGGCCGTTTTAGGGCTGAGAAGCAAGTGTTTGTTTCAGAGATTAATGTAAACTGGGTCCAAAGAAGTTCCTGAACCAGTAATAGATGTAGAACATTCATGTAGATGTAAAAAGGTTTACTTTTTTAGTGTTTTCGGTTTCTGAGAGAGTCGGCTGTTTCTGTAATATTGATATACAATCTTCCGTAACGGTGAATCCGATAACAACTATACTAGTAGATGAGAAAAAAAAATTCATATGTATATATGGAGGTATTTTTTCTTTAGTCATAAAAGAGTGTCATAAGAAGGAACTGTTACTGAACGGTTTACGATCGCCTAAAAAATCTTCCTAATAGTATTCTGCCAAGATTCGAAACCTTATCGTTAAACGGGGCGAGGCAGCAAAGCTTTATTGAGGTTGATATCTCTCCGACCAAAAAATAATTTGTAGGGAGTTATGAGTTAAAAACGCCGGTCGAATATTCGGTACATTAGTCAGTCCGCTAACCTAGGCTAACTTTGTTATTGTTAATCATTGGAATAAGAATTGCCTTATGGTTTACCTAAATTTATTCGTTTATTTATTCACTAGAGTGTATCGCATTTTAGGGTATGGAGCACAACAACCTGATTTCTTCCGCTCCTAATTTTGAACCTTAAACTGTGCATATTACATATGCATAGTTTAAGGTTTAAATCAATTAAAAAAAAAAAGGTATAATATAAAATATTATTAAATACATCACATAAAAGAAGCGTATAGAACTTGGCGCTTTGTATGTTTTTTTTTATTCAACTAGACAATTCTTGAAGCTAAAGTATAATAGCAACAAACAATCATGGCACTTAAAGCTATTATATGCCTTATAAGCCTGATATAGTGCATGGCCTAAGCCACAACCCGTAATTTGGGCCATCCAGAAACTTCCTTATATTTTATTTTTTTACGCACTTTAATAATGGAAATTATACCTGACTCTATAACCGTCACATTAGGCATAAGAGCAACTTTAGATTGATAGAGGTTTTTTATTCTTATCAAGGACATAATAAAAATAGCACACCTTTAGCAAATAATTTTAACTTACCATCGTAATGTAGGCTGCAAGACGTATAATTTTAATTCATTTAATACAACGATACTTCATTTATTTTACATTCGGTACTGGGCTGAGTGCACCGCACCCATTTAGTTTTGCTAATATGTTTATTTTAAAAGAAAAGTAAGTTATAAAATAATATAGAGGAAAAAGGATGCTGGTGTGGAGAAGCCTAGATACGCGGGTATACATATTGACAAATATAACATAAGGTGGAAAGCCTATAATCATAGAATGTCGGTTTATTATTTTCAGTGTCTAACTAAAACAAAATGTCAAAAACAGTAGTATCACACCTAACGTACTTATAAACTTAACAAGAACAAATGAAATGTTCCGGCGGGCTTTCGAAGGTGCTTTTTTATTACGATGGAAACGCTATGTTAAATACACAGCGTTTGCTTTATTAGGAACGAATTCAAATGAATAAAATCTGCTGTTTGGTTGTTTTATCTATTTTCCTATGTCTTATCATCTACATTTTGGCGTTCCTTATGAAATGTTGTTTGCAGTAATTATTAAACAATTGTTGTTATTTGCCAAGAATGTTCTCTCATCTGTGTTGCGTCAAACTCTTTCGCTACCGTTTCTGTTCGCTAGCATTTAATCTATCATAGGAGTCTAGTTTTCCGAAGAAAGCCTTTCCGGATTCGGCCACTGCTAAAAAGTTGCGTTGCCTCAGACCGTAGTTAAACTTAGAGATATGTGAGGTGATCGAAGGGACTAGTTTTCTGAGACAGTCGTTGACTCAGATCGTACCGAACGTAAAAATGCGTGGCATATATATATAGGGTATTTAATTAACAGTTAATGTGGTGAATAAAGCCACCTACTCTCACGTAAGTCCAAAATATCCTTGTATATCACAGGAAGGTAGTCGCTTTACGAACGACAACCCAGCAGATAAATGCGTTTTCCTGTCGTTAGAGGCTTAGCAATCATGCCTTGTAGGCTCTTTTTTTTTTTAAGAAGAATTGAGAATTTCATTCGTTACATACGATCGAGCCGAAGAGGGTGATACCTATTCAACGTGGGCTGATCAGTGTCAAGGCTATATATACACGTCGGTAATTAACCTTGAAAATTATTTTCTATAGATCACTGTCAGTTTTTGTAACAGGCTTTGATACTTTACCATTGCTTTAAGATTCTCTCAGGGTAGGGGCTCAATACGAAGAATCTGATTTTCAGGGCATGTGTACCTAGATTCGAACCCAAATCACCCTACTTGTTTAAAGTTAAGCGGGTAAACACGAACTACCTAGACTAACCTTATCATTGCTAGCCACTATTTTCTAAATGTATACGGCTTGAATATCCTACCCAAACCAGACAGAACTAGTACTGTGGGCCTTACACCTGCTAAAAGCGTTTTCCGTTTCAAGCTTGACCCACATTTTTGTTAATAGCGTACCCGGTCGATGAAAACGGTGATCAACGTCTACCGGATCAGTCGGCCAGGATTACCGTCCGGATTCTTCTCCTCACCAAACGCGCCATGATCTATAACCTACGAACCCGGATCTGTAGTCACATAGTTTGCGTCGTCTATGTTAAGCCTGGCTCACTTCAGCCTTACAGGCCATCCTTTAGCTCTTAGATTAATTTCCGCCGAGGTGAAGCTGGTCTATCGGCCGCCTATGGAGCTGCTACATACGAAATCCACGGACTGCTTCGTGTTGCCACTAAGTACATTTGGAGGGACGCTACCCCTAGAGGTTTTCTCACTGCCATCTTCCTTTTGGCAGCTGTTCTGGCATCTCAAAGAGCTGGCAAGATTAATAAGGGTGTGTGTTCCATCGTTGCAAACGAACATTTATCGATTCTGAAGCGGCATGCTTGAAAGCCTCTACGTATTGAAATAGCGACTGTAGGAAAAATGATCGGTCTTCCCGCTGGACAAAATGATCAAACCATTCCTGCATGTTTACTATAAGGTATCTGACCTTTAAGCCTGGATCACTTTTTGGGGTGACGGTTCACTCGTTCTGCCGCTCTGATATTGTAGTATTCCTTTCGATTTTTTTTCTGTCTGGCATCTCATCTTCTCTATCTCACGTCTTTTCTCGTTCACTCTCAGATTTTTGGTGACAGAGATAACTTCTTCTTACTTTGACTGTTAGGCTTTATGGAGAAGTATTGACCAAGTACAGCACTGTAGCTATGCTACCCGTGCGATAAGGCTTGCGTGATGCGTAACGCATCAACCTTGGTGCCTTTCCTGAAGAAGTTCTTATTCGCCTCCGTATTTACCGCCTTCTTCATCCATAATGACGCTCCAAAGGGAGCTATTGATTTTATAACAAACAACAGCATTCTGTCAAGGTTTGCCCCCTCCCCCCCCCCGCCACCCCGGGTTCATATATGTTCGAAAGAATTCTGGCTATCGAATTCACTGCTTTCTTTACTTTGGTTTTAGCCGTCTTTACAGGCAGTTTGCCACTGAGTAATCTGTCCAAATGCATTCAATGTAATTTGCCCCATTCCCCGCTCTGATTTGTCTGCCATTCAGGCGTAGGTCAATTGTCCTACTTCTTTCTTTCTACTGAGCAATAACCCCTCGCTCTTTTCTAAGACCGGTTTAATATGTGAATTTCAAAATTCGACATGTGCCTTAAGTGAGCCCTCAGATCTTTTTGCGTACGGTCCAATTTCTAGAGCGGACTCGGCCTGAAAGGTGATTATCAAATCGCCCGCACACGTCAGTATCTCCACTTTTTGAGAAAGATTCCGAAGGCAAAGTACCTTATTATACGTTATATTCCACAGTAGTAGGTCAAGTGTAGAACCTTATGCTCTCGTGTCCCGGAGGTCACGCTCTCGTGTTCATGGAGGTCTCTATATTCATGACTCTCGTGTGCTGCAAGTAGTTGGAGATCCACCAAATATACAGGTATTCCTTGTCCCAGCATGGTGTTAAGAATAACTTTCCACGATAGGCTATTGGAAGTATCTCATACATTGATAAGGACTGTTAAAGAAATTCCACGCGTCTTTAGTGTGATACTGTGGGCCAGCCCGGCCTTTTGGACCACATATTGGATAACGGCGTGTACCCATTAGAGCTTCCTCAATCCATACTCCGCGTCTGGGACCAAACCAGACTTTATTGTGAATTTTCAAAGTCGTTCCTATATTACGGCTTCGAAATCTTTAGCAATGGAGCTGATGAAATAGATGGGTTTATATTCACTGTTACCTTTTAGTACCAGTACCAGTTCCACCTTTTTTTAGTTACTTAGCTTGGTTAAGAGACTTCCAGCTACGTTTGTGTATACTTCTCGGATCCTTATTGCTTCTGGAGATATGCCGTCCAAACCAGGGGCCTTTCCTTTTTGATCAGCTTGTCAGCATCTAAAATTTTTACGGGTTTGTCTAGAACATCTCACTTATGTCATCGTCCTCGAGCTAACTCATTTATAGGCTTCGTATCGGATGTTCTCATGCTATGGGAATAGTTTCCGCAGCATAAGGTTTTCCCTGCTCAAAAATATTTACCATGGAAATGCTTTTTCATCCTAGCCCTGATAATCATATATGGTCGTACCCAGGGTATCCGTCTAATTTTCTAAGGAATGTATTCTAGCAGTTCCACGTACTGTTCGCTGTGGAGCATCCTAAGGTGGCTCAAGGCTACCTACCAGCTCGCACATCGCTTGCTCATCCCCTCTAGCTCTTTTGATAGCCCTTTGTGCCTGTAAGCAGACCTTTTTTTCTCTCGCAATGTTAGAATTCTTATATTATTTTGGTTTTGTTGGCTGCATGGTTGAGTACTGAGCAATGTGCACGTTGAAGCTCTCCACCGCCATTGAAAGAGCCCTGCTTTTTTATTGCTCTGCATAATGCCGCCCTAAGTTCCTTGGATTCTTTAAGCTTAGCCTGTTCCTCCAAGTTATGGTCTGTGGTATCTGCCTGACAATTGAATACTCTATGCAATAATGATCACTAGGGTCTTCGTCATTGAAAAGCGCCCGCCACTTCGTAGATTCTTCAATCATGCACGCACTTTGTCTACAAGATGCTTCTTCCCTCCTCATAGAAAAGTGGGTTTCATTGCATCGTTTATGATTGCTAAGTTGTTAGCAGCGGTTCATGTTGGAACAGTTTCCGTGTTTCTATCCATGTTTGTTAGGCTCCACACTTCGGTCGCCGCATTCGAAATCGCTCCCGATTGAACTCTAACCGGGTTAGGTGCACTGCAAACTGATTTTTTAAAAATCATGCAAGGAGTTTCAAAATCATGTATCATGCAATTGGCATTTTTGTAGCACGAACAAGCTCGGCTTAGTCATTAGTTGTACCAGAACAAGCAAAATCCTTGTCATGTTCCTGTTAAGAAACTGAACCAGAGCTATCAGTGCCAATGTATGCATTCCTTTCCATGTTCACTACCAATTTTTATTCTTAATTTACCAAAGGTAAGTTTAGTTCACTAACAAATGTGAGTCCCGCCTCTCTTTTGCTAAGTATTTTTTTCATCGTAGCGCAAGCAGGTCAGCGCGATTAAGGCAAGTGGACACTGCGGACAACAGAGACTTCATTTTTTCTTGTTGACTTCCTTTCAACCTTTTGCTGACCACTTTTCATTGTCAGTCATTATCTTCGTTACGTCCTTGCGGAGTTGTTTCTTTCTGAAGGTTTCATCTTCCGAGTAAATATTGGCCTCGATTTGCTTCGTCTACATAATTTTCTACAGGGTCTTTAGCGTCTCCCCGTATTTTGGCATAACTTAAAAAAGACCGCACACTCTTCTGTAATAAACTCGTAACAACGAGTACGTCAATTGCAATCTATCACCATACTGTCGACTTTCTCACATTGATGACCTCATAATCTCATAATGTTAACTTGTAGAGTACCGTCTACTACCTTTTATTGCCTGGTGTAAGCTAAAGGGATCGCCGACGCTAATATATTTTCAAATTCAATCTCCCTCTCTAGCATTTCATCGATTTCTTTCTGCCTCTTAACTAAAAGGAAAAACCGAATAAACAGTGGCTACGCTGGGAGGGGGGTGTGTTAAAGAGCAGTGATACCAGTGTTCAGCCCGTAAGCAAGAGGTATTTGGAAAGGCCCGGCTGTTCGTAGCTGGTTCAGGTTCGCGTATACGCCAGTGAGCAAGTGACAGTGTGAACCGAACAGAGGCTTGAAAAAGTGAAGAAGAAGCAACATGAAGAGGACCTCGACTTTGGATTCGTCGCTCTTTGGATGAATGGCGTGCTCGGTTATAGCGACCCAGCCAGACAAAGAACGAGCAAAAGGGCCGCTACTGCTTCTGCTGTTTGAAAAAACCTTCCATTGTCAATAAGACCTTCATTCGAAGCCAATTCAAAGTACTCGTTCGTATGTCCCATCCAGTCTAAGTTCCAATACTTTTTCTTCAGCGTTAACTGAGGCCTGATCGGATCTGAACCAAGACCTCTAGGCACAAACTGAGTCCGTTCTTTTTAAGATAGGATATACCATGGCCCTCTACCTCTGCCCCTTGACCCGTTCAGACGGTACTGCATGCCCTGCTGCGTAGGTAAGCGGAACCTACTCGTGCTAACAGCCGCCACATACTTTTCTAACGCCGACAGAGCAACCTCACCTAGCTATGCGCCTGCGTTTTTCGCTTATGCCGACCGAATTGGGTACTGAGAACCCTTTCCTGTCCCGTAATCACTTCACGTACTTATCGCTTCTACGTTCTTCTTTTGTCACCACTTTCCGCATCTTCTAGTTCACCTTTTACCTCTGTCCTATTCTTCGCTCGTGTATGTGGGTGGTATACATTCACGTATCACTCACAAGCAATTCACTAAGCGCATTGAGCCAATCGCGAGATCCAGTAGTAACTATTTACCTAATACAGTCTTCATCTATTACACATTACTATATGTTCAAAGACAGGCACGGTAGCACTGGATGAATGGTAGCGAGTCACTGATAGAAAATTCCTTTTTCAAAGCATTCAAGCAGAACAGAATATCACCAGTGAAACAGAAAGCAGCACAGAGTATCGCATAGTTGTACTAATGGACTATGCGGCCTGCTTCACGTTCTCGGGCCGCCCAGATTCCTGGGACGTCTAGCGGAGTTCGAAGGGCCACAGCTACGCCAGACCCTGCAGAGCCCCGAAAAAAGCACCTTGTGTTCATTGCGCAGCGCACCACAACCGTGAACCAGTTTGCCGCTTTGGCGCTGTCCCAACACTTGATAGGACGCAAATGTATTTTTCGCTCTTGTTTTCTCAGAACCTCTCATTGTCAGTAATTCGGCAAAAATACGATGTAGTTTAAAGGGGGTGAAGTCATTGTCGTTGTCGACCAGGTATGGCCCAGTACGATCAATGGGAACTTTGCGTTACTTTTAGGAGCTGAACTGGAATTTGGTCCCTCGTTCCGCGGCTTGTGTTCTATTATGCGTGACCAGCTGATGGCCGGCCTACGCAATAATCATCACGGCCATTGGAAATCGCGCTGCCGTTGCAATTGAGTGAGAAGCAGACTGGCCGCGTTTGGCTTCACTCAACAGCGCAGTCATTGTTCGCTTAGCTTGTGCCTTTAGCCCCGTAGCATACGAAGCAAAGCGACCATCTTTGCTCCGGCGTTAATTTCCATCCAAGTCAACTTCTTCTTGCTGTACTAAGTTCGACGTCTTCTTGCCGTTATCATCATGTTAACTTTTTCGCTACATTGCTATTACAGATAATTGCGCCGAAGTCTCATCATTTCAACACTTAAGTCAATACGTGAACAAAAGTGAGCCTGGTAGCTAAAAATCATGCGTTATTGCATAATATCTTCGTATACATCGTAGATTAGTGCGAATAATGGATTAGATGATTTCAAATAGCCCTTTTATGTAAGTTCACATTCATTGAATTGTTTCTAATGCATAGCCTCCTTCTTTTAATCGAAGACATAAATTGATCCACTTTGATTGATTTGCTTCAGGCAGTACTTCCGTAGAGCTTCGCTCCTCATCCAGTGCATGCCCAAAGTCGACCTAGTTGATGTCCCAACCATAACCAATGGCGCGAATTCTAACTATTAAGTGATCGCAGGCCTAGCGAATAAGGAAAAACTGTCCTCAAATCGACGTGCTTTTTCTAACCTTCTGGCGACAATGATCACTGATAGATATGTTCCTATTGTGCCCTAGCACACGTCAGCTTGCAAAAGCAGCCACCCCTAGTAATTTAATGGATTACAACTGCTCATTATTCTGTGCTTTTTGAGGGATAGAGACCTAGAATATGAGGTGTTAGTATGACGCGTGTGATTATTGAGTCATATATTGTTATCTTCGATTTGGCTAACTAGACTTGCCTTCTTTCAATATTTACCCATAAATTATTACTATTAAGGCCTGCTGGAGCAATCGGAAGCATAGCCATAGCAATTAACCCCAATCCAGCTCGAACGGTATATGAATCGACTCCCCTGCTAATATTTCCGCATACTTTGTAACTAGCTTTGCTCCCAGTTCATGTTAAGTTCAATCTGAGGATTTCCGTGCCATCAATTATCGATACCGTCGACTGCACTCAAGCGGAAAAAGTTGGCCCTTGAATGTGTTCATCCATGAATAACTAATCTTTCCTACTCTCGTTCGTCACAGTTGACAAAAAGATTGTGTGTGTGTGTGCAAGTTATTCCGCTGTGCATCACGGCTGCCAATTTTCCGTCAGTTTACGTCCACGATGACTGCTGTCCCCCATTCTTATGATCACTAACTTTACATTGATACACCAGCAATTTTCATAATTGGCCCTGTGAAGCTTAAAAAAACATACGTCCTTGTTCTGAAATTGATCATCAATATTCGTTGCACAACCACAAAGTTCGCTCTGGAAATATACTTTGGAATACTCAATATGATCGATTGGTCGGCCTGTATTGACTACAGGTGGCGTCTATTGTACACAAAGTCGACGAACCACAAATGAACGTTTGTTTATGACTATGTCCCATGATATGGCATTTGTGAACAACCTTATGCGAGGGCCTTGACAATAGTCTAGCTAGAAAATATCACCCGTTCTTAATACACCTTATAGATTTAGGCCGCGTTCTAGTGTAGTTGCTTAGTTTCTTGTATTTTGCCCTTTTTTTTTCTTGTACTTGTTCCCCCGAAGCGAAAGTACCTAGCCAGAAGACAGTAGCCTAAATCCTCTTGGCCCGAAACACCTGCGCGTTAAGCTCTCCTTCACTGTCGTCTTCACGAGTAAATTCTATAAACGGATGGCGGCCCTTGGTACGTCTTTCTACGTTGGACTGAATCCGAGCAGGCCAGGTAGTTGCTGGTTCGGCCATAAAAACTAAGCTTTACTGTGTCGGCCCTGCACCAGTGTCACCATATTGACATATATATACATACATATATATAATCGGTTAGACAAAACCAATCAGTTGGACGAGTCTTTTGCCATGCAATCCGCTGCCTAGTAACTCCCTCTGTCCGTCTTTTTCTCCGTTCGTTCTACGCATATCACAACCCGCCATGCAACTTCCTTTGGCTTTGCTTCCCTTCGCAGAAATGTCCATTAAGCGAATATCATGCTGCCACGCAGGGTCCAGGCACCATCAGTCTACATATCGTGACAGAGCACTGCCTGGCAGCAGACCTCATTACGCGTCTAGGTGATGTGGCACGGAGTCAAGCACGCCCAAACTTTCTAACCCAATCCCCTTAGATTCACCCATCGACCCCTTTCAATGGGTGTGGCGACTAGATTCGGTACTACTTGTTAGTCCGTCGATTCTTTGTTGGTAAGTTGCTTGCTTGTCTTTACAATGCCTTCAGTATACAATACCTTCCATTCCATGGATATAGCTCAACCGTGTCCTGTTCCCAGAAACGCATCCAGTGTACGATCGTGTGCTATCCATTATATGGCACCGGGCAACGGCCGTCTGTCTTGCCTCTATTAGATATCTTTTCCGCAGCCTTCCGTCCGCACCTGGCTACCTGGTGGCCATCTACTCAGAGGAACAACGAAAAGCTACAGGAAACTCAGAGCTTCCCGGCCCACATAAAGATACCGAGCCACGCCTACTCATCAAGCTTCCGTCTATCTAGTCCGTATTGTATACACATCTACAATTTTTATGTTGTAAGAATCTGACGGTCGAGGCTGAAATGCTTGCTATGGCTAAGGGTTTTGAAAGAAGGAGTTGGGCTAGGAAAGACTAATTAGACTACATAGATTTATTAGATTTAAATTTGTGTTTGTTTGATAGGTTAGGTTATTTCTATGAGCAAACCTCTATGTGATGAATTCTTTGGGAAGACAGTTTCTATGCCGCAGAACCAATGAGTAATAATATGTGAGGGTTCTATGGAGCACAATGGAATTGGAAAAAATTACCGTTTTTTACTTACGCCTATGTAGTTTCTTATAAAAGTGAATTTTATTTGATCTTGAATGCAAACTAAGGCAGCTCCAGAATGCCATTGAACGGCGAAACTAGAGCTGCTTTCGGTTACACGCTCATGTTCGTGTATTGAAAAGCACTTCGCTGTTACGCATACTTTTTCGACGCGCTCAAGAACTCGGAGGCTTTGGCCTAATTGCTCGCTACCTGGCTTATCGAAACAGACGGAGAAGTCCGCGAAGAAGGGGGGGGGGGTAAGGGCGATAAGAAAGGACTACGTTCCGGATAACTTGCTAAGTAGCTAGGTAAGTTTGCATTAATTAGATCGCATCAAAGCTATTCCATCGGCTTGTCTACGACGGGTCATAGATAGTTATCTCTTCTACCCTATGATACAATCTACACTATATGTAGTAGACCTTGCCGAATTTACCTACCTGTCCCTGCAAGGGAATCCCTATTGGGTTTAAAGAAAGAAACGATATGCCTCTTTCCCCTTGAATGATGCCATTATCTAAAACAAGGGGCATATTTGTACCCCTTAATCATATTTGCATCGTGGCTTTTCAACAACGTTTCGTCACAAAAGGGCTAGTTGTTGTGGCTGGGTTTTTCCGTTGAGAATAATAACTGGGCGGTACATCAGATTGAGTATCGATCACGCTGACTAGCTTCAATTAACAAACCACTGAGTGGTGTCATCAAATTGATTTAATGAAATTCTATACGGCATTTTGGCGGCCTTCGATGCTATTATATTAGTTTAACTTTTTCGAAAATAAATTCGGAGGTACAGGGATTGTTGGGTTGTTGTTAAGGGACAATCCAGACTAAAGAAGTGCGCCTAAGTTGCATAAATATGGCTTCGGGAAAGATACTAATACAGAACAAAACGTTTCCACTTTAAATCTAAGAAATTTGTACGGCATAGTTCAGAAGGCTTTTCTATGCTGCAACTTCCTAGAAGGTGCTACAATTAGAATAGTGAATTTGACACGGGTTTAAGCCGTTTTTTTCAAACTCCTTGTTTACTTCTTCGGTTAGTAACTGTTCGGGTAAAGATTTTTCTTACATTATTGATATGATTATGTAAAAGGTACCAGCGAAAAGGCTTTGTGTGTCTCATAGTCCTCGAAGCAGCGGAAGCTGTTTCACGTCTCGAACGTGTCATCATTTGTCAAACATCAACATTTGTTTGCCTTAAGGATATTTTACGTAACAGCATCTTAATTATACTTTTGATGTGCCTTAGAGTAATAAGTACTATTCTGCTCAGCAAACATGATTCTTGTTGAAATCATTCACATGAAATCTGTTCCTGTAACATTTGACTCTAATTGTTGCTTTATTGTAACGAAAAAATTAAATACTACAATATTTCAAATAAATATATAATACATAGTTTTTTTTTTTTTTTAACGTAAGAATTTCTCATTTAGACCTTCAAATAGTCTGTCCCGTATATGTCCATGCGTACTATAACAAGTTCGTTCTCTTTCGAAAAATCTAGTAGATCTACCTTAAAAAAGAAAATAAACTTCTGATCAGAAGTTGTTCATTGTCAGTTAGTATCTGTTTGGCATATTTCTATAGCGCCGTCAGGCAAAATAGGCCATCGTTGTTTAGACAAGAGATTCGTCTGCTCCGTCCAGGCATCGCAAACACGATGATTGCACTGTCAAAAAAGGATTCCTCACAGAATTCTTCCGGTAGGATTTTAGCCTCTGTTAGTGACGGGCAAAAAGTCAATCAGAGCTACCACGGAAGCTCTAACCATCAAAAACGTATAGAACAAAAAGACACGGCCACAAACGAGGCGAAAGCTCCGCTTGTCTTGTGTTTTCTTGGTGATAGAAAAAAATAATTCTTTGTTTTATAAATATAATTTATGCAGATCTACACATAACAAGCTAATTTAACGGCTATCATAACCGTATATAAGTTAAGCAACGGCGGTAATGAGGTAGATTTCAGATTCTTGACCAAGTTACATTTGGCCAAGTTACATTACAAGTAGTTCAAATGCTGGTTCAGTATGCATAAAAATATATGATTCATTTCGGAATTTCATCATCGCTGGAAGACATCATTGGAAGACATCGCTTAAAATACTCGCTCCTAGCGTCTACGTCCAGTTTTCAACTTCAACTTTTTCGCGTGTCGTTAAGTTTAGTAGCCAGCCACGTTGTTACTATAGCATCATAGGTACTGCTCAATATACATATACAGATAGCGTAGTATAATAACTGATAATCACGAAATTATCAACTGTAGGAATACACTCCACTCGTGAAATGATGGACCCTGTTCCGTTCGGTAATACATCGACGGCCAATCGTATGACACAATTTGCCAATGTTAAATTTTCCCATAAACGTATCTATTTATTTCGACCTATCAATGGTATCGTTACCTTTTCACAGTGTCAAGTCAAATAAAACACGCTAAACATTAGCTTATAATTGAAATTACAGATAGACGCGAAAAACACCTAAAAAATGAAACATACTTAACGTATTTTGTCTGAATAATTTTTTTCGAAACAACAAGCGCCTCTTACGAGCCGGTATTAACTGTTGAATGAGGTTCAGAGATTTTTCAAATGATCTGAATTCTAATTATCATTATTCAGGAAGTCTTCGACGCGACACAGATACGCGGTCCGCTATCGGAGGGTTTGATAACGGTGGTAATAACGATAGTTGGGATGATGTCACCAGTGCACTGCTTATGCTAGGCAAGACCTGTAACAAAATCTCATATAAAAATAATGGCGATACTTTATTTGACTATTGCGATGCGCCCGACCGAAACGTCAGTTTGACGTTGAGTTTATGGGCATTATCGAAGACTTAATCCTGTAAAACTTCCAGTAAGTACTGAAGCAGAAGTTGGTATAAGCTTTGTATAAATGAAGTAGAATTCGGGCGCAGTATATCATATAAAAATGGGATGGGCTTATAGCGAAATTTGACAACATGTTAGTACTTTACTCATCGATTATGATTACGAAGTGCCCTTTTCTTAACCCACTCTGTCTGCTGAGGCCGATTGAAGTGCAGTGATATTATTTTAGCCGAGCCACGCGTAGGAAGGCTTGAGGTTAACTACTTTTGGAAACCGGATGTAGACGCACTTCGTTTGTTTCCTGGCGAAAGCCAGTGGTTTGAAATAATGCTTAAAAGAATATTGGACGTAAAATTTGAAAAAGGTAACCCACTTGAATCCATGAGCAGACGTATTTAGTTAGTTAGTGCAAAAAATTGAGTAAGAATTATCAGGTTCATGTTTTTTTCAAGGTCGAAGTAAGTAAGTAATTGTAATCTCTTCAACTTGATTTAGATGTGATAATTTCATTGTTTTTTTACTGTAGTTTTCACCTTGGCGGAGCCTTGTACAGCAAAGAAAATAACACTGTTTATTTCCTAAGTAAACAACAGGTAGTGGTGCGCAATCCAGGACACTGTATATAATCGTCTACTTTTTTAACCAGCCACTTTATGGATCGTTGTATGTATCTGGATGGCTGACAAAATATCGCAGTTCTTTGCGAAATCTTTCAATTCTGAATTTCGACTACCTTTGTCGTTTGTCCGTTCGCCAGATTCAGGTGGAGAAAAATTAAGGAAAGAGATGGGCTGGCAACGACGGGAGCAAGCGCGTTCAGTATCTACGTTCGATGCAAATAAACCTGCGTGCTCCAAATTGGTCCAGCCTATAAGAGCTACCTGTTTCCATAGATGCGACAATAGCTGCGATCACGATGCACATTCGGAGCTTAGTAAGTTTTGTATGCGTTTTTTACTGAATTATATACACTTACATCTTTTGATATAAACGACATGCTTATTCTAGTCTCGTTACAGTAATCTGAGGTACAAATAATCGTCTTAGTTTATCTATGAATATAATTGCATGCTTGGTCCTCATTCGGTGTTTTTTAAGTTTTGCTGTTTCAATAACCTTCAATACCAGCTTAAAGATTAATTAGAAAAGAGTTTCTCAAAGAGGGAATGGTAGCTGTATTAGTTTAGGTCTATCAGAGAGTGAGTAGTGAAAAAAAACAAATAATACGTAAGGGGGATTGAAGGTCAATCAGCAAACTAGTCATCGCAACGGCAATTAACCATTACAAAAAAGAAAAAATACTTGGCAAGCAGACTTGGCAAACGACCTTGCTAAAACAAACATCAACACGGTATAGGTCAAACCAGACAAATGCAGAGAATAACAAAAAAACGTGAAATTATCATTACAGTTTGCCTAAGGCCTCTCCGTAGCCACCCGTTTTGTTCACTGACGGTCGAGTGAAACGCACCCGACAAAATTTAAGCTCCCGTACCTGCATTCTTCTAACGGGATCTTCCCACCTTGCTTCAATTCGAAACCGCCACTTTGGTGGTGGACCTTCGGCGACCTGGTCTACACACGAGGAAACCAAACTAAACGGAAGACTCATGAAGAGCTTCACTTATCGTTAACCAGCTATATTCAACCATCCCAAAATGCAAACCGTTCTTGGCCACATTTCACGATTTCTTCCTTTTCACGCTTCCCATCCACTGCGTACAGCTTAGCGTAACCTATCAAACCAAGATGCGTACCTGATGCAAAGTCTGCTACGGTAAGCGTTAGTTAGTGGGCGCACGAATCATTGGCAGCGGCTTTGGCGCCCGTGAGGCACGTTCGCTGGCGATGGCCATCTGTTAAAGCTTATCGATGCAGGGGAATGGCTGATAAAGGCCGTTGGGTTGAGGCGTGATATCAAAAAACGCGAGCCAAAGACGTGTCTTGGATAATGTTGGCATCTATTTCGTTTGCTTCCTAAAAAAATTTCAATGTGTTTGTTTGCGTTCGCAAAGAGACCAGTCTAGAGTGTATTTCACACTCCGGTTTCCACGCTGTCCGATCGATAAGTGGAGCACATGAAGGAACGTGCAGATTTAACTACATTACGTAATAACTAACAGACGTCCGAAGCAGGATAATATTTTAGAAGAGGTATTACACATTCTGTTAGTTGTTATTGCACTAAGCACATTTATCCATGGAATTATCACGGGCGTGTTAGAACGTAAAACGCTTTTTTCACTACTCGGCGCTGAATGCCGAACGGCCATACACAGCGTGCCCGGTCCGTTCGTAGATTTCCCAGACCCTAGCAAAAGCTAGACGCTGTGGCCAATTTTGAATCGCCTGGGGCGTTTTTTGGTCCTAGTGTTAATTAGGTCTTAGCGAATTTAGACGAAGGCTGATCTGTGTATTCTGCGAACCGATCACATATTGCTTAAAAGCAATAAGAAATTTTGAATTTACGCGCGAGTCACGCATTCAAGAACGATGAAAATCACCCGCGCTTGATTACCCGGTTGAACTTAAGCGCGACCCAAATCGCACATGCTAAAGCCTGCACAGCACATCGTATAACTCTGAACGTTGTTTATAATATATGTGGCAACTTGACGCAAATTCGCTCGTCGGCAACGCTCATTTGGGATCAGCAGTTTTCCATAAATCCGCTATCCACAGTTCTTCGGACCGCTCGACAAATCAATCTGCTCCAGCTTTGCTAGGAGGTGGCTATTTGCCCAGCGTCTTTCGTACGAAGCTGATCTGTCCTAATGTTCCGTAGCCGCTAAGTCCTTACCTTATGAAACACTTTTGCATTGTGCCTATAGAGGAACTTCTGTCTTTTATAAAATAGTGCGGATAATACGTAGGGAAGAAAGTCCGCTAACGAGTAGAACGTTTTGATGAGCTGCCTCTAAAATAGGGGGACTCGTTCGTGACGGCTTGGTCAGTTTGACGGATATTCGTTTTTGTTATTTAAAATAAGATGAATCAAATTTGAGTATTTGGCTGATGGCAAGAAATACATAACCTCAAGTTGGTACCCGGAAGTATCTATACATGTTTAGTTAATCAGATCCATGATGCTCTCTAAAAGTGGTTGCTAATTATACGAATTCTGCTCGCGATTAGAAAATAAACGACAAAAAAGTAGCGGACTTCCGTTGGATTAAGAAATCTATGAAACTGCTTTTATACGTTTTAGCGTCGTCAGTTCCCAAACAACCCAGATGAAGCTGAAGCTATATATTTTAGACAGCTGATTTGGATGAATGCGTTTTCTTAGGCCATTTGGGAAAATCGAATTCATTTCTAAACGCCACCATAGAAAGCACATATACTTAACCGTAAAATATAATTATATGTTATCTAGACACTATTTGCGCTTAGATATGGTGCATAGGTGTGAATGAACCTCTACGCACTTGAAGAACTTAGCCCTAACATGTCCTTCACTTTTAGAGCCAGGCGTCTTCCAAAGCACGCGCAAACAGCCGTTATCATCTGTTCACGACATTTTCGCTGCGTACATGCACTCAACGGATCGCCGGAGCTAAGCAACGGTGTCAACCGTTAAAATGAAGACGATGCCTCTTTGTGAGCGCTCATTATTTGCAATATTTATAGATAAATCACATTGACAACGAACGCTTACGGCAGCATGTGGGTAATCCGAAGAGTAGTCAGTGCTTTTCGTTTGATATTGCTAAAATGTTGCCGTTATACGGTATGAGACGTAACATTAATGTTATATTTTAAGGTGGGGCTATTTTGTAACTGTGGAAAATGTGACATTTTTCTTCTATCTGAAATCTAAGGACGTTCACTCGGTTATCATCGCTCGGACTTTTAGTCGTAGTGAGCTATGGGAAAGTAGAAAATTTGATTGGGGGTTCCTTGCTAAGGTAGATAATGAAGGGCTGACTGCTGTGTCAAAAGCCTACTTATCTCAAAGAGCATAAGTGTTAGTGTTTACGCTTCCAGGAGGATACCATACTTGCTCACTTAGGTCAAGGTGATTGGATGGACAAGTAGATACAACATACTGAGAGCAATGAGCAGAAACAAAAACGTAAAAATGCTTGTTTATCTCTGCTTTTGCGCTATAACAGAAACGTACTTTTGACCCATCACGACTAGCGATCCAATATGGATTCGTCAAAACAACCGCAAGCGGTCGCACCATTTTTTTTGCACGATCTAAGCTCGACCTTACGCTGAGAGAATCATGGTGGCCAAAATGCGGGAATTATAGTTGGAGACTCTGCGTCGATCACCATACACGCCAGACATTAACTCCCACGAACTACCATTTTGTCAATATTTCGACAAATTTTTAATAGAAGCACTCAGTAATGTTTACATTGATATCATTGAGGCTACATAGACTCTCCTACCTAAAAATTTTACAGCAGCGGAGAAAATAAGTTACTATCTAAATGACAGGAGAACATGGATAATAAAAATAATCGTTCGATCAAAAATAATCGTGAGAAAAAGGGGCTCACCATGATACGTTTCATACTGAACGACCCAATGTTATCATTGATTTCAATTTCAAATAATCGAACTCGAAAGCGAGAAGCCGTTGCCGACTTGCAGCTGTCTCTTTTACAACCGACTAGGTATTCCTAGCAACGATTGGTCAGGGTAAGGAGCTTAATAGAGGCAATGTAAAGGGCGGTGCAAATAATGGCATGACTATACCTTCCCTATTGGTCATAATCCTCCTATAGGACAAATTCGAGGCCGTACCACTTCTGCGTTTGTCAGGTCAGTGAGCAAATGCGTTACCAACACAATATGGTGGGCACTTACACCATGTAATACAAAAGCATTTGTATTTACAGGATTCCGAAGTGTCGTTCAGGTAAGTCGCTAATTGAAGGCCAACAAATCCGTCACAGTTTTTGTATTGTATAACTTGTAGATAGATCTATCAAGTATAGGAATTATGACTGAAGAAAAAAGACAACTAGATGGAAGCATTAGGAATGCACTATTTTATTGAACATGGACTACATCATCGTCGATCTGATTACTCGCAACTGCCTTCACTGTATATTTATATACATAGAGATAGATATGCAACAGTGACAATCGATTGTGACGCACAGCGTACGCAAACTTCACCACATGACAATAATAGGCTAAACTAAGATTAATATTATTATATTATACATTTACGATGTCCCTTGTCTAACTTAAAGATAGTTGGCGTCGTCTGGCCTAGTGCGGCGTCCATCAGCGGTAAGTACGATTAAGGGTTTGATTTCACAGAGGTCTCCAGCATTGCATATTTACATACACAGCGAAACACTTTTCCTCCACGATTATGTTCCTCTATCAGATCCCGAAGATTCTAAAAAGGTAGTACCATTAGCCAGTAAACAGTGGCAGATTAGAACTGAGGAAGCGTTACACCAAAACCTGCGTGGACCCCCCCCCCCCCGATCATGAATCGCGCGAGACGCACTGACCAGACCAAACTCTACATTCACACGCGTTTCTACACACATCCGAACTTAGCAAGCACACCAGCGCCTATCGCTTCCGGAGTTCTGCTGGAAGAAGGTCATTAATATCCTACTTATTATAGCACATTTAAATTGGGCAGAACTTGAACAGAGCAGAAGCATGGCGAACATCGAAGTTACGCTCCGTCATTGATTTTTGGTGTCGCTGTTGTTTGTTAACGTTGTTACACTTTTAACACTCGTAACGATTCTTTGTTTGGAATTAATCATCTAATCTTCCTTTTGCTCGTTTTCCTTTTCTTCGACGGCGTCCATGACGGTTGGCTTAAGTTCGGAAGCCGAAGCGGACGCAGCAGACGACGCGGCCTTAGATGATTTTTTCTTGAGGTGGAACCTGCGCTTCTTTCTGCCATAGTTAGGTGTAATTGGTTCAACGGACTCCGAAGCTGCTGGCGTTTCCTTTTCGTCGAGTGGTGCGGGATGTGGCGGGACGTGCGAAACTACGGGTACAACGGGACCGGCATGAACTGCTGGCTCACCGTGGCCACCGCGCACTGGAACTACGGGGTGGGTGTCTACAGCGGCGTCATGTTTAGTACCCGGAACGGCTGTTACGACTGGAGCGTGAACGAGCTTCTTTTCTGACTGCGTATGGTGTATTGTGAAGTACTGCTGATGAACGATGCCGCCGTGGGCGTGGCCTATTGGGGCGTGACCCGAATGGCCATGGACAACCTCATGGGAAATGGGAACAGCTCCATGTACAGGGCCGGCGTGGGCGACAGCTTCCTGATGGACAGATACGACGGGCGCGGCGTGGACGGGCTCTGCGTGTACGATACGGTGCTGAACATGCTGTATTTGCTGAACTGCAGCGGGTCGGACACCATGTGTGGATACAGCTTGAGCATGAGTTGCCCCGTGGGGATGCACTGGAGCAGCCCCGACAGGGTGTGTTTGCACATGACGATGATGTTGTTGCCGATGATGATGGTGTTGTGCAGGGACGGCGGGTTCAGGCTCATGCTGCACAGGAACGACGTGTGCAAGTTCATGCTGTATAGGAACGACGTGTGCAGGGTCTTGATGCATTGGAACAGCGTGTGCAGGCTCATGATGCGCGGGAACGGTGTGCGGAGGTTCATGATTCACAGCATCGGCGTGTGCAGCCTCATGATGCGCAGGAATGACGTGTGCAGGCTCATGATGCACAGGAACAGCGTGTGCAGGCTCATGACGCACAGGAGTGGCGTGTGCAAGTTCATGATGCGCAGGAACAGGCTGTCCAGGTTCATGATGTGCGGAAACGGCATGTGCACGCTCATGAGCTACAGGAAGAGCGTGTGCAAGCTCATGATGTACAGGAGCGGTGTGAACAGGTACCGCCTGAATAGGTTCACGATGTTCTGGAACGGCATGAATAGGGACTGCATGAAGTGGAGCCGGCTGAATCGGTGTTTGGTGGACCGAGCCATGTTGATGCCTAGGATGTGTAAGCAAGGGCGCATGATGAAGGGTTTGCTTTTGAAGGAGCTCGTGCTCTTGAGGCAGGCCATTCTCAGGATGAAGGCGATGCTCTTGACGATGAGCCGGGATAGAATGAACTGCGGCGTGAACTGGGTGGGCTTGCTGCAATGGCACTTCGTGAACTGGCTCGTGGTGGACGGTTTGATCGTGCTGATGGTGAAGTGGTACCACGTGAAGAGGAACCTGTGATCAGGACAAAAGGACGTAAGTATTTATAAGCTCAAAAAACAAACTTACGATATCGCCAGCACGAGTGCATAGAATGCCGTTTGAGCAACTGCGATACTACGTGTTTTAATCTTACACTAAGCAAAAGAATTAAGAGGACTAGATGGAGGCAATAAGGATTTACAGTCGCTAATTAAAAACCGACCGTTAGGAACCTGCTAAGGTCGATTTGCTAAAATTTTTCCAAACGATTCCCCAACGGCTCAGAGAGATCAGGAGATAATTTAAAGCGTAATGAAGACAATGTTAATTTACGATGAATTAAGCACGATGTTTTGATATGTGATACACTGGATCTGCAGTGCTTGATGACCTATATAAACTATGCAACAGTAGTTTTTTTTATAGTGCAAGAAAGAACGAATCTTAAAATGTATTACAACACGCATTCTCGGCATCAGACGAAGATGTTTTTAAGAAAATCTTTCGAAAAAGTTCACTTAATTCGGTCGAGAGCTCTGACAGGGCATCACATCGAGGAAACAGATGAACCCGCTTTGACGTTCTGAACGCAGGTTTCGTGCCCGAGTTTAATTAGGAGCAATAAGTTTGCTTTACTTCAATAAGCGGAAACGCTCTTTTACATTATGTTTATGGTCGAAATTGGTTTGTACATGATAATTAGCCGGTTTGCTAACAATTATGTCGATCGGCCGAACAGAGTGGCGATTTAGATTCCTGTGTATTCGATTATGATAATACGCCCCGGGGTCGCTTTTTCAAGGAATTTGCTGTTGATTGTCATAACTCCGCAAAATTTCGCCTTTGACCATATGGAGACGGGTGTCTTAGAAAACGAGAAGTTCACTAAGCCCAAATAGGTGTCGGCCATCATCATAATCGGTAGATGCTTCATTATACCCCCCCCCCCCCCCAAAAAAAGAGGAACCAAAGCGGCTCGACGCGGTAATTTAAGAAAAATTTTTCAACAACGTTCTTTGTTCATACATTGTAAGATCTCATCTGTCTGGCTAATTGTTAACTTCTATTCAAAGTATCACCATAGTCTTAGTCAGGTTCCATCAGTTAGTCAAACAAATACACATAAGTTTAGAATATGTGCAAAATAACAGAGAAATCGCTATCCAGATACATGACTTCCCTAACGAGATGCGCTTGAATATATTAAAAGTTAGACTTTACCCTATGAAACTGAGGAAGAGGTTTGGGTTCATGGTAAGCGTGATGTTCCAAATGGACAGGAAGAATAGCGGGTTGGCGAACAGGCATTATCTCCTTTTGTAAAAGCAATGGAGCAGGCTCAATGACCTTGACTGCCTGCTGAAGAACGTGTTTGCCGTGGAACAGACCCGGCTTCTTGACGAGAGGTGCAAACTTATGCTCGCTTAAGTGCAACTGAGGGGCCGGAATTTCAACAAGACCGGCATTTCTTATGATAGTGGGCCCCTTCAGATCGGGGATTTCCGAGTTGAGTCCTATGTGTTTCTGAGGTAAAGAAATTACTTGCTTGTGGACAGGAATGGCGTGCGTGACTGGTCCCTCAATGTGGCCTGGAAAACTAAGAATAGATGCTCCGTAACCGATCGCTTCTTTGATGGGGAACCCACGAGGAATGTTCGATACCGGTTTCAAAATGCCGACATCAATACCCTTTACAATAGGGACCTTGAGGGGCAGTTTCTGGTGTCCTAACAGCGCTCCTAGTTCGGCAGAGGCTTTTTCCGCTTGGAACTCCTTGATTAAGGGGCCATCAAGGCGAAGCCCCTTTGCCACTTCTATTCCCTTAAGAATATCCTCAACTTCCGGTCCTTTAAGCGGAATGATTGGCATACCTCGATTAACCTTTGGTATAATTTTGAAACCTTTCCCGTTGAAGCTAAGCTCCTTCGATGTGTCGTAATTCTTAATAAATTTGGCAATGCTTCCGTCATCTTTTACGCCGTCGGTTGGCAGGAATGTGACCAGGTCACCACTTAAACCTTTTAGAGGAAGACCCTTAGCTATTAATGAGAACTTGTTTAAGCCACTATCCGGGTAGAATGAACCGTACGAGAATGAATCAAGCGTCAATAAAGGATCCGGAGCCCCGAAATAGAAAGGGTAACCTGAAAAGGATCGGGAACAGCGTTAATGCCAATTCAAAGCAAATTATTAGCCTTTCGCAGATGTCTAAAGTCGTTTAGTATGTAAACAATATTATACTGCAACAGCGATTGTGTAGCAAGCTATGGTTCTATCCTTCCTTTTAATATTACGACAAGTATGTACTTCGATCGACTCTTCGAAGTCTTGTCGTCTTTATCACGTCGTGGGTTTAGATTATGTATGCAAATCACATCATTCCGGCTCTGCTTCTTGTTCACTTCAATTCAGTCTTATCATTTAAAATAGATAAATCTATATCGCGATAATATCAAACACTGAGCATGTACAGCCGCTAACAGTCAAAATGCATCGTTTGTACGGTAGAGTTTTTTTTTCTTTGAAAAATACGTAACTCGTGCTAGCGAATTATCACGGCTCCGGGCAAATTACGGACGCCTCTTTCTACAAACGAAAAAAATGCCTTCGTTGCTTTAAGAGAGTGACTGCAATCAGAGCCATCCTTATTACTATAACATTCTGCTTGAAGTAATAACCGATCTGTTCAAGCACGCTTCTTTCTTCGTTGAAACGAGCTGGCGGTACTTAGAATAATTGCTAAGTTACTCTTTAAAAATGCTACAGTAGATATTTTTCATTTTCCTATATTATCCACCAAACATATTTGCTACGTCTTTAAAACGGCGCCAATGTTACTGCCCGAACACTAATCTGTGTAGGTATATTGTCACGTGCGCCACCATTATGCAGCGTGAATTTTTGTTAGTACAATCCAGCTAATAGTCTTTGAAGGCTGCTTCGAAGAGCGAAGTTTTTACGTATTACTTAAAACGACAAGCATCAATGGTAAAACATTATATTGCTATTATGATGTAAGCAAATGTTATGTCCTACTTATCTTCGGTCGTCAGCGGTAGGCCAACAGTTATTACGAGCTGCAGGTAATAAGGTTTCTTTTTTTGAATTTTTTAAGGTTGATCATACAAATTGCTCTACAAAAATAGGAAAATAAAATAAAAAAAATAAAAATACAAAAAATAATGCCTATTTTTTGTTACTCACCGGCATAGCACGATTCGAACAGTAAGATTCCGGCAAACGGTAAAATCAGGTAGACTCTCTGCAATCACGTTCAATAGGTCACAAACACAAAAAAAAATGAGGTTTATGTTAGCTAGTCGATACGATTATGAGATGTTTATTATACTCGAATCGGTTTTTTTTTCAAGTTTTTTTTTGGGTTGAACTGTAGGCATCACAACGTTTGCGGAACAAATATTCTAATGGTGTAATGTTTTATGACGTTGCTATGCCTTTCCAGATAGGGTAAAATTCTGATTTAATATAATACAAGTTACACAAGGAGACTGAACGAAAGTAAGATCTCGATGTCTATTTTACGTTGTCTAGATTTTTTTGCTAGAAACATGCGGCAGAAGACACAGGAACACATTTGCATCGTATCTGCTAAATTTAAAAATTGTGACTGAATTAATATAGAGAATTATCTAAACAGAATTCTGCCCCTTTCCGTGGAGATGGCACTGTGAGCGCACCAATAATTGCTTAGCGTTTCAATAGACGCCCTAATTCTTTAGTTGCAACGGGCAAATTAAACCCGGAATAAAGGTACAACCTTGACAAAATCAAAAAACCAAATAACGCTATGCTCGACCTACTTTAGATACTGATTTTCATAAGCCTTCTGGTATAATTTTTTGACAAATTTGCTTTGTTAAAAAAAATCTCTGCCCATCCGCTACTGCGATGACAAGTAGCATGTGGAAGGTATATTCGAAACGTTGTTTTCTATAGATGACATATTTAACTTTTTGAAAAATTATCGTGACTAATTGATTGAGTAAGGTGATATGCTATAAACGGCAGATTTGTTTGCCTTGGGGACCCAATTCGTACTCAAATAATCGCGTGTCGAACTCGTCTACTCTGAGATGTTGATAATTCTTTCAAACTGAAAAGTTTTTTTGTTAAGCTTTCTTTTTTTTCTATGGATATGTCTTCCGTGCTGTAGACACAAGATCGTCATTATAATCACTTAATCCTCGGGTCATCAATAACAAACAATAGTCCGCCTCTAATGCAAAACACACTTTGCCTTAACTGGTTGGTCAGCTCTGTTAAAATTGTGAAAAGATACCAGGCTGCAGTACAGCCCGTCTGAACTAGCCTAGAAGTAGCAGAAATAGACGTAGTAATAATGCATCGTCCTCGAGATGGTTCAGTAATAGCATGTTTGCCTACAAAACTCAGCGACACGCGGGATGCTCTAGGATCGAAATCAGGGGGTCAGCCGTCTGAAGCAACACCTAACGGCAGTAACACCAAACGTAAAACTCAAAACATTTATTTTTGTAATAATCCATCGTGCACAAATACAGCATTTTACGAGAGCCAATTGCAAAAAAAAAACCTAATCAGCTCATTATTTACATCATAACCGGCCTCCGACAACTCCGATTGAATTTCAGAAGTCTCCTTAGCCCTACTCCACGAGACCTTTGAAGAGGACTAGTTCTCACCATTTTGTCGGCGGGCGATCCACTTCGTGCACCACTCCCTCAGAGCAACGCGCACTCTCCGATTAGGACGAACGAGCGAGGCGACCAGGAGGGCGGACGACGAGGCAAAATTCTAGAGCGCGGCAGAACCTAACGCTTTGTCCACGCAGCGTCCTCTTTTAGTGCACTGTGCCCACCACTAGTCGTTGTTGCTGAGCGCCTCGAGAGACGCGTTTAGAAAAATACAGAAACAGAAAGAAAGCAGGACGCACGCAAAAGAACAAGGACACAACGACACGATCACAAGAGCACGAAACCACGAAAAGGAAAACACACCACGAACGGTGACGAGGAACGGACACGGATGCCACACTTAACGGGCGGTGCTTCTTCGTCCGCGATTCGATCCTCTTTGGCTGGTCGCTAGCGGGCGGCTGCGTTTTATCGGGCCCCTCCCCTTGCCTCGGCGATGCACGGGGATCCAAAGCTTCAGGCGGGCTGGGACCAGCCCCTGGCCTGGGGCCCAAAGGCCGACTTCGTTAGCGCCGGCGACAGGAACCCAGTGCGCGGTGCTCCTTGCTCTGGCAGCGCCAGCGGCGTCAGCAGCAGCAGCCATAGTAGCGATGGTAGTCCTGATGGTGACGGTAAATCAGACGACCGTGCAAGCACTCGCACGAGCGAAAAACGAGCCGCTGGATAGACCGGTGGACAAATACGCACACGCTCACATGACAACGGATAGATTCGCCACCTGCACCTACAGCAGCGGCTTCTACAGCCACAGCCCCGGCGAACCGAATAGGCTTTGTCACAACATCAAAATAGCAGACCCATGCGGGGTCCAGCGGCGGGACGGACCCGCTCCCGTGTCGGCAAGGCGCGAGGTGGTTTCTTCACTAGCGCACTACAGTTGCTAGGTGGATATATGCCCGTTTTGCAAGTAGCAGTAGTAATAAGGGTGGTGATGGTGAGCTTCAACAGAACTCAAACCGTTATTCATGTTACGCGTTCTTCGGCCGCCGGAAGCCATTGCCGGCGTCTGTGCTTTTGCGCTATTATCAAAACCAGCAGCTGTGCTTGCTACTGGTAGTAGCATAGCAAAACATCATCGTAGCTAAGCTGCTCTTCGCCTGTTTCGTTTAAGGCCAATAAAATGTCCTGCTGGAACGTACCATCGAAGCAGTCGTATCAATCATTCTTTGGTGTAATAGCTGGACGGTGATTGGCCTGTAGCGAACTTTTGGTTGAAAAGCGGTCTTTCAGCTTCGACGATCAAGCAATGCTTGAAACGGATAATACTGAATCCAGAAATGCACCGTAGTTGGGGCTATCGGTTGTAGTGAATCTGAAATAAGCCACCCGTCATTGGGTCGTCGGCTAGAAATTCGGTGGTCTCTCATATTAGAGGCAGCAAAGCTGCCGGTAAAGAATCGAGCCACGCATCTCGTATATCTGACAAACCCAAATGAATTCAGGATAAGCGAAAAATTCACACTTAACCCGTGTGACTTTGTAAGGGAGACCTGGCGACAGTTTTGGATGTGGAAACAGATATCGGTCTTTTACTTTGTAATCGCATCAAAAAATATCGATTCCATTAAAAAGAGCCAGACGCTTGTGACTGGCTATAGTGCTCTATTATCGAATCCCAATCCAAATACCCTTCGAACTAAACATTCTCATCATACTATTAGAACATCAATATATCTAATTCAGGTAATGTCTCAGCCGTCACCTGAGAATCAAATACAGGTCGCGTGTGTTAAATACAAGTGTTTTTGTTATTGTCCACTTGTTATGACGAGATATTTACTAGCAAATAAAAAGATTCAGCCGTTTCTGCACTACCTCTTACTTCCTATTGCTCCGAAGACAATGAAATTGTACTTGTATGTATGCCGGCTCGCACATATACATACATAAAGCCAGACTAGTATTTTATATTGAAGTAGACCATTTATCTCTAGCACACTCAGTTGTAGCAGCACGCATACGCGAATATAAATAAGTATACATACATATCGACAACATATGGGTAGATGACCGTCAGTAGTTCGTCATCATGTGGCTTCTTCGCTCTTACTTCGACTTCAGCAAAATTTATAGCTAATAAGTACAAGTGAGAACGCCGGTCTCTTGAAGATTGCCTGTTTGTTGTTATAATCACTATTGTGATTGTTTACCATTTTTTGTTTCGCTTCTACACTTACTAATAGCCCTAGTTTCGGTATCTTGCGCATACTTTTCCAAATCATCTAGATCTAAGTGATTCATCGAGTAAGAGATTATATTGCCGTACTTCATTGAAGAACATCATTCGAACGCGCTAGGTAATTGTTTTCTATTATTAGACGTTTTGGTTGCTGATATTATTTTTCGTCATTTTACCGCTGATTGAAAGCTGTTCGCGACCATCGCACTTGGCAGCATTGAACAACCTTCGACTTGGCTTTCGATCGACAACACTTCACTCTTGATATGTTTTTTTTTTTTTTTTTTTTTTTCGTTTTGTGAGTTGGCGCATACACTTTATTGGTATCCCGCGCTACTCACCGCTGAAATCGTCCGCGGACGCGCCGAATTTTGCCAGAACAGGAAAAAAAACATTTGTCTATGATTCTTTTTGGGCATTCTTTTGATGGGTTGAAATCATCGTTGCTATTGTTGTGAACCCCATCGTCTATCCTAGTTCGCCCACGTGTTTTGGTAACTGATTGATGCTATTTTTCATAACGCGTACATTATCGAGCATAATGCCTGAGGTAAAATTTACAACAATAGTTACAGCTAGAGCTCTGACTCAGCTGATCACAGCTTTTTATTATTCAACGAGCTTCACTTGGGAAAACTCACCTATGGCCAGCCTAGTCGCGACACGGGTTTTTGCATAAAAATTTCTTCGTTATTGCCGGCACAAACAACAGACCATCAGTGTTATTTTCTCACACTTGTCTTTAGCGAATCCTTTATGTGCGCGTGTTTTCAAGGACGAACGCCCTGCGCAAATCCCCGATAAAAAATCTGTCAGGAGAGACATCAGCTGTATTACGTGCAGCCGTGTAAATTCGTAGTGCACGCCTAAGAAACACAGGTTCCGTCTTGTTTGGCCCCTAGCTAAAGGATGTCTTCAGATTGCTTGAATATTATGAGCAGGAGTATAGAAGAATTCGAAACAGAAAACACCTATAGAGGGTTCTAGCTCCTGTGAGGGGACGACATTTTTTCTTTTGTATGTCGAATTAATTTTGACACTTCTCCTTATTAGCCCAGATATCGACTTTTAATTTATAGGCATATTCTATTATAGGATTAAGAGAATTGTTCCTTTGGGGACCGATTAAGTAAACTAGTTTTGGCAAGGTGATGATATCACGATAAGTAAGTGTTCCTACGTTGGCGAACGTGCTTGTACCGAACAATGCCAGATCGCCTGCCTAAACAGCCATATTCACTGAATTCTGGTCGGATATCGTTAATCCGAATAATCCGAGGAAATTGGCTAAATAAGTTATGGATTTGAGCAAATCCGATAGTGACTTCATTGCCCGTCTGCTTGGCCAGCATCGCCGACCTAGACAGGATTTTTTTTATAGCATAGCTTGAAATAATTCTAAAATCATCAGAGCAACACTTGCCCCGATCATCTTAGTTGCTATATTACGGATGCTTTTAACCTTTCGTCGAATGTCACTTCTACCCGGACAGACGATGTACATAAGGCTTGGCGCTTATTCCACTAATGTTTTCATTGTAATGATTTCCTCCTTATAAATCCGGTTATTTGCGATGAGAAGGTGTGATAAATAATCGGCAACGAAGCTATACTTCGAAACTACAGAAGGCTTTACTCCGGCCTTTACCGAATCTAAGTGAAGTACAGCTGAGAATATGATTCTCTTGAGCCATCAAACGCCAGAAGTACATGTTTACAAATACCTGATGCCATAGATCTTTTGATTTGTCCCCTAGAAAACGGTATCGATTCTTTATAACCTTAATGCTGTGTTCATGTTGTAAAAGTCCGATTTAGTGTAGAGTATAGTTGTCTTTATGCTACGGAAACGTCTCTCCGTTGGTTGGCGGTCTGATGGAAACTGACAACGGAAACAGAACGCAAAGAACGCCCTTGGCGGTGACCAAAGTCACCAGCGGCTGTGCTAGTAGTTCTACAGGTAAAAGTGAAGTTTTCGCTCGGATATTCGATTTTATGTACTCGGTGTGGCAGATCGCTTCCACAGGTTTGGCCAGACGCGGGCTTTATTTCTACCATCAACCTGTAAAAAATTAGGCCGTTTGTGGACACTATACCTGTTAGTAACCAGGGCCTCTATACTCGAATCGCGTACAAACTAGCAGCGGTCTATTGCTCACAATTCAGGCTGCATATATATTAGTATCACTATTATGCATAGTTTTTTGTTGTACCATACATACATATAAATGCAGTTCACTATAGGTAGTCTCAGAACGTTTATGTCATCATCCACATTTATTCATATTGTTACGTATATCGCAAGAGAGCGCCTAATTATAACGTATTACTAATATAATAATAAATACTCGAATTATCTAGTGTAATATAATAAGACAGGGTGCAAATCTATCGTGAACATATGTGACGCTAATAATCGTCACCAACGGCCACACAGACACGCGAACAGGAACCGCGATACATTCGTATCATCGCTTATCTCTTTGCCGGTGGTAAGCATTAGTACATCTATATTCGTGTACGCACGTTTTCAGATTAATTTACAATCATCTGTTACTAGCTACGATAACAGCAACGTTACAGCTATAGTATCAGTCATGATCATTACTCTCATGTACCATTAATGAATAGAAAATAGAGAAGCCAGTATGAGGCTCAGCTTGCGAAGCTCCGCGCTCGATTCACGAGAGATACGCTCATATAGCATCGCTTGTGGCAGGTTGAAAGCTGCTAGGCATGAGCTCTCGAATCATGACTTTGGTTCTGGCGCCGCTCCAGGACAAACAGCCATGAAGATGCCCAGCAAAAGCTAAATTATTTCCATAAGCAGGTGTCGCCCCCACGTGTTGACATATGTAAGCGTTTCACTGATCTACGTGAAAATAATGGAGTTTCTTTCATTCGGCGTCCAGATTACGTTCGTGAAAAAGCCCGACGGACCACTCGGTCATCACGGCATCGGGTGCGCTGGTGATACTATCGCTAATGTCCATCATCTATACGAAGCTTGCCGTTTAAAGTTAAGAATATAAAGACGGCCGCTTTGATCAGCGACCGCTTTTCACTATTCTACATGCTGTTATAATGTAGTACAGACAATGTAGACTATAAACGGGATAGTTCTTATACTATGTCGGCTCCGCCGTTGTTATCGCCTCCGCCGATAGCCAGCTATAGCTCGCGATATTGTCGTTACTGGATTGTGGTAAGAAGCCGTTGCGCGAAACGTGCCCAAGTTCACGAACGATAATGTTACTACTGCAGTCGATGCAGCCGTCTACCCTGCTAGATGCAGTATGCTGCTGGACGGATTGTGGACCGTGATCTGTCTGGGGGTTGTCAGATTACGAATAATTCTACGGCACTCGCGCCGGATGACCGTCAGTTTGTTGTCTCGAGCCATTGAATTGGGCTGATGGACAATGCTAAGGAAGCTGACAGCGTATCTTCAAGCCGGAGCTTCGCTTTTTGAAGTTCAGACTTGACAACAACAGTAACGTAGATGATGGTGGCAGCGGCTATTAGCCGGAGAGATAGACAGCTCCATGCCGGTATCGACGTCGACGTCGTTCGTTCTTTTTTGTCGTTCAACTGAAATAGCGGAGCCGAGTTTTCCAGTCGCCGTTAGCTAATCACAAAGGTTGCTTCAGTTAGTTAAGATTTCAACGGACTTCGCTCACCGATCTTTTCTTTCTCTCTCTCTTTTATCACCGAATTTCTTCAGGCGTCCCAGTGTCTAAAGCTCTTCGGCTCTTTTTCTCATCAATTTATTTTTCGTTCGATGCAAAGTAGTATCGACAACTAATAGCACCAGCTAACGAGACATCTTCCTCTTGCTGTGGCGTGTTTAGCTTTAACTGTGTAACATTACGTCCGCTTGCTAGCTAAAAAAAGTTTATACTACGACGGCTGGCCGTTTGTTGTCTTGTAGGAGTTACTCAGTGCCCAGCGATTGTCCTAGCAACGTAAATACGGCCGCGGTTCTGGCGTCAGCAACGCTACCAATCGACGATGGAGAAGCCACAAAGTGCAGGCCACCGAACAGGCCTTCGATGTCCGTACTACGACGGAGATGGGTAGGGTCAATTTTCGTTTTTGTGGTGCAGCGGACTCCGCGTCATAGAATCGTTGAATTGCTTTGGCTATGAGTATCACTAATACTAGCTTTATTTATGGGCAGCTTCGTTTGTTTACAACACGTAGCTGCCTATTCGTCTGCTTTTTTGAAGTTGTGATTGATCTGCTGAGATGCATGAATATAAATATCGAGTTTGTTTACTTTCCTTCACTCGCCCAGCGCTTTGCCTTCGAAAGTGGTAACAACAGCTGTCAACGGATGCTAATTTTAGCACATTTTTTTTTGCCAATTAAAACCCCTATGGCAGCAGTAGTGAGCTGCGAAGCTGGCGTTGGTAACGGTAATTGCTGTTGCTGCTAATGCTTGAGCTGAAATGAATCGGCAAGGCTATTGGTGCTATTGATGCTGTAGTGGATACACAAAGTGCCTGGTATTGTTTTCAGATCATAGATGTGGAGTCCGGGAAAAGACAACTTAAGTGGGGCCTTGCCTTAGAAGTCGGGAAGTTCTTTTAGGTGATTATTAGTATTAACAACGATGCTATTATTATGAAGACAACAACTACAGGTATTATGATGCTAATGGCGATGCTGACTTTTCCTATGCTCGAAACGCCAAAAACATCTACTATAACTATTCCCATTCTTCTACAGTACCAGTACTTCTGCAAGTTTGCCATTTCCTGTCGTTGCTCCTGCTAGTAGAAATTCATATTTTCGGTATTATTTGCAATCTTTTCTCGCTGTGCTCGGGTCTCTGTTCGAGAATATATACATTGTGCACGATGAGAGACGATGGAGGTAACAGATCGTGTCGACCTCGATTGAACGTAGTCTGAAATGTGCGAGAAATTATCAATTTATTTTAAATATGTGAAGCTTTATAGCTGGACGATCATGAAAGAACCAGGCTGTTTCGCCGAATTCTGTCTATTATACATAATTTTTATTAATTAATTAATTATTAGTTATTTTTTCATATCGTTGCTTGACTAAATCATCAGGGCTAACTCTGAGGAAGTACTACTATCCCTGTCCGTAAGTTTTTGTTCCATTTAAGGGATGTTCAATTGCACAAAGTGTTTAAAGTTATTTAATTTAATGTTTACGCCAGTAGGATTCCATTAATCTTAACAGGATGATGGCCGTACTTTTCAGTTTTATTGAAATTAGTTTCCTTCGGGATTAATTCCGACAAGGAGTACGCTATACAAGAGGTGTGATTGTATGAGTAAAAAATACATTTATTTGCGATAGTGAATTTTTATAATAATCATTCATAGTCGGCCCTCAATTTTTTCTAGACATTTTGTCGTTCGTCAGTATTTAGGATTATTGCAACAGCAATCTATTAATGTCGTAAGAGCCTCATTTGTGTGCTCCTATAATCTTCCAGTAAAATCTTCGTATATATATATATATTCGAAAAATTCGTATATATATATATATATATATATACGAAAATTTCCCACAAACACCCTCTGAACAAATTCACATTGAACTTTGCTTGCACATCCGTTACATATATCAAACCTTTTCCTATGGCTGTTGCTAAGAACTCTCATTTTATTATTACTCACAGTGGCCGAAGAAGACGTAGATTCCGTTCCTCCTTTTTTGAAATGTCATTTTGTCGCTGTTAGTCCTGCCGTCCACTTCTGCACTATACATAATACAACATATAGTTAGACTAAACCGTAGTTTTTCGTTGTTCTCCTCCGCACAGGGCCCATGCCCAACATTCATGTAATCATGCGAGAATCGTCTGCGTCAAATCTTGCGGCATTCCGTCTTCACCTTCAGCTCACTGCTACGCCCTATTGTTATCACCACGAGATATCTAAGTCGGTGCTAACACCGATGTTAATATAATTGCTGTAGTCGTTGGCGTCGCCAAGTCGATCCGACGCTTGAGGCCGAAGTTGTTTTTTTATTGCGTGCGATGACTACGCACAGATCAATCAATTCCCGTGTCATTAGAGAAACAGGTAGGGCGAAAGGATATTTAGTAGCTACGCATCGATTGTACACGGACGGCGATCATAGCTAGACGGTCTGCTTGAATGGTTTATGTAAGCGTCGACGTCGGAGTTGAGTCGTCTACGTTCGGTGACGCAGCCGATATTCAGCTCGCTCCTGGTATGGATGCTGCTTTTGACGCTAGAAATGATGAGGCCTAATCACGATAAACAGCAGTAGCGTCAACACATAAACCATAGACAAAGGCAACGTTGGCGGCTTTGCGTGAGGCTGACTAGACACATGAAGTCACGTAAAGATTTTCTCCCGCATCGAACATTGTTGCCAAACGATGTTGATAGAGAATTGTACGGTGAAGCCATATTTCACTTCGCGCATAGAGCGCGCTGTTTTCTCGCTTTAAATAGGCTACATTGGTTCACATACGACGGATGTAGTTAGTCGTATGGGCATATCTATATGTTGTGTATTTCGCATACGGTACCGTATTTACGGTATTCAGTATGGCACACCCCATAATCTAATGTTGACAGCCATCCGATGGATTTACTGAAGCTTTTGGCTGAACAATAAGCTAATAGACAATACAGAGTCTGAATGCGTACCCTGCTCCAATTGCGTGCTGTTCCATGTCGGCCGAAGGGCCTAACGTAGCTGGATTATTAGTTATATGCGCATAACATGTGTATGTGTGTAACTTCAGTAAAATCAGTAAACTAACAGTAAAATCAACGTCGTATTAATCGTACATAACGAGCTTATGTGGTTTTTCGATAGAATACTCAGCATATAAAGATATACCGGTGAAGCGCACATTTTAATAATCAGCGGGCTTGCACTATTAGTCTAGTATTAAACGCAGTATTCACAGACAACTGAAGGCTTCGCACTATTGAATCCTGCTTGGAAGCGAGGTCACAAATCAGTCTAGGTGATATTTATTGCATCGTTCTCTAGAATGGGTACCCCACTTAGGTGTTCTTTAGTGTTTTTGAGTACTTTCATTCTCCGGCTGTCCGGAAGATCGAGAGACGGTTAGACGCCGGAGGTTTTGAAGTCGAGAGCATCCTGTTGCTTTTGGACTTCATGCGAAAGTTTTATTGTAACACACCCTGTTTCTCAATAAAGGGGTACAACAACATAGCATAGATTAGTGGCAAGCGCTGTAGCTTGTGTGCTATCCGCCAAAGAAATTATTGTCCGCTGCGCCCTTCGCGGTAGCTTTTGTTTTTACCGCTGCAGGCATTCATGAGAAGTCTATGCATTTTTTCATTATTTTGCTCCGATTAATTGAAACATACCGCCATACGTTACGTCGTGCTGCATAATTAGAATCATGGCTTTATACATTTTTCAGTTGTCTCTATCAGACTTGTTAAGCCTCGATAAGCTTTCTACCTTGGCCCGCACCGGTGGCCCATATACTAAACAATTTATACAGTTGTATGTACAGTTTAGAACCTTTACGAACGAACATTTTTATTGCTGAATTACTTTTTTGTGTATTCACATAGGTGTTGTATTTTAGAGAAGTGACGTTGAGTGGATTAAGATATTTTGTAATAGGCCTGGTCTGCAACGGCAACAGTTGAAGTCGGAAAAATAATCTCAGCTAGCGTGACATCAAGATTAAGAGACCATACAGATTTACACACTTATCCAGTTGTCGGCAAGCTGTTTAAATCAGAGTGGCCCTTCCTTTAATAATAAGGACATACTACTATTCGTCGCCTCTATGATATGCCAAAGTACCATTGGGCCTATTCGGTGCAATAAAAACGACCACAGATGTTGATTGTGGTGGTGGTGGTGGTGGTGGTATTATGTCAGAACAGAGGTAATCCGGCGATAACAATGATATCAAGCGCGCAATAAACAGTAATAATACGGATACGTTTATCTAAATTGCGGCTGTTGTTGATACCCGCTTTTCTGGCCTCGTTTTCCCCCCAATACCAAACCTTGCCCTAACTTTGCCCCTTCTTAGGTATCAACTATAATCCACTTGTAGCAAGCAATTTTCGGTGCAGCTACGACGTTGAATGCTGCTGCTGGGGTTAAACCCGTGGTGGATATAATGAGCGGTTTTGTCTTGTTAACTAGTTTGGATTAATTAGCGACGCTTGAAATTAGAGCGCAGTACGAACAGTGAAGACAATCAATGTTGCTCTGTAACTGGCACGCGAAAATTTGGCGCGCTCATCTTTGAATGGTATCATTTTTTCGGTTGGTGTTCGACGTCAGCTCTTCGGTAGTGTTATGATACTGTTCGATGGTCGGTCAGCGTCTGTAACAGTGTTGTCGTCATTACGGCCGATGCTGGTCGCATTCATTGAAACCGAACCGACTACTTTATCGTCTTTTTACTATAATATCGCGCAATCTAAGTATGACAACACGACGTCGCGTCATTGTCAACACGTTGAATCGTATCAAGCTGGGTCCGTCGAGGACCCGGGGCGATCTGCGGATGGTTGAAGCATTGCGCGTCGGGCAAAGTGACCAGGGCGCAGCGGTGGTTCGAACAGTCAATTCATATAGGTAGCCGAATGAAAAGCACCACAACGATGTCATAATGACTATGTAAAATCACTGACGAAGAGACAACTATGTAATGATTGGATCGAATGAAAATAAGGTACAATTGGGGAAACAAATTTACTTTTTGTTCATTTGATCATAAATGGTATACTATTCATCCGTGATGGCCTATGCACACAGTTCACTGTAAAAGAAACGACGGACTGCATATTTGAAAGAAGCAGGTTGGCAGCATATATATGTACACGAGTCAGACTCATATACGAATATGAGTAGCGGGTGAGTATGTTTGTTGGTCCGATGACATAGGGGTTGCTATAACCTTGTCAATGGAAAGCAATCGTGGAACATTTGAATTCACTCCATGAAACACAAATTAGAGATATAACGTACTGTATTTAGAACAATAGTAATTGGATAAGCCGCCTGGTTTAGCCATTTTCCAGCCTGTAGAATTACTCGTTTTAAGGAGGCTACTCTGCCAGATGGGGATTTTATACTAGGAAATACCTCAGTACTAAGACCATAGCTAGTAACGATTGGGCCATCTACACATTTTCTAGCCTTTGGGCTTCGTTTGGGACAAAGAGACTAACATGAAATTGATTCAACCTTGAAAAATATTTCGTACTGATAATGATATTCAGTGTCCAAGTTCCAGGTACAGCTGCTGAACAACTACTAGAGAACGTCACGAAATTAATGATGGTAGTTAGGTACTTAATCGTTAATCACAGTCGATAGATTTTCTTAACTTCTTTCAGGCATTAGCAAGTTCTGCCTTATTTTACACCTCTAACGTCATATGTAACCTCTTATTCATATAGAGGCCTTCTAGTACTCGTGATTGGGTAAACAAGGCAAAGCGACCCATCAATGTTGGGTTGGGACGACCTTCATCATAGGCTGATTGGCTGTTACGAACGACATATCACAATTCCACTTGCGCCCTACAGGTCGACTTGGTGGATACTC
The DNA here is from genome assembly GCF_002443255.2 of Varroa destructor. NCBI lineage: Eukaryota > Metazoa > Arthropoda > Arachnida > Mesostigmata > Varroidae > Varroa > Varroa destructor. The sequence continues at coordinate 26,272,114 of NW_019211457.1, forward strand.
GAACTATAACAGTGTATACAGGCTTCTTGACTTAGTGTATACAAGGCCATTGCTTTCCCAGCCACATATTGATGATAAATGGAACTTACTTAAAGGTTCTGATCTGCATAAATACGCAGTTACATCGATTCTGCCGTATCAAACCATAGTCTACTTAACAGATGTGACAAAAAAATAGTTAACATACAAAGTTATACAACAACGCTGACGAATACCAATAGAAAGAACTGGAAGTGCAACTAAATAATGCTAACCGAAATTGGTGCAGACAACAGCAAAGTATAGAGAAGTTCAATCCAACTAAATTACCGTGATCGTGCATGAAAAATATGCTCGATAACTCTTGATCAAAGTTGAAGGGTTGTACGAATCAACGTTATTACATGTACATACTTGTTAGTTCACAATCTACATATTACACTGCGTTTATGATTAAAAGTTTCTATTTTTTATCTTCATGAAAGCCTGATTTCCCGCGACGAATCCGCACAGTCAGTGACACTTCAGTGATTGCTTGCGATTCAAAAACAATTACGCACGAAATTTCATGTCTGCTTAAATATCAGGCTGGGCAGCGTGGAAAATAATAAGATATAATCTATTACACAACTACTTTTCCATTCTACTTCTATCGTTTTGTGATTTAAATGTAAATGGAAGACGGTTTGTCGTCACAGCCATGGCCACCTATCAACTTGGTCAGCGAAGGAGACCGTTTTACCTCTTCCAGATGCTTGCGCCGGTGCAGCGGTCGAACCAGACTGTAGGTCGCTGGTACCCCATTACCCAAGCAATGGGGCCCTTTGTTGCGCTCCCTTATTTTTCATGAGCCTTCAGAGTTACCAAATCTCTTGAGGTGATTTGTCTAACAGTTAGATGTTCAAGGCGATCAAGTGATAACGATCAGACAACAATATAGGTATAGTTAGTCGTTGCGAAAAACCTATTTAGCCTCAGAATGACATGGAGAGAATGACGATTTTATTGCGTGAACATTTTACGTTAGCTTTACGTTACGTGTCTTCACGTTATGAAGAATCGGCCCTGACGTTAAGTGTGTTTTCTAGTGAACTAGAGATAAATTTCACGAAATAGAATTGAAGCAAACATGTTTCAACGTGATTTGTGCACCTTATGTACGTCAGCCTTCGTCCCAAGCTGACTCTTCCATCGGGATATTTATATCGCTTTTGAAAAGTATCATCGAACACGAGAAATGTCAGCTTTCATTGATAATGTACGTATATAGCGTAAGTTTAAATTAGCGATTTCCTGAGCTCGACACACCGAACCATTAGTTGCTAAATTAACTAAATAAAACTTACCATGTTTTCTCTGGGGAATGCCTACTTAGCTCAGTTAATTTAGCAACTAATGATTCGGTAAGTATTACCCAGAAAAAATATGATAAATTTTTTACATAAAGTCCAGAGTTAATCTGTTCCCGGAACTCTAGCAATTTCCTCCAATTTCGTGGTCTAGAATTGAATATGAGACGCTCGGAAAGCACTCTTTTTGTTCGATCCTTCGATGCTTTTCAAAACCTATTATAACGTCCTAAATGAAAATTATACATTAATTAAATCAAATAAAAATGCAACAAACTTTTTCGCCTACAGTTTATTAAAAATCTGTACATTTGTAATTTATTATAATTTAATAATCCGTCTCAGAACACTCTTTATGAATAGCATCTCCTACGTACGTTTCATTTGTTTCGCGACGTTGGTGTTATATATTACTATTATAGCCGGTGTGTTTACTGGTATTTACTTTGGGCGAAGTTTAAAGCAGAAGGAGCAAAGAATAACTATTCGGGATTTCTATAGGCGTACGATCATTGTCCGTAATAACAGATAAAAGTTACAATATGGGTCTGTTTATCCTCCAATCAACAGATATCTGCCAGCGTCGAAAATGCCATACGAATAAAGGTCTGATTTTATATATCCGCTATGAAATCCAGCGTGTCGTCTTATTTTGTTGGGTTGTTTTTAATTTCGCATAGCTTTGGCGTTCCGATAGACAGAATCAGGATCAGTGCTTCTTCGTTTTCGTCGTAGTGATTTGCGGTTGAAACGAGACGTTGTGACTTCTATCGGGAGGAAAGTGGCGTTTTGATAAGGGGTAAGTCAGTGAAATAGGTGGGGAAACAGATTAGCGGGTCGACAAAATGCCACGCATATCACAGGATTCGTCAGCAGTATTATTATCTGTCGTATCGAGTACCGGATTGTTATTATTATTTAATTTATACGAACACCTTAATTGACCTATGTACTTGCTATTTCGAAGTGTCCACATCAGTCTAGCTTCGTTCATAACAACACGGCATAGCGCATCTGCTAGTCGTCGGTCGAAACGACAGGTACAAAGTCGAAACCGGTTCTATCTGCAAAAGCACATATCAAATTCAGAAGTTTTTACGCCAAAGAGGAGATACTGTTTTTCATGCCGTTGGAGCCAGCGGGGGTTGCAACGCGATCCAACTGAGGAGTTTTCATTTAGCGCGCGTGCACATGTTATGTGCATTTGAGCGTCTGGGTAAGTGAGTTCGCGCAATCTGACTCTGTGAAGGAAACTTACGCTAACGTTAACATACTGTTACCTTCAGGTTTCGGCTGTATTGGACCTTTTAATTTTTCTGAGTGAGGCTTCTTTTTTTTTTCGCTGTAATGGGTAGGACCTTGTGATTCAAATCTCGACACATGGAATGAACGAACGTGGCCACCGCAGTTGAAAGTAACGGTGGCTGAAATTAATACACATTGCCTGCTAAACGCACAGAGCTTCGCATAGAGACTGCGCTACGGGGTGGCTAGAGAGTGTCAACAATATTTTATAATACCTAGTATATATATATATATATATATGTAGCCGCGATAGGATAATCTCTGTTTCTGCACTGACTCGTACCAGCGACTTATTCGTGTTTTTTGAGTAACGCTCAGTCTGGGAAGTAAACAGGAAGTAACAAGTTTTGGTGGATGGCACATTTTTTCCTTGGAAAAAATCATCAGTGAGAATCAACCCTTCCGAAAAGTTTGGCTGACTTTGCTTTTTGATAGAGCATCACTATTTTCTTCGAAATTATTCTGCCAAGGGGGTCACGAATAGTATGAAATATGCACTACGATGAATTTCATAATGTTTTACTTTATATATTTATATTTTGTTTTCCGGTATATGATTACGTACTCAATCTGTAAACCGCAGAAAACCACGAACACAAACCTGCGTCTATCCTAGCCGTTGTAAACTAACCGTTACCTCGAAGATTTCACTAATCTGATTTCGGATAGATGATAAAGTTTTTATTTTCTCTGTTCGTCAGCTTGTAATAGCCTCACTCTTGTGGGGTCTGACCATAGGTAAATCAACGAGCCAATATGTATGAAACACGTTATCGTTAATAAGCTTACATAGCCCATTGCAGCGTACTCATATATACGTTATATAGACCGTTATAAATTTTAGTGACGTTTCAACAGTATTATGTTTTAATTAAAATTCCTAAAATTTTCCACAGTTACTTACTGAACGTTCATTTTAATGTATACCTATGAATTGTAATAGATTAAGGCTGGACGGAAGGCACCCTGGCACTTAATCTACTTGACAATTATTTACTAAAAGTATTTTAACATGGTTGCCCATGGTCGATGGGCAAACAGAGATTAACTGTTATGTCATCATCTAGCCCGAAGTATCAAACAGCAGTGTTTTTAAAGAAGAAAACATATTGTTCACTTTCCACGGCACATTTTTTTTCGAAAAACCCTACAGCGTGGCCTGCGAAAAATCCTGTATTAGCGCATGATACGTTTTTATATTCGTTGGTAACCTGCAGTTGTAAGGCTCAGTGAAATACAATTTCATCGTTTCTAGTTGTGCCAAAAAAGCTGGATATCATCTCACAGCTGAAATCGACAACCAGTGGCATCACTTCTGCAGTTATAATTCAGTATAGCTCTAAATTGAATTTCGGGCTGGTAGCTACCGGCCGGACGTTTCAACACGAACTCCCAATCTGGCTTGCGACGCCGGTTTCATTTTGCCTAAATATTTTCTAATTCAGCAGCGTAGTGACAAGTGCTAACCCCGCGTAGGGTGTTCACACGATCAAAAAGAATGAGTAAAATATCCATTCTTCTTCGGTCTATGAAAGTAAAAATTAAAGAAAAATATATTAACAAGAAAAGAGACGAATAGATAAATCCTGCGGACAGGAATAAAAATCAGCATTTTCGCCGCTGCCATGATAGCCACCGTTGTCCTGATTGTTCTTTATACGGAAACACGGACTGCGCGAGATAGCGCTGTTTCACGACGTTGGCAAATCCAAACAATTTCAGGCTTGGAACTGGCTTTCCCTCCTAGACTGGTTTGGCTGCTGTTGAAAAGTAATCCTGCAACAGCTTTGAACTCGTGACCTGTCGAAGTTACAGCTGCTTTGGGACCAACGAGAGACTGAGGCCGATGCAATTATTAAGGCATCCTGGATAAAGACGCTCTTGTTTTTGTTCTGCGACAATGTGACGCTCAGCCAATACGCAAGCGTCACCAACAGGTACCAGTGTCTCTTCTTCGTCTGTTTACCATCAGATGACTGGTATTACGCTGTCTTTAATGAATCCTACATCAATCGAAGCGCACCTACATAAGTGAACGTATGAAAGGATGGATGATATGATGTCATTAATGCATTATCTATTTGCCAAGCGAAACAAATACAAATATGAAACGTTTTTTTTTTTTCTTTTTACTGGATTCTTTTCGTTATAGTGATCCTGCAGATGCTTTTACTTGTTGGTACCATATATTAATTATGCATTTTATTTTAATAATGCGTTTAGCTTGGCATACGCCTTAAATTTAGGAACTTCACGAGATTGGCTTCGGTTTATAGCTCCTGTGCCTTGTGAATTTTGCTTTGCTTAAGGGCTGCTCCTTCCTGCTATACATATTAAATGTATCAAAGGATCAACTTCCTACAAAGCAGCTATATAGCTCAACACAAACGAGAAGGCGGACTATAAATCAACTTTGTCAAGCGTATATCGTGGATTTAGCAGCAATAATCATTATCGTAACAGTGGCACAAAAAAATAGTAACAATACCAACAGCTTCCAGATAGACGCAATATAACACGAACAATAACCGTCTGCTTGAGCGAAAACCGTAATCGAGTTGTCATCTAGTTTGTAATCGTTCTACATGTAGTCTGAAGAAACTTCCTCAAAATTTCGTTACTCGCTGAACTCAACAAAATCGGACACAAGTACTTTCGATGTTAGTGTTCAAGGTAACTAGGTATCATGTCCTAGACACAAAGCATTAGATCGATAGTAAGCACGCTCGGTAAATGACAGTTTTAAGTCGTTCGTTCGATCGCCATTAGATGCTGAGTGATATTATGAACATTTCGTAAATTGCTTAGTGATTAGTTATTTTAGAAATAGTTAATTTGCTCGACTTATCAACTGCTATTTTAGAAAATTGTCTCTCATCGGCGAACAATAGCTAAAGCTTGCTGGTATTGTTGACTTGGCTTTGCCATGCTTTGAAACGGGGTGTACTAAAAACACAGATCGGATGGAGGAACAGGCGCTGCGTAAAATTCACGCCGAAGTGGGGTGGTAAGACGGACACAACAAGACATCGATAAGCTAATGTGCAGGCAGGGTAACAACGCTTGTAAAATATGGTCGATATATTGCTCCCTGATCATAGGACGAGCGGTCTGCGCTATATTGCGTCCCCCGGTATTTTCTACGAAGTATCTTTTGCCAGTGGATGATCAGTGTTATTTTGTCCGCTACCAACAAAATCAAATACCTTTGGATTCTCGTAGAAGGCCAAGAGGCATCTGCATTGTACGGGATGGCGAGATTAGTCAGACCTGGGGTAATGCCGCAAGTATGAGTTCCGTGGTTTAACCAATCATTTGGTAATAAAAGAGATCTGTGAGTGATAGGTTAGCTCAGTCCTATAACTTTTTACATTCTTTAGTAGTTTATTATTATTAGAACTAGAGAACCAATTCGTTTGAAATTAGTGAAGAGTTATACACTGTTATGTATTTGCAATTTAAAAAATGCACAGCCTAAAGATGTGACTTTTTTTTATATACAGACATATAGCAACTAACAAATTTGCTTAAAAATAAAGATATTTTATCTCTTATATCTCATTTTCTATTAGTTATTTTAGAGAGTCGTTAAATCGAGTGATGCTTGCGTCTTTTTGTACTACATTGTATTTCATAATGGCAAAACATATCCACTAGTATTAGACTCAATTTTTGGAGTTGTAATATCTGTTAAGATGATTATATATATACATATATATATATATATATATATATATATATATATATATATAATTATATATATGTCAGTCCAAAGTGGCTGAACTTCTACTTGAACAGTCACTGCTTTCTGAGTGTAAGATTCTAAGCCTCACAGAACTCTACTATTGCATAAAAGTAGCAGAATAAGGTATCTCGTTTCGTCTAGTTCGATGGTCCCAGTTAAATTGTCAATCCTTTAATTTCTTATTATATATAACTGACTTTAATGTTTACAATGCATGATGCTGACCACGATCAGCCACCTTTGAAGGCGCGCTGCTATCACTCCATCTCGTCTCGCCTTTAGAATCGATGAACTAACCTCGTCTCTATTATTACTGTCCCTTTTAACGTATACCAGAGATAAGCTTGCAAACCTAATAGTGCGTAACCGAGATCACCTTTTTCATCTTTATTGCCTCTCCTAGCTTTTGTCGTTGTGAATTAGTTCATTGAGCAAAAAATTACAATCGTCGAGACCATGACGTTAGCTCATAATTCATAGAGTTGTTGACCTGTTTTTTCATAGCAGCTCCTGCTTGCTTGAGCAGATCAATGGTGACGAGATATTTGGAACGTTAAGGAGAGGAAGATGCTTCCCTTTATAATTCGGTTCAGCATTATCTTGGCTTGTTGCATCCTTATTCAGCATAGTCGATATAGGTCACCTTTGACAAACTTTTTGGGAGTGTGCATACGTAATGTCCCTGAATTTATTTAAATCAGCGAGAATAAGAAGCCGCTAGAAGTCATTATTGATTTATGTAGGGCTTCGATACGTTCATCAAGAAGATACGAATGAATTTCCAAGAAATCAAGTTTATTTAAGTACTCCTAGGTGAACGTTGTTCGGCGGTCGATGATTGTCGAACCGTCAGTGTGACAATCATCTCAACAGTCCCCAACTGCATTACGCAGGTCCCTGCTTAGTGATTATTAATGGCCTTATGCTACTATGCGGACTAACTATCGTCACGTGGGGCCAGAGATTGACGTGCCTTGGTTCGTGATGTCACGATAACAAGCAGATCTTTTTATTTACGGATGCTGGTGTTTTCATTTATGTTATCACATTTTTGGGGTTTGCTTGTCGTCGTTCTATCGAAACGTCCCTGATTGAACACATTGCTGCACACGCTTACGTTTCTAAGAGTCCTGCTCGGGCAAACAACGACAGGGATGAACGAAGCGGCTTTTCCTAACAATATAGTGACTGCTCATTCCTTGCTGGAAAACTCGTGGGATTGTCTCCAAAAACAACTGTCGCTTTGTGCTATTAGAAGATCTGACGGCTATAACGGCGCCTATCCAGCGCAGTGTTGCACATGGACGCCGGGGTTGAGTGAGTGATTGCGCTTGAATTACGGCGGGGCCAAGGCACTCCATTTGCATTCACAGACTGCATTCGAACTTGCAAAATTATTATCACATCTTTGCCAGGACAGGAACAGCTGTAACGTCTATTTTCATAATTGTTAATACGTCGTGCCAGTGCCTTCGAGGACAGAGTGGACAGAAAGCAAAGCAAAACTTATCAGTGTCCGTATGTTATTTATGGTTGCTGACCATTCGTACTGGTCGTCGAACAGCAATGCTAGCCAACTGCTGCCGCTTTTGTTCTCAATATTAAGTTATTATTTAAGTTAATTAGTTATTTAGCAGTGAATATCGGCAGTTCATTCTTATAGCGAAACGAGTTTAGTTGAATGCACTTTATCAAGTCATCCACCACATCACAATTCAAGTTATTTACATTTATAATAAAAGTTCGCGCAACCCGACAAAACAGCTTTTTTTTTTCTAATTCTATCTGTCAAATTTAGCCTACGACGTCCAGGTTTAGCACATACAGGACATCGCAGTTTAGGAGCATAGCCGGCGGCCTTTGCCAAAACTCGCTTTTGTTTCAATGCATCGTTTAGCTTTGTTGCGTTAATTTCAGGACTATGTGAATTTTGTCATACATTTACCGCACCGGTTTCGACACTGTAACCATAGGCATAGTTTGCCCGTGCTAATGATGCCTCGGGCCACGATATGTAGATTTTGGTTGGTAAAAGTAGTCCAACGAATTGCCACCATGTTAAAATGACAATAAAGTTCAGTTAAAAGTGTCACTAGCTTTATAGTTGTACTTAAAGCTGTTGCGGTTTTTCAGATTACATCTGCAACAGGCCGATATCTAGGAACTGCAGGGAAGATACGTTTAATGACTCGCTAAATCATTGAAAATAAGCAAACTATCAAGAAAAAATGGCTGAATGAGGACCCAAGGAAAACCTATCGTTTAGAGAAAGTTACTTTTACTACTATTGTAAAGGATAATTTTTTATAATATATAGCAATATCGATAACGAACGTATAGATCTAATAAATGTAGTATCATATTAATATTAAAAAAAAAAAAACATTTACACCTTTCGTCTATAAATGTAGAGGATAGAAGAAAAAATACTTAATAATTAAAAACGATAACAACATGTTAACTCTGTAACAATTTTCCAGTACCGAGTTGGGCTCGTGCGTTTTTTCCTCTACCTCTAATAAGGTGGTCCCCGTGACTTGAATTCGTATGTATTCACACATTGCTACTGTAATAAATTACTCCCTATTTTTTTTTCTATTTTATAAATACTACATTTTTGGGTAGCTCGTCGAGGGCCCCCGCGATTTACGCCACCTAATAACAACGCCACACACGTAATAATAACAAAAAAAGGTACCGATCATCTAATTCAGTTCACTTTACGTTATATTCCGGGCCAGTCGAATGCACTAGCCCTTATTTTTTGTGTTACATAGTATCCATTAGAGCTTGCTTACAAGTCTAAAACGATTTATTTGAATCAGCAGAGACAAAAGCGTGCGTTATAATATCGTATGCAGTATCCATGTCTTGACAAAGTGGCCTGCGTTTCCAGCGCGGCCACCGGTCAAACGTGTCCTTCGAACTTGAGAAAAGTCAATGTTCACTGCTGTTATGATTATAATTGCTATTAATAAAGAAGCTATCATATAAAAGGTCGTGTCTACGCCATCTTTTATACATATCAACGCTGGAAGCTCAGATCAGCGTGCGACACACTAATAGAGAAGAACCAACCTTTGTACGAGCGTCGCGCTTAATGAGCTATAAAAAGAAGTCATAGTTTTAATTTGTGTCCTTCTTCGATGATGACAGCTTGCTAGCTTATGAGGGACGGCGATCCGCAGTGGTTGACAGGAAACATTTTTCATAGTAATAATGCCCCGGAGTTCTATATACTTATGCATGCTAGAATGGCTCTGCAATTAGAACATGTTTTATAAACTGTTCGCGAGACGTACCGGTATTCAGAACAATGTAGACGATATTTTCTTTGACGACGCCGTTTATTTAGAATATAAAATTCTACGAATGAACGCGCAATATGATCCGGACGCTATAGATGCCGTAACAACCCAAACATAAATTGTGCTAAAACGTAGAACTGCACGCAAAAGTATATTAAATTTGTCATAGATCGTAGACCTGTAGAGCAATAGCAACAAAACTCTTTTACATTCATTCATTTCAACGTATTATTAGTTAAAAATGGTGGAGTTCTGCCAAGGCGCATTGTACGAACAACTTGAAAGGGATGACATAGTAAACTGCGTAAATAAACCGTTTAATCATAATGGTAAACTAATTATATCGTCTCTTTTTTTGTGCCCTTTTTACTTCTGAAACGATATAATCGACCAAAAATTAGCTCAATTTTCATCGTTTCACTCAGATCTTCGCTTTCTGTATCTCGATAGTATGATCTCTGTCCCCGCCTGCCGCTTTATCATGCAGTGCGATGGTTCGAACCGAACAGTAGGTAACGTGACGAAAACAGGCCAACAAAAGTTATTATACGCATATTTGTAAATAGGAATGACTGCCTACATGTGCATGCAATCACCTATCTCTGTGCATGTATATAATGAATGCAATCTATAATTGCCCATACACCAAATGGCTTGCAGCTGCAGTTTTACTGATTTCATTCAGGTGTCGTATACAGCCGGACGCTCGTTCAATCGCTGATTCGTCGACTCACCCCTAGAAAGCCGGACAGTCCGGCAAACTTTTATTCTAATAATAGTTGGTCAAATCACAGCCGATGCTGTCGCCGATTATCATCAGCATCATGGTTCGGGGACGATAAAGCTATTGAATGCTACCGGTTCTGTACAAACTATCAATTGGCGGTGCTCCGCGGAACGTCAGGCTAAATCGCTGATACATCGCTTGAGGGCGAGACCGGTCCTGATGACAGGGCTTTCGCTACTCGTCCGCTGCTATCGCAAAAATACAACTGTTGGTCTGTGCCGTTCGTCAATGAAGTGAAGTGCTAACAAAGCACCAAGCAGAAGTTTCAGTTCCTCGCTTCTCTTCGTATTTTTTCTTTGCCTTCGTAGGGGAAACGAAAACGGAGAAGGCCGAGCTTCCATTCATCATTCAACTCTCGTCCTGTTCCCGATATTTGCCAGTGTTCGTGTTGCATTATTGACCATTTGCGTCTCTATGTCGCGCAATCCTATCTTCTCCCAATATTTATCTTCATTCATGTGCGGTGGGCCTTGGACGTCCTGGGTGGTACGTCGGTGGGTTAGTTTAGTTTGGTATCGCAGCCGCTGTTGGCTGTACCGTCGAGCCAATGTAAATCGGCGAACAAAAAACAGCTGTAAAGCACAACACACCGCTTTAATAACTACAGCCATGACGACGGCGATAATGACATTGTCGATTGGACACGGCCGGCCGATAGCAAGTACTGGATGAACTGAAGAGGACAAAACTGTAGTTTAAGACTGGCACAAGGGCTCCTCTATGAGCGGCTGATTAAGCGAACTGATCAATAGGAGCTGTATTGCGGATAGTAACAGCAAACGACTGAGGGAAAGAAGCGCGATGGGGCCAGATGAAGATTTGAGCAGAGACTGGTGAGCAGCTGAACGAGCTGCATCAACTAATTATACTGTGTTATTTCTCGTCATTAAGGCCAAAATACTATATTCGGAGACAACGATAAAAGGCCAACAATGGCTGAGAAGCCAGTCAAATTTCTCCTCATACTTGTAAGCGTTTACGTACTGCACGCAACAATTGGAGTCGTGAAGTCAGAGAGGAAAATAATAATACGGAGAGGATATAGATTAAAACGGCAGGACGGCGTCTGAAATCACCTAAAAGGGACCTTTGGGAACGGTGATAAGGATAGGTCGCAAGCGGTTTACATAGTTTGACCCTTTTCTCCTCTTGAATTGAACCGCAGGGACGTTTAGTAAGGACCAAACGGTAGACGCCAGCGTCTCCTAAGACTGGGAAGGATATTGAGCTCGAAAATGCTAGAAGATCTAAAAACAGTGTTTTGTGTGCTGAAGCTGTGCGCGACAGCCTTTTGTAGCAGTTGTTATTCCATTTCCATATTGATACTCAAGTAATACGCATATTATTAAATAGTCATTCACGATAAATTTATAGACATTTTTGAAGAGCAATTCGTTCTTGAGTTATTATAGAATGTTCATTTTGTTTTATACTGACCTAGTTTTTGTCTAAATTTTCTCCACGTCCTGACAGTTTATGTCCACACACCACTTAAAGCGACACGAATGCTTGGAAGTACGGACACGCGCTGAGACCCTGGTGTCTCCCGGTTTGGAGTTTTACGTTCGGTATCGTCGTTAGGCATCCCATCACACCCTGACTTGCCCCTCTACAACCTTATACGCATCGTACACTTGTTACCTACAACATCTACGAGAATATCATGCAACGCCTGACAATAATAAGAACTGCAGCAACACCAATATAAATGCCAATTAGACAGTAATCCATCTATACAAGCGTTTACGCTCGTCGCTTGTGGTAACTACCTTGTTCCATCCATGTCAGTATCTACAGCTATGCCGTCCTTCCAGTCTTCGTCCACGGTCTGCAACTCACTGTGATTGCCAGCAGCGCTTCGCGCGATCCGTGGTATCCCCGCGCGAGTCCAACGATCATCGACGAACTGTGTGAACGAAGTTCGTCGTTACGAAGCCACCTAACCGTCGATGCTAGTCGAGAAGATGATGGACAACTCAAACTATTGAATGATCGCTTCGCTGTTGTCGGTGCTTTTGTTGTTATTGCTGTTGTGGTTTCTGTTGTTGTTATTACTGCCAGGCTTGTCGTTGTCGTTATTTTTATTGGAATCGCTTGCATCGTTGTCGCTACTCGCCAGGGCAAAACGGAACGCTGATCGGCTAACGGTAGCCAACTACTTGACGCTGTCATTATTGATGATGTTAATATCATTAGCTACTGTGGCTTTTTGTACCGTTGCAGCCCTTCTCGCCGCGGAGTGAATAGATGAATGAACGAAACGGCGAATGTTACAGCAGCGGCGGCGGTGGTCACGACCAAATGCTCGAAGGGGACTTCGTGGCCCAGTTTGTGCGAGACGGTGAAAGAAAATGGCGTACAGCAGAAGGGCGGCAGAGAGCGGAAAACGATTGGCGCAAATCGCAGCAGCGTCTGCGATGCCAACGTGTCTTCGTCGCCGGTAAAAATAAATGGTCGTAGTCGGTTTTTTCGTCAACATGATCATATTGCATATTGCCCATAGTAGCTCGTGGTAACGGCTGAACTGCTATGGATATGCTGGTTAACTGTGCGGTGCGACATCGGCTAGAGTCAGCGTTTTGGCTTTTCGTTGACGCCGGGGTTGCCATAGTTATGACGTTATTGGAGGCTGATGCTAGCTGATGGCGTCGACGTCTGCTTTGACGGCGTCAGAATTCAGATTACAAACTGTGGCTAGCAGCAAGTAGCTGCTGTCGTTTCATTTGTTGCTGTTACGTTTAAGTGCGATCACGTACCCGTTCGCCATATGGAGATCAGGGAAGACCTGATTTCAAAAGAGTCCTGTTGCACTGCAGGCCCTGGCATAACCGCCGCCACCGTAACCAGCAGCAAACAGCCGATCGCAAAGAGAAACTGTGGTTAAAGGCGGCGCCGTGGTGGGTTGCAGCGTGGTTGTGAAAAACGACATAGACATAGCTACTGGTATCGATTTCCATACCACTCGTATATACCGCTATGATATGCATATCTAGCGTCTAGATGGCGCTGTCGGCATATACTGACGCGCAGACGACGTCCACACATACGCTGAATGCAATTAGACACACAAACAGGAAGCATGCGGAACATCTGCTTCTAGCTGCTGCTTATCTCTATCGTATAGTATAGTACATTTTGCCATTGACACGATGCACCTGCATTCATTAGGACAAGATAGCACTACAATGATTAGAGAAACGGCGCCGAACGAAACGCTTATTACCCTTGTACTTAACCAATCCACCTCAACACTCGTCGTAATCATAGTGTCGAACTGTATCTATAGTGCTAATGTATGTTGAAAAAGAGCTTCGCCGGTTACAGCTGCAGGATCCATCCGCTCCCTGTAGAAGCTAGCATTATCGCGATACGATCATATAATGCACACATAAGGGTATCGTATTTAGGCGCTGTATTATCAAGCGACATTATCGTATTGCCATGGCTAACATCGGCAGCCTCTCTGCCATCAGCGCCATATTTCGACCACCGACCGCGAGCCGTTTCCTTCAACGGTGACCAGACTAGCTACATCTTTCGCAGACGCCGATTTGAAAAGGCAAGCTAAGCAACGTCGTGGGGCAGTTCTATTTGCAACGATATTTAGGGACATTGCCTTCGAACTATAAAATCAAAGAGAAGTTCTCGTAAACAGCCACGATGGGCTATTGTCGTTTGCTCGATCCGTTTTTGCGTAGACGTGCCGAGCACAGTTAATACGGTGTCAAGAGAGGAGGAAAAGAAGGCAGTGCATTGACACCTGAAATCTAATAAGTTCATGTGTAACACAAAAACGCACGACACAATTATATTATAGAATACGTAGCTGATAAAGGGAGGATCAATGGAGCGTCGCGGTCGCAATTATCGGCTACGTACATTCTGAGTTTAGTTAGTCCTAAGTTCTACGGTTAGACGACGCTAAACGACGAGCGAAACGGAGAACGCCATTAGCGACACTTGAAAAAGACTTCGAACACAAATCGTCAACAAGGAAACCGCAGAACCAATGAACAAATTCAGTGACAGGATTGATCGGTACGAGTGGTCAAAGATGTTGTAGACACGAGGCCGAAAAGTTTGCATAAACGAAAATGATAGTAAATGGGACCTGTGGGAGATTTTGGCACGCTCAGCGTGCATCTGGACGTTCAACAAAAAACAATCAGAGGCGATCAACGCTTTGGAAAACAGCTAATTGAAAGCGAAAAGCAAGGTTAGAACTAGTCTCGTCTAGGACTGCCAACAGCAAAGACAGAACACCAGCGTAATAAAACATACTGCGAACATTTCAAAAAGCGACAGTGAAGCTGTGCTTTTAAGCTGTCGAAAGGTCGAAAGGCGTATATCGCAAGCATAAAAAGCTATACAATTTTTCATTTTAGCTTTTTATGTAAACTTCCAAATAGGTTTTAAGGTCGGCGTGTTCGTCTCAAGTTTCGAGAGCTCGTTCACACAAGGCAGCATTTCTGAAACGGCAGTCACGGTGTGGTGTTTTACATAAGCTAGAGGGTTGCGGATAATTTGAAGCTACATACGTAACACTCCTTCAAATCGTGGTTAATAATGGAAATTACGGATTCGAACTCGGCTGAACCGCCTCGATTTAGCAGTAGCGTGATCAAAACACCTTTGCCTCCGATACGTTCTACGGATGTCCGTTTGAAGCGTGGTTTGTTGCATGCCGTCATGTTAGAACTTGTCGCGCAGATCAGTACAAGGGGGGCATTTTGTTACGATGAACAGCGAAAAATTATTGTCAATACAGTGCTGTGTGGCGCTTTTCATGAGATCTATGGCCCATACGGATCATGGAACACGCCTAGTTCGATTCGTTCATCTCTAGTCGTCCATAAAAATTCTGCATTGCTTTCCAATTCGGCTCATCGTATCCTTCCTGTTCATGTGATAATAACATCTAAATAAATCTCGAGTTGACGTAAACTTTTCTCCAATTACATTGAGTAGCAATTAGAATAAATGAAAAAGAAAAAAAAAAGTACTAGCTTTCTTTGCTACAGATCTATGGAAAAAAAGATTATTAAAAGTTAACGAATGTATTTATTTAGAAACTGTCTATTTATTAAAGAACTAGTTAAGTCTTTTAAAATAGCACATTATTAAGCTGCTGTGTAGAAGAATTTTATGAGTCTATACAAAGTGCAATATAATGAAATAGATGGAGTGCTCTATTTTTTGGTTTGTTTCACAAACGGTAGCTTGCCGTTCTCTCTATAGCACCTAGAAATGTTTTCCAACCGTTCTCTACGACGTGTTCATACCCGTTCTGCCGACTGTCTACAGTAGGATTCTAGAAGCTGGTATCCGGTCAGCGATAATATCAGACAACTTGCCCTTCGATCCCTTTTTTTTGTAAACATTATTATTACCCCTGATTGAGAATACCAGTTAAAACCTAAACGTTCCACATCACATTATAGAACTTCTTAAGTATAACATAGATACAGTTTGGTAAAGCAGAATTATGAATGGGTTATTTCATCGAAATTAGAACACAAATAAGCGTCCGAGAGGATAGAGAGCCGTCCCTGCGAAATACCTTTAAGACGTATTAACAACGAGAAAGGGTGGAGTGTCTATGTCGTATCTATCGGCATAAGCTTGTTCGTTGAAACCTATGTCTGCTAGCAAGCCAGAATATAAAACAGGGAATCCACGCCAGCTGGTACTCTCGTAGGCGTGATAAGCCTTTCAGCCTCAGTTGATTATCGTTGCTAGGTTTCGTTTAGCGACAGATGGACATTGATGACCTCAAGAGAACGACGACAACTCCACCTACAATGGTAAGACCAATCCACGGACGGGAAAACACAGATACTGCCTAGACCACACGGTGAAAAATTCAATTTTTATGTAACGATCGATTATGTACGGGTCGTCTCGGAGCGTCTCGATTGACAATTCCATGACGTGATAATTGTTTCTTTCCTAACAACGTAGCACCAATCGATAATAAATGGAAATCGTGCCATCTGCTATTCCCGTCTATAGTAAACCTTTTCTTTTAACAACATCTCTGTAGGCCCAAAAAGAAACGGTAATCTAAATTAAATTAGCTTAGACTCTTGCATGGCCAACAGATAAAGCAGATATTTAACATTCATTTTGCCCAGACAGTCGAATGGATTTGTAATGGGTGTGTTTCAGATGCGTACCATATTGCAGAACTTCAAACCATACCCTTGTAGCCCTTGAGTGAGTACTTGCTATTCTGTCTCGTTATTTCTATCGGAGTCGCTAATCAAAACAATGTGTCCCTGTATGTTAAACAAAGCGCAAACTAATCTTTCCGGCACTCTAAGAGGTACCAGCTAAATGAACACTCATACGAAAATATTATAGGTACAAGTCGCAGAGGGTCTTAGCTCAGGCCTTTCATTGGTTCGGCTTCAGAATTGAAACACAAGTCGCTCTGTGATTTCTTTTAACTGCAATTTTTATTTGCTAAAAACCTGGGGCGATATTACTGCTTTCGGACGTGTACTTGATTACGGTATTTAACTTACTTTCGCAACCACTTTAGCATTTTCATTTTAACAAAATACTCCGTTGCATTGATCTCCTCAATTTGGATCTATGCGCTGCTTACTTTTCAAGTAGAGCTTGGATGTTTGCCGATCAACAACGGTGTACAGGTGTCTACATTAATCACCTATCTTATTCTCTAATATTTTTGAAAAGTTTAATATCAACGCATTTTAATTATTTCATAATCTGTATATCTGTGACGTCGTAAACGATTCCGTCGAAAGACTGCATTGAAATCTCTCAATGTCTACATAAAAAAAAATATAATGTACAGTATTTGAAGCCAAACAGCCCGTCGAACCTTTAGAGCATTAGATATTCGAATTTCGGTTTAAGGAAATGTCACCAAATGATAACCGCAGCCCCATAGCTAAGTGTTGCTTAGTCCTTTCAGCATTAATTAGAATTCTGTAAAGGAAAAGGCTTTCAATGATTTTCCAAATTCCGTTCATGACTGATCTCATTTCATGTGAGAACCTTTGAACGTCGGTCAGATCTTGCACCTAGTCGCGTTTAGGTAGCATTAACGAGCAACACAACTTTGCAAACAAAGAAAAACATCGGTAGCGGCTCCTCTGGTTGAAATTTCGGGGGAAAACTGACCGGTAGGTGATATATATATATATATATGTGACAACCTGTAGCTAAGTCTTTTACTGCGACATGGCACAGTAGCCATGTGGCGTCGTTTTCAATTAGTCACACTTTTGCCATTGTTGGTCTAGCTCCAATCGGCTGGCACCATCGCACATCGACTCACCTTAAATGTTGCATGAGAATATTAGCTGACCCATAACAGTAAATAATAAACTAAAAAATATAATATATAAGTAAATAAATATAATTCATAGATAACATAAAAATAAAAAAAAATAGTAATAAATAAAAAAAAAAGTAAAAATTGCGCTAAACAAGTGCCGCTTCGATCGAGGCCTGCCTATCGTTATATGGTTTATCTGCCGATCTCACAATGCAGGTCCATATCGTCGTGAAGGGAATAGTTTGAAAACTGATTATATATACTTATTTTTACGAACTGGAAAAGTTTGGGATGAGCGTTGTCGCGCAAGAAAGTACACAAGTACACAGGCGTAACCAGTACCTCACCAATAGGCCACATCCCAGACACACACACACACAATGCCGTCTCCCCTTTCAGTAATTCTCATGTAAAGACGGTGATACCGATGATGATGATGTGGGTGACAATGATTGGTGATGATAACGAACAAGATGAAGTCATCGATTAGTCACAACAACAACAACAACAACAACAGCTACAGCAATATTAGCGTCTATGGGGGTATGTGCTAGTGCGGGGCTTATGATGCCCAATCGCGTACATGCTACTGTGATGTGTGACTATATTTGTTTACTACGCGCGTCACTGTCCACGGCGCACAACTGTCATCAATGTCGCCGCTTCTCATGGTTGTACACGAGGAAAAGTGCCACTGTCGCTTGTTCTAATGGGGCTCACTGACCATGCCGGTAGTGCGAACTGATCTATTTGCCCTTTATCGGAACAGTATTGCTATCACTTCATGGACGCGGTCCATACCCCACGCACTTTCCTATTCGCTGGGTCGACCACCCCCTCTGCGGGAGGTACTACCCAGCCCTACATCATCCGAAGATATTGGCGAACACGCAACCCTCCCGCCAGCAGGCACTCCCTGTTTTATGGGCAGAAAGTGCCCTCAAAGGGATATCATCATAGTGAAGCCTGCCATCGTAATTATGAATGTGAACCGCGTAATGGTGCTATTCGAAGTTTACACAAACGTACACATAGACTACGTAAATAAATGGATGGGTAGAAAAATGGGCCCTCTGAGCCAATACCTAGTTCTTGATAGCTGGCTGACGATAGCCGCCCTTACTGATTGCCCTCATTTAGTCTATATCGAAAAATTACTGTTAGTTAAAAAAAAACACAAAAAGCTACCGTCTGACAATTAAAATTAGCCGTAATGGTTATCATGTTCTATGATAGCAGATGGATGACCCTTACGAAGATTTCGCATTTATTTTTTAACATGGCGTTGCCGCATAACAGTTCGAAACTGCGAATCGCCGTAGTGACTGTACAAACATTAACGAGGTTATTTAAGCGAAAGGGTTTTCAACAGAAGGCGCACGCAATAAGATCGTAGCGTGATATCACGCGGTCCAGACGATAAATTTCGACAAGTCAGTCCCTGTGCGTACAATATAAAAATAAGCGCGCAACGATCGCGTAAAAAGATAACAAATTCTGTTATCATGTTGTTGCAAAGTCGCTTGCAGGAAAATATCCATAAAAACGTAGCAAGTTATTGAGACCGTCAGAAGATTCGCTGCGCGGAGATGCTGAAAATTTGTTTTTAAGGGGACGGACGGATCCATCAAACAATCCCGATGGGCTAAAAAAGACAGCTCAATAAGGTAAGCAGGCACTAAGTCACAATAAAATACGGCTATCGCTTTGCTTTAAAGTAGCGAAAGAACATTTATTGTTCAGTTGTAGAGTCACACAAAGGCGCCAGCAATGGCATCGTAACTCAGTACCCGATATCCGGAGCCACACAGGGGATAGTCTAAGTTCGAATCTTGACGTAGACATTCTGCAATAAAAATCAGAGCAAATAGAAAACCGGGTGGGAATATAATTGTTAGCTGCGCAACCGTGAAAGTTCAATGCAATTGCGGCTAAAGTGCGTTCCTGCAGGCTAACATGCCTTCCCGGACACAAGCAAAGGCTCGCGAAACCCTAAAGCCAATGTCATTGCTGCGACGTCGCACGAGCGAAAATATGACCGCTTAGCAATGGCATTATATAAACATGAAATTATTTTTTTGACGCGACGCTATAAGAACAATACATACACATAAAATATCCATTTGAAAACACCTAATGATTAATCAATCTAGAGGACATGGGTGGGTCGTACCTAGTAAACATTTCAGAGCACAATCGAACAGCTGATTTCGCCGCGTCCAAAATGTATCCTTCTGTACTGTTACAAAGGCTCACTTCGGAGACCGGTTAATTGTCTGAAACATACGACAGTTAGGAACGTTTTTCAAAGCTTCGTCTGCTGCATCCTAATAAAGCTATAGTCTATTGTTGACGGTCTTTCTGGTCGTCTCGGCGTATCGTACGTTGTGCACGATGTGTCTCGTAAACGTAGCTAAAATTCGAGCTCTAACAGAAAGTAACATGCATAGGGGTTTCTAAGGATAAAAACCCCAGAGCAGCAATATCTCCGACTCAATAAATAATTTATGCCAGGCCCAGACGTAATGGCCTATTCCTAGGAAAGCCATTTTCTACAACAGAATCTTGTGGTCTTCGTTGAGGGCATTAAATACGTCTAAATCGACATTGTGAAATAGAGTACCTCAATTACATACTAAACATAATCGAGCCACACCGTTATACATGTCGATGTAGAATAATGCTAAGAGTCGTTAATTAGACTGATTTTCAAGCAACAACAAAAGGTGTTGTTGTTGCTGTTGGCGGCGATGACAACAACAACAATGATGATTGTGATGATGATGATGTTTTCGTTACCCTCTAGTTTGCCGTAGTCAAAATGACACTGAGCCTATGATCACTACTGCTGCAGTGCTTGAATCAATCTGCAAAATCGGCCTTTCCTGGCCGATTGCAATGACCCTACCATTAACGCAATCACACCCAGTAGACCTTCATTGCAAACCAATTGTCCATTGATAACCTAAAAAGCTGGCTAAGCAGACGATAAAAATCTGTCATGTACGCCATCGAATTGAATTATCATTCCACTGCCGTTGACATAATTACGAATAATTGGAAACATTTCCGCCGGCACGGTTTATAAATCGATTTCAGCTTTGATCTTTCTTATTGTCTAGTACTAAAAGTAAACATCAACTGCTCACCCGTTGCTTTGATACTTAGGCGTAAATAAAGACATTTCTCCAGCGTTGCATATCGCGTTGCTGTTGTCAGCATAGTGGATGTGGAATCGGTTGTTGATTTGGCCGACTTGAGTTCTCATTTTGATGCTTTCATTGGCTCACAATAGTTCTGATATAGAATATGTCAGCTCTAGGGCCGACACGAATATGCTGTGTACAAGGAACAAGAAGAACCGCCGGCATGGCATAGCAAACAGCTTTTGGTTGATCGCGAAACGCGACTATTGGCAGCTCGTTCTTTCTCGTCCACTAATTATAATACGAGCGTTATATATATATTCGGCAAGACTGCAGCTGAAGGCAAGTGGTACGTGACGACGAAGGAAGATCGTCGCCGCGAAATCGTGTCCTGATGACTATACAGATAACAGGGTACGATAGCTTTCGTTAGTGCTATTTTAAGCATATATGACAATCGACGGCTTACGCTTGGCGATATCAAACAAAAACTACCCATGGGTCGATAATTGTACATGCCTTGTGTATCGATGCGTGGATCTGCATATTATGTCCAGTTGTTTATTGGTCAGGTTTTCCGCGAAGCTTTGGTCATAGCAATCAACATGTCTACAAAGTTGTGCTAATTTTTTTTTTTACATCTGACCGATATCTATAGGTTCCCAGACAAACGAACACATGTATATATACATATCTCTATCTGTTTCCGAACACGCCATTGGGAGGACATTTTTGGCGGAATATGCAGTGCTTTGTTGTAGATACACGTAATTTTAGTATGTTATAATGAGAGAATAATTAATTATCTGAAGACAACAGGCCTGTAATAATTAAGAATTCTAAATGAATAACAGAATTGCGGTGGACCATATCTGCATCTGAAATAGACATTAGCAGTTTACACATTGATACCCTTTAAAAACTATATGCTTCTAGTTAATTTTCAGAAACAAGCTCTTCTTATTTTTTTTTTTCAACTATACTGTATACAATTAAGTGGTATTACTAAAAAAAAAGTAACCTAGTATTTTTGACCTCTTCTTTTATATATTTGCGCGGGGCTTTTGACAGAAATGATCTGATGCTGTAACGCTAGAACAGCTCCCGGCAAAGTGTTTACCTGAACAATCTAGCACGGTTATTTAACGTTGTCTGTTACTAATTTTAGCAAAGTCACGTTTTATGTTGTGTTGATCACATGTGTGAAGGATAGCGACCTTGAGCGCTGGGTGTATGACAGCACTGCACGTAAACACCGTGCAATGTAATGCAATGAGCACTCGTGCAAAAACAAAACCCATTATGTAATGCAACGTAACATTAATTCTCTAGCCTTTGCATCAACTTTCAAAACGAAGGTCCAATACTGAAAGGCCAAAGAATAAGGCTAACAATTGCCGGCCCCATCTACATCAGACTTCACCAAAACCCAGCGTATGCGCGCCCGTCTTAGTGCATGTCTGCCGTTAATTTCAACGCTTCTATTGTTCATTCTCACAAAAGGCTTATTTGTTCTTCCCATTCCAGGAGTATTACAATTACCCGGTAACTTTCTTTTTAAAATAGACCAAATAGAATCTATTCCACAATTTCAACTCGGTACGCATGGCAAATTTACAAACATAAACTGGTCAGCGCCGGACCCGACTCGCCCAGGTAAATATAGAGATTGAACTCGGGCAGGAAAAGGCACAAAAACTGCATGCGAAGGAGCCTAGAAAATGTTTAGATTGAATTCGAAAACTACGGACGAAATGAGAAGGCCAGCCTTTTCAGAAGCTCTTATGCCGTTTATGTTAAATTTCGCCACCAAATACTAATAATAGATTACAGATTTATTTATAACCCATTTTTATGCACCATAAAAAATGAGTTATAGATAAAATATGCAAATTATATTTTATAATAGGTCTATATTACGATAGCTGGTTGTTAACGGCTTCACGGTAATCAGCTACGCAGTTAAGACAGATATCTTTTTTTGTTTACAACTATGCAGGATAGTGGCTTAAACACGCCCGTGTATTACGTTGTACTATTTCAAATTCAGAATATTACTACCCATTGGTGCGTGAAGTGGACAGCGTACAGCCTACACCTAACGTAGCTTTCTAAGGGATATGTACTAAATCGTTCGAAACAAGGTTCTGAACATTGCTGCCTTTTCCAAACCAACAATAGAATTTCTAAGGACACTTAGATATGCTAGGCTCACAATATTTACATTGTAATCACTTTATGCTAGTCTAAGTGGCTCTGGAAGTAACCTTCCCCATATGGCTCTGCGAAGACGCAATTCGGAGCCGGACATTGCTGATAGATCTATCTGCGTTACCTTTGCCTGCCCTCAGGCTCATTCATAAGTATTATGTGTGTGTTCCAGTGAAATGATAAACTGCTTCGAATGTTTTACTAAGAGAGACAATAGACCAGCGTTGAAAATTTTCATATATTGAATGCAGACCTATTACACCTACTGAGCAACATGCCTGTCGATTCGCGAAGACGCTGCACTCCATATGGGATAATGAATTCTTGTCTACGATCAAGGCGACGCACTACGTACTAGCGACTTCAGAAAGAAACGAAGTGTTTTGTGCTGTAAATAGCGATGGTAGATACACGTGAGCAAGGACCAGCGGTTAATAGGTATAGCGTGGATGTGGGTGCAGACCGGGAACATCACGTTTTAGGTCATGGTCCTTCGTGGACAGTGCCAGTTGGGCCTCGTGGGTCAACCACAATTCTGGGTGGTTATGGGGGAAACCTAGTTGTTTGTATGAGGCTAGATGAGATTATATTATGACATTACACTGTAGTCTACTACACGTTTGTCATGGAGTAGGTGCAGGTAGAAGTGCATACAGTAGCTTTAAGGTCTGTGACGTCAACTGCATGACTAGGTCGTTAGAGGTCAATCCAGGACACCAGTAAACGTCGTGATTAGAAGCGTTGAGACAAAGGATTCGAACACAACCATAAATACAATTTTTGTCTTTGGAAATGGTATTAAAAGCATGCGCGCGCGTTGGAAGTTATTGCTTTGTCAAAAAAAAAGTTCAAATCTATAATAACGAACCACTGTCGGTTTAAATATCTAAGATACTTTTCAAATTAATGTCGACTTGTTTTCATATTAAGCATATGCTTATACTGCGCAAAGCAAAAGCATTTGCTCCGCAGATATTACCTTTGCCTTCTTAAATGTGGTGACCCTTGAGGGTAATATTTTACCAGCTTATATATAATTTGCAGCATATTGTAACTGTTCTCAATGACATTGACGACAAGCTCTCAACGCTTCCCAAGAAAATCTAACTCCAGGCTCTAATGATAGCGAAGAGTCAGCCGGTTCGCCCGTCGCCTGTGCCGCTTGCCCGAAGGGCCCATTTTAAGTTACAATGAAATCAAGTGAGAGCTCTTTTATGCAAATTCTCGTACGGAAATTAGTGACACTTTTTTGTTTTTACCTTCTTTATTGCGCTCTTCAGGGCTAAGTGATGAAGTAAATGTCGACTGGCTTCACGTGGGGCGATTCGTGAGATTGTACACAAGGGACTTAGCGAGGCCTAGTGGTAAAGGCCGTACTTGTCATTGCACATTTGCCAATTAAGTTTATGTTACCAACGGCACGAAAAAGCATCGCTCATACTTGGGTAAAAATTAGACTATGTTCGTAAGAAGCTGCCGGTGTCGTGATAAGGCGACTTCTTGAGTCAAATTAGATAAACAAACGAAGCGCTCTGCCAGTTTTGTTGTAATGCTTGGTCATCCATAGTAATATAGTTAAATTGTAACATCATAAGTAACACGACAATATAAGAATATTATATGGCAGTATATCAGTTGAATAGGGTCTTCGCACAATTGCGAGTGTTGATTATCGGGGAACTTAAGGCCCGTTCCATTCTAGCCTATGGATTCTTAAGGCAAAACCCTACGTCTAACTGTTACAAGGAAAAATTAAACAGTGCATTTTATGCACACATGGCTTACTTGTGATGATACTTCTCTGAATCTTCCAGTAGGTTATTCATTTTTGTTTTGTTTTTATTCAAGCTTATATACATTTATATACATGCAGAGTATTCCGAAACAAAATAATTTACGAATGAGTTATCTTTAAAACGGAAAATAGCTGATAACAGTGGACTATTTATCCCGTGAACTTTAAAAGATATTTAATTTAGTGCTGTAGCGCAATCCTGCTCTATTGACGCGTTGGAATCTCCCAGACTTTGTCTTTAAAGCACCTCTATAATAAAAAAAAAAAAAAAAAAAAAAAAAGTCTATTGGCGTCAGCTCTAAAGAACGCCAGACTTGATGTTAGGATCTAAGTCCGGCTTAAGCTTCATGCTTATGGTATGTCTACTCGAAGAAGTCCAGTAACGCCAGGTCTGGGGAACAGACAGGGTATTCTGGGACCTCTACTCCTACAGTCTGTCTACTCTTATCAAAATCTGCTGTTACATTATGATGATAATGTGCAAACTCTTCGTTTTGTTAGAAGTACAATTCGTCATCTTCACCAAAGTTTTCTTGAAAGACAGCTTCCTACACTAATTCAGGTAAGCGGTACCAGTTACTTTACTGTCGAAAATTCCAATTAGTTATTTGTTTAAAATATCGCGCCACACTCTCTATACTGCTCCGCTAAAATGACGTGGTGTACCTAAGTAATATATGGTTTAAAAGGTGCCCATTAGGCAAGTGTAATTGTACTGATTACTAGCGCCATTCGGTTTGAATGTGATATTTTACTCACCCCAGACGACTATGCATCTCGTTCATACTTTTCCTAATGCCATTGGTGAAATTGCTTCCTTCAGCTCGGATCGTCTTTAACTAAAGCATGTAGTATAATTGAAATGTAACTTTCCCATTTAAATTGCCTTTAAATACGATGGACACCTGATTTGCTAATACTAACTTTATGGCTTTATTGACCTACAGAGTTTTTTGACTGGTGAAGCTAAAGACTGATTTTTCTGATCTTCTAAACTGTTGTATATGAACATCCTAAACAGTTCCATCTATTTCAAAGGTTACCTTGAATCTAATTAGTTGTAAATCGCTTGGATCTGCCTGAAGTTCGCTTTGTACCTCTACTATATTTTAATACTCACGACTGTATTTCACGGTACACTTTCTTTGTTTATTATAGCCCGCTCATTATCTGCAATTAATTGCATCCTGAAAAAGAACAGTTAAAGGGTAATGTATACACTATTTACTTTCGTTGACCGTTCGTCAGCACCAATGGCAGCGTCACGTCTCATCGGCACTGTTGCGGAAACAGGCATAGGTCAGTTTCAAAAGACCTTGTGTGGGCGTAATGTTTCTTCACGAGAAAGGGGGACTAGACGAATGGCGTACAAAAAGCAAGAAAAGCTACCAGATCTATGTCCGGAAAACTTCAAGCCGTAAAGGCACTTGGGTCAACTAGAATTATGAATAGAAGTGCGTGGTCAAAAGGCCGTGCCATAAGGACTCTGCGACATTAGGACACTTCTGAGCGAGCATTAGGACACGCGGGAACACATGAATGATGGATAGCTGAAGCCAAGTGTTATGGTTAACACTGTGAATAAAACAACTGGTCATAAGGGTACTAAAGTCGAGTAGCGGACCAACATGCTATCAGTTTCCGACTGACGGCCAAGCTTTTCAAATACGTCGTGTAGTAAAACAGACATTCTATATTTTTGTTCAGGCAAAAGGTCAAACCAAATAAATATATCGAATTAGTTTTGATACGGTTGTCCTTTACTAGAGTTTTATTACGCCTGTTATTTTACTGCAGAATCCTGTTCCTTAGCAAGTTTCCAGCGACTAGCAACTGCTATGGTGCTCATAGTCAAAGTACCACTGAATCATTCAATTTACACGGCTGCAAGGTTCGCAATGCCTGGTTACGTAGCAACATATGACTGACTGACTGCCTGAACGTCTAGTACACCCGCGGTCTCGAACAGTAGCTTACCTCACATCACGCATAGGCTTCACGCCCAACTTGTGCTTCCGTAAAACTAAAGTGTTTCGAAACTCGCTTTCTAACAAACAGAAGAGATAGCTTTGTCCCTTAACGTTCCACAAACCAAAAAAGAGGGAACAGAAACGACGGGAGGTAAGCCAAAGTCAGCCAATTAAGTTCTTCAGTGAAACAAGCTAATATAGTATCTCGCTTCTGTTGACGTGGCGCTTCTTTCGAATCCATCGTGCTTCCCGCTAGTAGTCTACAGCTACTCAAACGACATCCAATAACCAGACTTGCTTGGCCTTTTCGCCTTCTGTGTAGCCAACGATGCTCACGCCAGTGACTCAAAGCGCCATCGGCACACTTCCGCTCTGAAGGACAACGATTATCAATCACCGCTGACACCAGTGAACACTTAATGCTGGTTTCTACTTTCTGATTTTGTCGTTGCTAGCTACCATTTGCTGTTTTGCTGGAGGACGCGCGAATGGGGTGAACGGAGCGGCGGGCACGAGCAGAACTGCTGGTAAAGTTTGCAAGCTGCAGGCCCTACGGCTGGAAATCTAATATCTGGTGAGTACCCCTTCCGTCCTAGCGATTTCAGCCGAACGTGCCTAGCTCATGCTGGCTCATAACATTTCCGGGATCGGCTAACGACCTTCAGCCGGTCTAAGGCCTTCCTGTATATAATATGTGTTCACCGCGGAAAAAAGAGCAGTCACGCTTGGCGCCGAGACTCTGCGCAAGCGAAGTGGTTCTATGCGAACGTCACTGTACCTAATTAGAACTACATTTACCAGTAAGCAGTTGATCGACTCGACTTTTCTTCATGGATCGAGCGTGAGCTAGCATCCTGGGTTGTCGTACGCGCCTCTTTGTTTTGCTGCTTCTAGCTTACAGCGGTCTCTATAACATTTTCCTAAGCAATTGTGTATCACGCAGGTCCGTAAGCAGCGGCAGTTCTTACAGACATCCGACCCACAAGATGTTTGCAGTGGGTCGAGTGGCGGTAAAAGCTGCTAACGGCTTTAAGATACGGCAGAACACATGCCGTGTACACATATGCTGGCTTACAGTTTTCTTCATTAAATGAAAAAGGAAGGCCTGGTATAATAACTTCTTGTTGTGAAACAGGTTTGATACTACTAATGCTAGTACTTCCAGATAGCGAATACTGCTTCCATTAAAATGACTATTACTTGCGTGACTATGGCTACATTGTTTGGCGTAATGAACCGAAGCCTCGTCATGTAGCCGTACTTTAACGTCTTTTGTTTAACTATTCTTTTTTTCAACTTGGCAATAGTGCGCTGCGATACTTGGGACTTCAGGAGGCTCGGTTCGTATCCCTTCTGAGAGTTTCGCCCTGTAGTTTTGTCCGTCTCGAATAGTGTGACTCAGGCATTTCATTAGCAGTGCGCGGATAGAGTACAGAGGCACGGAGTGCAGTGCGTAAGTAAGTGTCAGCGACGGAGGCAAAAAAGACAGGGTTAGCGAAAAGCTACCTGATCACAAAACTGCAGGACCAAATGATGGCGGCGACACACAGTGAAGGAGTGTGATCGCAGTGTAACACAAACAAAGTAGGTCGTCGAGAAACAGCCAACAGGCCCAGAGGCGCCCATAACTTGCACGGAACCAGGAGCGGACGCTGTGGCGTGAAAAAGGTGCAACATGCATTGTATAAAGAAAAGGCGCGCAAGGAGTACCGAAAAAAAGGCAATGCGCGATAAGTGGAAGTCCCAACTGGACGCGGGTGGCGGATGGCGCGGAGTAAAACTGACCAACAAAACCAACGCAGTTGTTGCTACAGGCAGAGCCTTGTTGAGGAAGCCAATGCATAACTTAAGTAATGACAACACTGGAACAAAGAGCGAAGGCTGTTCCGTTGCCACCGCGGCCTTCTGTTGAATCAAGTTGACTGCTGCGCCTGGTTCGTCCGGTTCCTCGTCGCCTAGTCCTAGTGCCTACTTGTATATCTATCGCTTACAGATGTTATAGCCACCCACCTGCTTTGAATTTTGCCGCTGTACAAGACTTTCCTTTGGCAAAAATCTCCAAACGACATCACAGTTTGCCTTTGCTGATGCCGTTCA
Source organism: Varroa destructor (assembly GCF_002443255.2). NCBI lineage: Eukaryota > Metazoa > Arthropoda > Arachnida > Mesostigmata > Varroidae > Varroa > Varroa destructor. The sequence goes on from NW_019211457.1 coordinate 26,301,115, forward strand.
CGTCCTAGTGGCATGCTTTAAGGCAGTCATAAAAGGGATGACATCAAGACGGTAGGCTCAAGATGACTCTTATTCCAGTCCGCAATATTTGCGGAATTAGGGCACTTTTGGATAGAAGCGAGACCGTTTCATAAATTTATATATATAGTCGGGTGATATAACAGTGAATATGCTGTACAATAGTAGCAAAAATTTTACTTAGGTGGGTCGCTGAGTTAATATATAACAGCCGTTTGTACAGTCAATGTAACAGTTTTTGTAAAAATGGAAAATATACGTATATATGTATATTGTCATTAATGGACCACGTTCACAGTAAGCCGTCAATTAGCATCTAGTCAGGTCCCACTAGTTAGTAAGCATGGTTTCGGTGCTGACCTCTGCTACCGCTGCTGCCCGCCATAAGACTTCTTCTCTAATAGTCTTCAATGTAGTCAAGATTTAGAATAGCAGCTAGTGGCGTGTGAGGCCTATGTGGCACAAAATTGGCATTTTACCACAGAAGTTGCACTCCGTCATCACTACACATTCTATTCTCGTATAGCCTGTGATATAAATTTTTAAAAAGGCGGTAGCCCTGTTATTTAAACTTGCCCGCGCTAGCAACCTCGTTATGTCTGCTTCAGGGCCGTGCGCTAGTGCCTTCTCAGCATTTAAGCATTCTTTAAAGTAACAGCAGGGCCTACCGTGTGACAATCAAAGCTGAGGCTAGAAAGCAAATCATTGAAGGCTAAATAGAGGCTCGCCGAACTTTGGACAATTTCACCAGAATATCGACTTTATCCAACAAACTACAGCCACTAGTTAACGGGTTACGTGGACTGGGTCACGATGGCTGCAGGCCCAGTTCGACCGCGAAGCACGTTCGTTTTCAAAGCGGCGCTCACCCGCAACCGAACGAGGAAACGATGGGGGAGGGTATTGGGGGGCGCGGGGGGGGGACCGAAATATGAGCGGCACTATTACGTTAGAACAATATCATGTTATTATTTGCGTAGATAGTGCAATTGTAATGATTGCTGGAGCGTCATAACGGAACAAACGTATGCTGTCAAAGATATACATTAAGAGCAATGGTTTATGAAGACATCGAGAGTGAGTAGAAGTTGAAGATGAAGGAAATGTAACTGTATTTTTATTGGTGTAGTTTTCTTTAAGTGTGTTCATAAAAGCCTGTAGGAATACACAGTGTTATCTGCGTATTGAGTAATCGAAGTCAACGCGGTGCGCACTGCTAACAGGAAATTCCGGGGTCAAATCGCTGGGGCCGCTTATAAAAACGCATTCCACTGGCATTTAGTATTTGTTGCGATTCGAGCCGCGTCCAACCGTATGAATATCTGTGGTGAAATTTTCTGTATTATCAGCATGAGCTCGAATTTTCGCCTGTAGGTAATAAATATGTTTTTGCAAAACATAGAGAAACTATTGTATGTACCATTATTCAATTGAAAAGTTTTATATGCCACACCTGTTGTTTGCACATAATAACCTGAAATAGCAGATTGGCTATATAAACCAATACGAAAACAGGTATTGTCGCTTACAAAATGATCGGGATCTTTCTCTACAAAGTAACAGCTTTAAATTGAGACAAATTTTCAGTGACCGTTTCTCGTAGCAGGCATGCATCCGTCTTTACTTTCCTATTTAGAACAAAAGTATAAGGAATATGAACGGTCATCAACCTATACCAAACGTTTTCGGTCTAGACGAACCCCCAGCGGTATTCTAAAGTTTTAACGTCGATCTGCATCGTTTCATCTACATTATACGATTTCCAAAGAATCTCAGGCGGGTTCGAATGAACCAAAACGAAAGAGCGGCAGTAAAGGTTAAACTGGAAAAGCTTGAAAAAATAATTTAATAACCGTTGCTCATAATTCCTCAGTGTTACACTAGAAGTAATTTTCCGGAACGGCCGCTGATGGGGCCGCGTTAACTACCTATAGGCCTTTTGAACAGGACCTGGGTGATTGGCTGATTAATATTTTTACGTGATTGAATATTTAAGACTCTTGGTCAATCATTTGGCCAACATTTTTTTGTGACTTCTACTAGCCTGGACGCCTCAACATCTGCTACTCACAAATATTATGAAAGAGTAATTTACGAATCCGAAGAACGAGCCTTTGGTAATAATTTATAAGTGGTTTCCGCCCGAAATTGAATAGAACAGCAGACAGGTTCGTGAAAGATATCTGCTGGATAATGTTGAAGTCTCGACGGGATCAATAGACAAGTTATATAAACCAGTTCACATCAATCAATATCAACTGGATATTTTTCCATTAGAAGTGCAGCCTTTGCTAACTACAATTCACGATGAGATATGTCTTTTAACAGTTTATTTTTACTTAATATATACCCCCGAGCCAAAAGCATCTAGAAGTCCAGTTTTGTTTAAGCACATATTTTTTGACTGTATTGTCGCCGGAAGACCGCTGGAAAGCAGAAATCTTCAGCTTTCAAATAATTGCGACATTATTCTTTTAAGGTTACGTGCATAAATTTTCAGCGAACTAGAAATAACGCCCTCAACTAGGGAAGCGTGTTCTCCGAACTCCTGGTCATAATTTTCATCTTCGTTGCAGGATAAACCTCAAAAGAGTTTTCTGAAAAAAAAAAAACTCGGACTGTCGATTTCGAACTGCAAATGTCTTTTAAATGGCATAAAAAAAAAATGAACGAAAGAATGGTTAAACGTAATTTCTATCTTCTAGTCAGATTTGGCCGAAGTCAGCCTTATCAGGAATCAGCTAAACGTTACATCGCCAAAGGCGATGTTGATCATTATGATTAATGGGAGGTGCCCCACATTTCGTAGAATCTAAGAAAGTGTTGCAGACCCTCGATTATGACTGGTTTGTAAAGAAAAGGGTTGTGATTGTAAACTAGTATAACTTCAATAGTAAAAGACATCTTGATCCCTCCTGTTGGTGCGGCATGTAACAGAGTAAACAAAAATCATATCATTATATTTTTTGCCGTCGTTCTTTCAAGCACCGCAAATTTTAGCTCCGACAATGGCATGCGGTAAAAACGCAAATCAAGAGCCTTCAGACTGCTTTATATTATAAATGCATATGTTATTTCAGAAGTAACAATGGTAAGATATCGCCGAAAATTTGTAGTGGGGTAGCCTATTTTTATAGACACAAATCTAAGCCAAAACCGAAACCGCTATTTCAAGTAAAAAAAAAAAGTGCAATGCAATGCAATACAGCTATTTTTAACTTTATTCATCTAGCTATACCTTTTTTTAAGTTGTTGAAGTAAAGTTTACGGTCTCAGTTTGATTTGTGAGCAATAACCACCAGAGAAACCACGACTAACAGTTTTATAGTACTTGGTTGATGGTGTATTAACCGACAAAAAATTGTGAAAAGAAGGTGTTGACTTGATAGCTATATCGAACTAGAATATGTTCTATCTATACATATATACCGGGGTCGTAAGAGCCAAGGGTTGCCCGTTGAAGCTTCGTAATCGATATGTACAACACCGCATTTGTCGTTAAATAAAATATATAGTTTTTACTCACATTCTCAACTGTTTTATTATTAGGTAAATTTCGTGTTCAAGATCTACGCGTTCGCTCTGGGCTTCAGTGTTAACATCTCTGCGTGCTCTTTGCACCAAAGATAAAAGGTGACCCGTGCTTTGTGAATACGGCCACTTATTAGACTTTATTTCGAACTGGGTTATCGCCTGAAGTAGTATTTAAAAACAAAGGCCGACGTGAAATCTGGAACATCATTTGTAGTGGGAATTCTCGTCAAGACTTACTACATAATCTGTACGATTCGTATAAGCTAACAAGACGGAGCCCAGAATATTTATATTGTGCAAAATACCAGTTTGCATAATTGGTATAATATGCATGCTTAACTATTTCAGTCCCACGTGTATATAGATGCACTCATATATATAGAAATTGTTTATTGCTTCAAGCTGAGTAGAGTTGGGCATGTTGATAAATCCACGTAAATTCTAATTTGATACTTATCCTTTCGTGACACGTAGGACACGTAGGCCAGCCCGATGGATTCGTACGAAACAGAAGATTAAACGGACGTTAATGACTGAAATACACAAACGAAATTCAAAATCAAGTATGGTTATTTGAAGTACCTCGCTAAACGTGTTTTAGAACGTAACCTTTAAGAATACTGTATTGAAAAACGCTGTACCCCCAAAAGGCCTTCCCCAAATCAGGTCACCGTAGTTGCAAATGGCACAATAGCGTCCCTCCTCAATACATACAGATGTACATATGTGTCTATAGATATACATTGACTCTGCGAGATAAAGCTCCGTGGTTTGGACAAGTTGTGAGCAATGTTTTTCAGGCGGATTAAGCTTGAAGGGGTCAGGCCTGTCAGAGGCCTTGAAGACAGGTGCACTAAATCCAGATGAGTAGCCTGCATACTCGGTACTTCCTTGATTGAATCTGTTCAACGCGCGATCTCCGGTTGTTGGCGTAATTACCTTCCCAACTTAGTTACTGCTTATGTAGTGTACACATACAAATTGAAGCTTTAACTAGTAATTATTATTACTATTGGTATCTGGTAGACATACAAAAAGGAACGGCATTTTAAGCTAATAGTACTAAATTAGACGCAAAAACTGTAAAACAGCTTTCCTTAGGTGTATATGTATGTAAAATCTTATATAATCAATCTGCCAGTAATGTCAGTAATAGTTACAGTGTGTAAAAGGATTCTCAGATTGAGATTTGTATTTTTGTTCTGTTTTTTTTTTTTTTTGTATTTGTATTTTATCTTTAACGGGGGAAATGTAACAAATTTTACCTAAACGACTTTTATATGCTTATTAATATATGGCTGTACAGTAAGCCCACAATCACTCATGCTTCTTTTGTGATTCACGTAAGCATTGAACAATAATTGTATTTGTGCCCCGTAGACACACTTAGCTTGGGCTGCAAAATAAGTTTTACACTGCAAGACCCGTAAGCGACCCAATAGAATCCAAGTATTTGTTTCTATTTCCAATTGCTCGTGGCCTTTCTTAGTAGCGTCAAAAAACTGCCATATTATGGCTAGCAGAATGATTATTCTGTTACTCTTATTTATTTCTCTAATCTATTTTGCAACTAGATTTGGACCAGCAGGACGCGCATTTTGTGGAACTAGATATTTAGAAACATTTCGTTTCAATTAGAAATCAGGAACTAGCGAAAGATTGTGTTGCAAATGTTAATCATGTGTGCTAGGGCCTTTTTAAATCTATTAGCTTTGAATATATTGCAAGAGATTTCAGGCTCATATCTCAACTTGTGATTTTGAGAAAAATTCAACTTTAAAACTGCCTGACCTTCTGTTTAATGAATAAATGAAAACGCGCTTACTGTCTTTTTTAAACAGGTAGACTATCTAACAGAGGGACACCGTATGAAAAATATTTAGGACCGTCAAATATGATCCTATATTTCCTACAGTATCGACGGTCACTACGAGACCGATTTGTCTATTACTGTGGTGGACGCACAATGTGAAGTTGATTTGTCGCCCGTGCTAAAACGCGAGCACGAGTGCGTTGCCTCAGAGAGCCCAACAAATCCGATGCCATAGGTCAAAAAATTTCTAGCGATACCTGGGAATAATCAGCGACATCATTCCAGATAGTAGGACAAGAAAATAACCAGATGTACCGTTCATTACTAACAATCTTCTTGTTTGCCCTAAAGCGAGCCTCTACCTGTGAAACGGACAAGAACATCTGTATAAAATGTATTCTTTCGATTCGACTAAGAAGCAAACGATAGAGTGTTTTTGGGTCACGCGGACATAAATCGATGAGCTGCAAAGATATATGATATTAAATAAATATATAAATATTAATCTTTTGCGTTCGTCATGCATCTTCTATTAATTTCGTCACCTTCGTATTTTATAAATAGCAATTTTTGCGCTGACAGCAGCTGGAGTATTAATCCGCAATACTCTTCCTGATCATTTTAAAAGTGTTATAGGATCTCCGCTAAGGGACGCCTGCTTTGCGCTGCGCTGAGTTTGAATCCAGTTCACCTGGTTTTGGTGGGCGAACGCTTCCCTTTTGGCTCGTCTTATTAACCCATCGAAGCGTAGCTCTTGTCCTTCTGGTGAACACCTAACATTTGAATGGTTAATGAAGAATGGGTCATAATCGAATAGCTATGGAGGATAACCGTATGCCAAAATCCAATAATCCGGCGGTTCAATATCAGAAGTCGTATCTCTCGACAGTTGACAGGTATATCAGCAGAGACAGCTCTGCGGACCTTTACGATATATATTGAATAGTTTCGTTATAAACTGCTCTCTTGATTTTCTCTTGATAAAACTCTTCTTGATTTTCAACTGGCATTTCTTCCATAGAAAACGGTAGCTATGCCTTTTCATCTTCAAAAGTTATCTGGCTAACTCTCACAACGCTAATTACCACCGAAACGTCTAGTCTAGCAAATTAAAAGCAAAAATCCGACGAACAGCCACCACAGTCGGCAGGGCTGTAGGCGATATCTTAGAGTTCTATTGAGATATAAAATACACTTATTTGTTTATTGAATCGGTTTATAATATAACGTATACTATTGGAATTTGTTCGTAGTTAGAGATTTGGAAAACGATGTAATTGAGTTAGATTCCGTTTTATTTCTATGCTGTAATTTTCTCGTTTTTTCATCGATCACTCTCAGCTAAGCGATCCGTTTAGCCTCCGACAAAAAACCTTACGGGACAGCTTTAGTCCTCTTACTGAAAATACATGGCATACTTAACCTAGCGCAGCAAGCGGGTATTTCGTTCAAATGAAATAAATTTTTTATTTTTATTATTACATCTTTATTCATCTAACACAGCCATTTGTTTGAGCTTAAATCAACTAATTGTTCATTATATTAGCGGTTTTTATTGTGGAAAGGTGCAGACAAATGCAATCCACTCTAAAACTATGAATCACTTCATCGTAAAACGAAGTAGAATTTTCAGCCGGTTTCGTTCCCCAAAAAGTTCAGCTCTTTCTTGTTACAAAGGATCTCACTTTAAAGCGAAGAAGACCTTCGTGTCACGAAGTCTGAAAGACTCCATGACCCTAAGGTAATACGGTTCGCCAATCCCAGAGCGTACCCAGATCTTTTTGATACACGTAAGCGATTATGTAGGTAGGAGGCTTTTCAACAACCTTTTGTTAACCTATATGAAATATTTCGCGTAAACGTTTCACTATAAGTAATGAAACAATGCATTTTTTTCAAAGAATATTTTTGGTAACTTTTTGTTTCTTTTTGTAATGGATTTATGCCACGGTGGTATTGGCAATAACAGGGCAATTCGATTACTTAAACGCGTGTTCCTTAAAATGAAGGACCGATTCATTTATTCGGTTTTTGGTAAAAAAAAAATGCATATAAAATATTTATAATAAACCAACCCTTCAAATAACGCTATTTTCCTTCTTTTTTATAATAAAAGATCTCGTGTCAAAAACTAAAAAAAAAACTTTGCATTCAAAGGTCTTCGCAATATTCGAGAAGCTTATTAGTGAACATTCAGTTGATATTAATGATGATTTCGGAATACGGGTAGGAAATTTGCGCTTAAACGTTGCATTTCCCCAGCAGCGACAAAAAATATGACCTGGTTGAATTACAATGACAGGCAAGAAGGCACCTGTCTGCAGAGTAAGGGGCTCTGTCTGGTTGACAAACGAAAAACTAAAATGACTAAAACCGATTGAAGACCTTTTGAAAACTCTAGGGTAAACTGGTTTTAAACTCAACGTTCTTTTCAAATCACTCAGTGCATTCTCGATGGTTACGTCTTCAAATTACTGCTGATATGGCCAATCATGATAATATATTTAAGCATGTAACATAGAATTAGTTAACCCAAAACGCAGCTGACTTCTTTCATCATAACCTCGATCGGCCTATATCAAACTATCATTATCCTACGCTATATTTTGTTCCGAAAGCAATTGAATATATCCTGCTATACGGATGTGCGACTTGCCCATATAGCTATGACTTTCCTCGACCTTTTACTCAGCGCACAAATCAGATCCAATGTCCAGAGGTGTCGCCCCCTCTGAACTTCGGCCGTGATGGCCAAGCGATTATTACAGCCAAATGCTGCATCCTGCTTGTGCACATTCATACTGTTATTGGACAGATTTTCTCATCTCGTCTCACTATTGTCACGCCTTTTTTCTGTTTCGGCGTACACCTATCTATCTTTGGCTCTTCCTTTCGATTTATCCTTGGCTTCTTTGTCAGCTACTTTGCTTAAGCCGCTGTTTCACTCCTTTTCGCTACTGTATTATCCTGACGTCTGTTACGAAATAGGCCACAGCTTATCTTCAACGCCTAATCGATAGGTGGCTTTTTTCCCGTTGTCCTACCTCGGGGAAATAGCACTGGCAATGCTGGCTGAAACAGCCTACTGCGAGCAATAGTTTTCACTGGAAATACGTATGATAACTCCTGTGGTTGCAAGCGCGCCATCGTTAGTGGCTTAGAAGCTTAATTAATTCATAAGCCAACTTCTAAAGGCAATTCGGCTTCATGCGCTTGGAACGGGATCCATACTGAAGGTTTAAGCAGAGACAGAACGGGCGTACGCCATCTGCGCACTCCCTTCCGGGTTTCCTCTAATCCTACCTCGTTAAATATCAAACCAACTGTATATTCGTTACCCCTAAGTGAAGGTTCTCAGGCAGGCAGTAAGTGTATCTAATCTGTTCGATCTCTTAGAAGGTTTTAGGCGCCGCCGAGGCGAAACGCTTGCTTTGTCCAAGGTTATTATAACATAAATCATTTCTAATAATTATAAAGGATGTAGTCCGCTTAGTTATCACTCATCTAATTATAATTTAATTTAGAAACTATGGAGTTCCGCTTGAAATGGCTCCTGCATTCATTACGAATGTGGCTTTTTTTTTACTCTAATTGTGACCCCTTCAAATATTATCACGTAAACATTAATTCAGATATTCCAATGTACCTATAGGGGTGCGGCTAGACTAAGTCCTGACAAAACGAGTCAACCATTTTCCTTGCTATGATTGGTGGCCCTACAGAGATCATGCCCGAAGATTCGACGAATTTTGTGTCTTATACAAAACGTGTACTTTAATATCGCGTCTAGCCACCTGCTTGCAACGGCCCGAACGATATAATTGATCGTACTCAAGTGCGAAGTTAGCTCCGCATCTTCTAATTAATCGAAGTTCTATCTTGTAGCATGCTAATTAGGACATGACGTGCTCCAGCCAGACAAAGAGTATCTGTTACAGAGACCACTGATCATTAATTCTTCATTGTCAGAAAAAAAGTGAACTTAACGCTTTTTAATTCTCTAGCGCAACTCCATTTTGGTTTTTACTTAGAGATTTTTATAGAATGGAGCCACATAACGGACCATTACTGGTATTAAATTGAAACGCTTCCTTCTAACTTAATTCAAACAAATTGCAGATTCGCCGAACTTATTGAATTAATCTATTCTTCTAGCGTTGACTACCCAATACATGCGGTAGTTAACATTGTAATACATAATGAAATACAAACTCATACAGACCTATACATATAAAGTATAATTTTCTCCAGCACAAAGGTTGCTTCCCGTCCGGCTGTAAAGCGACTCAAGCCACCAGCCACTGTCTACGAGACTCAAAACTCCCCTGCCTGGCGAAAAACCCGACCGGGGTTCGTTTGTGCGATCCACAAGCGCCGGCCTACCGCTAAATTCGCTCACTGCACTCAGCTTGACGGCTTCGCATCTCCAGCAATTGAGTTGCATATTTAAGAACCTAACTGATATTAATGATTGAATAGCTTCCCTTTCTCCGTTCCTTTTACATACGCGAGAGCTGGAGCTCAAGAAGAACGACGCTGGAAGTTTTACGATTGTTGGTTTGCTTTTTGGAGGTTGGTTCATTGGATTGGGCTGATTTCCTCGATTGGAAAGGACGCCGATGAGGAGGTTCTTTTAGCAAGTGCTTTGTGTTCAAAACTTAGCGCTCGTCTACAGTGCTTCCGTCGTATTGTCCTGGAATACAATAGGCAGGATAGCCTGTAACCTTTTCGACTCTATACGCCTATACGTTTACTGTTGGGCGCGCTGTAACGGAAAGTAACAGAATTGCTTAACGAAAGAAAGGCACCTCTTATATTTCAGTCGAACTTATACTCGAAGCAACGATATGAAAATGATAAATTCGTTCCGGATGCAACCAGAAAAATTCTGTTTCCCCCTCGTCGAGCATCTGCTTATAGTAGTGAGGTATTTTTATGATTTTGTTCCGCTTTTTCGTCAATGGCCGCACATGACAACCTATAGGAGTAACTGTGGATAGAAAAAAGGCCTGGCAAGCGGAGGTTTTTCCAACGAATCAAGAGAAACAGTCGTAAGACGAGCTAACGGAAATGCATAGATTCAGCATGTCGAGATATTTAGTAGAACAAAGGTAATCGCTACTAATGTACGACTAAAAAAAGGCATCGTAGCCTATCTCGTATTGTTGACCGGTAACAGAATTATTGTTGTACAAAGCTCGTTTGAAACTGATCACTGCGACAAGCCGTTATCCTCTCATATTGTTTTTAAAGAGTAAATCTTAGCCTCGTGGCTTAAAGTGGAAACACAGACTTAAGAAAAGCATTTCAGAAAAGTGTCTTTCGAATTGCGGCCTATATAGAAGGCCTACATATTTACACATGTAAGCCAGATACACGACTGTGTGCAGTCGATATGTATATCATATGGTCTTTTTGGGCCAATTTAGCGTTTCCTTCTTGCTGCCCGATGATAATTAGTTGACAAAACGTTTAGACATACATTTGCATCGAGTGCTTTACTGATTCCTGCACGAAAGAATACGCTACGGTAACGTTTGCGCAAAGAATGTTGGGCACATTACGTTTTTACGTGTCGCAAAAATAATTACCTGATTGTGTTAGTCGGACTGCCATTCACGGATTTCCTTTTTAGCTCTAGCTTCAGTTATGTCACATCTTACAATCAAGTTCATCCATCACATGTATAATATCGTATATTCATCTAGTGCGATGGTGATACGGTCGTCTAACGCGCGCAATTTGAAATCCGAATAACGGGTCTCATGTGACAAACGCTATAGCCGCATAGAATTCTCAGATCCTTAACCAAGTCTATTATATTTAATTTCGGGTCGAGCTAACAATGGAACACCTGTGTACACGTAGCACACGAGCATCTTCGAGTCCCATAACACCAGACGAAGTAGTACTGAGTTCTAGTCTGCTGACCCTCTTAAAAATATATATTTATATAGGTATAACTAAATATAACTTAGAAAATTTGGAATTAGCAAGACTCTTTTTGGGCAAACAACTACAAGTCACCCAACTTATAGGTTTCAGCAACTCTGTGCTGCAGACGAAGGGGATATGTAGAAAAGCATAGAAGCGAAATGTGATAATTAGAGTTAGGTTTGGGCCATCCAGGCTGATTACGAGTTAAGAGTCGCAACATGTCAATTCGGGGAAACCGTCTAACCAGAAAAAAAACCCTCGGCTACTTGACGTTTGGCAAAAAGCTCTTTCAAACTAGCGTAATGGTTCGAAGTAGTTGGGTTATTTTGGGAAAAGTCCTGCTGGGGCTCATCCTGCACACGACGGATGAAGCCACCTAATCGAGAATTTATGTAATATTAAGCCTATATAGCGTTGGCAAAGTCGTTGCCTTCGGTTCGTCTCGTGATAGCGGTGCCGAAGCGATGTTCGCTGTTGAATGGCGAAAGCTTACGCCATAGAAAATGCCTTCTCGTCATTACGTTTAAGGAACGGTCCTGGTTTCATAAGAAGCATGCCAAACATGGACGTATTCGACATTTTCTCTTACTCTAATTATCCTCCTAAATTGCGGTCATTAATGGTATTATTATTATATATTATTATGGTTATTCCATTTTGCGGACATGCTTCGTCATGAAAAAGTCTGCTTCAATTGTACTGTTTATCACGAAAGACATCGTCGTTAATCTAGACAAACTGCGTTTCGACAATTATTGAACACGACATAGTCATGTATAAAATGATACTAGTCTTGTTCAGAAGCCATGCGCTGTACAAATGTTTGCCTTTCCTATTAAGTAAGCAGCCAATATAAAAAGACGTATCAGAACTCTCTAACGTAAGTTCCGCGAAAAAAACGAAACACCATGCGATCGCCAATGCAAATGTTATAATGAAGTGATTTCCGACATATCCAGATATATTGACGATTGCGCAAACATAACACATTTCTATCACACGTTATCATTGCATCGTTGCAAATAATAGAGGAGTGTCCGTGAAATTAGCACACATTTCATATACGAGGAGAGTCTCGAACGACTCCGTAATCGTTTAGAAACAAAAAAAAAGAAAGTCTGTACTAGTTTTATATGACGAACCATGAAGGTGTTGACGTTCCTTTTTTGGTCGTTTTGATTGCTACAGATACGTTTTTGTATGAGTTTGAGCGAGCTTCTCACTCGTTAGCCTCTTCTGTCACGTAATAAAACAGTCACTGACATTTAACGGTGTTTTCTTTTGAAGTCACAGCGCAGACCCGTTTCCAGACTTGAGTGACTTACATGATGCTAATAGCAGCACGAAGGCAAACAAAAGCTGGGTTATGTAGTAACTGCCCAACAGGAAATATTGGACTGTACGTTATTAAAAGACTGGCTATGCAACACTCTTACTCCGTGTTTAACTTGTTTTTATAAAATGTTTTTTATTAAGCGTCACTGGTTGGGAACACATGTGGTGTTGAGTTATCGATAGGAAATCTATCTTTCGAATAGATCTGAACTAACCAATGTAATAAAAACCAACTAACTTCTACTACAAGTGTCAAAAGCAATACTTCCGCTAAACGATTTTAGTAAAATGTTAATAATGCCAAATATCTTAAATGTAGTGGCAATCGGTACGGCTATCCGCCATTAATAAACACTGCGTTACGTTTGTAAAGCACTTCTAAAAACCCCTCTATACTGTGTATCTTTTGCATACACAACTATTGTTTGTGATGTTCAGCTGCTTTCGCCTGCTCGATGTTACTAGAGTCTTGAAAATTACTCTGAACTTGAACTTAACTTGTAGCCGTAATTGTGAAACCTCACGCAATATAGGAATCTTCGGTAATTTGGTAGACCTTCGTTGGCTTTGAAAGGCCCTTATAATCATTGCCTGACAATAGTGATTATCTTGTGCTGAAAGACGATGCTTGCTTTACGCCAAAGGAAAACATTTTTTTGAGGGAAAATATTTTATGAGACTGTAAAGATGAATGAATTAGTTTGGATGAAACATGGTTTTTAATGTACTCTTCATTCATATTTCCTTTTGCCGCTGTATTGTGTTAACCGGCAATACGCTTGTTTCTGTTGAGCGTACAAACATCGGCAGACCAAAAATGTCCAGCGCGTTTCGGAATCTTAAACCCATTGTTTCAATGGTTGTCTTTCGCACGGAGAAATGTTGGCTTTTTCCCATAACACGACCATGACAATAATCAGTTGCCACATTGGTCTGCTGGAGCTAAGTGCACAGCTGCGATGTTATTAACAGGTCTCTATCTGGGAGCCTACAAGATTTTTAGAGCTTCTGCCTCCTCAGCTCTAAGCATATCGAACGATTGTTGTCGTTATGCCAAATAGGAAATGCGCTACTGCTATCGCACTACATAGAAACTTCGTCGCAACAAGAACGAAGCACCCTTTGTCTCCGCGATTTCTACATAGTAAACTAACTCAGAATCATCTCTTTCTCGGCCGATCGGGCTGGTAATTTCAATTGGTTTTTCGTTGCGGTATTTTCTACATAGCGACGATCTATCTATTCGCGAACTACTCCATACCACGCTGCGAGCTCATCCATCGCAGTCAATCAGTCGGTTAGTGCTCGCGTAACAAAATGCTACGACAAGCTTCAATTGCTACAACTACTACGGCTCGAGGTGTAGCTCGGCTTGTTCTAGCTTCTGCTGTCCTTAAATCTTTACTGCGGCCGCGGCCACAAGAGCGGCAGATTTACTAGCTCAGTCTGCGTTAGTTGAAGTAGTCACGCAAACCGAGTTTCATTTTTCATTTGGTCGTAGGTTTTTGCTTCTCTGGGCTGGGCCAATAAACGAGGGCCAAGCCAGGCCAGCAGTCAGCTATGCGTTCAGGTCGACCGCAAATCTCCTGGCGGACATTGCTTCTACCTTTCCATCATTGCATATGCGGTTTGCTAGCAGACCTGGCCTTCTTCTTTAGTTCTCTTCGGCTCAATTCAGCCTCCTCCACAGTAATTTTGCAGGACTTTCTTCAGGCGCCTTTCTAACGGCCGAAGGTTTATTTGATGCTTGGATCAGTCATTTATTCTCGGCACCTTATGGCTTGCCAGAGGTTAGTACGGCGATGGTTTTTGCTACTAATGACGAAGAAAAAACAAGTTGCAAGTGTTTATTTTTTGCTTTGTAACTTTACGTTCAGCTAACTTAAGGTAGGTAGTAATCTTTATCCTAAACTATGAGATTTTTATGTTTGTTATCTTTATGGATTATCTGTAGGGTAGGCCTAAGAAGACCATAGGATAGGTAGTTCCCTGGTTGTTACGATATTTTTATACGATACAATAATATGAAAAAATGGGGAACCGCTTTCGCTCCAATATGTAAATAATATATAAATATAAAAAATTATTTGAATGAGCGTATGTCTGTTATGAGCCACCAGCTCTGTTCAGTTATCACAACCGTAAACCGTAAAATTAGTATTTAGCTGGGCATAATTATGCCCGCGATTGGTATCTTTTTTCCAATGTTCTTGCGTAACAGACTAGCTTCCTAAACCAGTGTTATACAAGAGTGTTTTAGGTCGGCCGCCCAGGATGGACCCTTGTTTTTTTCTTGTTTTCCACAGCACCTACGATCTACGACGCCTATGAAACTCTGCACAATTTTCACATTTCCGCAAGTGATATATTTCCGTCGTTAATGGAAAGCCTCGTTTGATAACCCACGTATGCTGTAACACCGAAGCAGGATAATGTTTAATTGCAATAAGTAACATCGATATTTATTTGTTATTATCCCAGATCCACAGTACCTGCTGTTTTACCGAATGGACATCAGTCATATAAAACAAATTATTTGTGCAAGCATCAGGGGAGACTCTGTTGAAGTCAGTTTGCTAGGGTCGTCTGCATGACAAATCGCTACTCCCTGCCTATGGTTTCTGTGGCGATACTGTTTACCGAACAATTTCAAGTTCGTCGTATACCATCGCCTCCCCTCAATGATGCATGCAGTTCGTTCCCAATCCCACCCTTGAACCAACGATTGCCTAGACTTGAATATGTATTTGGAATTGTTTTAAAATGGACTTGATAGGTTTATATATTTTTTCTATGTAAGCTTATCAAATGGTCAGTGGTCACTGCTTACTAGGTCAAAACAGTTTGGGACATTTTGCTAAGCTGTTATTGTAACAAATATAAAAGGAAAACCTTCAAATTTTCTAGTGACCTTCACCTTGTTCATACCTAGCTATACAGCCATCGATTAGGTTTTGTAATCGTGATTAATTTCTTGCATTGAGCGCATAGGAATTTGGCCACACTCACAGGATTGTTGCTGTTGTTTCTGCCTGTTCGATGCTGGACGCCGGTATTTTAATTTTATCTACATTCAAAGCTAGTAGATTTAGAGGCGTTTAACACACTCCTAACGGTATCGATGGGACGCGACTAGAATATGGCCCCGGCCGGCCCTTCATTCGCAACGGACGCTTTCGTTATCACTATTATCAACATGTCGCGAAGTTTCTCACTGCTACTGGTGATGTCGTCATAATAAACGTCGTGAATAAACAGATCGGATTTGTTGTTATTGGGTCTGGTATAGACAGCGCCCACAATCGGACCCAGGTGCAATTTATGCCCTAGACAGTGTTAAATAACAAAAGGATTCTGGTCGAGTAAGACTCATATGCTACTTCATGAATCACCCACCACACTTCGTGTCGCATGGATACACTGGCCGGACGCGTTTCATTTTGGTTGGTAAGTGCCCATTATGAAGATTTTGCTATAGTTAACTTTTTAACGTTCCTTCTTATAAGTTCACTGGTAATTGCATACGTTAAATGATGTAAACATATTTAACGCTTGGGGTATACAAAATGCATATCTGTATTTTCCATCATAGATTTGATGGCTTTTTACTAGGTAGACATATCTGAATTGAGTAACCATTTTGAAAACAAAGAAAAATATGAGCGGATTAGAATTTGTCTTTCGCCGTCGGCAGGGTCGTTTTATTGATTTTCCTTTAATTCACAGATAAACCGACAGCGGTAACATATCCCCATAACCACTTGCTATTTAACGTGTGCTTGCCTGTGCATTTATTGGAATCTATCACAAATTACAATAAAATTATGTACATATATTATTATTTATATTTCACAGATAGGGATAAAACGATGATGGATGTAGTTCATCTCATTATCAGAGTTTTGCTGACAAAGCTAGAAATATTTACAAGGTCGTATAGGCTCGCATGTGAAAACAGTTAAGCATATGATTTTAACACCATGTCAAACTGTCTATGTTTTACAATCAGATTATCCTCTATTATAGAAGACTATATAACATAAATTAAGTCTCTGATTATCGATGATAATAATGGTCATCCTGGCTCTAATAGAAATGTCTTCACAGTAGCAACAGCAGCCAATACGCTGAAATAACAATGATAGCAACAATAATCAAGAGTATCTACATGTAGGATTTAAGACGTCATTGGAGACTTCGCAGGGCATATGTTGTCAAGGCTTACCTGATTTCGTGTCATCTGGACAAGATTACCACAATAGCAAATACAGCCGTTTCGATATATCTTAGTTATCCCGTAATCCATTATACCATAGTTAGATTCATGTTCTACTAACATTTATTTTTCTCAGCAAATATACTACCCTTTTATACCAAACGTATTCAGCGAGTAGAATGCAAATGGATTTATTGTGTATTTGTCTGAATTAGATTTTTTTTTTTCGTTTTCATTCAACTTCAGCGCTTCACACAGTTCGTGCCCTCATCGCCATTTCAGCTGTCGCGTCTCGTTTTCGACAGTCTATTTATCATCATGACCGCCATAGATGCCAGCGGCTACTGTGACTGAGAGACAGTGATAGCTAATTCATATTATTTCTATTATACATCTGATAGAATGCAACCCTTCATTACGGAACGAAAATCTCAAGGGCGTAAAGTAATGCTGACCGAGACCATGACGGTTTTCGTGGCTAGTTAAATTTTAGTTCTATTTGTAGAAAGAATTATATATATATATATATATATATATATAGAGAATGATGCAAACGTCTCTTGATGGTGTGAAAGGACCTGACACGCTGAAAGCTTTTACCACATATTTTTCTTCTACCAGCTAAACACATGCTGTATTTGCCTCTTTATTTAACTACACTCGTCGTGTGTTCTATGGTTTTCGAAGGCCTTGAATTAGTAGACCCCAGCAAACAGATGTAAGATGAAGGCTTTTAAGCCTTCCAGTGGTAAAGATGCCCCTGTATATATACATTGGTCCGTCTAAACGTGTGTAGTGTCGTCGTCTGCGTGACACACGCACCGCAAAAACAAAGTCAGCCGGCTACGATATAGATGAGCAATAGCTTATCTGGTAAACATCGACCGGTATATTTCACGCAGGTTCATGCGGTTTTCACGGTAAAGCCGGCAGCCGAAGTCTAAGAATACGACCATCGACTGAAAACTAGCACATCTGCCGCCGCAAATAGATTCTGAAAAAGAAAAGAGCACTTCAGCAAAGTGATAATATGGCATTATCGTTCATGAGCAAAAATTTGTTTCTCATGCTGTTACTCTACATCTCGAATGCTTTCCATTCCCCGCCTTTCCCACCAGCTGAGTCTGCGTGTAGCACGGCTAACGGCCTCCGGTGATTCGAGTTCATCCGCCAACGGGTGAGGTTTTTTTTTAGCGATTTCTTCCTGTGCTCGATTACAATTGCCACTTGGTAGTTCACCGCCAATCGCTTTGACGCCATTTTGACCCAAATGATTTTTGCGCGCCAATTAAATTCAAATAACGTTTACAGGTTTATTAACGTTTTGAAGTCGTCGTCACTGCCGCTGCTTGTAAGTGTCAAGTTTTAACTACAAACATTTGCTTTTGTGTTGAGAATCACTTTGCAATGACCATTTTTATCTACCATTTACGCGTATAAGAATCGATTTATTACGCTGGCATTAACTAATCGCTACCTGCCCGAGTAGAAACGATCGAAAAGTGGCAGTGCTCTGTTCGCAGAGAATCGGTAGAAGCTGTGAAAGGAAGCTACAAGCCGAAATCAACATGCATCAGGAATACCGCTGGGCCGCGCACAGCAGAGAATCATAATAACATCGGAAGCGTTACACACGCATTAATACGAATTGTTAGTAGCAGACGATTATCTAGTGTTTCTACAGTAGGTGCTGATGATTCAGTCTATACCACATCGTTACCACTGTACACCCCAACATTATATTATTTAGGTGCTCATCCCGCGGATGCTTCTACTGCCATTGGCATATATATACACGTATATACATCCATATTTATGAGTTTTACGTCCGGAATTGCCATTAGACATTTCATTTTCAGACAGACGCCTGGCTAGCTCCAAGCACGAAACGAAGTATGACCGGATTCGAACCGACACCACAACGTGTCCCACTGATCCGCCGCCCTAACAAGATTACCAGATTCAATCTGAGAGCGTGTGCATCGATGGACTTCACTTTCGATTCACTTCTTCCGATAATGTCCCATCATGTAACACTTGAACGGTGTATATATATATAGTACAAGAATCATTCAAGGTTGACATAGTGAAAGATCAATACTCTATTCTTTGCTGTTTATTTATGCCCTAATGCTGAATATTTTTCATTTTGCTTTGACCGAAACGTGTGTAGCTATATTCTAAGGGCCGACTAGGAGGCGAATCGGACGCAAGGTCGAAGATGAAAAGGCTGTTCTCGGATAATGTTCGTATTTAGATTTCGCATTGGCAAATTTGCCCACTTGCTGAACGCATCAAAGCGGTCGTACTCCATGTAATGCGCAGTTATCTTCGTGATCATATTGGACTATTTCGGTACATCATGTAATAAATGTGTATTGTATGCTAAAGGATCGATGGCAGTCGTTGAAAATGCGGCTGAACCTGCCACTGGCTGCCCTTGATGGTGGAAATACGCATGATCCGTTCG
Organism: Varroa destructor; assembly: GCF_002443255.2. NCBI lineage: Eukaryota > Metazoa > Arthropoda > Arachnida > Mesostigmata > Varroidae > Varroa > Varroa destructor. The sequence goes on from NW_019211457.1 coordinate 26,320,438, forward strand.
TGGCTTGCACATATCCCTACTGCAAGTGTATATCCCACCAGACGAAAATTTGGATCAGTATAGACTCTTGAATTTGTCTTCTAAATGCTTATTAGGACATTATCAGTTCCTTGTGTAGTAAAAAACAGCGTTTATACGATCTCGAAATCACAGTGTTGCTGTTATATTCGAGTGACCCTACGGTGTTTGTACGTTCGATGAGCTTAGGTTCAATACATAGTGGCCATATATCGCTTTCGCGCCGATAATGATTAAAACATAGGTACAAAGGCAATACGGATATGTAGTACTACGTGTGTGGTTCAACAGAGAAAGGTTTTCGAATAGATTCTATGTAATCAGATTGTATTAATATTTGAACGCTATAACTAATACGTTCGTCATCTTTCAGGTCACGGTCAATTATTGAAATATTTTATAAAAATTGTTAAAAGATAAGAAAAAAAACACGGTCATAATACGTTGCTATCAATGCGAATCCGTGCCGCCATCCAGCCAATCGTAGAATAGCCAAAAAATAAAAGAGAAACAGGCATCATATGTTGCATCATTATACGAAATGCTTTTTATGACTAGAGCAATCAACGAGCGTAGAAGTATCGTAGCGGTGTTGACTTGCAAATTTTTCCCAAAGGCATTAAGTTCGGTTAGAATCGTTAACAGAAAAAAAAAAAAAAAAAAAAGATCGGCTATGCTGAAGCTGTTATAACAACAAAAATACTATTCCGTTTTTCTGAAAAGGAAGTTTGGCAAGAGATCACAGTTGAAGTTTTAACGGCAAGCACGAGTTCAGTGATTTTACATGGGCAAAATTGTAGCCTACAAGTTTATCCAATTATTCTACTCTACATATATATATATACTTGACTCTTGCAGAAAATTCCCGATTGGTATAAGGACGCTGCGACCTTTCATTTTTTTAATTTTTAATGTTTCAAAAACAGATGACGATAACTTGAAAAGCGTGGTCGTCTAGATATTGCTATGGTTTGACGAGTAAAAGGCGATAAAAGAATTGGTAAATCAATATGGCGTTGTAAAAAATGCAAAAAAAAACAGAGTTGATGATAGGGTCGATTCATACGGATCTGACAAACCCACTAAGACCGATTGGGGATTTGATCAATCTGTGCTTACTCAATCATCAATCAAATTCGTCTATATATCGATAATACAGCAAGTGTACTCCTATTTCGGTAACTTTCTTCAGGTATTATAATGGGATTATAATGATTACAGCTCGAATGTATTACAAGAACTCAAATTTTGTTTATGGTCGTATATGGTCGATAATAACAGTTTCAAGCGACTTAAAACCGTTATCATTTCAGACCTAAAAAGCCTCTCCAATTAGGTGCCCATAAGAGACAATGTGTTATAAAAACATCTGGTACAGGTAGGTTAGGCACAACAAATAGCTAACCAGCAAATGTACAAAGAATAGAAAATAATGAAATAATTTTTACGACGATTTTTAGACAACAAAAATTTACCATTGCTGGCCTGTTCTCCAATACCGGCTTCCGAGTAGCAAATCAAACCCAAAAAATACAGTGTAATCCCAAATATGAATGGCAATCAACGGCCATACATATCCCCAAAGTTCTTCTTGCCGTTGTACGTTCTAATTTTGTAACTTCGTTCAGCTGTACATGTATCATTGCACTTCCGCAACAAGTTAATGTCGAATTTTTTCCGAATTTCCGGCCAACTTCTTGACCAACTAATATTCGCGACTATTGGCCTGCAGCCTTTGTCAAACAAAAACAGGCCCGGACAGGTGACCTAGTTGCCGATGTGCCTAACAATTTTTCTTTTTTTTTTTGTCTAAGAATTAATAAACATTGTTTCAAAACTGACCAAGCTTACTTTGGTAAAATGAAAGTTCAAATATTTAATAACCAAGTTAACGAACGCAGCGGATTTATTATATTTACGCATTTAACTCTGTCGTTTCTTGATGAAAAAGCTTGTTCAAAGCATTGTGACATAGCTCGGCAACGAATAGGAACCTAGCACTATGTTTATAATTACACTTGGTTTAGTTGCGATATGACAGTTTTTAGAATGTGTTTACTAAAAGGAAGAGCTATGCAGTAACAAACAAAATCATTTTAAGCTGTTTGGTGCAGTACAAAAAATTCACTAACCACGTTTTAGCCCGCAGACAGACGGGATGCAACGTACAATCAATTCGTTCGTGACTGACCATAAAACGACATCGACGTTACGGCCTGCTCTGGGGGATATTACCTTGAGATACAATTACAGTATAAGGAAAGGGTCGTTGGATATAGCTCCGACGGGCCCCCTAATATATTTCTTTTCACATGAATGAACTTCAGACGGCGACGAACAACCTTCGGCCACTTCGCTGTATGTTGGTCAGTCAGGTATCGACCGTTCGTGTGCCTCGGATCAGCAGCCCAGCTACCTCTGCGACGCGTCAACGCTCGTCATCGAGTCACTTTAAGACAACGAGCTTAATGCAATTTGCTCTACCCCAAACGTCAGCGCCAAGCTGAATTTTAACCTTCGATGTTTACCTGCGCCTGCTCTGTCTGCTCTGGCCAGCCTCCATTACAATGGAAGCCGAAAGCACGGTTGCTGTGAAATCAATTCCTATAAAACTGGCACTGTCCAACCATTGTTAACAGATCTAGGTAGACAGCAAGAGCCGTTATAGAAGCAGCGGTAGTCGACCCAGAAAACGCGTTGTCCGAGACCTCCATCCAGCTCCGTGCCGCATCTGACCGAATGCGTATGCTCAAAGCCGTTATCGGCTCTGAGACACTGGATCTGGTCGGGCCCACACCGGAAGAAGGCATCGAAGCCACTAGTTCAACGACCATCATCACACGAAGCTCTAAGTCCACGGCAGCATTGCTTGCTGCAACATCAACGCTGATGATGTCCATTCACTCTGCGATCACACGGTCCTGCAGAGTGTCTGGCTACTTGCTTTTAATGCACTTCCTTCCGCAAAAAGACATGTCGAGGCGATCCCGTACCTTCGTGCTCTAGAACTATTGGAAGTCGTGTCTACGATACGCACGGCTACTATCGAAAAAGACAGACCAATGTCCTTAATGCATACGAGTTATCGTCGGTTCTCCTAGCCGAAAGGAACACGATACTTACTCTTTTAGTTCAAGCGCTGGACCCTGGATGTGACATTGACGACAGTGTCATAGCGTGCGGCGCAGGTAGCGTGTTCTATAGGAGGATAGCATAGAAAGTTTCAGTCTAATTGTATGGTGGCAATGTACAGGGTAAACACCCCTGGATCCTGTATTGTTAGTTTTAAGTAATAATTAAATTAGCGTTATTGGGTAATTACTGGAATAGTCAAATGTTAAGGATCAGTGTAGCCTGTCTAAAATTTGAGGCGGTTTGATCCACAATCAATTCAAATCGTCCACATAGGTCATTTTCTGTGCAGAGTATATTATCACATACGTATATTAATGTTTAAATTTGAATTATTAGAATAGGCTTATTTTATTGGCGACTCTAAGATCGAGAACAAGGCTACCCAGTAGCCAGACGGAGACATCAATCAATATTTTTTTTTCTGTAAAAATGCACAGGAACCCGAAAAGTGGCCTCGTAATAAAAACGAAAAGTAAAGGTACGCATCGAGCAAAAAATAGCTGTACATTCAATGAAAATAATACTTATAAAAAGAGATGAAATATTCTTTATATTTATCTTGCAAACTACAAATCTTCATTGAAGCATGATATTCTCCCCCCCCCCCCATCAGGTGCCGACTAAATAAGATCTATTTTAGTCTTAGCTAGCCGAAGTGCTACCCGCGGTCGCTAACAGGCTCAATAATGTAAAAAGATGAAAAAGGATGTTTAGCTTATTCTGTAACTGCATTATTTTTTTCTTCACTCCAACCGGAAATCATTGATCTTATTAGAAACGGCGATGTAATAGCGGTGTAATAGGATCGTAGATATCATAGGCTATGGATAACAGCTTAAGTGTATTGCTGTTCTCTTCCTTGTTAGATTTTCGGTACAAGCGTTATCATTGCCAAACACCCTAACACATCCTTCATAAATCATCAGGTATATAAATTTATTCGTTTATATCACACACGCCTGTTTATCATAGGAGCAATACCAGGCGCATCAACCTAAATACATATGCAAATATTTACGTTTATATAGTATTTACTCAAACCTCACAAAGTCTTTGTTAAGCGAGCAGACTTGACTGATTACAGTCTATAGTAATATTCCGTTTCATCATGAGGTCGCATATTCCAGAAGTTAAAGCGACCAACACAAAGAAATCTATATCAACTGGCCACCACTGTGTCAAGACATGCGTAAACGATGGCATTTATAGACGTCAATGAGTCTATGTATGGTTCCAGCTTGATTTCCTTCAATGGGTCATGATTTCCAGCGCCATGACCATTCGAGTGGACGGCAACTTTAATCTACTGACTCGTATCGTATGGGCAGACGCAACGCGCTTAGAGCTTGTAAATTTTATTTCGCGGACGAGCTTTACTAAGCCCACAGAAGACTGGGTACGCCTCATTGATGACGATGTCGCAGTCACCATGGTTTAAATGGGCGATTGGCGTGCCGCTATGGGTATACCCTATGCCCTCGAGTAAAGCTAGGGTAACGGGATACCTCGATAGCTAATAATAGCAAGGGACTACTTCCTGAAATGAAGCTCTGCAACCCCAATAAAGCTAGCAAATGGGGAGCACTTCTTTGTCATTCCGTCGAAACTGCGGCCTGCTATGTGACGGCATTGCAGAGTCACTTTTCTGTTTATCATGCCAATGCAGAGCGAGCGCAAGGCCCACAAGCGAACCGCACTACAATAAATTAAAATCACTACTGCAATGTTCGCGCGACTCAAAGGAACAGGACAGAGAAGCGATTTTGCAGAAGCAACACGTGCGAATATGTGCATAAGGATATGAGGTTCTCCTTCCTCTGTTGAGGCCCGCTTGTAGAAACGTTGTCGGTTTTAAAGTAGCATCGTAGGCGCAACCAACCCTGCGCCATTGCTCCTCATGTCTGCAACCTGCAACGCGAGTGGTTTCATAAAGCTCTTGCGCGCGGACCTGCCGACTCCCCAACTATGCCGTTTTGTTCATAGGAGGCTAGATTGGGCTGAGAACACCCATCTGCCTCGAGCGTACCAGAACAGAACACTATCGGCGGCCAGAGTCCTAGACCCTATGTTAGCTAAGACCGCCTATAGCAGACTTCCGTAAGCCGTGAATTTAGTAAGCCCCGTTCCGTTAGCCAGCGACGACGGACCTGGGCTCGTATTGTCAAGGTCCGGAGAGCACTACGAGGAGGAGGGTACACTATGGGAAGCCCTCATTCGTTCAGTCACGAGAACGTGATTCCAGCGGGACGCAGCTTGCCACGCATGTCAACGTGTGAGCGCCCCGGCATTCACACATCGGCTATCGTCGTCGTTATTGCCCACGAAAAACAAAGGTTCGCCAGTAATTTGATGTAGCTATGGCCAACACAGTGGTGCCAGACTCAGTGGCGATACTCCTTGTGAAGTATCATTTTGTGCAGCCTAAAGCAACGATAGGACAGCAAAAACAACCATGGAGTATTCAGTACTAATCCTAGCAGTAGTGAAATTGGAGTGACAACAGCGGTAACGTTACTTCCTGGACACGTCAATAAAGGTCGGCAAGAAAAGCGTTCGCTGTACGTCAAGTTACGACAAATTGTTTGGCCAAACGCGGAAAGCAAAGCGGGAACAGACGAAACGACACGAAACAAGGCAAAACAAACAACACGCGAAAGAGAGGTGAGAGTTGGATAGATGAAATGAATAATAGTGAAGCCTGTACGTATATCACGCAGAAATAATTAGAGTGTTGAGCATCACGGTGGTCCCAAACTGGTCCATTCACCACACCTGAGATTGACTGTTTTTAGATAACCCTTGGTGAAGTCGTCTAAAGAAGTTAGATAATTATGAGAAAGTTATTAAGTTAGTAATAGAGTTACTAGAACAGCAGCATACATTTTTCGTGCAGTAAAATGGAGGCGGTCCGGATGAACTCATCTGCTTCAAAATTAAATTCAGATTGCCGCCAGTGATTCTGACTGGATTCGGCAAGTTCCAATCGTTATCTAGAGAAACAAATGGCTGGTACGCATTAAATGGATGTTGACCAATAGAATTTGAAACAGTTAGCTGTTGTTTACATTTGAATTGAAATAATTTCATTTTTGTAAACCCTTAGTAAACTATAGGCAATTAATATCACATGTTCGATCTTCTAGATGTTGCTCTTGGTAGCATAAGGAAATCTTTGTCCTTCGATATATATTACGAAACTCTATAGACTTGTTCGAGCGTGGTGAACTTTCATACCACTATTCTTAAGACGTATTCTCTTGTTCCTCAATGTTGGCTATAGACTCGCTTGGTCTTTGTATAAGGCAGAACGAGGCAGGCAATACAGGTTGGAAAGAAAGGCTTTTTCAAGGACGCTTAGGTTGAGGCGACGAGCTCTAGTAGGTGGGGACAGCGCTGCAGCCTAATTAGCAAGCAAACAAAAAAAATGCCACCGATACAGCCTCACCTTCACTCACTCACAAGAGTGGCCGCGATCAAAAGACAATAATTAAATTATTTATCACGATTGGAGATGTTATGGTTTTTTTTTGCTGTTGACGCCCTCGAATGGCAGGTGCCTACCAGACTTCCCCATATGTTTCGTTCCGCAAAGACTCCCGATGGGGTTAGAAACGCCCAGGCTGATTTGTCTACCACAAGTTTGGAGTAGGAAAACTAACAGAAACGAATGTTTAATGCTTCTTACTCTTTCTTTCACCCCCTGTTAAGGACCGTGCGAAAATTACAAGAAACTCGCCCAACACTCAGACACGCAGCTTAAAGACCTAACCTGATGACCACCAAAAGAGTATACCGCAACGTGGCCTGTATTCCCATGTAGGCCATCTGATAAAACGTTCCTGCCATCGCAACCACAGATATGAACCAAGAACAATAGATGCTACGCACAGTTTGTAGGACATATTTCGGTACATAACGGTCAACAACGAGAAAGAAGAAGTTCTTTTAGATGTGATGTTTTGCTACTTTATGTGTTCCTTTATAGAACTCTGCTTTATGGCAGCAACTATGGTTGTTGTTATTGTTGCTATCACCAGCCGCGGTAAGTGAAAAAATCAAACAAAAACCTATAAAAAGGAACGGATCGAGGGAAAGACTACGCTGCTAAATAATTAAGAAAGATTAGATTGCGTGGCTTAATGAATTGATGTACACGGAGGTCATTTATTAGGTCAGGTCAACCAACTCTAGGACAGTCCACTGTGGTTATCGCGTATTACCTATTGCGTTCCACAGCACTGCAATGCTTTAGGACATTTTTTATCTAGTCAGATCACGTAAAATATGTGACTGGCCTCTTGCTTCGAAATCGTTTCTAACTACACCTGTAAAGGGGACATACATTTACATAATAGAGCCCTAATAAATGTACGGTGTTGACTTTTGATATATCTCCTGCGGAGAACTGAGATCATTATCGAAACTTCATTACGTTTGATTGCTTCATTTAATTGACTGTTGAAATAAGGCCTAAGCATGAATACTGTTTGCAATCAGCGGAAAGGTAAATGAAATGATGAAAACCAATAGCATCTCTCATATATCAAATACATGTTGTTGATTTAACAAGGACACTGTTCTCCTAGTTGATTGGTTGCACGAATAAATTTAGATTTTCAATAATAATAACAGTAGAGTAGTTAAAAATGTATCTTCTAATTATGCCATCTACCTTCTAATTATCTAGACGTAATAAAGCTAAATAAACGAAAGTAATACGGTATCAATATTTTGATGGCAATTATAAACCCCCGTAACACGTATGGGTCTGTTGCCATTTTGGCTAAACATTCCTTTCCATGAATTTAAGCGCTCAATATGAAATTCTCTTTCGATCATATCTACGAAATGTACATCCGTCTGCGGTATCCGTCCGCGGCTATCAAGAACGTTCTTTTTTTCTAATCCTTTTTTTACGCTGCCTACAAACAATGAAATTTACTAGGTCGATACGTTTTCCGTTTCATAATTGACCTTGGAAACATAATTACACCGTTATGATTCATTGTTGGCCATAAATCGATCCCTTTTCATATGCCGTTTACTTAATTGTGACGGCACTAATGTATCACAGTTGATATATTTAGATTTAATCCTGAGAAGCAAGCTATACCAATTAGTAAACAAACTCTAACTTGTAACTAAAACAATTTTTTTCAGCACTCAAACACATAGTTTTGCAGCTTCGCTAAATGTGCTAGTTCTGGTACATACGTATGTGCCGTAGAGTGTGCTACTAGTGATACTATTGAACCACATAACAAAACATGTATGTACTTAAAATTTTTGACGAAACAGCATATTGGCCGCTAACTTTAACCATACAGCTGTAATCTGCATTATTTTATATAGTGTCAACAAAATGCTCTCTTACAAACGTTAACGAGAGAGAGCCCATACGTCTGTCGAGCCATTAATGTCTACGCATGCGCACTTAAGGCTTTTTTTTGAAAATTTACATTTTTCATACTTCGAAAGGGTCGCTACTATTCTGAGCATTTCGTGAGATCTTCACATTACGGGAGGCGCGCTCTTTGACCATCCCCAAGGTCAAGCTATAAACGGCCTACCTTTTTGACTTAACGATCACAGCGCAACATATACGTTTACTTAGGTCAATCACGTCAACGTCCAGCGAACTAGGACTAGGTAACAATAGGCCTTGATTTTTAGCTCTATAAGAAAACTAGTAAAGTGCAATAAGGACAAGCAGTCCAAGTCAATGGTCAAATGCCATTACGAGTACCACCATTCGAAATATTGTATCGTTCAGTATTACTTTCGCTTGTATTACACAGAAAGCTGCATATGCTCAAGGCTGCCTTTTCTAATTTGATTAGCCTATACAGAAGGATAGGATAGGATAGGATAGGATAGGATAGGAACACATGCATGCAGGATAGGAACCTAACCTAACCTAATTCATTTTAAGGATATTAATGTATCAAATGTACCAAAACATGTATATATATACACATGTGTATATATGTGATGAAGCTCAAGTACCATTTTTTTAAAAGTCTTTAGTCGTGTGTACTAAGACACCTATAGAATTTACTATAACCCGCTAGAAGAAATAATCTGGTGTGCCAAGCTCTTTAGAATAAATATGAGATTTATAAGCTATCACTTTTTAGGTAACTTAAATTGAATTATAAAACAATATCTAACTAATGCTCATAAAATGCAAGCATAACGCTCAATTTTTCGTAACCTCGTGCCCGGGACTGTTATCATATAATTATTATATTGCATATTACAAAGAAGAATATCACTGATAGTACTTTGACGCACTCGCATTTGTTACTGATTCACAGGAAGTTCAATGCGACAGTCATTTGGTGCCCAGTCCTATCTTTCGTCCAGAAACGGCTATACTTTAAATCCGGCAGCCTCGCGCGTACATAACTGCAAATGCGACACGTCTGAAAAGCACGGAAAGAACAGAAAACATGTATTGATTTCAAAATGCATCGCGTCTGCGCATCTACTAGAGAATCGCTTCCGATGTATCGATACAGATATTCTAGGATGTTCGGTAATACATAATAATAGGATCAGGCCACAGCACTTACGAGCTATATATATGACACGCTTTCACTTATCTAGCTTGGCAGATGTGGCATATATGATAGCTGCAACAATTTCGTCTTCAGTGTCTCTGCAGGAGTGAATGCAGCATCACACGTACGTAACTACTTCACTCTTCCCATTTGTCTACCCCAACCCCAACCCCTCTCCCCTAGCCTTGAACGGCACAGTGTATGTTACACAAAAAATGTGCTAGGAGAAGATGCCGACTCCAGATGGGACCAGCAGCATATAAGAAAATATGATGAAAGTGTTATGGAAATTACATTTCGGCTCGATTACCTTTTCCATCTGCTTTTGTTAGTCGCGCTGGTAGCGCTCTTGAGTCTCGCAAAAGCTGAATCATCTTTCCTCATCTTATTTTTCGGCCAGCGCAGTACTAAAGAAACGTGCTGGTATAGTTATTATCTTTTAACTCTGATCCAGGCCAGACTTCAGCTCCGCGCCAGGTACGCGAGCTACACGAGAGAGAGTCCGGTTAAGCTGGCTCGACTTGAGAGAGTTCTACGATCGGAAAACGCTTCCAGAGAGCTCCAGAAGTAGCGAACCCAGCTATAGCATCGGCAGCAACGACGACGACCACGACCAACAAAGCTATTGTGGTAAACCCTGGGCCAGGGCCGTACGGGGTGTACGTGATTAAACTATATAAATCTTTCGAGGGCGAATGCTAACCTACTTAGAAATCAGCCAAGAGCCGGTAGCATTCGTTCCTTCTCTTTTTTATATATACTTTTCCTTTCCCGCCTCTTTTTCTCGGCCTGTCTGTTCGTTTTACTCGATCATCTTTACGCAGCTTCTATGGCGGAAAATATCCTCACTGTCGGCTACATCGGTTTCGGTCTACCTCACTGGTGAAAGCAGAACTCACAGAAACAGCTATTCGAATTTACCGATTAAAGAAGATTACTTCTGTCACACCGTCAGAGAATCTGTGGGACGTACGCTCTTTGCGTTAGTCATAAAATAGAAACACACAGTAGAGTACCCCAAGTGGGAAGGAAATTCATGGCAAGCAAGTAGTGATCCCCTCCGTATCGCCACCCCTTTGAATTCTTCCGTCCAGTTTCTGTACTACATGCTGCTTGTTGTATCAACAGTGGTCCTTCGTGAGTTGGTTTTAATTTGTAGATTAACGGGGCGCCTACCTTTCAAAAGTAGTGAGTAGATATAAACGAAACCGAGTGTGACGGCTCCGTCGGTGGGAGAACGATTAGCTCCACTGTCACTTGTTAGCTTGCCGGTCACAGCTATCAGCTGTACCGCTTAGGAACGTCCTGGCTTAATGGTCCTTCTCGACCGATTCTGTGAACTGGATTATTAGTCTGACTTGGCCAGGTTACTAACTATTTGCCGCTGAATTGCTTCAAAGCGAAAACCGCCAAACGATAAAGACCGCACTGGTGTAGAGGATAAAACTTCAGGACGGAACTACACGGTGACTGACCATAACTTATCAAGATCTGACCTAGACAGGGATACGTAGAACGAACCGAAGCAGAGGATTGAAGGACGCAAAACGTGTTCAAAAGGGAAATTTCAGATGAAGTAATTGGCAGACGATAGCTGATGGTTAAAAATTTGGAAATAGAGATCGTACGTTAGATAATTTCATATCGTTTTCCACATGACTAGTTCTATTGTTGCGGCCGTTCTCATCCGAACCGGGAGAGGTCTCAACTTTGCGGCTGATCACCCGACGGCAAAATGCGGTAAGAAAACTTCGACGCTAATGAGCGCTCCAAATTAGAATTAGACAGACAACGACGGAGTAGTACTATGCGCTTCTGGATACTGTGACGAGAATTTCAAGTGAGGACGTCGAGATGGACGTTTCCCTCAACTTTCATACGATACGACGTTCATTGCGAAGAAATTATAAGTGTGAATAGGTTCGTGCTGGCTAGTCAAAGAAGGGTACTTGAAACTCATTGGTGCTAAATAATAATTTGGTTGGAGAGTAATTTAGTCTTTGATTATTTGCTTGATTCGAACACTTATCAATCGTCGCTTAAAAATAGCTTGATATATTTGTAAAAGCAGCGAAAGGTGTCGTAAGTGTTGGACTCCCTTCCTGTGTTCTGTCCCAGCGAGTGGCGTGGTCCGGGTGGCGAATGCGTATCGCTTTCACTGCGTTACCATGGCACCTCTGAGCATATGGCCGACGCTAACTGAAATTTAAGCATTGACAAACGGTCACCATAACACAGGACTACCATGCCGTTTTTAACGTCCGCTAGAGGAGCCCTAGCGGACTTCCACCAGATAATTCTACGAACTTGCTCGCATAGCGCAGAAGCGCTAGAAAAAAAATTTGGACATTTTGAGAAACATTTCATTATGCGTACATAATGCTAGTGTCAAGTTTGCTTGTCCAATTTACAAACGACTCATTGAAACCACAATCGTTTGTTGGATACGTAACGTTCCGTTTTATTTCCAGTGATACGTCGGTCATGTAGTATAGCTACTGACCATGACTATCGGGGGTAATAGCTTACATCTTTATTTAGCAAACAATCCCACTAGTAATATAATTCATCACGTGTCAATAAGAAACAGAGTGCAGCAAAAGGAATTACATCGAAAATTGGCCAAAGCTACTTTGTATATGCTATAGACGATAAACTCGTACACGCTTCTTGGACATTTATACTGTCGTCTTATCGTTATAATGAAAATCGCCGTTCTCCCATCCCTTATAGCTTTCTAGTGGATCTTGTGCGTGAGGGGGCGTTCGATAGTAGAAGGTCGGACTGTCCATCTGTGGATAGCTACCCTTAAGCATAAGATGTTATCGATTTACATTTTTTATATATATATATATATATATATACATTTTGTTATCGTTCCTTTCAATTAGTTGCTACCATTTTTTTTCTAGCTTGGTGTTCAAATCAATGCATGATGTTCGGAGACATTTTTGTGACGGCAGAAGGTCAGACAGTTTTTGTAGATTGGACTGTCTATTGGATCCCAGTAGACTATCCTGAAAAGATTTACCGTTAGAAGGGTCGATCAAGCTGTTTGCAATCGTTTGCAATTACCTGAAATAGAAGATCGCTGAGCTCGTTCGATCTGCTGCAAATCGTTTTTGCAAAAGTCGTTCAATGGGGTCAACGATAGCAGTGGTTTTGATTGGCGATTGTGCCTTAACTAGCCTCCTGTCTCAAGGATACAGGTTTTGCCTATGTTTACGCTGCTGTCAACTAGTTAATGGTTACTGTGATATTTTTTAATGACTTAATTGACTGTTTGAATGCATAAAAACATTTCACTTAATAGGTTATCTTTCGGAATAGATAGTACACATATGATCCAATATATATTTATAAAATTGCGTTACTATTACGTAGAGTGTTAAAGCTCTTACGAATAGAAGAACAATCGAAATTGTAAGCTTAGAAGCATGATCACAAGTGAAGAGTTATCCTCAAATGTAACTACATTTAACTGTAAATTTTAATACAAAATGCGCCTTTGAGACAGTTGATGTAGCGGGATGACAGGATCTACATGAAGTTAGATAGCTAAAACGCTTTGTCGATCTATTACATTGTACCTACTGTTATTTTAAGTCCAGTGTACTGCTTTGGGCAAACACCGAACAGCAACTATTCTCTGATTAAGAGGGTTGCCTTCTGAAAAGAAATACGTTGCAAAATGAGATTAGTGGTCAGTTTTGTTTTGTCGAGATCAAGAAAAGTGAGTCGCGTAGCGAGAGAGAGAGAGAGAGAGAGAGAGAGAGAGTTAGCGTGCGTCTGCCGGTTGTTACCGTAAAAGTGTTGGCAACGTTAACGTTTTATAACCCAAGACCTTGCCGTCATCAGTGCGCTGTAATTTATAACGTGTTCGACTATGCATAGCCCAGGCTCGACCTCGTCTTGTTGCGTTAACAATACGCTTTTCTATTCAACATGAAAACGCATGGAGTGGTCTGTCTTCGAATACGGGCGTAACCATGTTTCAGTTTACGCTGGAACGAGCCGGCCATTTGTAACAGTGCTTAAGGCGGTCATAACGGAACTACAACTTGAAACTTTCATTTATCCTTGCTCTCAAAATCAGAATGTTTTGTCTCAAGATAAGCTTGGATTAATCTATATTTGTGGAGGGAAGTCGCTGGCTGCCGAATCTAATTAGATCTTGAGCGGCTCATAACGTTTGCAGCTATTGTACCGTCGAAAGGGTACTAAGCGCTTCTATTCGAAAACGCGAGCCAACAGGTTTCTATATATTGAAATTATTCTACCGTACGCGTCGTTTCATCAACGACCCTTTGCCAGTTTTCTTGAAATGGCTTAATATCGTCACTGTAGAACTTCCATGGTTTTTAGCTGAGAAATTCTACCAAATGGTTTCTGCATCAGTCCATTGAAATTAAATTAACATCATTGAAAGAGTTCTTCTGTAGATGTCAAATTTGGTTGGCGATTTGATAATGCAAAATTCAGTCCTATACCGCGGATGTAGTGAAGTTTAAAATCAAAATTTTTCGGATTTTTTCCCGGATAACTGAAGATATTTGTGATCTGTCATTGTTATAATGCTAGTTCCGGCCGATTTTTTTTCAGCGATTCGTTGTAAGTTTAGTTTTAGTCGTTAACACTGGAGATCTAAATCGATCGTTTGGCTAATTGGCAGCGACCGCTCGATAGAGAATGATCCTTTTCCAATTCCGTCAAATACATCACCAGCACCACCTTTTCTAGCGACAGTCTGGGCTTTTGCACAGGTTATGAAACACGTTTTTAATTTGTACATTATCATTGCGTTAACCGCCGAATATCTTGATTCTGTTCTGAGAACTGGCCAGACTTTTTAAGTGGCACCCGAACATCAAACTTCTTCTTTTTGTTGCCAGCCACCTATCAAATGGTTTACAACTGGGTGCTTAGCCCCTGCCACCTTGTAATAATTTCACCAATCCCCCCTGTAACTGGTTGATGACGAGCATCTTTTGTGTCAAAGCTTCCACGACGAAAGCATTCTTGGGCCGCTTCTTCCGACGACGCAGCGTGACCATAATCAGAACATCTTTCTCTTATAAGTCTTTACATATATTCGTCTTGAACTAAGACCATAAAATATAGTGAATTTTCTATTTACAAAAATGTCTGAGACGCGTAGCTTTAAAGCCATCTAGTTGGAAAGAACGGTCAATACCTTTTCGACAACCTAAAATATGCCATTGAAAGTATATCTATATGTATATGTATATATATACATATAGATACCTCTAGACATACGCTCTATCTAGCGAGACATTTGTCCCTTATAAAGATCGCAGCAGCGGCAGCTACATACGGTTCCATGAATAGACGTTTCTTTGAGAAAATTCTTTGTAATTGACAAATCCAATAAAGAACAACGCTGTTATGAAGCCCTATCTAAAATATGACGACACACATCGATTACAGTAATATTAAGCC
Organism: Varroa destructor; assembly: GCF_002443255.2. Classification (NCBI taxonomy): domain Eukaryota; kingdom Metazoa; phylum Arthropoda; class Arachnida; order Mesostigmata; family Varroidae; genus Varroa; species Varroa destructor. Next base: position 26,335,614 of record NW_019211457.1, read on the forward strand.
TCAGTCGACAGGGGTTTTATCGAGGATTTGGAAGTAAAATTTGGCAGGTCATAGCCAAGAGTCAATTCGGATTTTTCTGAAACTGAACTTACGTCAGAAGTTTCTGATTGTTTTTCACTGGGCACAATTTGCAGTACATTTTTTTTTTGCTACTATTCACATTTAAATATTATAATTTGTAGCGGCAAAAGAGTTTTGATAATAAATTTTGTAACGCCTAGGGGGGGGGGGTCACTCCGCAGTTTCGCGCAATTTAAATAGCGTTGCGATATGTCACTGTATATAGGATTGTCCAATGGCAATGCCTTGGATAAACACTTAAGATCATTAATGTTTATCGGCTATGATATTCTATTACAAACTATATCGAGTATTCAAGCACGTAAACTCAGCTTATTGGTTTTCGTATAAGAAAAAGCGACTTCCGTACATCTAGGTATATACAAATGAGCCGATGTATGCGTAACACGAAATTACGGTTTTTCCCAATTATAGGTTGTGCGTATAGCGCTACTGGTGATCTTAATATGACGCCATTTTTACTACAATTTACATCTATTGAATTAAATTACAAGGCATCTATTGAGCTTAAAGTTGCTTCATATATTCTGAGCTAAATTAGGGCTTGTAGAATTTTAATCCCTGGCGTTACTTTTTCACAGTCCTATTAGCCAATGGCCTGCTATACTATGTACAACCTAATCCATGCGACCTAGATTTCGGGTTGTCTAGTTTCGACTAGGTTGAGCGGTAGGTCTTGTCACATTTTCATTCAACTTATCGTAACATACTATTGATCAGTGGATAAAGTACCAAACATCTTTATCTTCGTGCATACCCCAACAAGCGCAACTGGTCACGGTTGTTACGGAGCAATAACAAAAGATTTTCGCAACTAACTTAAGAGTTGCTTGACACCTGATTTACTCCAGTAGCACCTCGATATGGTGCCCTTCGATCTCAGAGGATTATGTACACCAAAGTACAAATTCCAAGTGTCACGCAACCTTGCGAGCCAATGTTTGACGTATATCGCTCCCCGTGTGCGGCGTAAATCTATTCTACCGCTTCAGATGGGGTACGATCCCGACAAGGCCCAGAGTATGACTGGTGCTGAAAACGCAGTTTTTTTTCGGCACGCAAAACTTCTGTTCTTAAAACTTTACTCCGACTAAATCTTGTCTTCTCGTCCCGACCCTACAGAGTGATAGGGGCGAGTAGTAAATCTTGCACTGAAGCCACAGACAGGAATTGATCTAAGAAGAAAACTCTGGAAAATTGTCCGCCACGATTTTCCTCCGATTTCGTTTATTAACGATAAGTTATGCTAAGTTGTATAAATTTGGCGATCAAGCAGACTTGAGAGGATGCCGTTACAATGTAAGCATTTGCTGGTATGCTCTCATTCATCCTTGACCACACGGAAGTTCACATACGACGCAGTCGAAGATTTAATTAGGGGGCAATTAACTATTCGATCTTGCATATACAATCGCATATAAGTACCACTGGTGGATTATTCATTTTAGCATAATTGTTAGTTAAAATACTATACAAAAATCGAGCCATGAGAGATTTTGAGCGTTTTTTTACTCTGTCTCGCAGAGATTTTAGTATGTAGAGAATGGTGAGGTTATCCGGACCAAAACTTACCTAACGTTATCGTCGGAAATGACCGGCACTACATGGAAAAGAAACTCAAACCAGTACGTTCGAGTATATTATTAAAAGCTCTATTATTATTATTATTATTATGCGGCAAAAGCGAGCTCACTACAATTCACTGTCTTTTCGTTTTTAAATATAAATTGAAATCATGTCGGTAGCTTATATAGCTTTACTAGCTGAGATTATATGGGCCAAGGGCAGAGCTACACGGGGCGATAAGTGATCTTCTGCGAAAGAGTCAGTCTTTCAACAAAGTTAACAAGAAAATGTTTTCTTTCTAAAAAAGGCTACAATGATGGCTAAACAAGAACAGTCCCTATAACAATTTGCTACTAGGTAAAGGGCGTCAAAAATTAGGATTTGTCTATCAGAAAGTTAGGTAAAGCTCTGCTGCATAGTGTGAAGCTTAGCTTTGAAGCGTGGTCTATGTACTGACACATCGAAAATCTGCCCCTTGTTCGAAAAGTAGAACAGAAAAAAACCATTTTTCTTTTTTATCGTTTAACAAAAATTCGACGAAATGCGAAAAAATATTTCAATGCACCGCCATTGATATATATATATATATATATATATGGAACTGTTATTACAACAATCATTTGTTATGGTTGGCACGGAACGTGCAGCTACAAATGAATATGTCGTAGCAAGCGTATATGATAGTTAGTTGGGCCAACATTCAAATGAGGTCCATTCTTTGTACGAAAAAATCAGGCTGAATTAACTGCGTTTAGCATACGACCATATGTCGTAGCGTATTGGTATCGTTGCGGAAAACAGATATCGTCGCCTTCGAATAAGGGTTGGCTTTATAATAATCAGCTCAGTACCAGATATAAGTGAACGGAGCGTCCTTGAGATGTTTCGTTCTGTTGTACGCACTCGACCTTTAAAAGATGACTTAGACAAACCAGGCCTTATGATTCGGAGTACAGTCACTGTTCATGACCAAAGATAATTTCTTCATTTATGAGTTACCTGGATTTTAGAGCATTGATTTTGAATTGGAAAATAAGGCAGTATCTAGCAGGAAAATGCCAGGTTACGAATGCTATAATATCCTTAAAGTCTCATATACTGTAAGCGTTCACAGCTTACAAACATGACATATAATCGATATGTGTAGGCGTTCTGGCAATTATCCATTTTGATAAAGACGAAAACTCATATTGAAATAATTAGCAGAAAGACAGTAAATCTTCGGTTCGATATTGGGTACGACCGTACCCTGTTTATCTCAAAAATACTCCGTGTCTTCAATGTGCCCTCTATATATATGTATAAAATCGAAGTTTCGTCAAACATGCTGCCATAGCTATGCAAATCAGCAGGCATTTTGATGTATCAATATAGCTCAAACCTGCGGGGGACGAGGGGAGCAAAAAAATGGCAACATTCATCGCTCGAGATGTAGTCGGATCCACTTAGAAGTCTACAGATTTCCACTTCCATTCGCTATCCTCGACGAACGAGCTCTTTATTCCATATAGATGAAACCGGCTTCTGGTATCTTGTAGGTTCGTGAATTCGGTATGCCCAGTCTCTGCTTTGCTGCCGGATGTGTCCTGCTGGCGAGGCGTGACCTTGGCCCTAACGGCTTTTGTCCTCGTAGATCAGTCACAGGCCAGCTGGTTTCAGTTCGGCCAGTATCACTAGTGAACAGTAACATCCAACGTAGCATGATGTGGTCAGGCATGATTGCCAGACAACTTAATCCATTATTTGTCTAGGAAATATGTCCCGGATTAGTTAAAGACATGCGTGAAAACTTGAGATAACGATTTTCGTGATGAGTGTCAATAAATGTAGTACTGTCTAAACGGTTTCCATTTACTGTATGAGTAGTTGAATGACTTAGTAGTCAATCCGTGTTAACTAGTCTGTCATTTGAAGCTTAACAAATTGACATAAACGTTTTTACATGCAGAAATGGAATTATTAGCTATCGATCACTTCAACTAATTAGCCATCTTATGGCACCCGAGCCTAATTCATTTTAGCAGCCCAGCGTTCTGTTCGAAAAGCTGCCTTCCTCTTTAGAGGCACTTTCATTACACACCTGCAGTTAGATGAGTAGTAAAAAAAAAAACACAAGTGACTTTAGATAAAAAGCCATTCATCTCGTAGTTACCACTCTCTATCAACTACAATTTCAAGGCGCTGTTCTCGCCAGAGCCCATCTTTCCCATCGAAGTGTCGTACTAATCAACTACAAGGATTTATAGCTCAGCTGGGATAGATCAAATATATCAACCTATACTAATTTGCATACTGCCAATCTTCCATATATCTATACAGCAATATTTCTTTTTGATGCGGCAAACATGTACCCGTTGCCATGCTTTACGGCACAAGCTGATTTTTCCCTAGGCAGCCGTATTACTATTTAATGTACGTAGGTATAAGTCGACAGCCAAATCGACCGTTGTAACACGCCGAGATTCACCTACGTTTTTCCCCTCCGTGCAACACATACCATTGCTTATGCAACGTAAATAAGCACGGGTACCGACGTTCTGTAATACGCTCAGTAAAGCTACGAAGTTTTGGGAGTACTGAGGTAGCTAGCGTAAGCACGGCTAGAACCAGCCGACGCATCCGAATTATTACAGTAACGCCAGTCCGGTAGGTCTGCCTTGTTGTACTAATTCTCCAGGAGGACTAGGAAAGACTTGCGCCCGTAGTTGCTAATCGACCAAATGAAATGCAGATAGGCACAAGGTTTTGGTACACCACTTGTCGTCAGCTACAACTACGACAGGCCACTGTCGCCCGGTAGCAACGTTTATTTCATCTGTACATGTCGGTCTCGTGTGTATATGCGTTCAATATAGCATGACTTCACCTTCGATAGCAACAAAACCACTTTCTGCTTTTAGACGATAGTGAGCATCAGAATAAGAGAAGATCAGCAAGGGAGACGAGCGTTCGATCGAACACTACAGGCAAAGTCTGTATCCGGCCAAATGGTAAACGAAGAATTAAGTCAACAAGGAGCGTCTGCAAGGCCAAAGCTATAGTCTCAGCGATCGCCGTAGCACCAGTTATAATCAATAGTAAATATTTTATAAAACGCTGCCTGTTTTATGAAAAAGAAGCATATGCTGGGCAATGCCCCTATGGCCACAATTATAGAGGATAATCCATTGGTTTGATATTACTGTCGACTCAGGCGACTACCCCAACCAACTTTATTCGGTGGAGCGTTTTGCTATATTTTTGTTTTTCGGTGTACGGGCACATCTCCACATGTCGGTGTGTCCAAGGCCACGTTAACAGACATACTGGTTTCAATAGCTTGGATAACTAGCTATGGTGTTAAACCTCGCATACAGCTAGAAAGGATGATATAGATATGGGCCCATAGACAAAATGCTGTTCATGCAAACAACAGCCGAAAACAGCAACTCGGACGATGACGATAACGAATCCGAAGGATGCGAAAATGACGAAGAGAAGTAGCAGTGGGTTTTTTAGCCGTAGTTGGTCCGTTTCTGCCCACTGCGCTGGTTGTAGGCATCAGCTGTATTGTCTGACTGTATATGTGTGCTCCTGACCCACATGACGGGATTGGATAGACAGCCTCGGCGATAAATGTTAAAATGTGGGACTGTTACTTGGCTAATGGTTGTCGATGCTATCAGGACATTGGCGAGACGCCGGTGGGTGTCCCTGTTAAGTGGATATACGAATTTTAATTATCTTTTCTCACTATGATAATATAATGATAATTACCATCATGATCACCATATTGATATTGAAAATCTTTATTAGGGATGAAAATGTGCCTTAAACTACATGTAATATTCTTCAAAATTCAAGTTTGATGTTGGTTGACATATTTGCATAGGTGCAAACGTAGTAGTAGCAACAAATGAATACCTCCAATGGTCTCTCGGCTTTCAATCAACAATGAGAGCTATTGTGTAACATATCTTACAGCTAGCTGGGTTATATCTGCAAGTTACCAAGCGAAAAATATAATGTCCCTATAATTGTGCCCCGCGCTCATTTTGGCACGCAACTCAGCCTAAACTGAATTCGGACATGTATTTAAACAGAGTATAACTTAATAGCATAATGTAACTTAGCGAATGCTACTGTGTAACTATTAGTATGTCAATGTGCACGTGTACATTTTTATCTAGATATACTTTCTATTTACAGTATTTACAATGCTCTTTACCAGTAACACAGGTTTTTACCGGTGCCCTCGCAGAATTTACAACCGGAAGGGCAGAACTTCATATCATTTCAGCCGAGGCAATGATACAACTATACGGGGTCTGTGCTATCGTTTAGTGCTATAGAGCGGTCTAGGAACAGCGCACCGCCAATAAGATATATGTGCTTGTCACACCTTACATTTTTCCAGCTCTGACGATGGCAGGCCAGTCAGACCTGTAAAGTACCTGAATTTGGCTCTGTTACTATTAAGAGAATAAGCTTGCGGTGACAAGCCGCTTTTATGACTTTCTTGGGTGCTTCAATGAATCACCTTTATGCCTTCTTCTGTATCTACGATGGTTATCTTTTACCGAGACACACTCCTTGAGCGCTAATTTATCCAGAGTTCAGGGTACGAGCACCAATACGGAAGCACGATAACGGAATCATTACAAACTATTTTTTCTTTAATGCTATTATCTACTGCCCTTCAAATAGATATCACCTGTTGACTGGAGCATTATGGGTCAATTTCACAAATGTGGAAGCATTACGCGGAACACGGGTTTTTTTCGTTGCATCTACTAAAAACATCACTACAAACATACATCAGAAATGTTCGAAGAAGACAAACAAAATTACGGGGTGTGCAGCTGTCAAATATCCACGTAAATTCTCACGTGCGTGGGGTAGCTCATTATGATAATATACAGTCAATCAGAATAAGTATATGCGATCCCCAAACTGAATAATAAGACTAACAGTTAGGCTGATTACAGGTTTGAAATAGTTGAACAGAATAGAATCGATCGGCTCTCGATACCGCCATTAAGCCGTTGTGTAAATTCGACAAAAGTACGTTTATTTACGACACCTCTGATTGATCCAGGCGATCAACAAGAAGCTTGTGCTTAATTACTTGTTATATGGTTGATTAAAATGGCAGCTTTTCCTTTGCCAAACCGTTATCCAAAACCTATTCTGAATGAACAAATCAATCCGTAGAGTAGGCCTATGCATCCCCACCGGCGGACATCGCACGGTATAGCAATACGTGCCTTAAAATGAAAATAACAGATGTTGTCTGTCGATTTTAGGAGTACGTAGAACTGACCGAGGGGAAATGATATTGCACATAAATTTGAGCGATTGCACAATAACAAACATTAAACAACTGATTTGGAGCCTGCTATCGAACTATCTAGATAATCACGCATGGTTTTAAATGCCTATATACGAAGTTGTTCTCTGTAATCGAAGTTACCGATTAAACGATGGTCAATACGACACATAACATACTGCTGTTCCGATTTTAAATGACTTTATCCTTTTCTATAGTAAAGAACCACCTATAACTTATTTAACTATTCTACCAGTTTGGTCAGCCGACCTTCTTTTACTGATTTCCCTTAATGTCTGCCCGAATTCACACCAATAACGTGTTCGGGCCCCGTCAACGTTAAAAAATGTTAATTGTTTGCTGATCGCTGGCAAGATGCCCATTAACTGGACATTTGTTGGGCAGATCATTCTATGAAGGCGCACTTAATTGATTCCCACTACCGGCGACAGCTTCATCTAGCTGCTAAGCTATACCTTTAACCCGACCGCGCCGTCCGGTGTTATGGCAGGCGGCAACCCGTCAGGCTCCGAACGCATCAATGGCTTGACAAGTGCGTATAGACGCTTGTGTGTTGTCTATGACAGAAATAGATACTAGTGCGATAGATAGCAGGAATAAGAATATCGCCATGGCTCAGCTATGTTCAGCGTCCTAGTCGATCGCCCAAAAACGTGATCGAAATAGGCGCCATCAGCGTAGTGCCTTGCTAGAAAGATAGTTTCGACCTGAGTCAACAACAACCACTTTATCTGTGTCTCACGAAAATGCTGAGTCGCACGATAACATCGCCTTCAGAACTACTATCGATATGATGCGCAACTGATGTGAGAGCGTACGCCAATCACGCGCCGTATACGAGGTCAGAGGGGATCGGTTACCGTTTCTCGGAGAATACTTTGTCCTGTCGACAGGCGACATTTCTGCTTTATTCTTTCTTTCCGTATAGAGGCGACGATGTTCAATGCGTCGCGTTTTTTGTTGCGTGTACTTTCCCGTTCGGATCCTTCGATACGTCTTCTTGCAATGAAACAAAAGTGCTTTCTGTTTTGTAAGGAAAAAGTTGACTAATGAGGAGTAGTACATAGTTGTAAATATCGACCAGTGGAAGTCTCGTAATGGAAGCGATACAACGAATACAGATGCACGTTTAGCTAACAGCCTGCTCTAGTGGACGTTAATTTACTCGAAGATTGTATTCATTGGCTAGCTGAATTGGCGGCAAGAATCTTACCATTGGACGGTAATAATCTTTGTTGCTATGTTCTCCTTCACGACGACTTGTGCATGGTTCAGCTAAGCATTCATAACCCTAGGGGCGATGCACGCGTCTCTGGAGTTCATCAGGCATCTGAGCATTCTCCATAGCCACTTTTGTCGTATTTATATAGTCCTTGTACAGCTGCTCAGAGCGGCGCGCTCTGCCCCTTCACCGAGTCCTCCATAGGTAGCATACGTCTTACCAATAGAATATAACATTTACGAATTTTAAGAGCGTTATAATAGTTTATTCATGGTTGTAGATATCGTTAGATAGGTGGCATTCATCATTACTATTAAGGACCCGCTAGGACAGACTTGTGTACCTAGATCACTTAATGAGAAAGGATACTTACACTCGATAGGCACTTATAGGGCAGGCTAAGGAAGATGGCGATAACAGAGTCTATATACAAGGACCTGGCCAAATTTACGGTTTTAAGTGCGTGCGAGCAAAATAGTATTGACAAAACATAGTCGTTACATTAGTTAGCATTAACTTAACGTTAGTTACTGCCAGTAGTTGGCATGTATTAACCACAGATTTCCAAGTTCTTTTTACAATCATTAGGGAGGTTAAAGATGGTAGGTATCATTGACGTAGCCGGCAATCATATATAATTTTTTATTTTTCAGCAAAAAAAAATTATAAAATGATTATATACGTAAGTTACAGTGTATCTTTCATTCTCTAAATAAATATTTTTGCCGTTTATGTTATCGTTGAACGAGCATATAGGGTTACATTAGCTAGGCTTTGCCGCATTTGGCAGATTAATACATGTGTAGTTTTTGCTTGATTGTAGGGGACACAGGTTGCCACCTTTACCTATAATGCTTTGACATGCGTTGCTCTTGTAGGATACATTTAGTGTTAGACAGTTAGAATAAGAGGACGTCTGACAAATAATTAGTTCGAATTGTACGTCTGCTACCATTGGTAAACACTTCTTTTTATAAGATTCATATTCGTATATTCCAAAAAAGAAAGCATTTTCAACCACAGCAGTTACACAATGAAGATAATAATACTTCATTGTGAATCCATGTTTACGTTCAATTATATATTAATTGGAGCTTCAGAGAAGCATCTCTGATCGTTGTAACTGTAGATGGAAGCCTTTCCCTTGGGCAAATACTGTTCCACGAACAAGCGTTTGGCGTCTTGTCGAGGTTCTGCAAAGCGCTGTATTTCCACCTACCTGTTAGCTGCTCCATCAGCTGTACATGACCCAGAAAAAGAAGAAAGAGACATTCATAGCTACCCATTTAGGAAACTACCCTACAGTTAATCTGCAATGTAAACATTTTCCACAGTCATTACAATTACGGGCCCATTGTAAAGTCGCCCCTGCCGCATCAAACATTCGTACGCTCATTATGTATTTCAACATTGCAAGTAATAAACGCAGATGTAAAGAACACTTGAACTTCTCACCATTTCAAGTTAAGCAAGTTCAAGCCTAGTTTCCGTTAAAATACGTTAGTTGGTTAAATCTGCTCATTAGAACTGTTGGGTTTTTCTTGTTCTGTTTTTTTAACAAAATAAGAGAATAGGGCACGATGCACTCACTCAAACAGGTCGTAACTAATTTTGCTACACCTATCCATATATACCTTTTTTCCGTCCTCTTTCTGACGCATTATTATTAGCTTTGTCCTATCTCTCAAGCCAGGTTAGGTAGGTGAAAGTCGTGACCAAATTTATCTACATATAAACTAACACCTCTTTGGGCTCATAATTCTCGGCCATTCCGGCTCCACTATGGTCATGCATTATACGAGCACGGCATCGGAAGCTTTGCAGCTATTTTTTTAACCCGTATGGATTTGTCGTAATAATTTTCGTACAGACGTTTTCATTTTTTGTTGGATCAACGAAATGCACTCGGAAAAATGGAAACCCATACATTTGGTCAGCTTTAGCACTAGAAACCTTTTCTCTAATCTAATAGGAGTAGTAATAATGTAGTTGAAAACTAATGGTGTACCTCTATCGTTTCCACATGGGCGCTAGATACTAGCTGTACTTCACTAGTGATTTTTGCGTACTAGTGTGTAGCATGCCGGATATATTTATCTGTCTGATGCGCTTCATAGACCCCAAAAAAATATTTACAAAACTCCAAAGCCTTTCAACTAGCTTATTTGAATATAAGTGATCCCTTTTGTTCCAATATGAACAGATATATAGTAGATTTTATGCAGACGTTTCATTTCCTTGCTAAGCCCGCGAACCTTGTACGCGGAAAACTAGACGTAAAAGTTCCAAATACATTGTTTCAAAACACAATTGACTAACTCTTCAACGCAACTGATGTGTACCTAAGATGTATTAAAAGCGAATTTCACGATTTTCTTCAATTTCACGTTTGTCTTCAAGGGTCAATGAAAACTGGACCACATAGAAGAAAATTAAGTGGTAGTCCCGTCTTCAGTGATTCGCAGTAAGCGGCTTGGAGAATACTCTAATTTAATTCAGCGAACCCAGGAGGCGCACTGGTCTGCTAGGCAAACGACACACTAGCAACAAATTCTAGATGCGCCAAGAGTTCTAAAGTAAAAAAGCTGCGAGAGCCGTTGTCCTGCTCAGTTTGTGCCTAATAAGGCCGAATTTAAAGTTCTACAATTTCGACCCAGAACTGTTTGTCTGAAGACTAAGTTAAGTCCGCCCTGATAATGCTGTGTTTAATAACCTATTTTGTCTCCTCTCTCTTAGAAGGATTTTACAAAAAGATGCGGGCAATCGCTTCGTCTGCGTCATAATAGTCATCATTCGAGGACTAGTTAATCTCCATTAGTTCTAAAAGTGTGAGATGGATTACTGGATAATTTTTTGGTAGAGTCATTTTGACAATGAATTTATGTTGTATTCAGCTATTGCGACCTAGAAAAAAGATGAACATTATCAAGGCGTAGAGCGTTTATTAAGAAGAATTACAAATCTGTGAGTAAGCTACTGAAGACGTTTTATTCTTAAAGCGATTTATAGAACTAGTCCGCCCAAGTATGTAAACGTTTATCCTCCGTTTGAAGATTGCTTCAAACTGTAGGAAGACGAAGATTCAGGATCCGAGCGGATACATCATCGTATCGCCGTTAGGAGAACAGGCCATATTTATGAAGCCCAAACATGAATCAAGTCACAAATCCGCCATTAACTTCAATGTTGAGGGCGCTGGAGAGAAGATACTATGTGCGTGTAGCTTCTGAAACGCAGCGAAATGCTATATCAAACTTTCGCTTTGTTTTTTTTTGTATGAATGAGAATGAGAATGAGAATTTGCCGAATCATCTAATGGTCCTGATGATGATTCTATAACAGCAAAAACATTTCCTATCCTAAGTATCCTAAGCACATGTCAAATCCTCATCAATCAGGATGTGCATATGACACTATATGCGGTACCACGTACGACTGCTAGACTTCGCGTTTGTGTACAGCCACTGTAATATTGTGGGAAGGAACAAGTATCGACGTAAGGAAATTAACTACTACAACAAACAATCACTTTCATCCGATAGCCCGATTTACGAGGGAACGTTGATAGAAATGCTCACTAACACAAATGCAAGTAGAAGAGCCAATATGATTTTTCGTAAATTTCAATTCTGTTTTTAAAAATATCGCGCCAGCTGCCTACGTACAGATGTTCTTTAACTATCATGATTACTATCATAATGTTTATTTTTACTATTCCTTATCTATTACTTGTCTTAGGAAAGAGGGACAAGAGACACTCACATTATTTGTGGTGCTCGGCGTAAATATACGAAAAACAACGAAGCAAATCGAGAGTGTATCTACAGCAAATTTCTGTTTTTTTTTTTTTTTCGATTTTACGATGAGACGGGTCGCCTTGAAACGGCAGAGCGACATGACTGTGCTATAGATCTGCACTGATTATTGTCAACACGAATAAAATTGTGTAATAAGCTAGATCTGGAAATCTACCAAATTGGCCTCACAATATCTTAACCATATCATTTTGATTAGATATCTGGTAGGCGCATCCAGTATTTTCTGCAGTCGTGCCCTCCACGGCCATACTGCCTGACGGCGTCGCCAGACGAAAGCTGACGCAGAACGAAACTGAAGCTACACCACGGTGTCCAGGTAATAGCGAAATTAAATCGGCATATCGACCCTGCTCAAACGGACCAATGAGTGGCCTCTTGTTTGTCCAGAGGTAACTGTTGTTTATTGTCCTTCGTGTACCTTTATAAGAACAACCCGGGAAAGCTGGGCTGCTCCGTGTGTTCTTACATTTATTTTGAGGTGCTAACTTTCGTTAGTATGCTTTATTGTCTCTCCTTTGCTTGAAAGCGTTCTATCTTAATTAATTAGCCTACAGCCCTTAGAAATAAAATGTTCGTCCTTGCGAGACCGTAGGCGTTCCAAAGTGCAAATTGGCCTTTTTTTTTTATAGAGTTCAAACTGTAATAGTTTCTCTATCCATTCAGTGACAGAAACATCCTATATTTATGCTTCGACCAGTGCTACTGCATTAATTACGCGTTGATTTAGCCAGTTGCCCGTCTCTGTGGTTCCAAACCTAAATCACCTAAGACGTCCTTAAATCTAACAACCAAATACGCTACCATTGCGCCGTCACGCGAACGGTACGGTCAGTTCGTACCGACACGATGGACGGTTCGCTTTATCGTTTGTGATAGCTACAGCGTAACAGTGAATCGCAGTTGATCGTAGCAAATCATAAACAGAAGCCCGAAAGCTACATTTAGTACCGATAGAAAGCGGTAATGAATAATTTGCACGGTACATTTGCATTTTACTAACGACAACAATTAAATAAATAGGATTTTTCAACTGATGACGCTCAAACAAGAATTTTAATGACAGTTTTAAGTCCAAAATTCAATCAGTTAGCTCGACTGTGATACGGGCTAGCGTACCACTGAAGACTATTTTTGATTATTAAAGGCGAATCTTCCACCATAGCGTTTTTTAGCGTTATGACTTCAGCTGCCCGGAACAAGAGCAACTACAAAGCCGTTTTAAACGTCCAGACGATCATTGAGATCGTTTGGACATTAAAAAATCAAATATATATATATGTATTTTAGGCGAACACCTAAAAATAATCGAACAATCTTCGTCATTGTATTTGGTCTTGCATCAGACTTGTTCCTAATCACACTGCTTCCCAAGGCTAAAGGCACTACCAGCTATTATAATGATAAAGAGAAAAATGGTAGCACCTCGTTATGAACGCATGTACTCACTATATTGGAAGCCAGATCAAGCAGGATTGCATACTTGTTGTCAGCGGTCGATTTCAGTCCGTCATTTTCTGTTACTCATTTTGTGCTCTCTCAACTATGTTCACTCACTGATCCGGCAAATCGTGTTGTTATTTTCGAAATAGAACGATTTTCTATATACTTATCTGTACCTTATGGTTGTTTATAACCATAAGATACAGATAAGTATATAGAAAATCGTATATCTCCACTAGTTGCTTCGTAACGGCATGCTCCGCTTGTGCTGCGAAGTGGTACTAATACGATGATAACGTCGTGGACGTCTAGTGTACGTTCGCCTAGCTGCTGTAATCGTAGGTAGGCGGTGTTGTATGAATCTATAATGTTTACTTGTTCCGCCTTCTTTTGTTCCTGACTGTGCAATTTGCCACCGACAATGTCGTCGTCGGGTCCTCTAGAATGAGGGCAAGGCCGGTTATGATGATATTTTGTGGTCAATACAACTAAACATTTAACAAGATGGGCTGGCCTGGACTGGCAGATCTGTTGTAAGGCTGAATCCAGTATTAAACGTTCGTGTGGAGCGATCATTGAGGAAGTGGCTACGACAAAGCTAGCGATTCCAGACCCACTTTGTGTCTCAGCAATTCGCCTTTGGCTCAAGTCTCTTGGAATTTGCGGGGCGGCTGGTGAGGGTTGAGGCCGTCCTACGAAATGCCAACATAACTCTGTCTAGCTGGGTCGCCAACATCTGTTTCTGTTTTTTGCGATAATAATGCTGCGCAATATATATATACATACAGTGGCCGATAATACGCAGTGGTCTTGCTCATTAATATATCTTCCTTTGGGAATATTTCGTTGTTGATAAATAATAGAAAGATCAAGAATAGAACCCTGACAAAGACTGATTATTTGTCGAGATACCGGCCTTGTTGCTATTACATGGCCGAGCGTATACCCCGTCATAAACACCTGCACAAATAGATAAAAATATAGCATGGAAAAACTAATCTGTTCGTTCGTTGCGTCTTTTCGGTTCGCTAGCCGAAACAAATGGGCATATACACAGCACACCGTGCGATAGATGTAAACGTAATCGATTTCATCTGCTATTAATGGAATTTATAATTGTGGCTATTTATTAGAATTTATTATAATTGTGGCACCTTTTTAGAAAAGCGACGTCAAACCTATAGACAACGGTTAGTGCTGTGAGTGTAAAGACAATCAGCCTAGTTTTCCAATAGCGAACGTCAGTTGTTTTTCGGACGCCGCTGCAACCCGATCCCTGGGTCCATGACGGGTATACAGCCCAAAGGCTCAATTGATGTACGTTGCAGAAATTCCAGCCACAGACTGACCCAGGCTCGGGGAACCAGGCCAATCTTAAGGTTGTTTATGTGGATCCAAATGTTCACACGAACGCATTTCAATATCAATGTGGCTTTGCACTTTTATCGTTTCGAATGAAGGGCGGGCTAGCGTGTCTATGCATATGACTAAAGGCCAAAAGCTGAAGCAGCGCCTTGCTTCCGTCCGAATGCTTCAATGGTACGCTAAACGAAGATATCGGAGCTGATCAGCTGCAAAGAGACGGATAGTAACAGTAAAGCAAATTTGGAAAAATGGCTCAATTTCTAATAAGGCGAGGGCGAGTCGAGGCCTCGAAATCAAGTCGAAAAAAAGGTAGAATAGCAGAACGTGAATGGATATACAAATGAGCTTGACTCCGAGACGTAGCTGCTGCAGGCAGACATTGTCAACGCCAATCTCGCATTGCTCAATGGTCGGTAACGATTATAGGTGTTTCACATTTTTGCGTTAATCTAAAGTGACATATAAACTTCTTTGTTTTGTAAATTTGTTACAGCTGCGTAAAAGTTTTTTCTTATACAGCTGCGTAAAAGTTTTTTCTTTTAGACCTTTTTTAATTATGCACTACCAAGGTGTACTTCTCTTTTCATCAAAAATCACTTGCAATGTATGAGTCTGAAAACGAGTGCTACGTCAAGAAAATCCGTAACCAATACATATGTCGCAACGTGCCTTATCTAGTGAACGTCTCTCTTAATGGAAGATTAATCGAGTTCGTTTTATAGCTGCTTTCTATGACATTCTATGATACAGGACCCTTCACTAAGTGATTTCAAGATGCTGCTGCATAATCTAAGTCCCCTTTCAATTTTAGCTCCACGCGATCCACTAAAATTTAATGAAAAACACATTGAACAATATTTGGCTGGAGCTACCCAATTTTTTAATTAATTAAACGTTGTAAATAGTATTTGTTCTACTTGCGGGCGGTTCATTTCTATTCAAATCTCCAGTGGATTCTGTCTGCGAGCTGCGATATTGATTTCGCCATATAATATATTTGATTCCCTAGTAAAAAGAAATGCTTACCTCATCAAATCATTAGGAGTCACAGTACCCAGCCGGAGATATAAAATTGGTTTGGATTCTAATCTGTGCGCATCAGATCACTGAGTTGCTTGTTATACTTATTTAGTCTGGCCCCTCATGTGTAATGGGTTAATTTTCTATTTATTTGTACAATTTCTGCAGCTTGAATCACTTGTGGGCTTTTATTAGATCGCTACTTAACATACTAAACGTGCTTCTTCATTGTGACTGCCGTATCGAATATCTTTGTGAGCTCTTCTTTATGTTACGTTTCAAATGGGTCCGTAATCCTAATTTTATATAAACCGCTAACTTCTGCATTCTTAGAGAGCAAACTACTCAACGGACTTTGCCTCTTCAAATTATGAAGCTCTTCAGACCCCTAGATTCCATCGGCAACGACCGCGTTTGTCGCCAAGATGCCTCGCTTCCGATTCCTCTGATTGGCGACGCTTTTAGATATTGATTACTTTCTCATAGAAGATGGATACCCTTCTGTCGCAATCTTTTCAACTATCTCTCTGCCATGTGATTTTTATAGCGTGAGATGGCATTCAGCTAGTCTACGGCGACAATATGGCAGAATCGTTACGCTCTTCTACACTCTGCCTGTTTCCTACCTTTCCTCGTGCAGATACAATAGAAGACTTGACTCAACGTGAGCTGCAAAAAAAAGCAATCGTTTTTTCAGTAAATAGATGTTTTCGGTGGAAATTGTTACACTGCATTGTTCTCCTGCTGTGACATAAAACACCAAACGGTCAGCGCGTTATATCAGTGGCATCCTCACTGCAGCCCTGCGTTAGTAAATGATCCTACAGCATCGAATGCGTCGAGCAAACTCATGTGCATCACAGCATCTGCTTCGAAGATGATTTTTTAAAACAAACGCACGATTGTAAAAATCCCTGAGCGTATAGCCAAGCGTCTGTAAAGAAAAATATGATCAGGGCCAAAGTGGTCGAACAGCAGTCGTTGGCCAACAACAGCATTATGGGCGGTAGTGCGGAAGGTCTTTGTTCATCTATATGCTCCTTAAGAATCCTTCCAGGATGCTCAAGACTGGAAGCACTTTACTAGACCGACACAGAATTGTTTTATTTAATAGTCGATGGGGGACGTTTGGTGTTTGCTGACAACTGAAAGAAAATTAAATTCGTAAATTTTACCACCGCGTCAAATGGTAATGTTATAACTCTGACTATAATGATGACGCTGATGGTAATGACTGCCATCGATCGAAACAAAGTAAGTTAACGAACTAGCTAGAAAAAGGAAAAAATCAATGACAGAAAAATACTGTATAGAACTTCCAATGGGCAGGCTAGCGAGGTGGTACGACAGTCAACAACAGGACGACCATGACTGACATTTTCTCGCCTGCCTAGAACAAAGTGTTCGATTTTTTTGGTCGGCCTTTAACTTCCTGTTGAGTGAATAGCCGAGGCTGAGGACGAGGGACGCAAAGATCGGTCAAACCGAAAGGCCCGGGAACAATGAGTTTATTGCCCAGCTGATGCCTGAGTCTAATCCTTTTCAGAGAGAATAATGTCGAAGACAGTTGGTTCTGTTGTGACAGAGGATCTCATCAGCCGTCAGAAGCCGATTGAAATGCTGGTCGGCTTCATCCACCATCATTTAGGCGGCCAAAGGATGCAACCGTGAGAGGACATCATTATATACGCATGCTAATTAATATATATATAGATGCATATGTAATCATGGCATGCCAGTCTGCAATAAGCAAATAGAAACAATAGGATCCTCCCTGTCAACCTCTGAAGCTAGCGAATGATACGATTAAAAATAAACCTGAGAAACTAAACGGTGCCACAGTATTTTGAGCTAACTAATGCGGCTAGCATGACGTCCAAACATTGTCCGTAAGACGCACGATGCAGAAAAAACGCTATATTTTGAAGCAAAATGCACATTCGTCGAACTATACGGGATCTAATGCTGTTGACGAGCTTATGGAAGGCTTCGATTGTATTTGTGCAGTGTCATTAATTCCACTGATTACTTCTAGCGATTATTCAAAACTTGGCTAGTAAAAAGCAGCTAGCATTCATACTTTTGTGAAACTTCGCATATCAAATATTTGTTCTGGATACTATATACGCGAAGCCCTTCGCGGATCCTTCAACGAAGTGTATCAACTTCGTTTTTAGGTGTCCGTATAGATGTCTATACAATTTTTTTTAATCGAATGAAGCTAACTTTTTACGTTATTTATTTAAGGATCTGTTCAATGTTTTGTACGTAAAACGCGTGATACCGAGACGTCCATATATGTAATCGTAGACCACTCAAGATAAATAAGACAGCGATAGTTCTTGACAAGGGGGTAAAACAGAATTTCTGTAAATTCCATAACAGAAATTATGTTGAATCAGGGAAAGACCGCCCTATAGTCTAATCCTAAGAGGAAAATGAGCGCTCATAGTTATTGTCAACCACAAAGCGTCTACTGTCGCGCGTCTGCACCAGTGCTGGATGCGTAAATATTGAACAGTTGATAATACGTATGAAAACTCTTACTTCTACGACCGGATTCTTCACACTTATATTACACCGTCAGTGTGAACGGACGATTAAGTAACTGGTTCATTGTGGTGAGCCATCCCGAGGATACAGAACCTCATCGCTGCATAAGGCGCATTGAAATATTGCTACGTATTTACTGCTTGAGCCATCCGGTCACTTTCCCTTATATACATATGCATAATAACCGAGCGCAAAGCTACGCATACACTGAAGCTCGCGAGCTTCGCGTAGATCAGATCCAACTAAACTAAACACGTTCTTGATTGACTAGTACAACACAGCAATGGGAGTTACCGGCATCTGTATGAATCAGGACTTTTCTACGCTAAATCGATCACTAATAGGAATAGGCACTAGCCAGTTTGCCGATGAGCTAAAAGAGTGGGAATACCGGCGCTGCCTAGGGTACACTGCTAGGCGATACGTGTCGGGCATATAATCCCATCATAACACTATAGGATGATATGACACTGTTACTACTACAGTTCCTGTTACTGTTGTTTCAATTGTTATTATAGCAACTTCTGCTATAATACTGAAGCTATCAACACTTCGCCAACATACTGTCTTCACCGCTGCATATGCTAAAATAACATTGAGAATGGATCTGAGACGTTAACTAGATATCGGGTATTTCGGAGGTACGTCGGTAACAATAGAGCTGCAAGATAGGGAAACGCTAATGGATCGGTTAAGATCACTGTTCTGATCGACTGTATGAACGCCATCATAGTCGTCATTATCATCAACATCAACGAAAGCAGAAACCAGTATTTCCAGATGAGTTCTAAACTATTTATGCGCCTCTTATCGTCTGCTTGTTGTTTTGCTACTGGGTCGCTGTCGTCTGGCTGAACGAACCTATTTCAAGTGTTTATTATTCTATTTTATTCGAGTGAACTCAGCAACGTTGAAGCGGGCCGACCAACAATAACAACAACAACAACAACAACGCTACTGCCTGAACCAGTGAGAGCCAATAGAACTAAACGATGCATACAGATGCCTGTGTCTGCCAGAGATTTTCGTGCTACCGCAAGTTAGCCTCTAGCAAAGCTCTCCAGAGAACTTTTAAGTTATGTTAACGTACGTGGACTTACACGGCGATTTTCATATTAGGGTGGGGGGTAAGTTAGGGAAGTAACGTAGTATATTCAAATGTAGAATACTAATGTAAGGATGAACACACACAAACTAATGGGACATGCAAACGAACAACGAGGTATATTTTACTTGGTAAAAACGTGAGATCACGCTATCAGGTGGAGAAAAATGGTCAGGTAAAGATGAACCTGTGTTGTCCGCTATTTGATAAGTTTCTGCGATTTTCTCTCCAAAAAAAATAGAGTCAGCTGGCGATAATGTGACCGAACCGCTGAAAAGGTCGACAGTCTTGCTTGAAACTTATATTAATATAAAAAAGACTTTTTCACTATCAATCGTTATGTAAATATAATAACCCGTCGTTAACGTGCGATTATTATATATGTATGTAGTGATTAATAGGTGAACTGGTACTTTGCGTTGGGAGAATCAGTAGGTGAAACAATAAGAATAGTTGACAGGACATAGGAGACACATAAAACTGCATTACGGTTCTCATCGTCATCATGGACTGCTGTTAGAAAGTTTTCCCGCTGCGCTATTATATTGAGGGATATAGCGGTTCCTTCGGTAGTCTATGGCCTATAGCAACAATAAAAAGAAAATAATGACCGAAGGAACTAACGCCTCTGCTGAGGTCATTCAGAGGGCTTCAGAGTGTAATAAATAGCTTGACATATAAGCGGTTTGTTGTTTATAATACTAACTGGTTGCAGTATTTGGAATAATGAATGACAACATAACTGTAACGCCTTCAAAAAGCAATAAACAACGCTCAAAATAATAATACGTGATTAGCTATGTAAACCGTTTCGTCTGACAGAATTTCCAATGTGGCCTAAAAGAAGGTTTGTAGACAGGTCGTCTTATTTGGATATATTCTTAATTTGCGTTGCGTTTGATATGCGACTGCTAAACAAATCTCAGCTCATGCAAATTGTGCGGTAAGAAGCATAAACCTGTGGAACAATTGGATGTTATCTCGTGTTAAACAGACACAATGACTGGACTGGCTGGAGGGATCGTTGGCCCTAGAACACCATAATGGATCGATCGGAAATTCAAAACAACTAGGCGACCTTCGAATTATGATATAGAGGCTAGGCGGTACAACGAATACTATCAGGTGTTTGCTTCACATATTTGCAATGACAACATAACAAAAATCTGCCTTATACTTTATCGAAAACTAACTTGTCTACAGAAGTTCAGAAATCTATACTGTGTGTTTATTATATATACTCTCCTTATATATGTGCCTTTTTTTTTTTTTTTTTTTAATGTTAATCTCCTGTTTACTCTGTTCCTTCGGGCAGACGCTAGTCTAAAAGCTGGTAGATACCTTACCCAGTTATGAGAAATATAAATATTGTTTCAGTCTTGCCACGTAAACAGTTATAACGATTATTCGTATAGACACAGAAAAAGTTGAATGAGTTCAAAGATCACCCACAAAAGCCTTTCGGACTGATCGTGCTGCCTTCTACGTGCTTGTATAAATGGCATTAAGTAGACCACTAAATACAGAAGCTCATTTAGTAAAAGCCGCAGGTATGGAACAGCACTAATAGTAATAATATCTGCTTCATTTTGTTGATACCGAACACGAACTGACGCTTAGAAAGCTCTGAAACACGTTAATATTGTTAAATGTTTTTGAGTATCCCCGTCCACCAAACCTACCGCAAACGGTCAACTTTACTGTTTTTTTTTAATTTCTTTTTAAGGTTTACATAATCAAACGCTATCACATCGTCATCGAGCTTCATGCCATCAAAAGACCATCGAAAATTGGTTATTTTGATTGAGCATTATTGGAATTGACGTACAGGAAGTGTCAGTGGGTTAAATGATAATCGAATGCTCTTACCATGCTATTACATTCACTTCCGGCCATGAGAACTTGTACAAAATAAAAATTAACGGGAGGACCGAAAAACGCAAAGCATTTCACTCACGTTTCTTTCTATCATAAAGCTATAGTTCCTACGGCTGCTTGTTTGTGTTTGGCTTAATCCTGCATATATATATATATATATATATACGGCCGGTTCTGGAAGACGGTACAACTGGCCGTTGCATGATTTGAATACAAAAATATGTATGTTTTTTTTCAGGGATTCTATATAAATTTGTATTTGAAAAATACAAATGGCAAGCAGTGGAATCAATACTAAATAAATCAAGGATTTATTTAGCTGCTTTAGGTATTTTTGAGTAAATGTTACCGCCCTGGAAAAGATCTGCGATAGTTAGTGGCGTTTTTTTTTATTAAAGGATTGCATTTATTACCTTTATGAATATTAACAGAGGCAGCATTTTAAAGGACAACGCATTATACATAAACGTGTTCTATCAAACCGCGAATCAAACTGAACTAAGCTTGGGGTAAGAGAGCATTCCCCAGATCGGATCCTTTCTTTCCTTGATCGTCCGTCCAGGTAGCGTTTTACTATTCGGCATGTGCAGCCCAATTTCAGAACGTACTGTCAAGCATTTGGTCGTTGTTTGCTATAATAAGATGTTGTCGTCACTAGCTCGCGATGTCGTCAGCCGTAAACATCCATCGCTGGGCTTTCCTAAATCAGCTTGAATGTTTTCCCCGGACAGACTTACGAGCTGTTCCAAACCAATTTAACGTTATCCACTCAAGTTAGCTATCTTCTAAGCAGCAACCTCGCTTGACACAGAATAGCGATATAAGACGCTTGTCACCAGACCGTTACCGGAGAAACTTTGTGAAACGGGTCACGTTTGCTGAAACCAAGTTGAGTAGAAGCTATAATAAGTCTGGCCGCAGGTTTGAAACTTTCGGAGTGGTTTCTACTAATTTTGGTTCAGACTGGCCTTACTCGGCCGATCAGAAAGGCTCGTATCGGTACATCGGTTATGACTGTTCTACCAGGATCATCAGTCGAGGTAACCAAATAGGAGTTCCGCGTTATTTTTTGGAGCTTTCCTAGTAATTGTATTTAATGCGCCGGACATATCCTCCCTACTGCAACCTCCTTTTTCCAAAACTTGTCTCGACTCTCCTACAAATTAGTGCTTCTTGCTGGATTGTACTGTAAATTGGATGTCAGTTACCAGACTTTATGTGGTGTTAATGATTATCTATGTGATTTCGTATATTTGCGATATCATCAATATGATTGGGTCTCCGTTTTAGCTCAATAAACTATAGCAAAATCATTTGTTTGACGCTTTTCCTGTAGGAAGCCAGGTCATCCAAAGTGTCCAAAAATATCTACTACCTTGATTTGGAAAATAGCTTTTCTCTCAATTTTGCAACTAGCCGCGGTCTAGGTATCCGTCAGTCACGCGTTGCCTGTCCCCTATAGTATTTCGTTGATCCGCAGTTCTTCTCTGCAAACATTTCTCTAGAAAAGACAGTGACTTTTTGTCCTGCGTTATGCTAAATTGCACCAATCTGATACCGGAGTAGATCAACTAGTCAATCGTATTGGGTGCCCATATTCTTTACAGTATCGGCAAAACCATATCCCTCACCAAATGTTGGGACGTTGTAACTCTTTTGACTATAGATACAGCTGCTGCTGTCTGATCTTTCCATTGTTATTATTTACCATGTCCCAGCTCGCTAGCAGCAGTAACAGCTAAAGCCTTATTCTTATAGTAACATAAGCTACTACCGTAGGCCCTCTCTGTGTCACCCTTCCCTTTAGTCCTTCTCAGTGCCAAGGTCACGGGACGCAGATTACGTACCACCAATTACAACGGCATCGACGGCAATGACGCTGATGATGATCGTTGACTTCAACGTCAACGTGCTAGTAATGGTGGCAGAGTTGCCGCTCGTCGTATCTGCCCCCTACGAATGCCCGTCACCGACACATCGCCGCAGGGAACTATCCAACAGCACGGCCATTGCCGAGCAAACCTTGAAGAGCAAACGGTAATTTGCTACCAGAAGGCCGATGAACAGCTTCAGCAGCAGCCACCGCTCACACAATTAATACTGCTAGTCCGCGGCTGTTGTTGTTATGCGAAGTCAAAGTTAAGCTGCGGTGCCATACCTGCTCCGTAGGCTCTCCTGCTATTGCCGTGGAACTGCTCGTAGAAGTGTAACGAACGAGCAGCAGCACAAGCGGACATCATCGCCAATACCAAGAAGGGTCTGGCGGAGACGCAAGCATCAGAAGCGGCCGTTTGAGGCAGAAGTAAACGTCGCAGTGCTTCTACGGCAAAGCGGTTCGCGAACGAACCAGAAGTCCAAACACAGTAGGCTAGTCCACAAACAACAGCCGTATTAACATGTAAAACTAGCGGATGGTCGTTCTAGCCAATCGACAAGGACCTGCTTCAAGCGCTAAAGACGCCGAGGGCGGGCTTTGGCTAA
Organism: Varroa destructor; assembly: GCF_002443255.2. Classification (NCBI taxonomy): domain Eukaryota; kingdom Metazoa; phylum Arthropoda; class Arachnida; order Mesostigmata; family Varroidae; genus Varroa; species Varroa destructor. The sequence goes on from NW_019211457.1 coordinate 26,359,472, forward strand.
CACACAATAGTGGATTATTAGACTATGAAGTAGAGCGACAGTCCGCTGTGGAGAAGTAAACGACAATTGTATTCTTGCATGGTGAACACGAACTAAAACGCGTCGAAGTCAAGTGCAGACCGACTATGTGGTGTGAGTGGTGTTTACGTGAATACTCGGATGTGTCTCGTAAACACTGAAATCTGTTAGGATTTAATAAAAAAAAGGCGAAGCCGGCAACGGGTGCTGATGTGAGCTTGGGCCCTGTTATCGTTGCTGGTGATGATGGTGGTAATGGTGACCCTAAAATGGGTACTGTGTCTCCGCAGAATGTCGAACTGTTCGGAGAGTGCGGAAAGTGAAGTACAATAATACTTGCCACTCAGAGGATTTGATCCGGAGCTCACAAGTAATAGGAAGCAGTACAACAGTGATGAATGGGTCTGTCAGAAAGCATTGGTGAACCTGTCGTTAGCTTGTGACTGTATTAAGAAATAATCCTGCAAGCCAGAACGATATAACATCAGAATGGGATATTTTTCTTGGAAAGCTTGAACTGTCAAAATGGTGATCGATGTCTCTCGATGAATAGCTACTATTGGATTATATAGGTACATGGTACAGTTATAATATAGCTTGACGAGACAGTTGTACACCTAATTAACCGGTGTTTTTTTACGACAGATATAACGTGTGGCTCAATCGAAGTTTTTTTTTCGAAGCACGGCATTTTACTTGAAAATACTGGACTTCAGACGAAATCCAACCGGGTACAGAAATCGTGTTCCGAGTACACAAAAAAAACCGAAAACAGCTTCGTATGTGTCTGTGTTGGCGTGCAATTGGAATTTGAAGTTGCAGTGTATTACAATAAATCGTTTAATCGTGGACACACAGTTTAGAATTACCATAGCCTTTCGACAGGTCGAGAAGACGACACACCTATTACAGAAGGTCAGCGAGCCTCAACGAAGGAAAAATCAATTGAGTAAGTTGTTTTTGGCGGGCCGTTAGCGGCGTTAAATAACAATAAAGTAAAGATTATGCTGTTTCGGCTCCTTTAGTAATTATTGGTTGGATGCGGGCCTGCTAATGCGTGGGCGTAATTTTCCATAGTCAACACGATGTAAGGCCAAAAATAAACATCATTGTATCATAAAAAAAAAAGGTCGTACACTTTTTAATAGTTTTAAAAGGCAACTTCTACAAAGGCAATGCGATGGCGAATTCTATCGTATGCGGGGCATTGGTAACATGTCATACTGTATCGTCATATAATAGCTATGTCACAGTAATTCGAGTTGTTTGACAAAATCGCAACGTCCGCCTTATACTCGGAGCCCAAGGTGTGCAAGACGCTAACATGTTAATTTTGGCTGTATATAGCCATAACCATTAAATGATAACATGTCGAGTCCTACTAGATTCGCTTAAACTTGTCGCTTTTGCTACGTTGTGTATATTGCCAGCGAAATCTTCAAAATCAAAAAAGCTATCGTAAACAGGGGCAAGGCTATCGCACGAAACCAATCTACTCCATGGATAGTCGCAATGGAATGGTTGTTTATTGGGACGAAGTTAAGTGTAACGTTACTCAGCCGTACCGACAAGATTTAGGCAGCTCGGTCCCCTTGTTCTTCGAGTAAACTCTGTTTGCTTCTATAATCAATCGTCCATATAACGGTAGAAGGTCATTTGTAACAAATTGAGCAAGCGATATCTATTGTACACGATATAACTAACACTAATAATGAATCGTTAACGCTATGATTTCTTACAAGAACTTGCTTAGGCCTATTGGGCACTCAAGTACCGATTCGCAAATTAATACCACTGGCTAAACAGACCCTCATATATTGGTATATTAACACATCGATTGGCAAGTGAGTGCAGATACAGAGGTGATCAAAATTATCATGATACTTTCGATTGAGTCATCGTAAATTCTAACAACTTAGGCTTACTACTGCAAGTTATGGGAATTAGGCCTGTGATTCTAAGTAGCTGTTTCAAAATAGTTGAAAATGAAATACAGTTTGTTAGATAATAGACGACGCGACCGCAGTAAAAGTTACACTGTAAAATAGCACCGACAAGTGTGCTGTCGCGGCACGGCGTTGTCGCGTACTTTATGTAATACTATTAATGTTAGTATCATGATAATAAGAACGATTATTATAATTATTCGAGGCGTACATCGTTCATTTTGCACTGGCATTGTATAAAACCAGAAGCGTACCAGTAGGCCGGTTCATGTTATTCTTTGTTCAAACGGCGGCTTTCCGACCGGACTAAATCTACTGGCTCTGCATTATAAGCGATAAGCAGTGTTCGGTGTACTAGGAAATAGTGATGATCATTAGATTGGTTCTTGTTTTAACTAAGCGAAATAGCATTCGTTGATGGAATTCACGACAGCAGATCTTTCGAAACGGGTCTATGGCTGAGGACGTTCACATGCCTCCCGTACTTCCAAAGTAAATCTCGAAAATGTTTCACGTTTTATTTTCAATTGACAATTGGCTTAAAGAAAGTATGTAAACCCGCCCACACATTTCTCGCGACTAACAAATATCCTCAAAGCCAATACGTCTGTATCACACTTTGCATCGAATCAAAAAACATAAGTACATTATTTTCTCTCTCTAAATTTTTTGAGTTGGTCCAAACTCTGATAAGCAAGCAGGCATGGCTGTATTTTTTGTCACGTCAAACTATAATGGGTATCATGTGAAAGTATTCACGCGCATAGGTGAAAATGCTTGTCTCGAAGTGATAGTTCAAAAATGCTAGGAGAAAGCAGCTCGTTTACCCCTAATAGCTTGGACGGTATAATTCACTCTCCGTGAAGTTTTACGCCCTTCGCTAAATGTCGACCCACCACAACCAGTTAGCTCTGTAACAATGCCTCACGATGGCGCTGAACTTGGCCAAGGCTCTGTTTCGTTTGAACACCATAAAATCAATAGATGACGAACCCTCTTTTTAATAAGGTGGTTCAATGAATTCTGAACAGAGAGAAATGAACCTGCACAAGTTGTTGCGCTAACCGATGAGTCTGCCTGTTCAGCTATCTACCCTTCCAACTTGTTTTAATATTCTGATTTCTCTTACGACCGCCTATGCGCTATACGAGTGAATAAATGTTTTTTTGCTAGAACACCAAGTCAGATGCCAAACGCTGGAAGTGCCCGTGCGAAGTATTGAGCGCTAAGCAGACCTTTCTCGTCAGAGAAGATAGATAAAACAAATGAGCGCGCGTCTATGGCAAATTATTCACCGGCTACAATGGGCCATGACAGTTGCTACAGAAATTATGTTATTTGTAGACAAAACTGGAAAGTCACAGCTTTCGAGGTATGCTGAAATCAGATGGATAGTAGAAGCAAGCGATGCTGATAGAAGGGCGGGATTATATGTACCATAGTTTCGTTTACTATGCTGACTAAGATACTATAATACTGTTTGTCGAAATCGGCAGAAAAAACAAAGCCAAACAGCAAGCAAAATAAAGCACCGGACACGCATCCAATACGTCGCCAGTACGAGAAATAAACATACGAGCTGCTCACATTGTCACAGATTAACAGACCGCGCATTTGTGCCAACAGTCACCAAAGTAAACATTGCGTCGCGTGGGACTTCCTTTTGGATAAGGTCATTGCTTTATCCTCTCCAAAATGATCTCCCCTTTCATCCTATATCATTCCGGTCCTTTACGTCGTCTTTTTTTTTGTCTTCCTTCTTTCCTCCTAATCTTGATCTATGTAGCCAGATGACAATTAGATTCCCCGCGCTTGCATAAATCGAGCTCCTACGAACTTCACCATCCTTCAACCGTTTCAATTCGCTCTCTGTGAAGTTTATCAAATTTAAACAGAGAGACCAAATGAAGACAACTGGTCTTTTTCATCGGCTTGAAGCGAGATCACACTCGCCTTCGACTCGATTCGCTTCCGGATGTTGCTTCACTAGCCACTAGCATGTATTGGGCGCGACGGGCCAAGTCGCGATGCCGTGGTCGCATAGCCCACCTGGCAAAAAGGCGCTGTGGTAAACGTCGGTGTCCACTGACCAAATTCTTTCAGTCATCACAGCTCGATGCACACCGTCAACAAGGGCGTCGGTGACAAAAAACAATATCGGTGCGCGTTTTGCTGGCATTTTAGTTACGAATGATTGGATCAGGCCGTACTTCTATATGCAGCAACAAAACGATTGTGGATATTCTCTTGCCCGGTGTTATAGGCAAGAGAATGTCTTAAGGAAAGCCGGTTAGCCTTAATATTGATTGGGTGACAATGTCGTTCGATATTAGTAGTTGCTGGCGTGGAGGATCGGAGCGGTAGAGAACGTCTTGGATTTTTGCAATGGGATGGCTTTCATTAATGGAAGAATTTTCCTTAAGGCTGATCATCAGTAGCGTCTGTCAGCAGGTATTAGGATATCATGATGACCTTGCGTAAATTTGCCTTTGTTTGTAGGTAGGCCACAAATGTATCTATCGTTCATATCCACCTCACCTCATGCGGGTCAGTTAGTCAGTCGACTCATTGTAATAACTCATAGGGCTATGTTCAAAACAGACAGTAACAATCCGAGTGCATCGAGACGAGTGGGCTGAGGGATGATATTACTAATGAAGACAGAATGAAAAGCCAGCACAATAAATTGATTGGTGTCGTATCGGTCACCGCACGTTGAGAAATGGATATGCAATCTCGGCAGAACCGTACGGTACAGGATAGGTGATGAATGCGAAACTAACGTGGCATGTCGATGTGTTCATTTGTTGACTCTGATTGGGGTATAGTGAGCACAGAAAATTATGGCGGATTACGGCGGATCGAAGCGTTTCATTTGAACACTTGTTGATCCACACTACTTTGCGCCTTTAGGCGCTTCCGACACCAACGAGTGACTGCGAGAATCTTGACGGAACTTTTACAACTAAGTAGTCTATGGTTTATTAATAAAAACGGACTCGCTGATAGCCTTCGACGGTTTTCTCATTTTAAATTGTTATTTATTTCGAGCATTGTAAAGCCATCCGACCGGTCGGATACGGTTTATCGACTATCGCTGAGTTTATAAATATTCACGCAGGCCTAACGCAGCCGTCCAGCTTTGATTACTGGACGTTCCACTTTGTTAGATCGATGTCCATTACCATTTTTTTTTTATTGCAAGAAGAGATTGCTAGCGTTAACTTGGTGGATCTTGTTGACTCCATTTTGCAGGCGGCGACGTTCGTTGAGGCCGTCATGCATGGCTGGAGCCAGTGGAGCCTTACCGCCGTCCTGGAGTAACCGGGCACGCTGGTTTGAAGGGCAGAGGTAATAACGACTACCAGCCTTGCCTCTGCATTTATCGCCAGCACAGGCTGCCTTCGACGCCTGGTACGCTCAACACTGAAGAAGGATGTGCCAGGACCAACCGAGCTCAGCAACCCCGCGATCGCCGCGTTCGGTGACGCAGAGTGCAGTGTCTTTGTCTTGACGGCAGGCCACAATGAATGGGCAGGCCAATGGTGAGCCACCGGCGACCAACACGACTGATTTGGCGATAATCACAAAGGACACAAAACTTGGAGGTCCTGGAACTGGAGGAGCAATAGGAATTAGCAATGGAAAGGAGTCCTCTAAGGAGTCAGCACATCTGTCGGCGTTCGGCATCTCTTTGCCGAAATTCCGTATGCATAATGGTCGACGAGCGACCATCGCGTCTCTGGGTGAACAAGATGAAATGTGCGGCATCCTTGGTTTTCGCCTGCGGTGGCTGCAGCGGTTTAAAACCGTCGAGTGGTTTTTGTTTGTCTTCTGTAGCATGGGCTATATACAGGGCTTCATCAACAACGGCATCACGACGTCGGTATCGGCGCATATCGAACGGCGATTCGAACTCAAATCGGTGGATATTGGTCTCGTCTATGCGGGTTACAATATTGCCTCGTTCGCCTGCATCACTCCAGTGAGTTATCTACTAGCAGAGAGTCACCGACCCCGTGTGCTCGCCCTTGGCGGACTAATAAATACTGTCTCATACTTTCTATTTACGCTTCCACATTGGATTGCCCCTGCTCATGAACACAATGGGGGCAGCCATTCGTCATTGATGTGTGGATTTGAGTCTTCAGCGTGCCGGCAAAGCGAAACCAATTTAGAGAATTACAAATGGATATTTATTATTGCGAACATCCTGCACGGGATGGGCTCATCGCCATTTTATACCATCGGCGTAGCGTACCTGGACGATAACACGCCTGCCGAACGTTCGGGACTGTATATTGCTACGTTTTACGCAACAGCGATTTTAGGTCCTGCGTGCGGTGTTATGCTAGGCGGGTATTTCTCCTCACTTCCGGAAAATCTTCATGATATTAGCAGTTTCTCGTCGGGGGCATTGGCCCGCAGCGAAACATGGGTTGGCAACTGGTGGATTGGATACCTGATTGCCGGTATTATTTGCATAGGTCTCACGCTCCCAATGGCATTATTCCCGAAAATCATGGACCCGTTGAAAACGGCAACCATTCATGGTTCCCCTTCAAGTAAGAAGTCTGATACCTCGAACGAGAAATTGGACAAAACGTTTCTTCAGTACATGAAATTCCTATTAACAAATCCGATATTTATCACGTTATCGCTAGCGGCCGCCAGCGAGACGTTCGTGGCGACTGGCTATTTGAGCTTTGGCGTAAAATTGTTTATGACACTATTCAGTATGACGGGCCACAGTGCCGCGGCAGTCCTCGGCGTTGTAGCCGTACCAAGCGCGTTCGGCGGTACCATCCTAGGAGGATACCTGACGCGAAAAATGAATGCACGACCAGCCGTCGTCATACGCATATGTACGCTAATCGCGTGTATACCGTTCATTGCGACATTTGCTTTCCGAGACTCGTGTCCACCTCGCGAGTATATGACGCGTCGAGGTCTTCGACCTTTATATGCCAACTTCACGAATACCGACTTACTGATGGATTGCAATTCGATGTGTCGTTGCACTCACAATACGTTCGAGCCAACTTGTGGCGCCGACGGCGTCAACTATTACTCTCCATGTCACGCGGGCTGCAGCGACAGCCGGATGGAAACTGTCGGCCATGTCATTTACTCGAACTGTTCGTGCATACTCAATCGTACAAGCAAGCTCGACGATATTGAATTGGAAGCTGGTCAAGGCCTCACACGGCCGTGCGAGCCGAAGCCCTGCTCTGTTTTGTATATATTCTGTGTGGCAATGTTCATATATTTATTTTTTATATTCCTCGTAGCCACCCCGTCGCTTTTGTCCATGATGAAATCGGTGCCTGAGGACTCGAAAACACTAGCCCTCGGTATTAACTACGTGTCACTTCGACTCTTCGGCACTATACCCGGCCCGTTACTGTTCGGTAAGGTCGTCGATTCTAGTTGTGTCCTATTCAAACAGAAGCCATGTGGTGGCTCAGGAGCGACAGGCAATTGCGTGATCTACGAAAACTCACGTCTTGCCATAAACGTGTTCAATTTGATGATTATCGTGAAGACATTCGCGCTGGCTTTTTTCATGCTAGCGTGCCTCTTCTCGAAGACTTCGTCACAAACAGCGCCGTCCACTGACCAAATCACGCCGCTGAAGATACCGACAAACGAAGAGAAAACATAAACAAATCGACAAAGAGCAAACAATGACCGGCACTGCTCGACGACTACGTGTGAACGTCACGTATTATCTCTAAAAAAAAACAGGATAGACTGACGAACAGTTAGTACAGACTTCCATAAACATGATGGCTTGGCGGTGGTAAATTTGAAGCCCTCTCTCTCTATGCCCAAATTCACTTTTGACCGAAACACCAGTCGTTTGTATCTATAAGTACTAAATAAATAAAGACAAATAAGTAACGAAGCGAACACAACCCGTTACTGTGAGAGCCTTTTTGCGAGTGTGATATGTTAACAGGCAAAGGTGGCGTGATATTACTTGGAAAATAAGTTACGACATGATAGAGCCGGTAATAAAAGATGAAGCACAAAAGACAAGAAACGAACGAAAGAGGCGGAACGAAGAGAAAGCGTGACCGTAAGCCCTGCAGTAACTGTTAGTTACTAATAAATTG